>NC_080078.1:7374097-8005058 GCF_949987535.1 Balaenoptera acutorostrata
ATGAAGGAAACGCTGATAAGCTGATGATAAATTAAAAGTATGATGAGTGCTACGGCAGGCGGGACCCCAGGGCAGGACACATCAGCAAAGGCGTCCCAGGGGGCACCTCGGAGCTGGAAGTTACAAAACGAGGAGTTGGGTGGGAAAGGCAAAGAGAAGGCATTCCAGGGTGAGGCATCAGCTGATGCAAAGGCAGGGGGCTGTAAAGGGGCGAAGTGTACTCAGAGAGAGGAAGTGTAGGGGGGCCTCAGCACATGGAGTAGAGCGGCTGCTCCACCTAGCAGACCACCCTCTTCCCTCCTCAGACCCGGGCCTCCTGCTTCTAGCCCCCAGCACCTCTAGACCACAGGCCGGCCCCGGACCCCACCTTGGCCTGGGGCACCTGGGTACCTTGATGTAGGGGTTCTCCATCCAGGCTGGCGTGTGGGCCGTGGCCGTGTCCGCGTCGCTCTCGAAGTAGAAGACGGTGAAGGTCTCCTTGCAGGAGCGGCCAGCCCGCGGCAGGGAGAGGCACTCCAGCATGGTGAAGCGCAGCGTGGCGTACACGTGCACGGCGCCCCGGCGGGGCACCCAGCCCGTGCGCAGCCAGTGGGCCAGGCCCGGGGCCCGCTGCACGTCACACACCTCGTAGGTCCGAACGCTGTGCTGCTCCTCATCTAGGCCGCTCAGCTCCTCCCACTGCGGGGAGAAGGGTGGTCAGCCTGGGGGCTGCTAAGCGGGTGGGCGAAGGTCAGTGCCATAACGCCACGAGGGGCTGCGGGGACCCCCGGAGAGCAAGGGCTCAGAGGATACCTGCTTCGGCTGCTGCGATGGCTGTGTGTGTGTGTGGGGGGGGGGGGTGTGTGTGTGGGGGGGGGGGGGTGTGGTGTGTGTGTGTGTGTGTGTGTGTGGCCTGGGAAGCAGGAGCACAGGTGGCCCCCCTCCCTCGGTTTCCCTCCAAGCCCCAGCTCTTACCTGTCCCTCCACCTGAGGGAATGTCACCCACTTCAGATCGGCAGTTTCCAATTTTGTGTTCAGTAGGGTCTCTAAGACAGACAGACAGACAGAGTCAGTCAGCGCTTGGGAAAGACACCAGGAAGCCCAGATCCCTGGGAGCTGAGACAGACAGACAGGCCGAGGAGAGGAGCAAGCCCTGCCCTCTGCCCCCCCAGCAAGCCCAGATTTCCAGCGTCTTTTCTGAGTGCCAGCCCCGCCCCTGACAGCTGACAGGCATGGAGCTGACCCTCGGGACTCCCAGATCTAGGCCTCTGTGAACTGCTGTGCCCCAGAGAAGAAGGGGCAAACAGCTCAGAAAGGGCTAAACTAGAGCCCAGACCTGACCCCGACCCCGAGGTGGGGTACAGGGACACCCCTCCCACCAGGGCCTGCCTCAGCCTCTGCAGTCCGTTCCCAAATCCAAAGGAGGTGCTGCCTCCATCCCCGCAACTCTGCTCCTCTTCCAAGTCCCCAGCCCCCTTCAGACCAAACACCCCAGCCCTTCAGATCCTTGAAGGTGGTACTGACCTCCTGAGGCCCAGCCCCGACCCCCCACTCCCTCCCCACCAGCTAGCTGCCCTTGGAGGAGGAAGTGCTGGAGGCCAGGACGCTTGGGTTCCTGCCCTTGGCCCCTGTCTGCAGAGGCCTCACATCTGGATTTGGTTATGGGAAGGAAAAGGGGAGGAGATTTTAGGAGTGTGTGTATGGGGGGGTGAGCACACCTGGCTCTGCTCTGGTCTCTCTCTGGGGAGGGGAGGGGCGGGGCTCTGGCGGAAGGTGGGGATTAGGAGAAACTGCACAGTACCCTGCCGCCCCCCCCCAACCCCCGGCTGAGGAGGGTGGAGGGAGGGCGGGGGAATCCCCTCGGAGATTTGTGGGTGGGGTGCTGCAGGCCTGCCCTGGGAGGAGCTGAGAGGGGGCCCCCAGGGGAGCCAGCAGCACACCTGGGACCAGGGTCCCCCTCCCTGGTGGGAGTTGCAGGAGAGAAGGGAAGGCAGGTGGGTGGGGCAGCCTCCTCCCAGGGACCAGGTGATGTCCATGGAGGGCAAAGGGTCAGGTGGGACCCCGGCCAGGCAGCTGGGGGTGAGGCCTGGGCCCCCATGGATGGCGGGAGACAGCCCAGCACGCTGGGGACAGGATGCCCGGGTTCTGGGAAGGGGGTGGATAGAGGCTGCCGTCTCCACCCTCCATTGTTCCAGACTGGATAGTGTTTTCCTGTCTCCAATTTACACACTGTCTCTGTTTCAGGCTGTCCCGGGCGCTCTGAGCGGCTCACTTTCTCTCACCCTCTCTCCGTCTTGCCGGCCTCCCTCTCTCTTTGATCTGTCACTTCTTTTGCCTCTCACCTCTCTCTCCCGCTCTCCGTCCACCTCCATTTCTCTTTCTGATTGTCACTCTGCTTTCTGTCTCCCACCTTTCACCATCCCTGGGGCACAGAGCCTTGGATAAAAGACTGAACTCTTGTCTCAGTCTCCTCATCTGTAAAATGGGAGCGACAATACATCCCACCCACAGGGTTGTTGGAACCGTGAAAACATAAAGCACTCAGCATGGGCCTCGGGCTTGGAAAGCACTTAGGTAACAGAAATTAGAAGTTACTCCCTGTTCCTCTTTGCATCTTTCTTTCCCTCTCACCACACGTCATCCCGACGGGTTTTCTCCCTGCTTTACCTTCCCCTCTCTCTCTCACAGTTCTTTCCCCATCTTTCCCCGAGCCCAGCAAGTCTCTCCTCTTCCCCCACACCCAGCCTTTGATCCCCAGCCCAGAGCAGCACTGCCCAGCCTGGGGGAGAGGGGTTTCTAACTGCCTTTGATTCCTCCTCCTCAGTAGCCCCCCATGGCCCACTCCCCAGAGACCCCTTTGATTCCAGGCAGTGAAGGAGGGGAAGGAGGCAGCTCATTGAAAGGAGATTAGGGCCATGGGAGGAGGGTTTATAGGGCTCTTGGCTCCCCCTCTAGGGGTTGGGGGGAGGGCAGAGACTCATGGATAAAGTAACATTTTGGCGCGGGGTGCGGGGAGATGCAGAAAAAACAGACGTTTAAGAGAGACAAGTAGACAGTAGTTAAGCTGAGTTCAGGGGACACGAGGGCTGTGTAGGTCAGTTTCTGCCGGCCTAGGGTTAGAGGAAAGGACTCTGGTGGGATTGGGGCAGGGTCTAGACAGCATTTAAAGGGCTGGGGTGCAGCTTGGGGGAAACCAGGGAAGGGGCCTCCCTGGCGCAGGGACCGTGGCTTTGGGAGAGATTTGGAGGTTTGGAGTGTGAGTGTGGAAGGTGGCCATCCCCACGGTGGTGTGTGGAATTGTAGGGTCAAGGTGTGAATGCTCCGGAATGGGGGGGCGGGGGTAGTTTTATGGCCTAGCACAAAGTTCTGCCTTGTCTTCTTGTTCTTCCAGAAATGTTTCCTCCTGTTTGGCAGAGGTGGGAGGAGGGACAGAAACTTTGGAGAGAGTTTTGAAGATTGGAGCAGAGAGAACAGGAAAGGCTGCCAAGGGCGTCTGGAGTCAGGAGTAAGAGTGTGGGGAGCCGGGACCGGGGCATGTCCCGGGACGGAGCTCGCCTCCATCTCTTTCCCAAACAAAAGAAAACTCCACTCCCCGCTGGGCCGCCTCCTCCCCGCCCCCCTCCCGGGCTAGCACTATTGGTCCAGAGTGTTCGCTGTTGGGGTGCCGGGTTTGGGGGAGACAGATGTCGGCCCTTCCACCCCGAGGCCCATCTTCGGGGGGCCCCAGAAGTGGCGGGGTGACTCCAAGGAAACTCACCTTCTAAAGCGGCTACAAGCGAAGCCCAGCAGAGCAGAGCCCGGAGCTCCATGGCGCCGCCTCACTCTGTTTGGATCCGATCCGAGTTTGGGGGGCGCTAGCCCCCCCAGGTCTAACCCCCCCCCCCGAGCGGGTGGACGTCGACTCCCCGCGCTGAACTCGGTCGGGGCCCTCAGCGCGGGCCCATGCGGGCGCGCCGGGCACCCAGTGGCGGCGCCCAGGTGTGGCCCCGCGTCCCAGCCGCGCGCGCAGACGGGAGGGCGGGGGGCGTCCTGGCAGCGGCCGCGCCGGGCGCGAGCAGAGCAAGACGTGGCTGGAGTCGGGGTCCCTCCGGGGCCTCGGGGTCCCTCCCCCCCCCCGGTGGCTGGGGGTGGGCCGGCCGCTCGCGGTCTCCCCCCCTCCCTGGAGTGGCGCTGCTCGCGCCGCCGGGCCGAGTGCGCTCCGCGCCGGCGGGGAGGGTGGGAGCGGAGCGGGGACCGGAGCGGGAGGGAGGGGACTGCGGCGCGGGGCCGAGCAGGCTGGGGCTGGGCCGGGCGGCGCCTGGCCGGGGAGGGAGGGGCGCGCGGGGAGCGGGGGGAGTTACCCCCCAGCCCGGGCTAGGCGAGGGGGCCGGGGCGTGCTGATTGGAGCGCGCGCTGCTGAATAATTCATGAGGGAAGCGGAGCGGGGCGTCGAGCTGAGCAGGTCGGGAAGTTGGGAGAAAGTTTGGAGAAGGGGGAGGGGCGGCGGGTGCGGAGCCCGGGGACCGCCCAGACCTGCCCCGTGGCCGTGCGCCCCTGATCCGGACCGCGCGTGTCTGGGCCGGAGCCCAGCGACCCCCGGGGCAGGTCCGAGCCCGGCAGACACCAGGGAGCAGAGAAACACACCCCGCAGCATGGAGGGCCGCACGCTCGAAGCCCTATCCGATCTTCCTGCGGACTTCGGATTCTTCTCCTGGATTCACCCACCACCCCCTCGCTGGCGCAGGGGACCGTGTTTGGGGGAAATCTTTGAAGATGGAGGGTGGCCCAGCGGGCCCCAAGGCAGAGGTCTCAGCTTAGATACGCCTGGAGCGAACGTTCACACAATCATTCAACAAACATTAAGTATTGGGGACCTACTGTGCGCGCAACGCAGCGCTGAAAAATGTGCGGAGGAAGAGGGGCACCTGGGTTGAGATGGGGAGTATAGAAAATAGAGGAAGCAAGGGTAAATAAAAGGTAGTTGGGTCCGAGAGAGTGAGGGGTCCAGACGGATTCCCAAATCATCGTCCTCACTCTCACCGTCGCGATTAGGAGGGCTCCGCGACACCCTCAGTCCTGACCCCTGGGGCTCGGGCCGGGGCTGCTGCTGTCTGTCTTTCCTGAGGCTGTTTCCTGTCGGGCTCCTGGGGGCCCTCGGCATGGCTGGGAGGGCCTTTCCTCTCGTCGCCATCCACCCCCTACCAAATCTCATCAGTTAGAGGGGAGGGTCCAGGAAAGCAGCTCCTCCCAGAAGAGCTGGAAGGAAAGCGCTTAGACTCAGAAGGTATTTAAGGGGGGCCGAGCATAGAGGAGCTGAGCAGCTGAGAGAGGGAAAGAGGAGTCCTTGGTGCTTGGGGGTCTGCCAAGCCCCTCTAACACACAGCGAGGACAGCCAGGCCTGCAGTGACCTCTTGTCCCAGCGCACTTATCTCGCTGCCACAAGTGGTGCTCTCCACACCCCTGCCCTTCCTCGTAGCCCTGCCTGGGTCCTGCTCCGGGGTGGGGGGGTCACAAGGGGCAGGAAACAGCCAGCTTGGCTGGAGCCAGGCAGACCAGGTCAGGGCTGGGAATTCCCTCCTCCCTCCCCGATCCAAGCCCAGTATCCCTTCTTATTCAGTTTCTCCTCCAGGTTATCTATCTTCTCCCGACGCACCTTCCCCTCCTCTCACTGCACTCATTCTCTAGCCTCTAAAAGTTATGATTCTGTCTCCTCCTGGGCCCTGCCCTCAACCCCCCCTCAGGCTCTTGATTGCTTGAATTGTCTCCTTTGATGGGGAATGCAGTTCATCATCATGGTGGGGGGGGGGTCGGTGCATGGCCTGAATGGAAGAGAAACCCAGGTGCACAGAGAAATGAGGCTGGGTGGAGCGAGGGGCTGATGAGACCGGAGGGGTGAAGAGATACAACATCTCACCGCAGATTCAAACCCTGTATTTCTGACCCCCTGAGCACCAGGACTCCCTCAGCTAGAGCGAGCAAAGCACCACAGGTAAGAAAATACCCAGTTGATCCCATATCATAGGTCATCAGCCCCCATCCCCCAGCTGGTAATTCAGTTCCTAATACCTAGTGTATACCAATCAAGGAATGAATAAAATGAAACCTTTATTGAACATCTACTGTGTGCCAGGTGATCGCCATGCCAGTTTGCAAGATTTGTAAAACAGGGCTTCTCACCTCAAAGGTCTATACTCTGGTGGAAATCCCATTATTTCCCTCTTCCAGGGAGATGGTAGCTGAGATTTTTCACTCCTATCCTCAAAAATCATCCTCGGTCTCTCCTGGGGGTGCGAGGTCATTTCCTCCACCCTCGGACCACTTCGCAGGCAAGCTAATTCAGTATCCACTGAGTTTCATCACACAGGTGAGCGTCCATGTCACTACCTGGTTTGATGCTTGCTCCACAGACCCAAACAAATCTCGAGCCCTCCTTCCTTCATTATTAGAGCACTTAGAGTACTTCACTGTCCTCCCAGCCCAAATATGAGGCTGTCATCCCTGTTCCCTGTCCGTGATCAATATATTGGTGTGGCAGTGCCTGTGTGGAGCACACCTCTCCCCCAGCAGCTGGTAGGGTTTTCTTTTTGCTATCCACCTGCTGACAGTTGTTTGGAGTGGGCTTGGAGTTCGGACTTTTTTCTATATGTAATAAACAAACAACAAACAAATCATCCCTTTCACCATCAGTTGTAGAAATCGTCACTCCTTTTCCTATATCCCAGTCCCCCTTGTAAGGCCCACCTGACCCTGTCAAGTCTAGAGTTAAGTTTACCTGGGAGCTCAGCAAGTTTAAATTTAGGCACCCCTCACCTTCCAGGCTCCTCCCACCACCCTGGTTAATGAGTGCCATCAATTTAAACAGTTTTCAAGGTGACTCACAGTAGGAGAATGTTTGAAATGGCCCCAAATCTCACACCTCTTACACGAAAGGAATTTGATAGAGATTCTGACAGTACCAATAATAAGCTGTAAAGCTCAATGAGGTTTTTATAAACTCTCAACAATGAAAGAAAAAAAACTGAATCGGCCATACTAGAGAAAGACAGACAAAGAGAATAGAAAATAATATGATAAAATCATTATCGTATGAAGAGGTGGTCAAAGAGTTTGTATCTAAGAAACAGGACATGAAATTATTATAGCGATGTGTTGGCAGCTATTAACTACAAATATTACGGTGTTTTTCTAGATTTTGTAATATTTATGGTGTTTATCACCTTAACATTGCAACTGGTTGTGATTTCTCAATCTAAGTAAACATTAACTTTTACACCTAATTTTATATTTGTGGTTTTGTTTTTGTTTTCTTAAGGAGGGTTTCCCCAAATTGTAAAAACATCAGGACCGGGCTTCCCTGGTGGCGCAGTGGTTAAGAATCTGCCTGCCGATGCAGGGGACATGGGTTCGAGCCCTGGTCCGGGAAGATCCCACATGCCTCGGAGCAACTAAGCCCGTGCGCCACAACTACTGAGCCTGTGCTCCAGAGCCCGCGAGGCACAACTCCTGAAGCCCGGGCGCCTAGAGGCTGTGTTCTGCAACAAGAGAAGCCACCGCAATGAGAAGCCCGCGCACCGCAACAAAGACCCAATGCAGCCAAAAATAAATAAATTAAATAAATAAATTTTAAAAACAAACAAAAAAAACCCATCAGGACCCAAAAAACCTGAATCCACTGCTCTTATGACCACCACAAACCTTCCTGAACTCATCATATGCAAAGTTGTAATGGACACATGCCTTGATTAATTTATTAGTGATTGTATATTTGCTTGTATGTGGCTCTAAGCTTCATGAAAGCAGGTGCAACATACATTGTGTTCACTGCTTTAAGTCCCATGCAAGCCTTTCTCATAGTAAATGCTCGATAAATATTTGTGGACTATTTATCCCCTTATTGATTAGTCATTCTTTAATTTACTCAGCAATAATTTTTTGCATATATATATATATATATATATATATATATATATATATATATATATGGGGTTTTTTTTTGGCTGTGCCGCAAGGCATGTGGGATCTTAGTTCCCTGACCAGGGATCGAACCCGTGCCCCTCTGAAGTGGAAGTGCAGAGTCTCAACCACTGGACTGCCAGGGAAGTGCCCCAATATACTTTTTGAAGAATTACTATGAACCAGGCCTGGAAACACAAAGTTATCCTCTACCTTCTAGGACTTGACAGCCCAGGGGTAGAAACTGCCATAAAACCTCAACAGAACATAGGAGGCTATGTGTTGAGCATAAAGGGTGGCAGGCAGAGGGTCCTATGGGATCACAGAGGAAGCACAGGAATCCAGCCTGCAGGTTCAAGGTGAGCTTTCTGGAGAAGACGACGCTATCTGAATGAGTCCTAGAGGAGATTGGTGGGAAAGGTTGCTTTCAAGGCAGAAGGAACAGCAAGTACAAAAGCATGGATGCGGTGAGATTGTCCTCAAGCTGCCAGCGTTCACATCGCCAGGGTGTGGAGTGCAAGGATAGTGACAGTGGATGAGCTGGACACCTAAAACCGAAGGGTTTTTGGCAAAGAAGCAACATCGTCAGATTTGTTCCCACTTGTACAATTTTGGAGAATAGGTTGAAAGTGATCAAGGTTGAAGGCAGAGAAACCAAATGCAGTTCTCCAAATG
Organism: Balaenoptera acutorostrata; assembly: GCF_949987535.1. NCBI lineage: Eukaryota > Metazoa > Chordata > Mammalia > Artiodactyla > Balaenopteridae > Balaenoptera > Balaenoptera acutorostrata. Next base: position 7,382,684 of record NC_080078.1, read on the forward strand.
ACAGTGAGAGCTTGAACTGACATGGATGAGGGCGGGGGGGTGGGGGAGGATTCAAAAGATGTCAAGGAGCTAGAGTGGGCAGGACCTGGAGCCTGGCTGGGAGGGTGAGGGATTGGGCAGCTTGGTAGGAGCTAGTGAAACGGAGAGGAAGATGATGGGCATGTTGCGTTTCAGATCCCTGTTGTACCATCCAGGCGGGGCCAGAAGTGAGCTACATCTGAGCTCAATGGGTCTGCAGCTCAGAGACAGGTTTTTGGCTGGAGATACCAGTTTGGGAGTTATTGGCATACGATGGCAATGGAAACTGCGGGGAGTGGGAATAGGGGTGTGGAGGAGGCTGTAGAGATTGGGAAGACTGAGGAAAGCTTTACTACTTCACCTTTTTTTTTCCTAAACAAGCATTATCGAATTTAAATCATCACAGGAACCCCGTTAGAGGATGGGCGTTATTATGATATCCACTTTAAAAATGAGACAGGCTCGGAAGGTTAAGTGACCTGTGCAATGCACTCAGCTAGTAGCCAGCAGGTGGGCCTGACACCGCACTCAGCATACAGGACAGCCTTCCAGCCCCACCTCCAAGGACCTGTAGGACACACGTGTCCTTTTCCTCCTTCCTCTCTCACCCAGGCCAGGCTGAGGGCACTTCCCTCCCTCAGCCTTGGACCCTTTCTCTTGTGGAGCCCCTACTTCCCACTAGACATTAAAGGGGTGTGATTTAGCCCCTAACATTCACCAGAGCCTGGCCCAGCCAGCCCCCAATCTTGGTGCTGGGGAAGAGGAAGGGACCCTGAGCACTGATGGAGTGGCAGGGGACTGAAACAGCCAGGACCGGGAGCAAGCAGCAGTGCGAGCAGATAAGAAGGAGCGCAGGGGAAGGGCAGAGCTCACCACAGAGACCAAGGCTACCAGAAGGCAAGGAGGTAGAGAGAACGGAGGCAAGGGGGCTGGGGACCAGAGCTTAAAGGGAGGGCTGGGGGTGGGTAGTGCGGGGGGGGGGGGGGGGAGTCGGGGAGAGGTAATGGGAGGCTCATTGTCCCAGCAGGGGGAAGTCTTTTGTTTCCTCTCTTCCCTTGGCAGCCTGACAGGATATGAGGCCAAGCCCCCCCTCCATGCCAGCATCCCCCCACCCACTGGACAGGGCCCTTCCCTTACCATTGTATCCTTGACAGGGATGGGGGCAGGGGGCAATGGCTCTAGGTGGGAATACAAGGACTGTTCGTGGCTGGGGACTAGGCTACCGAGGTCCTGAAGGGACCAGAAGCCCCCGGGCTGGTTCGTGGAGCTTGGCAGGGAAAGCTCCGTGCCTGGGGAGGAGCAGGAAGTCAGGCCAGGGTGGGGCCTGCACCGAGGGTAGCAGGTCGGGCCAGGGGGCGGCAGGCTGGGCCCAGAGGAGATGACGCAGCCCTTCAGGCCTCTCCCAGCCCCCACCATTCCAGCGTGGGGGCCTGAGAGCTCACCTGAAATCCAGTGTTGACATCCCCCCCACTAGGGCGGTTGGGATCTGGTAGAGCCCAGCGAACTCCGGGGTCGGCCTGGGCCCTCCACCGCCGCTTTCCTGTACTCCCTCCCTCCCTCCCCAGGATCCAGGAGTCTGGCCTCCCGCTGCGGTCCTCCAGGAACCCTGGAATTTCATCCATCCCCTCCTCTCCCTCCTGGGTCATTTTGCTCCATCAGCTGTTCCTGCAGGAAGGGCGCCCTGCTCAGCCTCGCCTCTCTTCCCGAGCCTTTTGTTTGCTGGGTCTGCAGGAAACTGTAGGGGCGGTGGCCAAGGGCTCATCTGCCCCTGGGGCCTGGGGGAAGGGGGGGGCCCGGATTCACGAGACTTAATCCTGGGGAGCTCACGGCGGGGGTAGGGAAGCTCGATCTTCGGGGAATTAGCATTTAGGGCCTGAACTCGGAGTTGGGGCACCCGGGGGCGGGGATTGGACGTCCTATCTCCGAGGGGCGGTCCGGGTGTGTGTTCGGGGATTCCTAGAACTGGCGGCTGGAGGGACACCCCGAGGTGACCTAATAGGTGGGAGCCAACACGAGGGGAGAAAAATCTAGATACTGAATCCCACAACCTCGTCCTACACGCCTCGGACCCCGGGAATCCCAAGCGGTGGGGAGACGGTAGGCAGGTCAGACCGAGCAGTTTCTGAGGACTAGCTAATTCCTTTTTCTTTAAAAAATGGTGGGGAGGAGGACCAGCACGTAGCCTATGAATTCACGCCTTCCCAGGACGCACCCGAAGACTAGGCGGCGGCGCGGACGCTCTAGCAAGCTGGCGCCCTCTCTTTGTTTGCCCTCTCCCTGAGGCCACCCTGGGCGCCGCCATATTTCCTTCCCAGCGGGCGGGGCGGGGCCAATGCAGTCACGTGAGGAGCAAGCCCTCAGGTCCGCGATGGTTCCCAGAACCGTCAGGGAATGGTTCCTGAGGTCCACTCGAGTGCCAGGAGCTGTTAGAAGTACCGGAGCTAGAGCAGCGAAGAAAAGACAAGTTCCTGTTTCGTGGAGCTTAACTTTCTGTTGGGAATAGACAGTCAATGAACAAGATACACAAGTAAACGACATGTATTAGTGTTAAGCGCTATGGAGAAAAAAAGTAGGAAAGTGGGATGGGAAGGAAGGTGTAGTTCAATTTTAAATGGGACTGGCGGAGAAGATTTCACTATGAAGATAATATTTGAGTTCAGACGACAAAGGAGGCTCATGCCCTGGGTGCCCACAGGGCGTTCTTGGGAACAGCCCAGAGGTCGTTGTGGGGTGAGATCAGGAGATGAGAGGTGAGGGCAGGATGCATATCGGGTAGGGCTTCATGGGTAGGGTGCCCATATAATATATAGACCACTCTGGGTCACTTCTGAGCGAAGGATACGCTGTTACTACTTATGCTAAAGCAACAGGCACAAACTGGTAGTTGGACTGTAGTCGGTGAATCAGAAGGTAAGTATGGTTACCTTAAGGGACTTTGATTTTTACTCTGAGGAAAATGGGAAACCACTGGACAGTTTTGAAAAGAGAAGTGTCATGAATGGATACTTGCTTTAATAGCATCCCTCTAATCTGTTGAGAATAGAATGTAGGGGCCAGGGCAGAAGCAGGCACACCAGTCAGGGGGCCACCAGTCAGGGAGCTGTTGCAATAATGCAGGCAAGAGATGATGGTGGGGACTTCCCTGGTGGCGCAGTGGTTAAGAATCTGCCTGCCAGTGCGGGGGACACGGGTTCGAGCCCTGGCCCGGGAAGATCCCACATGCTGCGGAGCAGCTAAGCCTCTGCGCCGCAACTGCTGAGCAACCCCCGCTCTCCACAACTAGAGAAAGCCTGCACACAGCAATGAAGACCCAATGCAGCCAAAAATAAATAAATAAAAATAAACTTATTTAAAAAAAAAGAGATGATGGTGACTTGGACTAGGGTGGTAAATTGGGGTTGGATACTGGTTGTATTTTAAAAGTAGAGGCCAGGGCTTCCCTGGTGGCGCAGTGGTTGAGAATCTGCCTGCCAATTCAGGGGACATGGGTTCGAGCCCTGGTCTGGGAAGATCCCATGTGCCGCAGAGCAACTAGGCCCGTGAGCCACAATTACTGAGCCTGCGCGTCTGGAGCCTGTGCTCCGCAACAAGAGAGGCCGCGATAGTGAGAGGCCCGCGCACCGCGATGAAGAGTGGCCCCCGCTTGCCGCAACTAAAGAAAGCCCTCGCACAGAAACGAAGACCCAACACAGCCATAAATTAAAAAAAAAAAAAAAAAAAAAAGTAGAGGCCAAAGGAATTGCTGATGGGTTGCATGTGGGGTGTGAGAGAGAGTATTCAAGCACAACCCCAAGGTTTTTGACCTAAGCAACTGGGCAAGTGGGACAAGCACAAGAGGAGTAGGTTGTGGGGGTGTGTTCAGGCGTTGGATTTTGGATATGCCAAGTTTGAGTTGCCCATTTGATGTCCAAGCAGAGATGTTAGTATGTTCTTGGAAGTCTGAAGTTCAGAGTAGAGATCTGGGCTGTAGATACACCCTTGAGGCACTGTTATAGAGATGGTATTTAAAACTAGGGGATTGGATGAGATCACCAAGAGAGTGGGTGTAAGTGGTGAAAAAATGTCTGTGGACTGAGCTTCCAGTGCTCATTGGAGCCTCCAGTCCACAGTGGCCTCTTGGCTGTTCCTCCAACACTTAGCAGTGCTCCAGAGTTGAGACAAGAGATGAGGAAGAACCAGCAAAGGAGACTGAACGGGAGGATAGTTGCATTTACCAGGGCTGTGATTTTGCCAGGAGGTGTAATAAAGTGAGAGAGGGGCAAGGGAGTGCTTTTCACTGACCGTGAACTTTAAGCTGGGTAAGAAGGGAAGTGAGTGGGGGACAGTGGGCAGAGGGCAGGATCAATGGATTGAGGGTCCGGTGAGGTGGAGGAGTGTTCGGGTCAGGGCATGACAAAGACCCTCCCCTTGACCAAACTTCAGTCAGGTTCCTCTGAACCTTCTTCTGGACTAGGCCTTGACCTTGGCCCCCATCCTTGCTGGGCCTTCCTAGCTCAGTTTAGAGAGAATCCACCCACCCTTCATATCTGATCACCCTGGCCTGCCTTCAGCAAGGATCCTGTTAAGTCCCTTTAGCTAGAATCCCCCAATGCTTGGTGTTTCCTCCTAGTAATTTTCCATTCACTGACCCCCCTCATTCTGCTTGTTGGCTCTAAATCCCCAGATGATTTTGCTGTATTTGGAGTTGAGCCCGTTCTCTCTCCCCTATTGTGAATCTTGACACCTATTGCAATAGCTCTGAATAAAGTCTTCTTTACTGTTTTAGCAAGTGTCAGATTATTTTTTTTCCTCAACAGGCATAACTAGAAGTGGTGAATGAAAAGAGGAAAGGGTACATTACTGGTAATGACAATGTCTAGGCATCACCATTGGGTGGGATGGAGGGTGAGATCTATGCAGAAGTGGAGTTTAAGCACCTGCCAGCCCAGGGTGTTGGAAGTCTCATCCATGTGGATGTTGAAATCACCAAAAATTGTGACAGGAGGGATGTTGGAGAGACCCAGGAGCCAAGCTCCGTGCTGTGGGTAGCAGAGATGACCACTGAAAATGCCACAGTTTAACTGCTCATGAGACCTCTCCCTGGCAAAGCCACATTTGTTCTGCTTTGAGCCCCTTCCTCTCCTAGGGAAAGGTTGCAGATAATTTACAGCCCAAGGCCAGTGGCAGGAAAAGCGGTGTTCATTTCCTGAGGCTCAAATGACAGTGTAACCATGAAGGACTCTATAAAGTTAGGAAATTATTACTGAAGTTCTCCAAGCTTCAATTTGCTAACGTGAAAAATGGAAATCATAGCGGGATCTACCTCACAAAGTGGTTATGCATATTTCATGTAGTACCGTATGCAAATAAGTTATTGAACATTTCGGAATTGTTCTCAAGTGCCTATTAGTTTATTGAACACTCACAGCAACCTTAACCGGGAGGGTCTAGCTAATCCCCATTTTACAGATGAGGAAACGTTGCCAGGTGGTGCTGACGTTGATGGCACCTGTAAAGAGTGAGGAGTGGGTCCTAACTCTCAGAGGTTCAAAAGTCTGGAGGGGACAACCTTGCGGGGAGGCACGAAAGCGGGCGGGGGACCACGCCGACCTACGGCGGCTTGCGCCTCCAGGGCTCGCCCGGATCGGCGGCCAATGGCTCCCTCTGGTGGCGGAAGAGAGGAGAGCAGCCAGTGGGCTGGACAGGGCGCGAGGGGAGGGCGCCGCAGGGGCGAGGGCTGAGACCAGGACCTGGTGGGCTTTGCAAGGATCCGAGAGGCTGGAGAAGTAGGACCCCGGAAGGCGTGGGCCGACAGGGCCCCGCGTTCCGGGTGGCGCACCTGGGCCAGGTGTTGTGGTTCCGCCCACCTGCCGGAGGCCTTTCGCCGTCACGACACGCCCCTTTCAGCAGTGTCTCCTCCGGGCGCCTCCGAGCTCCGAGTGGGGTCCCACCCGCGCGGCGGGCGCCTGCTTGCACCAGGGTGATAGGCGCAGTGGGAGCCATGGCCCACACCCTGCCGGAGACGCACGTTTGAGTGGCGACCCGGGGCAGCACCCGGGTCGCACGTGGGGCGGGAGCCGCGTAGGCAGCGGGAGCCGGGCGGGGCGGGGCTTCCCCGGGCTCGCCCACGGGGCGGGGCCGGGTCTGGGGACCAATGGGGCGCGTGTGTGCTGGGGGTGGGTCAGGCTCTGGGCCTGGCATCCCGGTAGCCGCAGCTGTCTTTTCCGGCACCCGCGCCCCCTCCGCCAGTAGCGGACCCTCCGGCTCTCGGGGATCACCCCCGAGCGGCTGCGTCCTCCGGTGGGTAAGTGAGCGCCCTGCCACACCCGGGCGGTGAGGGTGCGCCTGGCCGGAGAGGAGCGAATCTCGGCCCCCTCCAACCCGCCCGGGGAGAAAGTGGGCAGGAACCGGTGCGGGGAGGAGGACCACCTTGTGTCGCCGGGCGGTGTTTTTGTTTTGGTCGTCGAGGAGTTGTTGGGGCGGTAGAGTCTGGGGGACGCCTGTGTGGGTGGGAGGAATCTGGTGAGATTAAGGAAAGAGGAGGCTGTCTGAGATGGGTTGAGGGAGAGTGTTGATGGAGGGTGGGGCTTTGGAAGATTCGGAAGTTTCTTATCGCCCGGGGATGAGGTGATTGCATGGAGGATCTTGGGGGGCGGCTCAGGACTCCGGAGGAGGGGGTGAGGAGGGCCTCCTGCCCATCACTCACTTCCCTTTTGGGGGATTTGCTTCCTCTTGTGCTGCTAGTTAAGAAGGCGGAGGATCTTTGCACCTTTCCAGAGCCACTGCCATCCCTAGTCTCAGGGATACGGGGGAAGGGGTGGCCTCAGGAGCTGGGAGGGGCCATGGTACCCACTGCTGAGGCTTAAGAGTCTGCCATTGTGGGGGCAGTGGCCGGGACCTGTCTGCCCTCCACTAACTCTTTGAGTTGTTGGTGAACGTGAGTGTGTCTGTGTGTGTGTTTCCTTTCGGGGGAAGCTTCTGGGTGTTTGGTTAGAGGTGTTTTGCGGGGGGCTCCACGGAGCTGCCTTCCACTCAGCCAACTCTTTGCAGGCTTCATAACCCATTGGCAACTTCCTCTGCCCGCTGTCGACCATGGCCAATGAGAACTCTCCTCTGCTGGCCTACCGGCTCCTGGGGGAGGAGGGGGTTTCCTTCCCTGCCAATGGGGCCGGGGGTCCTGGAGGGGCGTCTGCCCGGAAGCTGTCCACCTTCCTGGGTGTGGTGGTACCCACGGTCCTGTCCATGTTCAGTATAGTTGTCTTCTTGAGGATTGGTGAGTGGCAGGGGTTTACTTGGGGGTGCAATGGGGCGGGACTGGGATAAGGTTGGGGAAGGGCCCTGGGAGGAATGGGCGGATGAAGGGCTTGGGGTGGGGTGGGGGGTGCGATGGGTGAGCCGCCATCTCACCTGCTTTGCCACTCCTGTCCCAGGGTTCGTGGTGGGCCATGCTGGGCTGCTGCAGGCTTTGGCCATGCTCCTGGTTGCCTACTTCATCCTGGCACTCACTGTCCTCTCCGTCTGTGCCATCGCTACCAATGGAGCTGTGCGAGGGGGCGGAGCCTACTGTATCCTCCAACGTCGGTGGACAGGGGTCTGGGCTGTTCTGTCTTATAGGGGGGAGGAGAGGGCCCCTCCCTGCATCCCCTGCGGGGTAGGACAAGAGGGGACAAATTCTAATGAATGTCCAGCAGACAGGTTGGTATGGGGAAGGTGACAAACACGACCTGACACGTTAGTGCCACTTTCCAGTTCACAAGGTGTCTTCGCAGCTGCCATTTTGGTTCTAATTGACAGTCCTGTCAGTTAGGTAGTATTCATCTTATGGACGAGGAAATTCAAGAGCATTAGTGACTTGGGCAAAGCCACGTGGCTTGGGAGTGGCTGCAGTGGGACACACTGCCTCTGGGAACAGTCCCATGTGTTCAGGGAGGTGAGGCCTGGAGGGCCAGCTGCACGGTGCTTTGTGCCCGGGCCCTTCCTCACACTCCAGTTTCTTTTCCCTTAACGCTCACCCCCTGCTTCCACTTTCAGTCATGATCAGTCGGACCCTGGGGCCTGAGGTCGGGGGCAGCATCGGCCTCATGTTCTACTTGGCTAACGTCTGTGGCTGTGCCGTCTCCCTGCTGGGGCTGGTGGAGGCCATGCTTGATGTCTTCGGGGCTGGTTTGTGCTCCCCACCCTGATCTGGGCAGCTCTGAGGATTTGCCGGGTCTGGGATTCTGGGATCATGGCAGGGAGAGAAGCCCTCTCCAGGGGAGATGCATAGCGGTCCTTTAGCTCAACTTTCTTGAGCTCCTGCTGTGTGCCCAGCCTCATGCAGACATCCAGACATCCGAGAGAATGTCCTGGCCCGTGAGGAGCTTCCCATCTAGTCAGGGAGGCCAGATTAACACTCCTAAAGTTGACAGAGCAAGATTGGTGGTACCCACCAGGCAGGGCTATGATGCTGGGGTACAGTTGGGTGGGGGAGTGGAAAAGATGGCCGCTCTGAGGACAGGTGGGCCAAAGATGGGGTCTCTTCCTGCTTTGAGTCATGGTTGGGGTCCCTCCTTGGGGGTCTGGCTTTCTAACTCTGTTCCTTCCTCTCTACAGATGCCACGGGTTCCAGCGGGCTCCGCATCCTACCCCAGGGCTACGGCTGGAACCTGCTCTACGGCTCCTTGCTGCTGGGCCTGGTGGGCGGGGTCTGCACCCTGGGGGCCGGCCTCTATGCTCGCGCCTCCTTCCTCACATTCCTGCTGGTCTCCGGTTCCCTGGCCTCTGTGCTGGTCAGCTTTGTGGCTGTGAGGCCCAGGGACATCCCCTTGACCCCTAGGCCTGGCCCCAACGGCTCCTCCCTGCCGCCCCAGGTTGGCCACTTCACCGGCTTCAACAGCAGCACCCTGAAGGCCAATCTGGGCGGTGAGCTGGGTGCAGGAGCCCTGGGGTTCTCAGGGCGAGGGGTGGGCGTGTGTGTGTGGGGGGCTTGGAATACCTGGATGAGAAGAGATGTCAGAGAGAATCAGGGGTGGGAGGTCTGGACCTGGAGCAGTACAGGTTGATTAAGATCTGTTGGGCGTGTATTGGCCGCTGTCTGTTTGACCCAGCTGGGCACGAGAGTGACCACAAGACAGTCCCTACCTTAGAGGAACTTGTTTAGTTGGAGAGATAAGATGTATATTCAGGAAACAAATTGCATAATAGGACCGAGTGTGATTCAAGTAGACAAGAAGCACAGAGGAGTCCAGAGGAGGGAGACCTGGGTATGGGCCGGGGAGGGCGTGAGCCGATGGAGCTAGAGGTGGCGTGAGCGGGGTTGGGAAATTCAGATAGGAGGTGGAGGGAAGGCGTCTTAGGAAAGAGCGTGGATGAAGGCCTGGAGGGAGGAACGGAGGAGCATGGGGAGAAGGTGGTGATGAGGTCAGCTGAGCCAGAGCCAGAGACGGGTCAGGGCTGGGGTCTTGGTGAGTTGGTGAGGGTGGTGGGGAGGCAGTGGGGGGGGAGGTTTAGCACATGAGGAGAGGGAAGCAGGGCCAAAACGCCCGGATCCCTAGGATGGATGCTGATCCCCTCTCCTCCCTGGGAACGATTCCCCTCTCCTCAGCTGGCTACGCCAAGGACTACACCACGGGGGCCACGATGACCTTTGCTAGCGTCTTTGCCGTCCTTTTTAACGGTTGCACAGGCATCATGGCCGGGGCCAACATGTCAGGTGAGAGTCCTGTGGGGAGGGGGGCTGCCTTGCCGCCTTGTGCCCCTACAGGGCACGGAGGGTTCAGGGATACAGGGCACGGTGGGGGGTTGACCTCCCTCCCTCTGCTCCCTGCCCTCCAGGGGAGCTGAAAGATCCCAGCCGGGCCATTCCTCTGGGCACGATTGTTGCTGTTGCCTATACTTTCTTCATCTACATCCTGCTTTTCTTCCTCTCCAGCTTCACCTGTGACAGGTGCCTGGGGAGGGGGTGAGCCTGGTCCTTGAGGGGGTGGAGTGGAGGTGTTGTCACACCTGGATCACCAAGGGAAGCACGGGCCGGGGCGGGGGGTGGGGGGCAGATACCCAAGTTGTTGGGGGGTGTGGAGAAGATGAGGACTGTTCCTCCCACTGGGAGAGAGTTAGAGCTGCTGCCCCGGATGCGGAGGGCTGGCTACATGGTAACAGCCAACCCGAAGCCAGCATTTGCTTTGTGCCTGGTACTATTGTAAGTACTTGGTTTGGGGGTGGGGTGGGGAACAGCTTTCTAGTCAATTTGTATTTCCATAAATATTTGGCTTCTTGTGCACGTACTGTTGGGAATGTCCACCCTGTGATTAAATCCAAAGCAGCCCAACGACAACCAGTGAATGCCAAGTCTAACCCCTGGGCACACTTGATCTATCAATACGGTCCTTGAGATCAGGGCTGGGGTCAGTTCAGAATACCCAGCGCTTAACCTCAGCCAGTGTTGGGAGAACTGTTCTCACCAGGCCCCTGGGATGGATGCACGTTTATTATCTGCATCCTCCTCCTTTCCTTCCTGTAGGATCCTGCTGCAGGAGGACTACGGGTTCTTCCAAGCCATCAGCCTGTGGTCCCCGCTGGTGCTGACCGGTATCTACGCCACATCGCTCTCAGCCTCCATGAGCTCCCTCATCGGCGCCTCCCGCATCCTCCACGCCCTGGCCCAGGACAACCTCTTTGGTGCGCTGTCCCCTGCCTCGTGCCCGGCTCTGAGCGCACTCTCCCGTGTCTGTCTCGGTCCCCCCCTTGGCCCAGGCTGATATGTCTGCTGCATTTCCGTTTGCACAGGAGTGATCCTGGCGCCGGCTAAGGTTGTATCCCAAGGGGGGAACCCCTGGGGAGCCGTGCTCTATTCTTGGGGCCTAGTGCAGGTAAGCTTTCCTCTTCAAGCTGCCCTCACCCTCACCGCAAGCCCCCCCTGGTTACACTCGCGGGACCAGGAAGGGTCAGACGCGCACTGGGAGACGTGCCTGAAAAGGCAGGATGTGTTGGCGTTGGACGGGGAGCGGGGCGCGTGGATGAACGCCCAGCCTCTTGGTCCTTGTCCAGCTGGTGCTCCTGGCTGGAAAGCTGAACACGCTGGCCGCTGTGGTCACTGTCTTCTACTTGGTGGCCTATGCTGCCGTGGACCTGTCCTGCCTGAGCCTCGAGTGGGCCTCGGCCCCCAACTTCCGGTGAGCGAAGGAGATGCCTGTGTCGTCAGAGAAAGGGAGGGAGGAATGGGAAGGCCTGGGACCAAGCGGGGAGAGGCTGCGGAGGGAGTGGAGTGGCTCGCTGTCGGGGCAGCCCTGAGCGTCCTTCCTTCTCTGTCGGCCCCCAGCCCCACCTTCAGCCTCTTCTCCTGGCACACCTGCTTGCTGGGGGTGGCCTCCTGCCTGCTCATGATGTTCCTCATCAGCCCCGGGGCCGCTGGCGGCTCCCTGCTTCTCATGGGCCTGCTTTCTGCCCTGCTCACGGCTCGAGGAGGCCCCAGCAGCTGGGGTTACGTCAGCCAGGCCCTGCTTTTCCATCAGGTGGGGGGAGCTTGGGGGGAGGGGAGGGGGGGGAGGGGATGGGACGGGAACGCCCACGCCCGGAGGAGGCCTCCTCTTCCCCCGGCTGCCTGCGCTGGTTCCGGCCCAGGTGGTGAATGGGGGCCGTGTCCCGGAGCCCTTACTCCTGTCACCTCACCTGGTCCCCAGGTGCGGAAGTACCTGCTCCGGCTGGACGTCCGGAAGGACCACGTGAAGTTCTGGCGGCCGCAGCTGCTGCTGCTGGTGGGGAACCCCCGGGGCGCGCTGCCTCTGCTGCGGTTGGCCAACCAGCTCAAGAAAGGGGGCCTCTATGTGCTGGGCCATGTCACCCTGGGAGACCTCGGTCAGTGCCTCCACTCACCCCTCCGCCCCGACCTCTCTCTCCCTCCCGTTCCCAGAAGCTCTTTGTGTTCTTTGTGCCCCAGAGGCCTCGTGCTTCTTCCCAGATGACTCTCCCTACCAGCCATACCCCTGCCCAAACCTTTCTTTTCTGCCCACGTGGACTTGGACTCTAGGAGAAAGTACGTGAATCTGGCCCACATGGGCTGCCTGCCTCCTCCGCAGACTCCCTGCCCTCGGACCCCGTGCAGCCGCAGTACGGGGCGTGGCTGAGCCTGGTGGACCGGGCCCAAGTGAAGGCCTTCGTGGACCTCACCCTCTCGCCCTCCGTGCGCCAGGGGGCTCAGCACCTGCTGCGGATCTCAGGTCTTGGTGAGCTGCTCCTCTCCGGGTGCCCTCGGCCCCCCACTCCGTGGCCCCTCTCAATCTCTGCTCCCCTCCCCCAGAGAGTCAACCACAGATTGCAAACTCCAAAAGGAACCCACAGTCTAGTGCAGACAGGACTTGGTTCTCAAAGATAAAAGACAGTGTGTGATAAGGTCTCCGAGGTGACGCCTTAAGGACTAGAGATGGAACAACACCGTTTGTCTGTTTTCTTTCTGACCCATGCTTGGGGCACAGGCTCTGAAGAACATGTTGTCTTTCGGGGGGCAGTGGGAGGAGTATTTGAGGTGGGGCTGCCCCATCAAATCTAGGGTAGATGCTTTCTAACCACCAGAGTTCAGAGAGAGGAAGACCACTGTCACCGATGTGGCCGGCAAAGGTTTTGTGATGAGATGGTATCTCAGCTGGGCCTTGAGAGGAGCAGAGAAGTACGGAGTGGTTAACGTGGCCCCCAGAGACTACAAAGGATGCCAGGGGTGTGTGGGTCTGATGCTGTCTCATGGAGTGGAACAGTCCGAGCTCCGTGACTGCATCTTCGTGCCAAGGCCTCCAGCCCAGCTCCCCAACTTCCTCCAAATTCCTGCTCAGCGCCTCCATCTTTCTCAACCCCGAGACTGGCGTCTGTGCCCTCTCTGAGCGCATGCTTCCTGCTCCACTTACAATCTGGCTGAAGTTCAAGTGTTGGACATTGCCCTGGTCGGTGTCAATCAGAACCCTGGAAAATGCTCAGGAGGGGGTGTGACTAGTTTAATTTGCAAGATCAGCTGGAGTTCCCACCTGCCAAGGTGTTTTAGGGGTGTTATCAAGCATTGTTAGCTAGAACCTGGAGCATCTGAGGGCTTGTCTCTCCTCAGCCCCACCTTTTGTTGGGGAGAGACCCTTGGTCTCTGGACCAAGAGACCACTCCTTTCACACAATTCATCCTGCAGAAAATGATTCAAATGAAAAGGAAAAGGTTTCCTTTAAGTGGTCAGTCCCCCAGCATGGAGAATTTGATTTACTGGCAGATTTTGAGTACACCTTTTGTCCCGTGAGAAGGGGTCTTAGAGGAGGTCTGAGTCTTCCTGTAAACTCAGCCCTGGTACAGTGGAAATTATCTGATTCCATATTCGTTGTTCAGATACTAAAACCCAGGAGCTGTCAGCAGGGACTGGGGGCTTTGTGGTTGGTGCACCACCGGCTTAGTGGCTCAGAGAATGGGCTCTGGTGCTGGGTACATCGTGTTCACTTGCTGGCCCCAGTGTCTATCAGCCATGAGCCTTTGGGCAAGTGACTTCAGCTCTCTGGGTCTCAGGTTCCTTATCTGTAAAAGGGGGTGAGTAATAGTTCCTACCTCATACTGTTGCTTCAAGGATCAGATGAGTTAAAACAGAGTGCTTTCAACAGGATGGGGGCTCCAGTCAGCGTGCAGACGGTGGCTCACAGGGGACAGTGCTTTGGACACGCTGTCGTTAGGGCTTTGCAGTCACAGAAACAGATTGTGCAGCCCCAGCCCTGAGTTCTCATCCTCCCCTAGCAGGGTCTGAGCGCTGTTTCCCTGGGGATTGAGGCCATGCGCTTGACTAATCAGGGGGTCCCATCTGCCAGTGGAGTCAGACTTGTATCTCCTATCATGAAAAAGGTGTTGAAGCCCAGAGTGAATACATCCTACTGCCCCGGAACGGAAGTGTTTCTTAGTTACAAGAATCCTAAGGCGAACTTTGCCTATTTAACTGGGGGCGATTAGTCATGGAGATAAATCAAATAAATGCATGTGAAAGTGTTTGGGAAAACTAAAAGTCATTATGCAAATGTGCATAATGTTGCCTTAAGAGGCCAAGCACAGTGCACATGTCATACCTGACGGCTGACACACCTTGCTGTCAGCGGGTGGGAGTGGGCACCTATTAGCATAGTGTGAACTCAGCCGTGAGTCTGATTCCTGTGGGTTCCTTCCTGCCTACCCCAGGTGGCATGAAGCCCAACACGCTGGTCCTGGGTTTCTACGACGATGCTGCACCCCAGGACCACTTCCTGACGGACCCAGCCTTCTCTGAGCCTGCGGATGGCACCCAGGAGGGCGGGTCCCCGGCCCTGAGCACCCTGTTCCCTCCACCCCGGGCTCCGGGAAGCCCTCGGGCTCTCAGTCCCCAGGACTACGTGGCCACGGTGGCAGACGCCCTGAAGATGAACAAGAATGTGGTTCTGGCCCGGGCCTGTGGAGCCCTGCCCCCCGAGCGGCTAAGCCGGGGATCTGGGGGCACCTCTCAGCTGCATCACGTGGACGTGTGGCCCCTCAACTTGCTGCGGCCCCGGGGCGGGCCCGGCTACGTGGATGTCTGCGGCCTCTTCCTGCTGCAGATGGCAACCATCTTGGGCATGGTGCCTGCTTGGCACAGTGCCCGCCTGCGGATCTTCTTGTGCCTGGGGCCTCGCGAGGCGCCAGGGGCAGCCGAGGGGCGGCTCCGGGCACTGCTGAGCCAGCTGAGGATCCGGGCCCAGGTGCAGGAGGTGGTGTGGGGCGAGGGGGCTGCGTCGTCCCAGGAGCCTGAGGAGGAGGAGGAAGGGGACTTCGTGAACGGCAGGCGGGGAGACGCCGAGGCAGAGGCCCTGGCATGCAGTGCCAACGCCCTGGTTCGGGCCCAGCAGGGGCGCGGCGGAGGAGGGGGGCCTGGTGGCCCTGAGGGTGGGGATGGTGAGGAGGGGCCCGCCACCGCCCTGACCTTCCTGTACCTGCCTCGGCCACCTGCTGACCCTGCTCGCTATCCTCGCTACCTGGCGCTGCTGGAAATTCTGAGCCGCGATCTGGGCCCCACGCTGCTCATTCACGGCGTCACCCCTGTCACTTGCACTGATCTCTGATGCCCATTCCAAGTAGAGAGTGTCCAGGTAATTGTAATCGGGTGGCCCACCTTGATTACGGGGTGAGGAGGGGAAGGGCCGCCTTCCACCCGCCTGGCACATGGGACTCGGACCCTGGTGGAGGTATTAGGGGATCCTGGTCTCTGGCATCTCTCGGTCTCTGGGAGAGGGGCCCCGGTGCACTAACTAACGCGGGGCAGCTGTCTCCGCCACCACGGGGGAGGGCCCCCTCCCCCCGCTGGCCTCCCTCCCTTCACCCGTGCCTTGACGGGGGCTGGGTCTCCGCTTGTGACTCTAGGCTACCTCAGTCTCCCCACCTCGCCCAGCAGACTCCCCGACCACTGGGGTTTTGATGTTTTTGTTCTGTTTTATTTTTCTAACTGCCGAACGTGAATAAAAGATCAAGACACTACGCATTGGCCGGGCGTTTCTGGAGGGGGGCGGGTAGCTGGGACGGAAAGAGGGAGAAATCTGTATGGGGGATGGGGAAAGAGGGGCGCTGGAGCGTCCCAGGGGCGAGGGGGCCACATGCGGGACCCGGGGCTCCGGGCCTGGGGGAGATGGAGGCTGCCCGTAGCCCCCAGACTCAGGCTCCCGAGGAAAGCCCTCCCAGCTCGCAGGAGGGGGCCCGACTCGGGGAGGGACGGCAGTTTAGGGCCTAGGGGGCCACGTGACCCTCCCCCAGGAATGCGGTGACGTCACCGGGGGCGTGGCCGTCCCCAAAATTAGGGAGGAAGGGGAAAAAAAAAGCCAGAAAAAGTTTCTTTCCTGGAGTCCCAAGCGAGGTGTGAGACAGAAGAAGGGATCAAAGTCAGAGGCCCGGGGCTCCGTGGGGCCCTGACCGCTGTCTGGAGTCCCCCTTTCCAGGCCATGTCCGGGCCCACCTGGCTCCCCCCGAAGCAGCCGGAGCCTGCCAGAGCCCCTCAGGGGAGAGGGCTCCCCCGAGGCGCCTCGGGGCCGCCGGCGGCCCACGGAGCAGGTAAGGCAGCCCAGTGCGGCCGAGGAGGCCACCGGGCCACCAGCGCTCACCTCTGTCCCGTGGCTCCTGCCTCCCGCTGAGCCCGCCACTGCCGCCCCTTCCCAAGCCCGGCTGGACCCCGCCGCCCCTGCCCCCTCGCGGCCCTCCCTGCCTCCTGCCCCATCCGCGGACCCCAGGTGCGGGGGTGGGGGCGTGGGGGAGGGGAGAAGAGGGACCCAAGACGGCGGCGTCCACAAGTGTCACCCTCTCCTTCCCCAACCCCACCTTCGCTCTCTCTTCCCTCAACCCAGCACTCCAGCCCCACCCCAGGGTCAATTTTTGCCCCCTCCCATCTGAGCAGTGTTACCAGGCCCCTGGGGGACCGGAGGATCGGGGGCTGGCCTGGGTGGGGTGCCATGGAGCACCCCAGCGCTCGCAGGTGAGCACGGGGATTGGGGGGTGGGGGGGCTTAGGGCAGGAGAGGAGACCGTGTGATTTGCTTTCTCCCTGCTTTTGCTCCATCCCCAGGGGCTCCCCGCAGACAGGGGGGGCTTGCGCCCAGGAAGTCTGGATGCTGAGATAGATTCCCTGACCAGCATGCTGGCTGAGTTGGACGGGGGTCGAGGTCACGCCCCAAGGCGGCCTGACCGGCAGGTGACTCCCCTGTCCTGCCCCTGTCCCTTCCGGTCCTTGTCCCCTGCCCCTGCCCCTCCCCCCCCCCCAGCCTGGCCCCTACTCTGAATTCTCACCCGCCCTCCCCCTCTGTGTGAGTGATGCCCACACCAGCGTGGAGGAGGCTGGGTCACCAAGACTCACTAGGTTGTCAACCACTCGAGGGAGGCCCCTTGTCAAAACCAGTGCTTGCCTGGGTGCCACATGGGGTAGGGGGTTCTACGGATGTGTGTCCTAGAATGGGCCCAGCTCACTCCTTCTGGTCTGCGTTTCTCCCCAGGCTTACGAGCCCCCTCAGCCCCCTGCCTATCGCTCAGGCTCAGGCTCCCTGAAGCCGAATGGAGGGGGTGTTCCTCCCCCGCCGCTCCCAGCATCCCCCTATGGGGGCCCCACTCCAGCCTCCTATGCTACGGCCAGCACCCCCGCCGGCCCTGCCTTCCCTGTGCAAGTGAAGGTGGCACAACCAGTGAGAGGCTGTGGCCCCCCCAGGCGGGGGGCCTCTCAGGCCTCTGGGCCCCTCCCGGGGCCCCACTTTCCTCTCCCAGGCCGAGGTGAAGTCTGGGGGGCTGGCTATAGGAGCCACCGCGAGCCAGGGCCGGGGGGCAAAGAAGAGGCTGCTGGGGTCTCCAGCTCTGCAGGAGGAAGAGGAGGCGGGTACGGGTCCCAGGTAAGCCCCCAGGCACTAGGATTTGGGGTCCTCAAAGACAACTGGATGCTGACTGGGTGGGGTGTGGGTGGGGTTTCACGTCCCGGTTGTCAGAGGTCTGGGGTGCTGGAGCTCTGGATCCTCTGGGGGTGGGGGCAGGTCAGGAAATAAAGGAGGGGAGGGGCCTAGATCTGCACACGGGCTCCTGGAGGGGCACCCCTGGCCCTGGGCTGGGATGTTCTCCGATGAACTCTCTGGGTAGAATTGCCTGGTCACCCTCAGTGACAGCATCAGGAGCTAGAGGTAGGGCCAAGCCCCTGATTCTCACCTCCCAGGTCCCCCTGAGCCAGCCTCCCGAGGAGGAGCTTGAGAGGCTGACCAAGAAGCTGGTGCACGACATGAACCACCCACCCAGCGGGGAGTACTTCGGTGGGTGAGCTGACCCTGGGCAGGGCGGGAAAGGGGAGGTGGGGCTGGAGAGTCAGAAGGCCTGTGGATCCAGCTTCCTGGCCTGTGCAGATTGACCCTGTCTCTCCCCGTCTCCAGGCCGGTGTGGTGGCTGCGGAGAAGATGTGGTCGGGGATGGGGCCGGGGTTGTGGCCCTGGACCGCGTCTTTCACGTTGGCTGCTTTGTGTGTTCTACGTGCCGGGCCCAGCTCCGGGGCCAGCATTTCTACGCCGTGGAGAGGAGGGCATATTGTGAGAGCTGCTATGTGGTGAGTGGTTGGGGCTTAGGGGGGTGGTTTCCAGTCCAAGACGGGAACTCGATATCCGAGCCCCAAAGAGGAATAGGGCTTGAAGCGGGGGACTAAAACTGATATACAAGAGGAGATGAATGAAGTAAGTAGCAATACACTGGCTACTGGAGAGGAAGGACGATATTCCCTCATACGTGTGAGGCATTTACTTTATTTTAAATTAAAGATTCTTCTGGCTGCATCGGGTCTTAGTTGCGGCACATGGGATCTTTCGTTGCGGCACACGGGCTCTTCGTTGTGGCGTGCGGGTTTTCTCTCCTCCAGTTGTGGCTCTCGGGCTCCAGGGCGCGTGGGCTCTGTAGTTTGCGGCACGCGGGCTCTCTAGTTGAGGCGCGTGAGCCCAGTAGTTGTGGCACGTGGGCTTAGTTGCCCCACAGCATGTGGGATCTTAGTTCCCCGACCAGGGATCGAACCCGTGTACCCTGTATTGGAAGGCCGATTCTTAACCACCGGACCACCAGGGAAGTCCCGAGGCATTTATTTTAGATTTAAGGGTATGTGAGGCAGATATTACTACTGAAGGAAACTGAAGCTCAGAGAGGTTAAATAATTTGTCCAGGAAGCTGCAGTGCTGGGGCTTGCACTCAGATCTGTTCAAGGCCACCTTTCACTGAATCACATGCAGGGGGCTACAGACAGACGGGTAGGCTGGCAGGATGCCTGTAAGGGCTGCCGTGGGTCTCCCCAGCCCCCGACCTTCCTGCCCTCCTTCCCGACAGGCCACCCTGGAGAAGTGCTCCACGTGCTCCCAGCCCATTCTGGACCGGATTCTGCGGGCTATGGGGAAGGCCTACCACCCTGGCTGCTTCACCTGTGTGGTGTGCCACCGCGGCCTCGACGGCATCCCTTTCACTGTGGATGCCACCAGCCAGATCCACTGCATTGAGGACTTCCACAGGTCAGCGGGGTCCCCACCTTTTGTCTCAGGATGTCTGGCCTGGCCTTTCCTATCTTCCGCATCTCTCCTTCATATCCCGGTACCAGCTGCTCCTGTTTCACACCCCTGGCCATGCCTCCTTCTCGTTAAAATCACTCTCTTTCCCTAAGATCCAAGACCCTACCTACCTCTGGCCTCTCCCGTTCCCTCCTGCATCCCACCTTCTCTGGGCTCCGTTGTTAGTTCCCTCTAACCCTGGGGCTTGACAGCCTCCTTGGTTCCCTTCCACTCCAGGAAGTTTGCCCCAAGATGCTCAGTGTGTGGTGGGGCCATCATGCCTGAGCCAGGTCAGGAGGAGACGGTGCGAATCGTAGCTCTGGATCGCAGTTTTCACATTGGCTGTTACAAGTGTGAGGTAGGAGGCCTGGCCAAGGGAAAAAGGGTTATTGGGGTCTGGGGTGCTGAGCACGAGGGAGAAGGAACTCAGGGGTCCGGGCCTGATGGAAAGCTGTTGCTTCTTTCCGAACAGGAGTGTGGGCTGCTGCTGTCCTCTGAGGGTGAGTGTCAGGGCTGCTACCCGCTGGATGGGCACATCTTGTGCAAGGCTTGCAGTGCCTGGCGCATCCAGGAGCTCTCAGCCACCGTCACCACCGACTGCTGAGTCTCCCCAGGAGCACCTGCTGTGTTCTCCCTTCCCATCAACCGCCCTCCCCAACATCTACCTTTATAACTTTGTCACCAAATGCTGTCTTCTCTTCCTCCAATCATGAAATAATAATCCCTCGAGTTTGTAAAACACTTCGAAGTCTGTTGTCTCATCTGAGTCTCACAGCAGAACAACACAAGCACGGTTGTTGTGACTGCCTGCGTTTTCGGCTAAGAAGTGACTTCCTGGAACTTCCCTAGTGGTCCAGTGGTTAGGACTCTGAGCTTCCACTGCAGGGGGCACAGGTTTGATCCCTGGTCGGGGAACTAAGATCCCTCCTGCTGAGCAGCACGGCCAAAAAAAAAAAAAAAAAAAAAAAAGTGACTTCTTAAGGTTACATCGCTCCCAAATGGTAGAACCAAGTTCAGAAGGGTCTTCTTAGTCCTGGGCCAGTTTTTTTGCAACTCCACTGACTCTTTTTAATGTGGTTTCTGTAAAGACACCCCTCCTCTCAGCGCTGGGAGCAAGGCTGCAGCACGTGCAAGGGAGGCAGCATTTCCTATTCTAAACAAGTCTTCTCACTCAACTCACTGAACAAGGCGGGGGGCGGTGCATTTAATCTGGGGCAACCCAGATCCTGCTTGGTGGTCAGGCCCTAAACCTATAAACGATCTCATCAAAGTACTGGTTGGGGTTTGCCACTTTTGCTTAAAGATGGGGTGCCTTTCTGGAAGAAGAGCAGGAACAATGGATTTTGCAGGTAGCACGTGCTGAGGCACCAACAAAGGCTGGTTCTCTGATGGGACCACAAAATGGTAGAAAATGCTTTAAAATGGTTGCCGTATCCGCTAAGCGCCCGCACTCCCCAAACCCGTGCCCTGCGCAAGGAGAGGTGGGAACCACCCCCCATGAGGTCCGGAGGCTCCGTGATCAAAGTTGGGGAGAAAGCGGCTGGACGCGAACTGTTTCAGACCCCGGGCACATCCGGGAAAGCGCGATCTTCGACCTCGGCGGGAGGAACCTTTCCCTCACGCCCAGAGGGTTCTATCGCCCTCCCGAGGCTACGCTTGGTCCCGCTCTGCTCCCGTAGTTCCTCTCGCCCTCAGTTCTCGTCCTGGAAAGCGCGCGAGACTTCCGGGTCCCCGCCCCTTCCCATCAGCCCCCGGTACTCCCCGCCTTTCCCTCTTTGAGTTGGTTCCAGATCAGGCACCGCGGGTTGTAGTTTGTGAGCAGAGGCGCCGTTCTGCGGGTGACGCAGGCGCAGCTCGGGCGGCGCGCGCCGACCGTCCATACTCTGCTGTCCCACTTTCTTCGCGTCTACTCGGCCCCGTCGCTGAGAGCCCCGTGTCTCCCTCTCACACTCGCAGTCCCCGTCGCGCGCCCGAGGCAAGGGGCGGGCCCAGGTCACCGGGAGAATGCTGGCCTGAGCGCGAGACGAACGGCCGCGACCGCTCCCTGGTGGGGGAGGGGAGGGGCCTGGAGAGCCGGGCTGGGGCGGGCAGCTGGGACAGGGGCCTGCGGGTGGGCGGGGAGGTGGGCGTGGAGGCCCCTGGGGGCGAGTGGAGAGTCGGAGCCCAACAGCTGCCGTGGCCGAGGGCTTAGGATGGCGGGGACAGCGGAAGGTTGGCCTTTGCGGAGGGAGGCGGGCGTCCTCCTCCAAGGTGTGGGGGGGAATCCTTTGCTCCTGTCGTCATTGTTCAACACCCCGATTATCCCTGTCCGGGCTCCAGGCCCCTTCTTTCCGCGCCATGGGTGACAGTGATGACGAGTATGATCGAAGGCGCAGGGACAAGTTTAGACGAGAGCGCAGCGACTATGACCGTTCCCGGGAAAGAGATGAAAGACGTCGAGGAGATGATTGGAATGATCGGTAAGACACTGCTTTTTCTTAATATCGTCTCCCGTCTTATTCTCTTGCATTCAAGTCTCGTTGCAGTTCCCTTAAGGTTTTATTAGAGCGAACCATATGAAATCGCTCATACTTGACCGTTTCATGTGGTTCAGCCTATTTGCTCTTGGCCAAGGAGCTAGCTGTGGCTTGATTTTTGAAATGTCCAGCAGATCAAAGCAATAGAGGTAAGAGTTTGAGTATGAAAAACGAGTGTTTGTGTGTGTGTTTTATTGTTTGTAAATTATACCCCAAAAATGTTGATTCAAAAAAAGTAATATTACAGAATTGACTTGATTGGAGAGGTTGTCAGACCAGTTCCCTAGCAGGATATGTAAATTTCTTGTAATTGTCTAGCCTAAAAACTGAAAGAGTTCTTTGAATAGTGATGGTTGGGTTAATTGATTAGGTTTGACTCAGCTAGTGATTAGCTTTTTGGGATGTTTTTGAGTTAACTATAGTTGAGGTGTTTCTGTTAAGAAACAGCTGATAGGGGCTTCCCTGGTGACCCAGTGGTTGGGAATCCGCCTGCCAATGCAGGGGACATAGGTTCAAACCCCGGGCCAGGAAGATCCCACATGCCGAGGAGCAACTAAGCCCGTGCACCACAACTACTGAGCCTGCGCTCTAGAGGCCCCGAGCCATAACTACTGAGCCCGCGTGCTGCAACTACTGAAGCCGAGCACCTAGAGCCCATGCTCCGCAACAAGAGAAGCCACCGTAATGAGAAGCCTGCGCAACGCAACTAAAGAAAGCCTGCGGGTAGCCACAAAGACCCAAAAATTAAATAAATAAATAAGTTTATTTATTTATTAAAAAAAGAGAAACAGCTGATATTTAAAGGAACTGTGGAAGACTTTTATCTAAGGGACATCACAAATATCTAATCGGTGAGCTGATGGCGCAGGCTAGATTTGGAAACAGGTTATCAGGAAAAAAGAGTTTGAGGTGGCTTATTGCAATAGCATTTATTCATTCAGTGTTGTTTTGAAAAGTGAGTTCAGTAAATCGTTCAGTCAGTATATCTCTTCACTGTGGAGACTTTATGTGGCACTTTGTTTTGTTTAGTATCTTCTAAGAAAGTCAGACGACAACCAAAGGTGTTCTTAATTCTGAAGCTGGCTAAGGTATAGTTATTGCCCCTAAGGAATTTACAGTCTGGGGCTTGGAGTGGGGGGCAAAATGGCCTTGGGTGTATTTTGCAAATGAGTATATATGAGAGGTCATGATGAAGATGTGAAATGTTGAGGTAACAGATCTGAGGGAGGGGACAAGTGGTGGAGGTGGTGTAGGGGAGAGTGACAGGAAAGGGACACCTAGCAAGGCTTGGAAAGATGAGTGGGGATTCCTCAGACACAGGTGGAGTGTGCACCTTGGAGTTGGGGGCATAATGTTGTGCACAGAAAAAAGCATATGTTCTAGTTTTTTTAGAGTAGTGGTTCTCAAAATCCCTAAGAGGTCTTTGAGCTTACAACTATTTTTTTTTTAAATTTATTTTATTTGTTTTTGGCTGCATTGGGTCTTTGTTGCTGTGCGCGGGCTTTCTCTAGTTGCGGCGAGCGGGGGCTACTCTTGGTTGCGGTGCACAGGCTTCTCATTGCGGTGGCTTCTCTTGTTGCAGAGCACGGGCTCTAGGCGCCCGGGCTTCAGGAGTTGTGCCTCGCAGGCTCTGGAGCACAGGCTCAGTAGTTGTGGAGCACGGGCTTAGTTGCTCTGCAGCACGTGGGATCTTCCCGGACCAGGTCTCAAACCCGTGTCCCCTGAATTGGCAGGCGGATTCGTAACCACTGTGCCACCAGGGAAGCCCCTAAGCTTACAACTATTTTTTATTTTCTTTTTAATTTTTATTATTTTTTAAAAATTCTTTTTCATTACGGTGTATCACAGAATACTGAATATAGTTCTCTGTGCTATACAGTAGGACCTTGTTGTTTATCCATTCTATAGATAATAGTTTGCATCTGCTAAGCCAAACTCCCACCCCATTCCTCCCCACCCCCCGGCAACCACAAGTCTCTTCTCTATGAGTCTGTTTCTGTTTCATAACAGTTCAGTTGTGTCATAGTTTAGATTCCACGTATAAGTGATATCATATGGTATTTGTCTTTCTCTGTCTGACTTACTTGACTTAGTATGATAATCTCTAGGTCCATCCATGTTGCTACAAATGGCATTATCTCATTCTTTTTTATCGCTAAGTAGTATTCCATTGCATATATTTACCACATCTTGTTTATTCATTCATTTGTCGGTGGACATTTAAGTGGTTTCCATGTCTTGGCTACTGTGAATAGTGCTGCTATGAACATAGGAGTGCATGTATCTTTTTGAATTACAGTTTTGTCCAGATACATGCCCAGGAGTGGGATTGCTCCATCATATGGCAACTCTATTTTTAGTTTTTTGAGGACTCTCCATACTGTTTTCCATAGTGGCTGCGCCAACTTACATTCCCACCAACAGTGTAGGAGGGTCTCCTTTTCTCCACACCCTCTCCAGCATTTGTTATTAGCTTACAACTATTTTTATAGTAATATTAAGATAGATAGTATTGTTGTTTTCACTGTATTGACATTTGGTACTATAGCAGTGGTGGGTAAAACCGCTGGTGCCTTAGCACAAATCAAGGTAGTGGCACCAAACAGTTAAAAAAAAAAGTTTCACTCCATGTCATTGATGAAGCAATAAGAATTTTAAACTTTATTAAATTGGATTCTTGAGTATATGGTTTTTTAAAAAAAAATTAATTTATTTTTGGCTGCATTGGGTCTTCGCTGCTGCGTGTGGGCTTTCTCTAGTCACGGAGAGCGGGGGCTACTCTTTGTTGCGGTGCGTGTGCTTCTAATTGTGGTGGCTTCTCTTGTTGCGGAGCACGGGCTCAAGGTGCGCAGGCTTCAGTAGTTGTGGTGTGTGGGCTCAGTAGTTGTGGCTCGAGGGCTCTAGAACGCAGGCTCAGTAGTTGTGGCACACGGGCTTAGTTACTCCGCGGCATGTGGGATCATCCCGGACCAGGGCTTGAACCCGTGTTCCCTGCATTGGCAGGCGGGTTCTTAACCACTGCGCCACCAGGGAAGGCCGACTATATGGTTTGTAATACACGTGATGATAGGAAGTATGCATAAAGCACTTCTGCATATAGTATGGTGGTTGTCTTGAGGAGGAGCATTTGTGGTATTGAGTTGTGAGCTGAACTAACAGTCCTCATCTCCCCACCCCCCTCGCCCCCCCCTTCAGGTTTGTTACCTGAATGAAAGGCTATCAAACAGTGCTTATTCATATCTGGGTATTTGGTAGACATTTTGAAAAAAGCTAAGAGAACTTGTTACTTTAAGGAAAATCGTCAGTTTTGTTGCCAGTGAGGAAGTGGAACTTTCCAGTGTAAACTAAAATTTTGGAAAACTTGTATCTACCAATGTCAGCTTGACAGCTTCCCATTACTTTAAAAGACTTTTCTGGTGAGATAGGGAGTGATACTAATGATTATGATATTTTGATACTGTGTAATGAGATGTGTGAAGATCTTTTCAAAGAACAAGGCAGAATAATGAATTTTAATGTAGCAGAGTACAAAATGTTCATTGATTTAGTTTCAGATTCAACATTGCAGCTAGCCTTTAATAAGCTATCTCTTGCCAAGTTTTGGGTAGTATCAAAAACAAAGAATATCCCCAGCTATCTGAAAAGGTTATTAAAGTGTTCCTTTTTCCAACTACATATCACTGTGAGGCCAGATCTTTATATTTTTCAACCAAACAGTGTATCATAATAGGTTGAATGGAGAAGTATATACTATGAGAATCCAGCTGCCTCTATTAAGCCAGACCTTGAAAAGATTTGTAAATGAAATAATGATGCAACTTTTCTCATTAAAATTTTTTTGTAAAGTAGCCATTTTTTATAAAAATATATAAATGTGTAGTTTATGTTATTATATAACTTCAAAATTATTAGGTATTTTTTTATGTTCTAATTATGAATACAGTTAAGTATTGATAGATCTAAGCCACATAAGCAAAAGCTCTTTCAATCTTCAGTAATTTTTAAGAGTGTAAGGGGTTCCCAAGACTGAAAAGTTTGAAAACCACTGGGTTATAGCGGAGGATTTTCTTTTTTATTTTGTTAAGATGGAGATAGGGTTGGCTGGTAACTGGTAGAGAACCTGGAATGGCAGCCAGGAACCGAGGGTTTGTTGCTTTTTTAAAAAATAAATTTATTTAATTAATTTATTTATCTTTGGCTGCGTTGGGTCTTTGTTGCTACATGTGGGCTTCTCTAGTTGCGGCGAGCAGGGGCTACTCTTCATTGCGTTGCGCAGGCTTCTCATTGCGGTGGCTTCTCTTGTTGCAGAGCACGGGCTCTAGGCTCTAGGCACATGGGCTTCAGTAGTTGCTCCGCGGCACGTGGGATCTTCCTGGACCAGGGCTCGAACCCCTGTCCCCTGCATTGGCAGGCGGATTCTTAACCACTGCGCCACCAGGGAAGCCCGGAACCAAGGTTTTGAATAGTATTAGCATGATTGGATTTGTGTTTGAGAAAGATCATTTTGACCTTGGAGTGGAGGAAAGGGAGAGACCAGAGGTAGGGAAGACAAACCAAGGCTGCACTTAAAGGAGAAATGGCCAGGACCAGGGCACATGGACCAGGGCAGAGTTTGTGGGGATGGCATGGAAAAGGACAGCTTTCATAGGATTTGAGGCAGAGGATTAACAAGCCAGGAACAAGTTAGTGGTGAGGGTGACACTTGATAACTGGATACCTGGCGATAATGTTGGTGCAACTGAGAGTGGGAAACAGGAGGGGGGAGGCAAGTTTGGGCCCATAGTGATAGAAGTAATAGGCTCGATTCTGACATGTTGATTTTGAGGTGACAGTGGCCGTCTGGGAGGGGTTGTTGATGTTGGTGTGAAGCTCAGGAAGAAGGCCAGGCTGGAGGAGATGGCAGGCCATCAGTTTGTGGGTAATGGCTGAAGTGATGGAAGTAGACAAGAGGTTTTTTCCTCTTAGAGAGAAATTTTATAATTTCAGGCTTTTAGTCTCGTGTCTCAGATACGATGGGAAGGGCCTGTCCAAGAGTGTGATCTTGGGATATCCAACTGTGTCTTATTTACTGCTACTTGTTCGTATCTCCAGAGAGTGGGACCGTGGCCGGGAGCGCCGCAGTCGGGGTGAATATCGTGACTATGACAGGAATCGGCGAGAGCGCTTCTCTCCTCCCCGACACGAGCTCAGCCCCCCGCAGAAGCGCATGAGGCGAGACTGGTGAGATGGCCACGGTTTCTCTGTCTTCTCTCCTCAGCCTCAGTTCTACCTGGGCCTCAGCTGTCTTCCCTCACTTCTGCTGAGAACTTTCTTGGTCATTTCCTTTTCTCAAAATTCCCATAAACCCATCTTTTTTGGTTCCTCTAAACCCTTGGGTGAGAGACCACACTGCAGGTGTGCCCCTCCCTCTGTCCCATCTGCCTTTGCGCTCAGGAGACATGATGGCCTTCTCTGTCTGACTTTTGTGTCCCTCACCCTCAGGGATGAGCACAGCTCTGACCCGTACCACAGTGGCTATGAGATGCCCTATGCTGGGGGGGGTGGGGGCCCAGCTTACGGCCCCCCTCAGCCCTGGGGCCATCCAGACGTCCACATCATGCAGCACCATGTTCTGCCTATCCAGGCCAGGTAAAGACCTGCGGTTCTGGGGTTCTTGGGAGAAGGGAGTCGGTAGGCCTGGGGGATGGATTGGGGCTGCTGAAGACCACGGCTGGAGCCAGGAGAAGTGGGTCAGGCACACTGGCGTGCCCGTGGGGGTGGCCGCAGCTGGCGCCTGGGGTCATGTCCCTGGTGGGCGAAGGAAGGGGGCAGCTGGCTACCTCGGCCCGCCATCCCCCCACCGTCTTCCCCCACAACCAAGACTTCCTGACCGGGCCCCCCCTCAGGCTGGGCAGCATAGCAGAGATCGACTTGGGTGTGCCGCCACCTGTGATGAAGACCTTCAAGGAGTTTCTCCTGTCTTTGGATGACTCTGTGGATGAGACAGAAGCAGTTAAGCGCTATAACGACTACAAGCTGGATTTCCGGAGGCAGCAGATGCAGGATTTCTTCCTGGCTCATAAAGATGAGGAGTGGTGAGTGCCCCTCCTCTCCTGCTATCTTTTCCCTGGCATGTTTCCCCTGGCCCCGCCAGTGGAGCCTGCAGCCCTGTCCTCTTCCCATTTTCCCCAATCCAGAACTTCCTGGGGGTGGGGGATGGGAAGCGTCACAGCACTGGCTGATGGGTTCTCCTCCTCACTTCCACGTCCGCCACGGCCCCCACCCCATCTCCCTTCCCCACCGTCCTCAGCGAGCGAGACGCCTCCAGGCAGCTGGCCAGAGCCGCCTGTTCCCTTGGGGCAGCAGACAGACTGCTTCCCACTCGCTGATACTGGGTCATTGTCATCCCTGATCGCCGGGACCCTGTGTGGCTGTGGCATCCTCCCAAAAGCAACGAGTGAATCCAGACAAGAAAAGCAAAGATCTCAGTGTCGTTTGACAGAAAAAGAGTTTTAATTTTTTTCCTTTTGTGGATGTTTTAATTTTAATCAACCATCTTTTCCCCCCTTCCTGCTCCTCCTCCTCATCCTCTTTCTGCTCCTCCTCCTTGAAAAGAGCCAGAACTGGGAACTACACCCGCTCATCGACGGAGCTCGGAGCAAACCCACCTCCACCCCCACCATACCCAGCCCATACATGAGCCCCCTGGGCTGACGGCGCTGCCCCGGCCAGGCAGACAGGCAGGGCACTGCTGTGCACAATGCAGCGGTCTAGCTGAATGTGATTGCTCAGGCAGCTAGTCAGTCAGGGCCACCACCGCGGAGTCCCGCGGGGGTGGGGCATCCGGGCCGGGCGCCCCAGCCAGGAGCCAGCCGGTGGCCCACCAGCCAGCATGGGCCCTGGGCGCGGCTAGTTAAATCTTGAGCTCTGTTTGACCAAGCGGCCAAGGTAAAGATCCTGGAGGTGACGCCTGCGGCTTTCCTTTCCTCTTACGCTCAACTTGTGGTTCTGTTCTGTCACTGTCTCCTCTTTCTTCTTAATCTGTGTCTTTGTCTCACTCTCTCGTGAACCTTTCATTCTTTCTCCGTCCTTGTTCTTGCTCCTGCCTAACGCTTCTTTCTACTGTTTTTTTTTTTTTTTCTCCCCCTAGTCTGTTTGGTCTTTAGTTTTCCTTTTTGTTTTTGACTTCTGGGACTTTCTCTCACTTTCCCCTTTCTTTTTTGCATATCCTAATTTCTTCTGTCCCTCCCCCCCCACTCCTGCCTCCCTGCCCAGGGTCCTAATTTAAGTGTTTCCTTTTTCATGATCTACCCTAACCCCCCACCCTGTCCTCTCTCGATCCCTGTGGGCAGTACCTGAGGTTATAAGGGCACTTCAGTTTCTCCCTTTGGTCTTTCCCTGTCCCTTCACCATCTGCTTATCTTCCCAAGGGGGGAGAAAGGTATCCTGCCTTTTTTGGCTTTTCCTTTCTGGTGATTTCAGGTTTCCCTGTCTTCCACCAAGGGATGGAGGGAGCTGGTGGGAGCAGTCCTTTTAATGACTCTGGTTTGGGGTTGGCAAGGAGAGGGAGGTTCTTTGGGGCCTACTATTTCCTTAGCGTTCCTCTGGGAAGCTTTGGGAAACTACACTTTTTAAAATTTGTGTTTCCCAGATACGCAGGGCAGTCAGTGTGCCTCCAGCCCTGGCTCCCCCTGTAGCCATGCTCTTTCCAAATCCAGAGCTCTTAGCTCCTGGCTCTTCCCTAGATCTTCTCAGAGCATAACCTCTGGTTCCTTTTGGGGGGATTGGGTGGTTCTAGTGCACCCCTCTCCCCTCGTCTCTGCTTTTATGATCTTTTGTGGGTGTGAGAGGATGGGGGCTTTCCCCTGATTTTCCTGGGCCCCTCCCCATGTCCTGGCTCTGGCCTCCAGTGACTGTTTGGCCTCTTCCCTCCCCACTTCCTTGCCAGGTTTCGGTCTAAGTACCACCCAGATGAGGTGGGGAAGCGTCGGCAGGAGGCCCGGGGGGCCCTGCAAAACCGACTAAGGGTATTCCTGTCCCTCATGGAGAGCGGCTGGTTTGATAATCTTCTGCTGGATATAGACAAAGCTGATGCCATTGTCAAGATGCTGGATGCAGGTGGGTGGATTGGGAGGGGTGGGATTGTCTGGTGACTAAGGTCTTGGTTGAAAATGGAAATAGATGGACAGAAAGCCAGAGGCTGGAGGCCAGGGCCCTTGGATGGTGACCTCTGCTCCCTTTGTTGGTAGCTGTGATTAAGATGGAAGGAGGTACAGAGAATGATCTACGCATCCTGGAGCAGGAGGAGGAGGAGGAACAGGCAGGAAAGCCTGGGGAGCCCAGCAAGAAAGAGGAAGGCCGGGTTGGACCAGGCCTGGGGGATGGAGAACGCAAGGCCAATGAGAAGGATGACAAGAAAGAAGATGGCAAACAGGTCTGAGTGCTGGGGCTTCTGGGTGCTGCCTGTGCGGCCTGGGGAGGAGAATGGAGCTGCTTCGGGGGTTGTGTCTCGGGTGGGGGAGAGGCGAACTTGTGGGCTCAGCTGTGGAGGGTGGGTGGGGCCCTCTGACAAAGGCTGAAGGGGAGACCAACATCCCTGGTGATTTGTCTCTACCTGTAGGCTGAAAACGACAGTTCTAGTGATGACAAAGCTAAGAAATCCGAGGGTGATGGGGACAAGGAAGAGAAGAAAGACGACTCTGAGAAAGAAGCCAAAAAGGTAGGCTCTCCCTTGCGCAGGGTCAGTGTCGGGGCTGGGTCCTGGTACCTGACTCATCTCTCCTTGCTGTGGCTCTTACAGAGCAGCAAGAAGCGGAATAGGAAGCATAGTGGTGATGACAGCTTTGACGAAGGCAGTGTGTCCGAGTCGGAGTCAGAGTCGGAGAGTGGCCAGGCCGAGGAGGAGAAGGACGAGGCTGGTAGGTTTTATTTTCTTCGCTTCTAGTCCAGTCTCTTCACACTGAACGGTGTGGCGGGAGGTTGGTGACATTGATGGGAGGGTGGCCTTTTGGGAGGGACTGGTGCGGGGAGGTTTGACAGCTTCTCTATCCTCTCCTCCTCAAATGACAATAAATTTTCACCAACTCCCACCACTTCCTGCATAGAGGAAGCACTCAAGGAAAAGGAGAAGCCCAAGGAAGAAGAGAGGGAGAAGCCTAAGGACGCTCCTGGGCTGGAATGTAAACCCCGACCGCTGCATAAGACTTGCTCTCTCTTCATGCGCAACATTGCGCCCAACATCTCCCGGGCTGAGATCATTTCTGTGAGTGGGGAAGAATGGTCCTGGGGGCAGGGACGACGCCCGGGCTCCATTCCTTCGTGTGGGGGCGACAGCGAGAAGATAACCTGGCACTGCTTCTGACCTGCATCTCTGTTTCTCTGATGGGGAGGCCCCCTTCCCACGGGCCCACGCCCTTCAAAGAGGCTGGCCCTGGTTGCATGGTTTGCTTTCAAGTGCTGTTATTCTTAAGCCCTTAATTGTTTCTTCCTAGTCCAAGGAAAGATGAAAAGGCAGTTCCCCAGGGTTCTGAGGACATGGGGATTGGAGGAAGAAGTGAATCCTTGAATCACAAAGTGGGGCTTCTGTTTCTCTGCTTTTCCAGCTCTGTAAAAGATATCCCGGCTTTATGCGTGTGGCATTATCGGAGCCCCAGCCCGAGAGGAGGTAAGGAATGGAGGGAGGTGTGACCCTGGATACCTTGGGGAAAAGGTGCAGGGGAAGATTGGTGGACAACATCACCTCCATCCCAGGATTATGCTGACATTTTCTTGTTTAGGTTTTTCCGTCGTGGCTGGGTGACCTTTGACCGCAGCGTTAACATTAAAGAGATCTGTTGGAACCTGCAGAATATCCGAGTGAGTCCTGGGAGTGGGACTGTTGAGGAAGAGGAGGTGGGGCTCCCCACGCTCCACACAGTCTCTGATTCCTTTGTTCATTGATGGCTTCATTCATCTGCTCCTTATTTCATCCATTTAGTCTGCTCACGTGAATTGTATGCAGTTGTCTCTGGGTTTGGCTCTGAGACTGTTCCCGTGAACAAGGCACCCCTGGTCCCTGTCCTTAGGGAGCTCAGTCTCATTGCTAGCGCGCTCGGTCGGGCCAGTCTTTGAGTGACTCTTCTCGGGCAAGTGTTGGTGAGCCTTCTGTTCCCTGCAGCTCCGGGAGTGTGAGCTGAGCCCTGGTGTGAACAGAGACCTGACCCGTCGCGTCCGCAACATCAACGGCATCACCCAGCACAAGCAGATAGTGCGCAACGACATCAAGCTGGCGGCCAAGCTGATCCACACGCTGGATGACAGGACGCAGCTCTGGGCCTCTGAGCCTGGGACGCCTCCTCTGCCAACGGTTAGTGACTCCTCGTGGAACTTGTTAAAAAGCCGCTGGTTCCCCCTCATCTGCTGTGGGCACCTCTGGCCTTACCTGATCTGTAACACTGACCCCCTTGTACCCACCCCCGTCTTTGCCCCTCTCCTCCTGGGCAGCATCTCCAGCTTCCAACAAAACAGATTGGTATTAGTGATCATTTATTGGCTAGGGCAGAACACATACACAAATTAAGACAAATAATGAGGCAAACGTAACGGCCCAGCTGAGCCCTGATCTCCTTTCTGCCCCACATCGCCTTTTCAAATGAGAAGGTTCCTAGGCTACCCTGAGGAGTTTTGTCTGCTCCACCTCTCTCACCCTACCAGAGTCTGCCCTCGCAGAACCCCATCTTGAAGAATATCACTGACTACCTGATTGAGGAAGTGAGTGCTGAGGAGGAGGAGCTGCTGGGGAGCAGTGGGGGGGCCCCTCCTGAGGAGCCTCCTAAGGAAGGGAACCCAGCAGAGATAAACGTGGAGCGGGATGAGAAGCTGATCAAGGTGCCAGTGGGTGCAGAGTGTGGGGCGTGGGAGAGCCTGGTTCGGGGCAGTAGAGGGGCAAGTGTATGGGGAACTCACAGCTTCTCATTTCTCTTAGGTTTTGGATAAACTCCTCCTTTATTTGCGCATCGTGCACTCCCTGGATTATTATAACACGTGCGAGTACCCCAACGAGGACGAGATGCCCAACCGCTGTGGCATCGTCCATGTCCGGGGGCCCATGCCGCCCAACCGCATCAGTCATGGAGAAGGTGAGCTCCCAGCTTTCCCACTGCTCGTTTCCCTCTCTCTCAGCTGCCTCTGGCCTTAGTTCTGCTCTGGCAGCAATGCTCTGCCGCCCTCTCCTCTCATGGGCGCCTCCGGGCTCCCTTCTCCAACCTGCTCTCCGTCTGTTCCACAACCACAGTGCTGGAATGGCAGAAGACGTTCGAGGAGAAGCTGACTCCGCTGCTGAGCGTGCGGGAATCTCTTTCAGAGGAAGAGGCCCAGAAGATGGGTCGCAAAGACCCTGAGCAGGAGGTGGAAAAGTTTGTGACCTCCAACACCCAGGAACTGGGCAAGGATAAGTGGCTGTGCCCTCTCAGTGGCAAGAAATTCAAGGTCTGGGATGTTAGACATTTGTGTATTAGGACTGTGGGAGGAGAGGGTTCAGCCGGGAAGCCTCCTCAGAGCCTGGGGAGGAACTGCTCATTGGGACGAGACGGAGGGGAGGTTGAGTGTCCTTGCAGGTTGGGTCTGGGGAGCTAGGGAACCCTCATTGCTGACTCAGTTCTCACCCCCTCCTCTGTTCACCCAGGGCCCTGAGTTTGTACGCAAACATATCTTCAACAAGCATGCAGAGAAAATTGAGGAAGTGAAGAAGGAGGTAGCATTTTTTAACAACTTTCTCACTGATGCCAAGCGACCAGCTCTGCCTGAGATCAAGCCAGCTCAGCCACCTGGCCCTGCCCAGAGTAAGATACGATCCATGAGGGTCTGCCCCATTCCCTCTCCCTTGACTGTTGAAAGACTCCTGGTTTTATTTATGTATTTATTTTTGGCTGCGTTGGGTCTTCGTTGCTGTGCGCGGGCTTTCTCTAGTTGTGGTGAGCTGGGGCTACTCTTTGTTGCGGTGCGCAGGCTTCCCATTCACTGCGGTGGCTTCTTTTGTTGTGGAGCATGGGCTCTAGGTACGCGGGCTTCAGTAGTTGTGGCTTGCGAGCTCTATAGAGCGCAGGCTCAGTAGTTGGTGGCGCACGGGCTTAGTTGCTCCACGGCATGTGGGATCTTCCAGGACCAGGGCTCGAACCCGTGTCCCCTGCATTGGCAGGCGGATTCTTAACCACTGCACCACCACGGAAGCCCCTCCTGGTTCTCTTTAACTTGTCGTATCCTGAGAAGTTTCTACCCCACTCTCAGGCCATACTGCTAAAAAGCCAGCTGTCCATCTCCCGCCACTGCCCGCCCCCCCCCCCCCCCGCAGTAATTCATGTCCCTGTCCGTATTGTACTCCCCCCAGGTCTGACCCCAGGACTCCCCTACCCACACCAGACTCCCCAGGGCCTGATGCCCTATGGTCAGCCCCGGCCCCCCATCTTGGGCTATGGAGGTAAGTGTAAGAGGGAGTTGAAAGGATCTGGACTGGGGCTGGGAGAAAGAAAACTTAGCTAGGATGTAGTTGAGGTCACAGCTTTTCAACTCAACACTGATCTTGTTCATAGCTGGTGCTGTTCGCCCTGCAGTCCCCGCAGGAGGGCCTCCATACCCCCATGCTCCCTACGGTGCTGGCCGAGGGAACTATGATGCCTTCCGAGGCCAGGGAGGTTATCCTGGGAAACCCCGAAACAGGTGAGACTGGGCTAAGATGTCTAAGTTTTCTTGGCCCTCTTCAAATTCCCTTTCAGGGACCCTCAAATCTCACTCCCTCTTACCTCTTTCTCATCTCACAGGATGGTCCGTGGAGACCCACGGGCCATTGTGGAATACCGTGACCTGGATGCTCCAGATGATGTGGATTTCTTTTGAGTCCTACACGTTTCCTCACTCCTGGTATCATCTGTACTTGTGACTGCCTTGTCCCATCCCGCTCTGAGAAGTTTTTGTACGTTCAGCCCTACTGCCAATAAAAGCACTTGCGTGGTGACTCCTGGCTTAATGTATATATGTAATATATTTCCCCAGATTCTCCCAAAAATTAGCTGGGGCCATGGTTGGCTGGGCCTTGCCACTTTATTGACACCAAAGATCCCAGGCTCTGCTGGGACTTCCTGGGGGGTCTGACATCAGGCAGCCTCTGCCTCTGAGATGGGTTAGATCAACGGGTATGGTGCTAGAGAAGGCTCAGTTCTGGGTCCTTAGCCTCAGTCCAGGGTGGGCAGCTGCTTTTCCGAGTTACAGCTGGTCAAGCACAGGTTGTAGAAGGAGTTGGGGTCAAAGGCTGTGTTCACCTCTCGCCAGCCCACCCACCCAGCAGCCTGTAGTTCACTGGGGTTTTTCGGGGCACCCCAGCAGTGAGGGTCCAATACCAGGACGTAGGCTTCCGTGCCTGGCCCCAGGCACACTCCCAGCAAGGCCTTTGACCGGGCATCCGCATCCCCTCCAACCATTACAGGTCCCCCGCCCCCTGCGAAGTGGGAATAAAGCCTCTCCAGTTCCCCCTGAAGCCCTGCTCCACGGGGCACGTGACATAGGCGCCCTTGGGGACCCCCGAAGTGGTCAAGGCAGAGGCTGGCCTCTACACAGCCGATCCAGCTCCGAGAGCCCCGGAACCCGGGGGGCTTGTCGCCCATGTCCTCCAGGGCCGCCTGCACTGCAGCCAGTTCGGGTACGCCCGCCGGCCGGCCCTCTGGCCACGAGCACAGCGTTTGCAGAGTGCGGTAGCCGCAGCCCCAGCCCCGGTCGTCCACGCCGTCGCAGCCATAATGATAGTAAATGTAATGGCCCGAGAGGAGGACCAGGCGAGCGCGGCCGCCGCCGCGGCCGGGCGGGGCCAGGCCCAGGTGGACGTCCTTCAGCGGTTCCAGGGCGGTGGGCGGGAGCGGCGGTCGCCGGGCCGGGCAGATCCGTCCTCCAGGCGGCGCGGAGCGAACTCCAGGGAGAACTCTGGGCTCTAGCGCTTCCTCTTGGCCCCGAGTCTTGGGCTAACTGCGGGCAGGACCGGCGTACAGGCCCTGGGGTCGCTCTCATCCGGGCCCAGGTTTAAGCGCGTGGCACGTCCCACAGCAACCAGCACCAAACCGCCGCGCGGGGCTCCCACAATGCACCGCCGCGTCCGCGCCGCCGTCCTTCACTGCGCAGGCGTGAGCTCCACCTCGCGGGGCGGAATGTACTCGCCGCCGCGGCGGGGGCGTGGCGCGGGCGCCCATCACCCCACCTCTCAGATCCGCTCTTCCCGCCGGCTTTAGCACCCATCCCTCCATTCACTCAATCCCAGTGGTTGAGGCATTCTGCCCGGACCCTAGCAACCCAAGCGCGCACACTCCTGTGGCTGTAACAGTTTATTGGCAGCCCAGAGGGGCGAAGGCACCGCGGGGGAGGGGGCTCGGCCCGAGGCATGCAGAGGGCGGGGAGCCCCAGGGGAAAGTCGGGGGTGGGTGGGCAGGGTCTAGGGATCCTCTGTGTTATATCCCAACCCTTAAATAAATAGTATATACAGCTGAGGGGCCGGGCGGAGTGGGCAGGGCAGCGGGACGAGGGGGTCCCTCCTGGGTCACAGGTCTGAGCAGCGATCCTGCTTGCTGTAATGGTCAAACTGGTTCTTCCAATGCACCATGTAGGAGCTCCAGCGGTGGAACTCAGCCTTCCACTGGCGCTCAGCCTCGTCCAGCGTGTCTGCGGCCAGGGTGCCCGGCAAGTGGGTGGGGGGGAGGACATGGGGAAGGACGGGAACGGACATGGAGGGGGGCGTGAGTTCAGGGAGGACACACGGAGAATGTAGGAGACCACGTGGGGTGGTGGAAAGAGGATCAGGAGAACATGCGACAGACGGAAGACCAGGGGAAGGACGAGGGTAGAGGCGGGGCCGGAGAAGGATGGCGGGAAGGAGGAGGGAGGGGAAGAAAATGACCGGAAGACAGGGGGACAGAAGGGATCAGAGGAGGAGGATCCGTGGGTTGGTGGGGAAAAGAGAAGAGACAGAAATGGTTGGCGGTTATAGCCCCACTGGGGGGTGCTATCTAGCCCTAGGGCCTCCCTCCCACCCCAACACCAAGCTCAGGCTCCAAATAAAAATTTTATAAAAAAAGAAAATTGTCTTTTTCATTTCCATTTAAACAATAAAGGCGTGTGGATCCCTGAGATGGGTCGTAGGTGTCCTCCCATTCCCCTCCCCACCCACCCCCGCCCCCAGCCCTGTCCAGTTTGAGTTTCTCGGTTTGAGGAGGGAGGGAGCGCTGGGTCGGAGATCCCTGAGTGGAGCCCTTCCCCACAGTCCGACCACTCATTAGAGGAGGGGCCCCCTGAGGCCGGAGAGGGAAGAGGCCGTGGTCACAGCCGCAGGAGCCGGGAGAGGAGGAGGAAGAGGAGGAGGAGGAGGGACAGGGGGAGGCCGGGCCTGGGCCTCGGGGCAGCCTCCCCGTGGGCGGGGCCTGAGCAGGTGCAGGGGGCCTCCGAGGCTGGGGGGAGAAGAGAGGGGTTACACCCGGCCGGCTCCCAGTTCCCTCTTTCTCTCCGCGCCCCTTTTCTCCCCCGCCTCCTCCCAGCCCCTGCCCGCTGGCCCCTGCGTACCGGTGGCGCTGAGCAATTTGGGTAGGAAGCGGTTCCAGAAGGCGCAGGCCTGGGCGCGGAGCCCCCGCCGCACCTCTAGCGGCCGCAGGTTCAGGCTCACGTACTGCTGCGCTCCCGCCGTGTATGGTGGCCACTGCGGGGCTTTGGGGTCCCGGGGGTCATTGGGGTCCCTGCGGAAGGAAAGGGAAAGCTCAGCCCCTGGGGGCTGGGGAATGGAGATGGAGAGTAGGAGGAGGCAGGCTGCTTCCTGACCCGTGCCGTTCCCTCTTAGGCTCCAGGGAGAGCCCCGTCTCCTCCCTCCCACCTTCTCCTTCATCCTTTCTCTTTTCCAATATGCTCCGTCCTCTGGAGTCTTTCCCTTCCTCCTGCCCTCCCTCTTTCTGTTGTTCCTCTTTTTATTTCCCTCAATTTTTCTGCTCCATCTTTGTTTCTCCCATTTAAAAAATTGCTATGATTTATTGAGCCCTTACTATATACTCAGGCCCAGTCCTATCTCTACAAACATCATGTTTACTTCTGCGGACACCCATGTGATGGGATATTTATGGTCCCCTTCTTCAGACAGGTAAACTGTGTGCGTGTGTGTGCATTCGTGTGTGTCACAGCTAAAAAAATCATCACTGGTCCAATTGATCCAGTTCTACAGTCCACGCTCCTAACTGCTCTGGTAACTCCTTTGTCTGTCTCTCCTTGTCTGTCTCTTCTGTTCTCTTTGCCTCCCTCAGCTCTGTCCTTGTCTCATCAGGATCTGCCACCTTGCCTTCCTCCCTCCTTCCCTTCTCTCGGGGTCTCCTTTGTCATTCTCTCTCTCCCCCTTTGTCTCCTTTCCTTTGTGAACTTGCCCCCCCCCCCCGCCCTTTCTGCTTGTCTCCCTCCCTCTCTGTCTGTTCCCCCCCGCCTTGCCTCCCTGGCTCCTGGAGGCCCTCCTCCCCTCAGCCCCGCTGACCCGGTGCGGGCAAAGTTGGCCCAGTATCTCATCAGTCGTTGGGCAAAGGTTCTCTCCTCGACAGTGTAGTTTAGCGAGGGTTCCAGGGGGAGCCCGAAGATAAACTCGATCTCGTAGCCGTGGGGCACCCCCATCCAGAGGGGCCAGGAGAGCGTGGATGCACGGTGTTCAAAGATGTAGGCATAGACGCGAGCGCCTTGGGCGGCCAGTCGCCCAGCCAGCTGGGCTACGGGGCACACGACGTTGTGGTCGCCCACCACATCACTCATGGCCTCCCTCAGGCGCGCCGGGTCCTCAGGGTGCAGCCAGTCTGTGTAATGCAGGACCACAGCCTCGGCAGCCAGGTCACTTGCCTGGGGGACCCCGACCCGCACCCCGGCCAGGAACTGGGCCCGGCTGATGAGAGACTCGTTGTTTTTGCTGAAGCCTGGGGCCCCGTAAACCAGAAAATAGGAGCCCTCATCCTTCACCACACCCACCAGCACCTGAGGGGACAGGATGGAGGGATGGGGGGGGGGAGGGGAAGCACAGACAGACAGGCAGACAGAAACAGATGGACAAAGAGCCAGAGAGATGAACAGTTATAGACCCAGAACCAGGGAGGAAGAGAGTTCGAGATTGGGGAAGGGAAAGAGAGAAAGAGAAAATATACCCACATTTCTTTTCCTCTCTGTCCCACTGACCACCCTGGGATTGAGCCCTCAGGGAAGAGGAGCGGGCCATGGGGCCCAGAAGCCTGGGTCTTTGGGAGTGGGTTTTGAGGAGCCCTCATGCCTGGGTCCCCACGGGGAGGGGCAGGTGGAAGAACAGGCCTAGAGGAAGCAGCTCCACCCCCTCCAGCCACTAGTCACCTGCAGGCCATGGAAGTCTCCAGCATTGATGAGGGCTTCGGGCGTGTCACTGAGGAAGTCTCCATCCACCACAGGCACGAAGGAGAAGCGGAAGACGCTTTCCTGAGGCAGCACATGCCACTCGTGGTCCACCAGATCCTGAGACGGCCGCGTCCGCAGGCAGGCCACCAGGTCTGTGTCATTGCCACCAGCCCCACCAGGGGGACAGCCCACGAGGCGGGCCAGCAGCGTGGCCCTGCGGCGGGCCTCTCCCACACCCACTGTGGCCCAGGGCCCATTGGGTGCCCCGCTCTGCAGCACGGCCCTGTGGAACAGGCCCCGGCTGGGTGGGGACAGCAGGTGCATGCCCACGGAGGCGGCACCTGCGCTTTCCCCAAACAGAGTCACTGACGTTGGATCCCCCCCGAAGGCTGCTACGTTCTCCTGCACCCACTGCAGTGCCAGCCTCTGATCCAGTAGACCCACATTGCCTGGGGCCTCCCGGCTCCCCGGCAGGGCCAAGAAGCCAAAGGCTCCCACCCGGTAGTTCATGGACACCAGCACAGTGCCCTCGGCCTGGGCCAGGAAGCGACCATCATACACGTCCAGGGAGGAGGCCCCGCTGTAGAAGCCACCCCCGTAGATCCAGACGAGGACAGGGGTGGGGGACGCAGGCCGGGGGTACGGTGTCCACACATTGAGGTAGAGGCAATCCTCGCTCAGCTCACGGTTGGGGTTCCACATCTCGGTGCCCTCAAAGCCGGGATACAAGGTGTCCACATATTGGTAGCAGACTCTTTGGAAGGCTGTGGCATTCAGCACCCCTGGCCAGGGCCGCTTGGGCTCTGGTGGCAGAAAGCGACGGGGGCCCACAGGTGGCTCTGCGAAGGGGATGCCCAGAAAAGCAGAGACAGGGCCCCCAGGGGCCATTAGGCGGAGGCCCCGTAGCCGGCCCCCACGCACCGTCACCAGCAGCTCTGGGTCCTCTAGGCCCTCAGCCTCTGCCCCTCCTCCCAGGAGGAAGAGGAGGAGAAGGAGCGGGGAAGCCAGGGAGGGCGTGTGCAGGGGACACCACGGGGGCCTCATGGCTGCCAAGGCAGGCAGGCGTCTGCTGGGAGAAAGAAAGGCAGAGGGTGAAGGCTCAAAGCTGCCAGGAGGGAGGAGATGATTAGGTAACACTCTTGCCCAGGGGTTATCACTGAGCTGCAGAGGAGGTGGGGCAGGTTGGCAGAAAGGAGGAGAGAAATGGAGGGAGGGAGGGAGACAGGCAGAGACAAGGACACAGGCAGGGAGAAGCAAGAGGGGACAGAGATCAGGCACACACACACATACACCCAGACGGACAAATGCAGGGAAGAGAGACAGACCCGCCAAGCAATACCCTCCCCTGCCCCGCAGGAGACCCACCGCCCTCACTTCCTTCCCCCAGCTGGGTGGACTGCCTTGGGCCCAGTGCGAGCAGTGCTGCGGGGCACCAGCACCGGAGGCCGCAGGCCACCCGACAGGGGCGGGGCCCTCACTGACGGGAGGCGCCGACGGGGGAGCTTGAGGTGGCGTGAAGGCTCAGCCTCTCATACAGTTGGCCAGGGCCGGACCCTGGGGGGGTGTGGGTCGGGCATTCAGGGTGTGGGAGTCGCAGTTCCCGGGGTACCCCAAATCCTGCCTACTCCACACCCTGCCCCACCCAGCCCCGCCTCATCCACTGTCTGACACAGCGCGTTGGTACCCGCGGATGCCCGTCAACTGCGCACCCCCCTCGCCTAGCCTCAGCCAACAGGCTCGCTAGACCTGGCCCCACAAGATCGAGTCCCCCATCCATCCGATGCTGCGGTGCACGCTGCCGCCAGCGGGAGGCAGTAGAGACCGAGAAAAGGACGGCGCTCCCCGCCCCGAGTCCAGGAGCCGGGAACTTGGGGCGGGGGTCTGGGGGCTCGCGGGCATTGCCGAGGGGTCTGAAGGGCGAGCCGGGACGCCTGCGTTCTCGGAGCTCCGGAGATCCCCGGCTGCAGGGGCAGGAGCGCTATTTTGGGGCAGCAGCTGCTGCGGTTCCGGCATCTCCAGCCAAGGGATCAAAATTCCCCGGGTCGGAACTCCCCCCTCTCCCGCCGGTCACCCCTCACCGAGCCCTTGCCGCCCTGAGCTGGGGTGGTGGTGATGGAGATTAACTAGGAAACCCGAGTGGGGCTAATTATAACTCGGGGCTTCCGCTAAGCCTCCCCTTCCCCTAAAATAGAGACGGAGTCCCCGCGGGAGGGGGACGCCTGGGTCTGGGAGGGGGCTCCGGCTGGGAGCTGCGCAGGGGCGCTGAGGTCGCGGGATCCCGGAGGGCCCAGCCGGGCTCCAGGAACCTGCGCAGCTCGGATTCCGCCACCAAGCAGGGGGCATCTTCCAGTGGCCCCAGACTTGGGGGCGAGCAGGGGCAGTGGTGCTCGGGGGTCCCCACAGGAATTCGAGAGCAGAGGCGGCAGCTGGCCCTGCGGGATGCTGTCTCCCGCGCAGGCAATCGTTAAGTATGCGGCGGTGAGGGAAGAGTTAAGGGTGAGTGTGGGGCGTCGGGGGGCGTCGCTGGGCAGGCCCCGGGGCGCGGTGGGCGTCCTGTTTGGGAGCCTGGGTCCCTCGGGGAGCGCACCGCTCCCGGGACGCGGAGTGGGCCGCGGGCCGGAGGAGGGTCCCGGGCGGGGCGGGAGACTCACCTGAGGCGGCCGGGCCGGGCCGCGCCGGGAGCTGGAGGCGGCCGATGTTCCCCAGCGCAGCCTGAGCCGACTCTGACAGCCGCCGCCTCCGGCCCCCCGCACACACCCCCTCCGGGCCGCTCGGCGCCCCCGCCCGCCCCCGCCCACTGTCTCCGCCCCCGCCCCTCCCCGCCTCCCCGGGCTGCCACCTCCTCTCCCTCTCCCTCTCTCGGAGCCCAGACCCAGAGACCCCGGGGTCCAGACGCACTCCAATGACAGACGCCGACAGACGGACAGACACGCAGTGACAGACACGACAGAAAGACCCTCAGCGGCGGAGCAGACACCCACAGGGACAGACAGACGGACAGAAGCCCGCGGAGACAGACACACGCAGACGGACAGTCTCATGCAGTGACAGCCAGAGACAAACGCAGTGACCGACATTCACAGACGGACGGACACACTTGGACACATTGACAAGTCGGGGCTGGGGGCCGAATAAATGAGCATCCCTGGCCACGACAGAGCAGGGGTGGCATGGGAGGACCGGCACGTGAAAATGAGGCTGAGGACCCCCTCAGGGGCCCGGGTGGCACCGGTGGAGAAAAGGTGACACCTGTGAGAATGAGGATGTGAACATGAGATCACGAGGGGACACGAAGGGGACCCCCGAAGAGGGAGGAGGCCCCCGGGGGGAGGGAGAGGTGACTCCGGGACACCCGACAAGGAAGGCCAACGTGGTGGCACGCGCGAGGTTGCGGGGTGAGGCCGCCGCCGCAGTGGAAACTTCCGGAACCCCCGCGGGTGGGTTTGCGCTGGTTCCCTGACGGGTGACCTCGGACTTCTCGTCACCAGGGTCCGGTCGGGGCATGACATCACCAGGCCAGGCTCTCATTGGCCGCCGCGGCCGGCAGGTGGGAGCGGCCTGGCCTGGGCTCGCGCAGCCTGGTCGGAGGGGCCTGGGCCGCACTGGCCCCCCCAGGTCCCGCCCTGAGGGGGTCACCCATGAGGACGGTGTGGCCACGGCGGCGTCTCCGCGCGCGCGAAGTGAGGTGGAAAAAAATGGGTCTTGGTATGCCCGCGCTAGCTCGCCGCTCGTAAGCCCCTTCCTCTCCCGGGGTAGCTGGCTCGGGAGCTCGCTGCCCGCTCACTGCGTGGGAGACCGCCCGGCGCGGGCGAGCGTCGGGGTGTGCGTGCGTGCGTGCGCGCGCGCGGCGGTGCGGGGCGATGCGTGGGGCGGGCGCACGCGCGCACGCTCACTCGGCCGCCGAGCGCCCCGCGGCGTCCGACTAGGCCGTCTGCCGCCGCTAGGGGCCGGATGGCACCGGGTCTCGGGGTCTCGCGAGGACCGCGGGATCCGCGGGAATCCAAAGACGTGCCAGGCCCTGGGCCGCTTGGTCTCGGCTCTCTAAGATGGGCGACTCCCCCCAGCCTACCCACCCGTCCCGCGGGAACCGGCCCGCGCTGGGTCCACTCTCCGCTTTCGGGCGGCGGCCGCCAGGTGGCGCCGAAGGCAGCCGCTCCGGCCTTGGAAACTGGGATGGCCCATAAAGGCCTTGGGGGTGATGGGGGCTTGCCTCCTTGTCACTCTCCTGAACGGGCTGTGCCACGCGGTCGCCTCACCTGACTTCTGTAGTCATGAACTCCTAGGCCCGGACCACGGAGATAAGCGAGGTCAGGGACAGCTTATAGCCTGGGGTTGTCATGAACTAGTGATAGCTCAGAAGGTGAAAAGACAGGGCATGTTTTAGGAGTAGGCCCAGCAGAGACCTCGGAGAGGTGAGCGCTGGCTCCTGCCCGCTTGGAAATGGCATCAGTGGGGCAGTACCTGTGGGGGAATCCATGGCAGGTAAGGGCAAGGCAGGTTGTAGAGCTTTCTTTTTTTTTTAAATTTAATTTAATTTAGTTTTTTTATGTAGCAGGTTCTTATTAGTTATCTGTTTTATACATGTTGGCGTATACATGTCAATCCCAATCTCTCAGTTCATCCCCCCACCCCCACTTTCCTCCCTTGGTGTCTGTACGTTTGTTCTCTACATCTGTGTCTCTATTTATGCCTTGCAAACCGGTTCATCTGTACCTTTTTTCTAGATTTGTGGAGTCTTCTGAAGCCAGTCAGAACTTTATTTTGGCGGGGGTGGGGTGGGGCTGGGAGGTGGAATATGTAAGGTCAGCCAGTAGGAGAGGGAAGGGGAAGTTACACCTGCAGATGCTTCAGATTCTGGGGCAGAAAGGGCATGCAGCCAGTTATGTCAATACCCTTCTCCTCCTTCCCCAGGCGTGGGGAGGGCAGGGGCAGGGCTGCACTAGGGAGATGGGTGGAAGGGCAGGCAGGCCCGGTAGGGGGTTAGGTTGGGATCTGAGGAGGGCGTTCTGATCTTGGAGCCCCTACTGTGCTTCTGCAGGCCCTGGGTCAGGGAGGGGTCAGTTGAATGTCCAGCCAGAAGAATCTGCAAGTCTACGTGGAGTCCTAGGGCATGCAGGCCCTGTGCCTGCTCGGGGGGTGCTGCAGAAGGAGGCCAGGGCTCTGCAGCTGCACACAGCTCTGGGAGATGTGCTGAGGAGACACGGTGTGTCCTCAGCCGGCAGTTTGTCCCAGGATTGTGAGCATGGAGGAGATCATGCAGATTGTGTCCCCATCTCAGAGAGTTTTAAAATTAGCAGCTGACCACCGGAGAGAGCCAAGATAAAGGGTGCAGGTGTTGGGAGGTCCACAGGGCGTTGGAGCAAGCCCTGGACTGGCTTCTCCCTCAGTGTCCTGCTGACTGGCAGGGAGACCTCTGGAGGGGCCACACTCCTTGTCTGGGCCTCTGTTTCCTGACATATAAAAAGGTGGATTGGACTTGAGTATATGTCAGAATCATGGGGCCACTTAGAGGGGCTGATCCATCTGGTATTGAGTGGAGCCCTTAAGTCTGTGTTTTTAACAGGTCAGCGCAGCCCCATGAGGGTGGTCTGAGGACTGCGTGAGGAGAAATGCTGGACGAGTTGCCCTCACAGTCAGGCCACACTGACCTCCTCGGGATCAACAGGCTGTGGGGGTCAGCAGGAGGTGCTGTGGGCAGTCAGCGGCTACAAGAACTAACAGGGACACCTCTGGCCACCAAGGGAGATGGACAAG
Organism: Balaenoptera acutorostrata; assembly: GCF_949987535.1. Taxonomy (NCBI): domain Eukaryota; kingdom Metazoa; phylum Chordata; class Mammalia; order Artiodactyla; family Balaenopteridae; genus Balaenoptera; species Balaenoptera acutorostrata. The sequence goes on from NC_080078.1 coordinate 7,427,339, forward strand.
GACTTGAGCTGGTTCTTTAAAATGGATAGAACTTCCGGGAACAGTTCCTCTTTTGACCTTGAGCCTCTCTCCAACCTTTGTCAACCCAGGGACCTCACCTGTCTAGCCATGACACCTGTCCCTACATAGTCCAGCATGTTCACCTCCCCGATGTCCTCTGTGACCCCACCCTACACAGCTGCCACTACAGAGATGTCCTTGATCCATTTCTTCCTTCACCATGTCTGTTTATCCAGGAATCAATCTGACTTCTATCACCAGTGCTGCCAATTGTATTGATACTTTCCTTGCATCTCTGTCTCCCACCTTTGCTAACACAGGGAACCCCTACTTCCATTACAGTCCTTGACCACCTCTGCCAACAAAAAGGATTCTCATCTCCTCTGTTTATTGGCTAGGGTTCAGTTCAGCTATATGAGACAGAAAACCACACAGTAATGGCTTGAATGAAATGTAATGGAAATGTATTTCTCTCTTAGATAAAAGGGACCCAGAAGTAGGCCATGCAGGGTTGGCAGGGTGCCCTTGATGTCGGGGACCTGGTTCCTTTACAGAGAATTTTGTTTCTTAACTGTCTTCAGTATGTAGCTTCCACTGCATGGTGTAATATGGTTGCTGGGGCCTCAGCCATCACATCTACATTCCCAGCCAGCAGGAAGGAGGAAGGACTGAAGAAGGGCATCGCTCCTCCCTTTAAGGACATTTCTTGGGAATCACAGACACAGCACTTCAGTTTCTATCCCACTGGTCAGAACTTAATCCTAAGGTCATAACTGGCTATACAGGAAGTTCAGAGATGTAGTTTTTGTTCTGGATGACAGGTTACTCATCTAAAACTTGGCTGTCCTAATACTAAGGAAGAAGGGGGGGCAGATACTGGGGGTAGCAGACGTTTGCCAAACCGCACGAAGGCTTCCTTTGCCTCGTCAGTGCACGACTGAAACACACTTCTAAAATGTTTCAATTCAGGGATGATGTCCCCCACCCCGGTACCCCCCTTTCCCGCTCCTTTTTTTTTTTTACCGGCCGCACCCTGCGGCTTGCGGGATCTTAGTTCCCCAACCAGGGATTGAATCCCGGGCTCACCGCAGTGAAAGCGCGGAGTCCTAAGCACTGGACCGCCAGGGAATCCCGCCCACCCCCTTTCTTTCGTGAACGTCCCCATCCTGCGATTTCTGTGACTTGGGACCTCTGCTGTCCCCAGCTGCTTCTCCACGGACACGCACTGGTTCTCGGGCGCTGCGAGGTGGTCATCCGCTGGAGGGCGCTGGGCGTGGGCCTGGCCGGCCCGGCGCTGCCGCTGCAGGTAGCGCTGAGCGTCTCCGTTGCGCGATCCCGGAGGAGGGACCGACTAGGCGGAGGCCAGTGAGAGCGCTGGGGGTGGAAGGGTGAGGGCAGCAAACGGGTTCCAGACGCGGCGCTCCCACCGGGGTCCTCCCATCACCCCCGTGCTCATAGCGAGTCAGGGGCGCTGGTTCAGGCCAAGGATGTTTTCCAGGACTGCCCCCACCTAGGGCTGGAGGGCGCCTGATGTGACCTCTGCCACAATCCACGGTAAGCCAGGTTGTTGACCTGCAGAGTTGGGAGCCTGAGCCATGCGGGAGACTTTCCTCCCCTCTCCCCACCCCTCCCTGTGACCCCTTCTGAAGGTTGGCCTAACATTCATACTTGATCCAAGTTTCGTCATTTCATATGATTCCTCCTTGGACTCACCCATCCATCCTGTTTTTACCTTTCTCCTCTTTTGCTAGTTTTGAGTATTTCACACATTTTTAAGCCAGTCTCTGGATAGTCTAATTTTATTTTCACAGTTCTGTTAAATATTTAACCAGTTCACAGTTTTTCCCATGCAGTTCATCAAACATCCTTTATTTTCTCCCCTTTTCTAGCTGAGGACAGGGTGGAGCCGGGGTTTCATATCCCTGTGACCCGGACTAATTAATTATAGACATCCGGACCCCCCTGGGGTTGATTTCCATCCATAAGCTATAATGGTTCCGAAAGAAATGAAAAGTGTAATTTAATTCACAGTGAGTGCATTTAGCCCCGTGTTACCATTTATCTGCTCTGTGTCAGAACCCTGAAGGAACTCAGGATCCAGGAGCGTGACTCAGCACCCACCTGATGGATCCTGGAGCGCTGACCTGTTGCCCGCTCAGATCCTGGTTTCACACAGGCTTCAGCCAACCCTGATGACGGATTCGGTTTAAATGTTAGCAATGCATCTTGGATGACTTCTTGGGAACAGCTGGAAAGGTTGAACTAAGTACTATCTATGACACCCAGGGAGCTCCTGTAAATGTTTCCAGCTGCTCCTGGCTGCCCTGCAGGTATCAGCCAGCCAATGAGAGCCATCCCAAAGCAGAGGTTCCTTGAATGAACCTGGCTGTGGTCCAGGGACACCAAGCATCGGATCCAGGAGTAGTGCAGAGGCCAGCAGGGCCTGTCTGGGGCTGACTGCAAGGTTAGCCGCATGGCCAGTGGTCCTGCGGACAGCTGTAGCCCCAAGGTGAATGTCTACAACATGGGGACACCAGAGTGGGGTTGGTGAGTAGCCCAGACTCAGCGTTACTTCCACATCAGCATTTACTGGGGGCTTGTTTGCCAGCTGCTGGACTGATCGCGTGGCAAAGCATCATCCTATTTCATTCTCGCTCACAACATTCCAAAGGGATACATCCTGTAATCCTTACACGTTAACAGTCAGGAAACTGAAACTGACACACAGAGGTTAAGCTTTTGCTTACTTTCATCAGCTGGTAAGTGGAGGCCCTGGATTTTGGATGGGAACTCTGGCCTGAGATGGGGTTGTGCTTCAGAGCCAGTCACCTCTTCTGTGACTTCCAGAAAGTTAACTCCTAGAGTCTGAGAAATGAAAAGGGATGGGGGTGGGTCCCTGCGCTTCCAGGGACAGCTTTCTACTTGCCTCCAACTCTCCCCTCCTCCCTTCCTGCCTTCTGTCCCGCCCTCCCTCCCTCCCTCCCTTGCTCACTCCCTCCTGGGAGTCTGCCTGTCAGACCTTCCAGCTATCTTGGACCATGAAGATGATGGCGTCTGGGTGAGAGGTGCGAGGGTCTTGCCCCGGCGTTTTGAGGGGCAAGAGCGGAACCAGGATAAACTTGGGGGGAGAAGGACAGGTGATGGTCTCTGCAGTTTCCAGGGATGCTTCCTCCTCACAATTGGGGACCTCACACCTCCACTCCACTCCACTCCACTCCCACACCCAGAGACCCCTTCCTACAGCAGGATACCACTCTCCTCAGCCTGGCCAGGGCCTGAGGGCATGGGTTGCCCATGGTCAGAGGAGGTTAGCGCTTTCTGAGTCGCTCTCAGGACCCACAGCCCAGTGCAGCCCCAGGCCCCACCTCTCTGACTCTTCCCTGACCACTGATGAAATACTGTAGAATTCTTTTGGGGATGTGTTTTCTTTCTTTGGTCTAATGCATGGTAAAGTCTGCATTAGAATGTTCCATTGGCACCTGCAAAAAAGATCTGTTTTCAGGATACAGTATTCATTATATAGATGAATCAGATTTGCCTTAGTATGTTATTCAGGCTTTTTATATTCTATTAAACCCTTTCTACATTCATTTCTTTTTTGGTCCATTTGATTTATCCTGGGCTGAGAGAAATGAATTAGTTTTCTGTTACTCACATGCTTCTGTCTGTTTCTTCTTATATTTTGTATAAGTTTAGCTCAAAAAATGTTGATGCGTTGCAAATCGGTGCATAGATGTTCATAACTCTCATATCTTCACTGTGAATTGTACACCCTGCCATTAGAAAGTGTCTTTTGTGGTACCCAAAGCACCGTCTATAGAAGGAAACAAATGGATACATTGGATTTTGTCAAAATTAAAAACTTGTGCTCTGTGAGAGACACTGCTAAGAGAATGAAATAAACTACAGAATGGGAGAAAATATTTACAAATCAAATGTCTGAAAAGGGACTTGTATTCAGAATTTATAAAGAACTATCAAAATTCAACTGTAAGAAAACAAACGACTCAACTGAAAAGTGAATAAGACTTGAACAGATACTTCACCAAAGAGGATATATAAATGGTAAATAAGAATATCAAAAGATTTCATCACTGCTAGTCATTAAGGGAATGCAAATTGAAACCACAGTGAAACACCATTACACACCTATGAGAATGGCTAAAATTAAAAAAGCACTGACACTTGGTAAAGTGCCGATGGGGCTGGAGAGCAAATATACATTGCTGTCGGGAGTGCGAGATGGTGCAGCTGCTCTGGAGAACAGTTTGGCAGTTTCTTACCAAGTAAATATACACTCACCATATGACCCATCAAGCCCTCTCTTGGGTGTCTGCACTAGCAAAGTGAAATTTTCAGTTCACACAGAAATGTCACACACTGGAAACAATCCAAATGGCCCTCCAGCGGTGAATGAGTAAATAAACTGTGGTATATCCATACCATGGAATAAGTCAGAGATAAAAATGAAAGAACTGCTATTGATACACCAATAACTTGGATGAATCTCAAAGGCATTATGCTGAGAGAAAGAAGCCAATCTCAAAAGATCCATTTATGTGACGTTCTCACAAAGCTCAGGGATAGTGGACAGATCAGGAGTTTTCAGAAGCTAGGAGTGGGAAGAGGTTGTGACAGCAAAGAGAGCACGGAGGGAGGTTTCTGGACTGGGAGAATTGTTTTGTGTTCTGATTGTAGTGGTGGCTGCGTGAATCTAGACCTGTGTTAAAATTCATTGCATTGTACACCAAAAAGTCAATTTTACTGTATGATAATTTTTTTAAAGTAAAAGAAAACCAATTTTAATGAGTTGGAATTTAGTTGAATATGAAGCCTCATAGAATTTGCCATCTCTATTTCTGTTGAATATAAAAAATTTTGAGCTGCTGAGTATAAAAAATTTTGAATAAAAATATTTTTGGTGTATTTTAAAATGGAAGGGGCTTCCCTGGTGGCGCAGTGGTTGAGGATCTGCCTGCTAATGCAGGGGACACGGGTTCGAGCCCTGGTCTGGGAGGATCCCACATGCCGCGGAGCGGCTGGGCCCGTGAGCCACAGCTACTGAGCCTGCGCGTCTGGAGCCTGTGCCCCGCAACGGGAGGGGCCGCGATAGTGAGAGGCCCGCGCACCGCGATGAAGAGCGGTCCCCGCACCGCAATGAAGAGTGGCCCCCACTTGCCGTAACCGGAGAAAGCCCTCACACGAACCGAAGACCCAACACAGCCAAAAATAAATAAATAAATAAATAAAGTAGCTATAAAAAAAAAAATAAATAAAATGGATACTTACTGCCTTTTTCTACAAAAATGAGAAGTATAGTAGGAATTATACAGTACAATTAGGGAATGCACACAGTACAACATTAAAATGTTTGGATTTGATACTTTATATATTTTGAGTTACTCTATGATCTCAGTTTGGATGGGGAAGCTTTGCATGTTTTAACCCATGTTTATTTTCGGTTTCATTTAATCTGAGATGAGTGATAGGTGGAGGCATCTTGAAATATAAAATTATAGATTCAGATTAACAGTTTATAGGCCTGCACACAAATTGCATGGGTTACCAGAGCAATACCAAACAATATTCTTCTGTGGGGTTTCTGTTTGATTTTTAGTTAGAAAAGATTCTAAGGCATGGCAAATAAGGTTAAAAATTAAGTTGTACAATGTTATATCTCAATGTAATTTTAATGTAAGAATTGAAACCAGGATGTACTTCAGTCCTTGGATTTTTCCTCTTTCCCTTTGTATTGCAACTATGTCTGTGAATCAACATACTGGATCTTTGCTATTTTCAAAACATTGTGCTCTAATTGCTGGCACACAGATTGCCAAAATTATGAGCCTTGGATGCCTTGGCAGATATTCCAAAGAAAAATAATAAAAATTTATAGAAAGGAAGTAAGGAATAAAAGAAGAATATTATAATACAAAAATAATAACAATATTATGACCTTCGCTTTCTTGTTTGCATTTGCCTAGGAAACTTTTGGCCATCAAAAGTTTCTGAATCAAGAAAAGAATCTAAAAAAGAATGATATAAGTATATGTATTTATAATTGAATCACTTTGCTGTACACCTGAAACTAACACAACATTGTAAATCAACTACACTCTAATATAATTAAAATATTTTTTAAAAGTTTCTGAATCACTTTGAGATGTGTCTTTTGTATGCAGTAGAGTTGGGTTTTCCTTTTTGTGCCATTGTTAAAGTCTTTTTACAAAGTAGGTGAGCTTAATTCATTTTCTTTTATTTATATGACTTTTTTTTTTTTCTCACATTTCCCCCCCCTATGCTTTATAACTTAAAAACACTTTTATTGTTTGGGCTCTGCTTTCTTTTGTGTTTGTTTCTTCTGATAATTTGGAATATTAAATTATTTTACTATGGTTACTGTTATAGAATATGTAACTTATACCGTAGCTGTAATTCTGTTTCTTTAGGAATGAATTCCCTGCTATGAGCAATAATTAGATCAATATACTTTTCTTCTTCTGCCTTCCCGCCCTTCACTTCCTTTGTTTGTATTTATTATCTTTTTATTTTTTAATCTTTTAGTTTTTTTAGTGTAGTTGATTTACAATGTTGTGTTAGATTCTGGTGTATAGCAAAGTGATTCAGTCATACATATATATAATCTTTTTCACATTCTTTTTCATTATAGGCTGTTATAAGATATTGAATATAGTTCCCTGTGCTGTACAGTAGTACCTTATTGTTTATCTTATCTTTCTTAATATTTACCTTTGTACTGTTCAGTAGTTTTATAAGTTCATTACTTGTTAATCAGTTTTAAATGATGTATATAAATGTCTGGCTGTAAAAGGTAGGGAAGTCATACTTAAACTTCATTTTCCCCTCCCAATTAACAATACATATTTTTACATCGTTAGATTTTATAATGTATTCATTATCTTTTAACTATAATCCTCATATTGTTTTTAGTTTTACTTCATCAGTTAGAGAGATTCAGTGATCAGAGTTAGTAGTTTGTCCACTCATCTCTTGGCTGACTTTTTTCTTTTAGTATTTTTTATTTTCCAAAAAGGCTCATGAGAACAATATTTTCTAGTTTTTTTCTCACCCCACCCCCACCCAATCTTTACTAATTTTTAAAAACATTTATTTATTGAGATATACTACCCAATTCACCTTTTTAAAGTGTACAATTCAGTAGTTTTTAGTAGATTCACAAAGTTGTGTAACTATGACTCCAATCAGCCACAGCAACCCCAGCCAGGGTTAGGGACAGGAGCCCCCAATCCAGGAAAGGTTCATGATGAAAGAATACACACCCGCTGAGCTTATGGATATAGGTGCTAAATTCCAGCCAAAGGCCAGGCACGGTTGGTGCAGCCGTGGGATATGAGCAGCTATGGTTTCTTTGACTGGGCAGGAGGCAGAGAAGATGTCCAACATCAGACACTCTACCCTCCGACAGCACCTGCGTGGTGCTGGGGTTGGCGGGAGGGTCCAGGTCCTCACTCCCTTATAGATTGGCTTATTCTCTCCTGAGGGGAGGCTTGCCCAATGACAGGGACCTTCCTGGGCATATGGGACCCTGGAAATCTATAGAGGAGGTACAACAAATTCTTAGGGAGTTGGGAATGAGACAGGTAGTCTATGCCCCTGTCTTTGAAGGCCCTGATTGAGCCACATTCGCTGCAGGAATGAGAGTTAAGATGCTCTCGTCCGCCCCTACCACCTGCAGTGGGATGGGATAACAATGCTGAGCCCAGTTGTGGCACAAGATATTTATTTATTAAAAAAAAATTTTTTTTTTTTTTTTGGTCACACTGTGAGGCATGCGGGATCTTAGGTCCCCTGCCAGGGATCAAACCCATGCCCCCTGCATTGGGAGCACAGAGTCTTAACCACTGGACCGCCAGGGAAGTCCCTGATGATGTTTGGCAATCCATTGCTGATCTAGGGGAAACTGACAAATCCCAGGAATGGACACAGGCCCTGGGAAAGACCAGAGACTAAGAGGGAGCTCAGAAAGCCAAAAGGGCTATCCTAATTGGCTGTAAAGGGTTGGGGAAGAAACCTGGAAGCAAATGTGTTTGACTCCATGGCTGTGGGAACCTCACCTGAACAGATGGACTGACAACACATTGCTGGGTGGGTCAACCTGTAGAAAGCCTTAAAACCCAAACAACAGCTCAGACCTGCCCCATCTGCCCCTACCATCACCGATGCCCTACCTGTTCCAGCAGAGACATCAGGGATACAGTTCTCTTTGGGGTGGGTGCCTCCCACACCCCGGGTATAGGATGCAGGTCAAGATTGCCTCCAGGTGAGGGCTCTCGTAGGCAATCAAAGGCCTCATGTTGAGCTCACTGTTCACTGGTCTCCCGGAAATAAACAAAATGTGACAGCTCTGGCGGATGCTGGTGCTCAATGGACTCTAGTGCGTGGTCACCCTCCGTTTTCTGGCCCCTCACCTGTTAGGGAGGGCAAACAGTCATGATCAGGAAGGTCCTTTTGACACTGAAAATTGGGTATTCTACTCCCAGAGAATATGAAGTTTTTACCTTTCTAATATAGAGAACATAAGCCTTGGCATCCTACCAGGTCAAACTCTGCAACCTCTATCTGTGATTTCCGCTTCTGTGTGAATCAAACCAGTGCTGAGGGGAAACAGCAACTGGGAGCTGGTAAGCTTGCCCTTCCCTCAAAGAGTGGTAACTGTCACGCCATATGAATTGCCTGGGGGGGCATAAGGAGATAGGAGAAGGTGTCCACAAACTGCACTGCGTGGGTATTTTACGCCCCGCCCATAGTGCTTTCAGCCGCCCAGAATGCCTGGTAAAAAAGCCAGATGGTTCACGTGGATGATGCTGGACAACCGAGAATTGAACAAAGTAGTGCTGCCCATCTGTGGGGCTGAGCCTCACATTACCACCATCCTAGACACCTTGGCCATGGTCCTGGGAGTACGTGAACAGTATGCACTGTACAGGAGTCCAGTACACGTGGTACTGGACTTAGCAAATGCCTTTATCAGTTCTGCCCTGGCCACTGAGTCACAAGATCAATTTGTCTTCACCTGGGAGGGGCAACAGGGGACCTTTCAAGTGCTCCCCGAGGCTACCTGCACATATGTCATGGGATGGTAGCCCCAAACCTGTACCTGTTCTCCTTCCCCACCCCAGTAAAATGGGCCCATTACATGGTGATTAATGTTAACATGTGGAGACTTGCCTCCGGTGCAGGACACTCTGCAGGCTTTGTTGGAACACCTGTGAGGGAGTTGGGTGGTGAACCCACAGAAAATTCATGGCCCAAGCACAGCTGTAAGGTTTTTGGAGTCGTTCGGTCGAGTGAGATGCGTGTTGTCCCAGAAGCTGTGTTTGGTAAGATGCAAGCCTATCCAACCCCTAAGAATGTAAAGGAGATGCAAGGCTTTGTAGGGATTTGGGGGTTTTAAGAGGACTTTTATTCCCCACCTGGCACAGTGCCTCCACTTCTGTGCCTCCAGGTAACGAAAGGTACGCATGGGACTGGGGATCAGAGCAGCAAACTACTTTCGAGAAGGCAAAATACTAGTGAAGTAGCTCTGGGTATCGCCTAAGTAGGGCAGTCATTTGAGTTAGATGTGTCTGTGACACCAGAAGGCATGGGTCAGACACTGTGGCAGAGACAACGGAAGGGGAGAGTGCCCCTAGGATTTTGGTCCCAGCTCTGGAAGGGGACAGAAACCGCATATACCTCCACAGAGCAGCAGCTCCTAGCCGTGTACACTGCTCCTCCAGGTGGAGCTCTCGGAAGGGACTAAACCGCAGCTGCCAATGGATGGAACTCAAGAGTAGTTTGACTGGTGATCATTCATGAGCCCTGGTTGTTAGCCCTTTGTGCTGGGCTGTTCTAAAGAGATTAACCCTGTGGCTTGGACAAGGGGAAGCCAAGGGGTGGATGATTCATGAGTGGGCACTTGTGGGGTCAGGATGTGTGAAGGGACATTTTGGTTCACCTGCAAGAGCCTGAGGCAGTCCTCACTGTTTCCCACATCCCAGCTCATAAGGCATTGACACCCCCTGGCAATCAGGAAGCTGATGCCCTAGCTTGGATATGAGCCCTAGCAACTGACCCTTCAGTAGATACAGTAGATTGGGTACCACAGCAGAAAGAGTGGCCACCTCAGTGCCTAGGTGGGATATGGTATCATCAAGGATGTTGGATTGCCCTTGAAATACAGTGACTGGGATAATGCAGTAACAGCATATCCTGAGAGTTCTAAACAACACCCAAGGCAACCACCAAAAGAGTCTGGGGCCACCCACTAGAATTCCAGTTGGTGAGGGATTAGCAAATTTATTATATCAGCCTCCTCCCTCCGAGTGGGGGCTCTAAACCTGCCCTGGTTTGTATGGACACTGTGTCTGGCTTAACCCAAGCTTTTCCCTGTCTCCTTGCAAACCAGGTGCCACCATTAGTGGATTAGAGAAGCTGAGTGCCATGTATGGACACCCTTGTTGAGCAGACAGTGATTGGGAGTCACGTTTCAAAGGTCATGACGTGCAGGACTGGACAAAAGAACGTGACATTGAATGGAGGACCCCTCTCCCCTATAACCTGCAAGTAGCAGGGTTGGTAAAAAATAATGAAATTAATATTTAATAAGTAGCAGATTAAATTACTAACAGGTAAAAACCAACTTGGCTGGGTGGACTAAAGTACTATTTAATCTTTTAATACATTTAAGTGATTTTATATATTGAAATGATCAACCAGTAAGGCCCGATGCCCCACATGCCAGAGTGGGGACCCCTGTCAAGACACCCAACACGGTAAAGGGGTGAAACTGGTGGGAGACAGACATTGCCCTGACTGTCACCGTGGATCAATGTGCTATGCTGTTGAGAATACCAAGCCCCATCAGGCCTGGGAAAGGCATTATCTACTGGAATTTGCAATGAGATATCTCACCAGGATGGGTGAATTACTTCACACCCTTGGGTGAGGAGCAACTACTCAGTCTCCACTGGGATCCCATTGTCCTGCTACAAGCTGGACCTGTTGAAACTCTCAGTACCTGGAATGGAACACGCACCACTGAGGGGAGAAGGTGGGGGTCCTGGTCTGGCATATCCGGCCCCCAGCCCACCTGACAGTGCTGCCTTCCCCACCCAACTTGTACGGTATGTACAACCAGGTCAAGTTCCTAAAGCTGCCAACCTCCCTCTCCTCAAGACCAGGTGGGCACGTTCTGTTTCCTACAGATAGAATCATTTGGCTGCTGACTTTGTTCCCTCCATTGTCCTGGAGGACATTATAGTCCTTACTAAATTCACCCAGCAAGGCTTAAGTGACAACCAACAAAGCTTGTCCTTACTGAACGCTGAAATATCTCTAAAGAGAAAGGTTGTCCTCTAAAAGAGAAGGGTCTTGAACGTTATTACTGCCTTACAAGGAGGCATCTGTGCCATTATCCAAACAGAATATTGTGTGTTCATAGCTAATGAGTCTGCCAGTGTGCCACCTTATTAAATCACATGAAGACACAAGTGAACACCCCGAGTGATCCGACCCCCCAACCTAGGGGACTTAGTAAATCAGTGGTTCAGATCATGGGGCTCTTTGTGTTTTGACCCAGGATCTGGACCTGGACAATCAGAAGCTCCTCACCCACCCCCCCGACCTGTGCTTGGAATATACACTCTCCCCACTGTTCTCAAAGTGGGAGCCATTTTCAAGGACACAGGCTTGAGAGAGCAATATGCTGTTGAGACCATCTAGACAGTGACTGAACCCAGGTAAGGCCTGTATAGAAACTTTTAAGATTTGGCAAGTGGGTGCAGAAAACTACTCATCTTGTGAGCAGCCCAACACAAGCCTGGTAAGTTCCCTTGCTCATTAGAACTGCCACCTACCAATCTGGAGTGGTCTGCCTCTTTCTTCAGTCTCTCCTTGCCCTGCGTGTACGGGGGTTAGTTTTCGAACCAAAAAGAAAACTGGTCCATTTTATCTGGGTTATCAAATTTGTGGGCATAGAGTTGTTCTTAGTATTCCTTTATAATCTTTTTAATGTCCAGGGGATCTGTAGTGATGTCCCCTCTTTCATTTCTATGTTAGTAGCTTGTGTCCTTTCTCTTCTTTCCTTAGTGAGCCAGGCTAGAGTCTTATTGATTTGATTGATCTTTTCAAAGAACTAGATTTCGGTTACATTGATTTTTCTCTCTCTTTTTTAAAATTTTAATTTATTTTTTATATTCTTGGCTGCACTGGGTCTTCGTTGCTGTGCCTGGGCTTTCTCTAGTTGCGGTGAGCAGGGGCTAATCTTAGTTGCGGTGTGTGGGCTTCTCATTGTGGTGGCTTCTCTTGTTGCGGAGCATGGGCTCTAGGTGTGAGGGCTTCAGTAGTTGCAGCATGCCGGCTCCAGTAGTTGTGGTGCGTGGGCCCTAGGGCGTGCGGTCTTCAGTAGTTGGGGCTTGCGGGCTCTAGAGCGCAGGCTCAGTAGTTGTGGCGCATGAACTTAGTTGCTCCGCAGCATGTGGGATCTTCCTGGACCAGGGATCGAACCCGTGTCCCCTGCATTGGCAGGCGGATTCTTAACCACTGTGCCACGAGGGAATTCCTGATTTTTCTCTCTTGATTTCCTGTTGTCAATTTCATTGACTTCTTTAATTCTTATTGTTTCTTTTCTTCTGCTGACTCTGGATTTAATTTGCTCTTCTTTTTTTTTAGTGTCCTAAGGTGGAAACTTAGATGACTAATTTTGCATCTTCTTTTCTAATATATGCATTCAATGCTATACATTTCCATCTAAGCACTGCTTTCACTGCATCCCACAAATTTTGATAAGTTGTGTTTTCATTTTCATTTAGTTCAAAATATTTTAAAGTTTCTCTTGAGATTTCTTCTTTGTCTCATGTGTTATTTAGAAGTGTGTTGTTTAATCTCCACATAGTCTGATGTTTTTCGTTATCTTTCTATTAGTGATTTCTAGTTTAATTCCCTTGTCATCTGAGAGCGGACATTGTATGATTTCTATTTTAAATTTGTTCAGGTGTGTTTTACTGCCCAGGATGTAGTCTATCTTGGTGAACGTTCCATGTAAACTTGAGGAGAAGTAGTTTGCTTTTTATAGTCCAATCAACAATGGACTCATTTTAAACCCATTAAACTAAATTTCCTGTAGTATAAAGTATAAGAATGGTACTCGCCTGGTAATATTTTTTAAATATGGTATTCATTCACATCATAAAAATGGAACTGAATTGTAAAAACAATACCCAGGAATGAAAAGTGTGACACAAAAGCTACCTATAACAGTTATTTATTAACCTATCATGTGTACCACAAGCCAAGTTTTCTAGATATCTGTGTGTTTAGTATATGTTTTGTCTTAAATTTTACTTTTGAATAAAATGCACACTTTAACAAATTCACCAAGACAAGTCATGCTGTAGCTACTTAAAATTGCAGTTAGAGAATAGAACTATTAAAACTCCTAAGCATAGTCTTTAAGGTCACCAACAGGGAAAAACCAGTTTTAATTTCTAAAACATTCCTAAGGTTTGGAGCCAAAAACATTTACTAGCATGGCTCGAGGTGGAAGTTGATCTAGATATCAGGATGGAAAAAAAATCCAAACTCAGCAAGAACTGAGGTTCTCCAAAGCCAAAAGAAGACTTGTGCATTAATTTCTTAAACAGACGAACAAAAACAAATAAACCTTAAGAGCAAATTTGTACTTATAAATACATACTCTTACAAAAGCAACTTTTCCAACCAGAAAACAAAGACAAAAAACCAAAAAACCAAAAAAACCAAAAAAACCAAGAGCTTGGAAGCAGCAAGACTATAACTAACAAGAAGTGAAAACTGAGTAACAGCTTATGGTCTGAGAAACTCAACAAATAGTTCTTTCAGTTCCATTAGCTGTGGCCCAAAGCTTCAATCATGTTTTAGGTGAGTGTTTACTGTTCAGTATTCTGTTGGCATTATAAATAGCAGACCAATAGCACCCTCTGTATTTATAGGAAAGCAATAGTTGTTCCTGGCCTGACTGTATGGGGTAGGCTAGTGTTAACAGAACTACCTAATATAACAGACTTTAGGAAGAAGACTGAGTAAAAGAAGAAATAAATGCCAGGGAAAAGTGAGATTCAATTTCCTTGAGTTGATATCATTTTGTTGAACCTTCAGAAATATCCTCATGCTGACCTGGTCTTCCTTATATGCAATCCTCAGAAATCAATTGCCATGTGAGAAATATTTGTACAAGCTTTCTGTGAGTTTTTTTTTTAAACTCATAAATCTATAAATGGTGGCATTCATTTCTCTAACTTAATGTGAGCATTCTTCCTAAGAGGATAAATCCCATACTTAGATTAAACAGGGTGTTAGTCCTCATAAGAAAGAAAATGATGGCAATAATATCAAGTCATATTGCACACAGACACTGGCAAATTCTTGTTCCCTCACTCCCTCCCCCCCTCCACTTTCTTTTCTCAGGCTAGAGTGTTTGCATTAAATCATAAACCTTATAATGGATTTATAGAAACGGTGGTAATAAAATAAAAATGCCAAAATGAAAGTTAAGAACAGAACTGGCTGCCACTTGAAATGGCACTTTATGATCTTAGGTTCCTGAATAGTGTGAGCTAGGCACTCGATTCTATCCTAGGAATCACTATGGATACATGAAACAAACAAGGAAGGAGAGATGAGCGGGGGTGAGGGAGGGGGATATTAATTAATGGAAATAACTCCACAAGGAACAAACTTCACATGGAAACAGAAGTTTCAAAAAATATATTGAAAAACATTTTACCCATGACAGTCCTATATCATAAACATATTACAGACACACAGATAGCCAACAGGTACATGAAAATGTGCTCAACATCACTTATCATCAGGGAAATGCTAAGCAAAATTACAGTGAGATATCACTTAACACCTGTTATAATGGCTGTTATCAAAAAGACAAGAAACAACAAGTGTTGGAGAGGATGTGGAGAAGAGGGATCCCCTGTGCACTCTTGGCGGGAATGTAAATTGGTGCAATCACTATGGAAAACAGTACGGAGGATCCTCAAAAAATCAAAAGTAGAACTACCATAGTAAATGGATCTAGTGGATCTAGCATTTCCATTGTTGGGTATTTATCAAAGGGAAAAAAAACACTAACTTGAAAAGATACCTGCACCCTCATATTCATTGCAGCATTATTTACAATAGCCAAGACATAGAAAGAAACTGAATGTCCATCAATGGATGAATGGAAAAGGAAACGTGGTATATATATACACAATCTAATATTATTCAGCCATACAAAGAAGGAAATCCCAACATTTGTAACAATGTGGATGGACCTCGAGGGCATTATGCTAAGTGAAATAACTCAGACAGAAAATGACAAGTACTGTATGATCTCACTTATATGTGGAATCTAAAACAAAACCAAAGCTCATTGATACAGAGAACAGATTGGTGGAGTCTTTTGTAGTTCCTTATAAAGTTTAGAACTTTTGGTTCTGTTTTGTGAAAAACATCGTTGGGGTTTTGATAGGGATTACACTGAATCTGTAGATTGCTTTAGGTAGTATGAACTTTTTAACAATGTGAATTCTAATCCATGAGCACAGAATATCTTTTTTTTTAAATTAATTAATTTATTTATTTTTGGCTGTGTTGGGTTTTCGTTTCTGTGCGAGAGCTTTCTCTAGTTGGTGGGAGCAGGGGCCACTCTTCATTGCGGTGCGCGGGCCTATCACTGTCGCGGCCTCTCTTGTTGCGGAGCACAGGCTCCAGACGCGCAGGCTCAGTAGTTGTGGCTCACGGGCCTCGTTGCTCCACGGCATGTGGGATCCTCCTAGACCAGGGCTTGAACCCGTGTCCCCTGCATTGGCAGGCAGATTCTCAACCACTGCGCCACCAGGGAAGCCCCACTTTTTTTTTTTTTTAAATGAGAATATGTGTATGGTACACTGGGGTAAACTGAAGGGAACTTGGGGACACCTATACGGGGCACGAAGACATGTCTTTCTATTTCTATTTCTTTGTGTCTTCTTCAATTTCTTTCAACAATGTCTTACAGTTTTTATTGTGCAGGTCTTCCACTTCCTTGGTTAAATCTATTCCTAGGCTTTCTTTTATCACTATAAATGGGATTGTTTCCTTAATTTCTCTTTCTTTTAGTTTGTTGTTAGGATATAGAAATGCAACAGATTTTTGGATATTGACTTCATTCCTTGCACTTTACTGTATTCATTTACTTTTTTCTAGTAGTTTTTTGGTGGAGTCTTTAGGGTTTTCTATACAGAAAATCATGTCATTTGTAACTAGTGACAGTTTTACTTCTTCCTTTGCAATTTGGATGCCTTTTATTTCTTTTTCTTGCCTAATTGCTTTGCCTAGGCCTTCCAATACTATGTTGAATAAGAGGGGCAAGAGTGGGCATCCTTGTCTTGTTCCTGATTTTAGAGGGGTAGCTTTTAGTTTTTCACCATTGAGTATGATGTTAGCTTTGGGCTTGTAATATAAGGCCTTTATTATGTTGAGGTATGTTCCTTTCATACCTATTTTATTGAGAGGTTTTTAAATAAATTTATTTATTTATTTATTTTTTGGCTGCATTGGGTTTTTGTTGCTGCACGTGGGCTTTGTTTAGTTGTGTCGAGCAGGGGCTACTCTTTGTTGCGGTGCACAGGCTTCTCATGGCGGTGGCTTCTCTTGTTGTGGAGCACGGACTCTAGGCACGCTGGCTTCAGTAGTTGTGGCTCGTGGGCTCTAGAGCGCAGGCTCTGTAGTTGTGGTGCACGTGCTTAGTTGCCCTGTGGCATGTGGGATCTTCCTGGACCAGGGCTCGAATCCATGTCCCCTACATTGGCAGGTAGATTCTTAACAACTGCGCCACC
Organism: Balaenoptera acutorostrata; assembly: GCF_949987535.1. Lineage (NCBI taxonomy): Eukaryota > Metazoa > Chordata > Mammalia > Artiodactyla > Balaenopteridae > Balaenoptera > Balaenoptera acutorostrata. The sequence goes on from NC_080078.1 coordinate 7,444,213, forward strand.
AGGGAAGCCCTATTGAGAGGTTTTTAAAAACTCTTAAGTTGTTGAGTTTTGTCAAGTGCTTCTCCTGCGTCTAATGAGATGATCATATGATTTTTCTCTTTCATTTTGTTAATGTGGTGTATCATGTTGATTGATTTGCAGATATTGAACCATTCTTGCATCCCTGGAATAAATCCCACTTGATCATGGTGTGTGATCCTTTTAAAGTAATGTTGAATTTGGTTTGCTAACATTTTGTTTCTTGTTCGTTGAACAATAAACATTTGAATCTAATAGTGTGGCAACTCTGGAAATCAGATTCTCCTCCTTCCCTAGAGTTTGCCGGGATTTTGTTTTGTTTTGTTTTGTTTCTGTTTATTTTTTGATCATTGTGGTCTGTGTCTGTGCCAAGGATCAGAATAATGTGCAAATTAAGGTCTTCTCAGGTCTTTTCTAATCCTTCCCCTGGGCATGCATGGCCACTTTCTAATTTTCCCCGTATATGCAGTAGTTTTTGAATGTCCTAGTCTTTAATGTCTGAATCCCAAAAGGGGAGAAGGCAAAAAATGAAGGGGGGGGGAGGGGTGTTGGCCCTTTAAATCACCCAGAAGTCATTTGAGATGGAGGGGGAAGTTCTTGCAAGAATGGGGGGGAGGTACAACAACAGTGGCTATCTACCTGTTTTCCTGCACTTATGTGATCAGAAGCAGCAATCAGTGAATTAGAGCATAGATCCCTGATATTTGGAGTACATAGTCCTTTTTGCCTACCACAAGCTATGTGCAAGCAACTCCTGGAACACATGCATAGCTACCTGCTATGTGGCTGGAGGTGTTGAATGGGTAGCTGCTACTGTGCTAAGGAGCTAAAATTGACCAAAATTAACTGAAATTTGCAATTTACCATCCAGGCCTTCCCCTGGAAGTGTCAAGTCTTCAACAGACTCTAGAATTCTGAAATAGTTACATCAGACAGATTCTGCTAAGGCAATTGTTGTCTCGGTGGGGAGATGGATTCCTGGTGTGTCCTAGCCCACAACCTCCCCAGAATCCTCCTCTAAATTATTTTTTAATTACTTTCAAAAACTAAATTATTTTTAAATTACCTTTTAATTACTTTCAATAATTAAATTATTTTTAATTACCTTCATATAATCTCCAAGTTGTCAAAGGTAAACAAAGCCAGACATTAAAGTGGTAAGGACAGATTTTAATCCATAATATACTATTGCAATAGGAAAAAGAGTCTAGCATAAAGTGAACTCTACTTTGAGTTGCACAGAAGTGACATTTTAAAGGGAGAGTAAGGGTGTAGGCAAGAGGTCAAGAAAGGGCTCAGCAATGTTGGGAAAGTGAAAAATTACAAAAAGAGGTGAGTGGTCCACGTGAAACCCATCTCGATTTGCTACCTGGCACTTGTAAATTTAGGCTCCTACCCTCCATAAAGGCTAGGAGACAGGAGTCCTGTCTTCAGGTGTTGGCTGGAACAAACAGTAAGGTCTTTTGACAGCCTTGAGTTTTCTTAGGCAAGCACTTTAAGGAGGGCTGGGGTCATCATAGGGATGGGGCCTTGAGAGGTTAGAAACTATGGTAATATCTGTTCAAGTCTTTATAGTTCAGGGTTGAGGCTTAGTGAGGAGGGGGACTCAGAGGAGCCAGCCTAGAGTTTGGTCAAGGAGATAATGTTTGTCAAAGTAAAAAAGTAAAAACTACAGATACAGCCAAAGTTGCCTGACAATCATTTCCAACCTTAGTTCATTCATGCTTCTCTGAGCTAAACTTACCCCTGTTATTGGAGTAGGTGAGCCTCCTTCCAAAGTTTGAATGCACTTATGTATGTATGTATGTGTATGTGTGTGCGTGTTTGTGTATTCATAGGGGACATATATGTGTGCGTTTTAAGAAAGCTGTTTCTACTGGTTTCACTGAACAAGACATTCCAAGAGTCTTGCCATGATGGTACCATTATTTTTTATTTGAACATGGTAGCCTATAGTGTGACGTCCATAGTCATTCTAGTTTCCTATGGAGGGCAATTTGGGTTGTTTCCAATTTCTATTGCAAGTGCAACAAACTGGATGGCAATAAACACTCTCATGAATGCCTCTTTGAAGTGCTTCTTGAACACAGAGATGGAAAGGTGGAATTACTGGGTCCTTGAGCATGCATTTAAAATTTTCATAGATGCCACCAAATTGCCTTTCTTTAAAAAAAAATTTATTTATTTGGCTGTGCCAGGTCTTAGTTGTGGCACACGGGATCCTCGTTGCGGCGTGTGGGACCTTTAGTTGTGGGATGTAGACCATTTAGTTTACTGCGTGCAGGCTCTTAGTTATGCCATGCCGGATCTAGTTCCCTGACCAGGGTTTGAACCTGGGCCCCCTGCATTGGGAGCGCAGAGTCTTAACTGCTGGACCACGAGGTAAATCCCCAAATTGCCTTTTTAAACCAGCACAACCCCCTTACACTCCCACCAGCTGGGTAAGAGTGTTTATTTTCCCACTTTTCCCAATGCTGGATAGAATCAAAGTTCCTAATACTTGGTAATCTGCTGGGTCCAAACTAGTCATTTTGTTTCTTTCCACTAGCCATCTGTGTTTCCTTTTCGGGGACCTGGCCCAAGTCCTCAGATATTAAAATGACTTCTGATGGAATTCTGCATTGTTCCCTGGTACTGGTGGTGGGGTCAGAGCCCCAGAGTCATGCTAAGGGCAGGATGGAGAGGGGGAAGAGTGAGTGGCAGAGGGAGTGAAGAAGAGTAAGTTTTCATCTCTCCCCGCCCCCTGCAGCTGGGAATGAAACTAAGGAGAGGCCCCAGACTCCAGCGTCCAAGGTCTTGGCCAAGTGTATTCTCTGTCCAGTTTTTCTAGTTCTTGGCTGGGGGCGAGGGAAGGGAAGGGCAGGGCAATGTCCTAGGAACTGCTGTGAGTGGGCCAGGCAGGCTGGGGTTAGAGGTCTTCCCGGCTGACACTTCCTGGGCTTGACTTATCTTCTAGAAAGTCCTTTCTTCCTGCAGCAGTGCCAGATACGGGGAGAGGTGGGGGAAGAGCGGGGCAAAGGGAAGTGCAAAGGTGAACCTATCTATGCTCAGCCCCCACGCCCAGCAGGGCAGATAACTTCCAGCTGGGTGCTGCTGTGCGCATCTTGCTGGCTCCAGCCCTGCTTCCAGCCTCCTCTGCACCAGACTCATGCAGCTGCTCAGGGTCCGCTGCCTCCTTTGGATGCTCTGGGTCTCCCTGGAGGCCACAGGTGAGGGAGCGAGGTGGGGGAGGGCTGGGGAGGCCCTCCTGATGTTCCAGGACAGGGGTGTGTGTGTGGGGCGGTGGCTCTGAGATCTAAGGGGAGGCTGAGGAGGGGCCCCTCAGAGCTCTTGGTGCAGGGAGAACTGCAGGCAGTGGGAGGAGAGGGAAGCTGGGTCCAGCGGGGCTGCTCTCCACCTGGGATCGAGCAGGTTTGTAGGAGACGCGCGTGCATCGGAAGGGTGGGATAACCTGTTTCTGAAAGAGCGCTCTTCCCACTTTGATTCAGTTTTCTGAGCCCCCTTCCTCTTGTTGCTCCGCTCCCCAGCACTGATTCTTCCTCCACCCTGGATTCTATCCCTCCCTTTACTTCCATCGGCTCAGCCCTCCTGAGGGTCCCTGGCTCTGCCCCTGGGGCCTCTTCCTCTCTCTGGGGAGTCTACACCTTTGGTCCCGGTGCCCCCTCCTCCAGCTCTGCCCCTAACTCTCCCACCCCGACCTAGCCTATGTTTCTGGGCACAGCTGTCATTGGCAGGCCTGTGGGGGGAGAGCCTGATGGCTCCCAAAGGGTGGTTCTGAGACCACCTGGTGTGGGGTCCTGCTCTCTCTCTCTCCCACCCCTTTGGAACCTCGGGATTACTCTGCACTTCCCTTCCCTCTGCCCCCCAGTGTGTGCTCCTGACCCCCTGACCTTAGACCCCTGACCTCCTGATCTTAGACCTTCCCAACATAGAGGTTCTCTGGTCCACCCTCTCACTTACCTCCAGGGCCACCTCCTGGCTATAAGGGCTCTGGGCCAGGAACCTTCATAATCTCCTCCCCTATCTCCCTGACACCCCAGCTAAGCTGAGTAGTGAAACCCCAGCTCTCAGAGGAAAGACGTGCTGAGTCTGAGTTGGAAAGCTACCCCCGAGCGGACAGGAGGTCTGGGTGTTTCCTGCTAGCAACTGCTGTGGCTGTCGGTCACCCTCAGCGTTATGAGATCTTTGACCCTCACTTTTATCACCTGTAAGATGGGGATGATGACATCTGTAGAGGGAGGGGCTCATATTTGTAAACTAATTAACTCCTTGGCCGAAATAGAATAGGTGATGGAAAATATAGCTATTTTTATTATTAACACTCACTGCTACACCTTAAGGTCTTCAGGACTCATGCCTGCCTGCCGAGGTATCTCTTTCTGGAAGTTTCCTTTTCTGTCCTGTTCCTCAGCCTGTGTGTGGTCCTCTCTCCTTGTCCTCAAACTCAGTGAAGTCTGAGCTTCAATCTCTGCTTTTGCCTTTGTTATTCTCTTTGCAACTTTCTGCTCTCTGACCCCTCGTCTCCCAAAGTCCATGATGTGTCCCCACCCTCAGCCCAGGATTGGCTGGGTTCTCTCTCTCTCTCCAAAGAGGAGAGTCAGCCCAGACAGCAGTGGGTCACAGGGAGACGGGAAGAGGTGGGCCAAAGGGGGCGGTGGGGGGGGGGCGCAGAGAACCGGAAGGGACAAGGACTTCGGGGTGTGTGAGGAAGAAGGGATGGGAGTACCGATGGGAGGAGGCAGGACCTTCTGCTGAACCTGCGTGCCCAGCTCGGCCATCCCAGGGCTGCAAGGTCAGTACTTAGACAGGTGGGCAAGGGATTAAGCGTGCCCCCAACCCAACGCCCCTTGGGGAGGCTGCCCAGGGGGGCAGACAGATGTTGGCCTTTAGAACCTTGAAAGGCCCCAGCCCCAAACTGCCTCTGATTTGGGAGGAACTGGTCGCACTTCCTACCTCTGTGACATGTATCTGGAAAATGGGGTAGTGAGTAACCTATGTGGTGTTATGGCGACAAAAACGACCTACCAATGAATTCCTCTGTTCTACCGCCAATACAGGAGCTTTGGCCAGGGCCACATCCACCTCTAATGCGCTTTTGCACGCTGCTCTCAGCAACTTCCCACACTCTCAAGGCACAGCAAGGCGGCCACTGAGTACCTCCAAAACTTCTCCCACTCCTGATAGTAGGGAACACATACCTATGACTATCACCACCTCCCCCCACTTGAAATCCATTTCTGAAACATTGCTCAAATCGCCAATCAATTCCAACACCTCAACAATCCCCATGTCCAAGTTTGTCTCCAAGGTTGAGACCATCCACCTACCAAGATTATCTATATGGGCACGACAGAGTGCATCAATCCAACGAACTTGGTAACCACCACCACTTACCCCACCACCACCTGCATGACACAGACCCAAGTGTCCCTCACCAGCTCTTACACCACCACGCCTGTGACAGAGAAGCCACGGACAACCATTACCAGTACTTATCCCGTGACAACTACCAAGAGAGTCACCTCAGCCGTGACCAATTCTCCCAGTACCACCACTCCGGGGAAATCTCCCACAACCACGACCCCACCCTCTTCCTTTGTCCCAACAACCCACACAACCCTAGACACTCCGATCTCCTCTGTGACCGGTACCACACAAAGGGCTATCCCAACCGCTGCAAGTACCCACGCAGCCCAGTCTCCGACCCCAACAATCGTGTCTACCTCTGCTACTACCCCTTCTCTAACTACTAGGAACACCTTGTTAACAACACTCAGCACCACCTCACCCACCACCCATAGAACCTTGATTACAAACATCGCTTCATTTCTAGACATGGTCAATACCTTTCAGACATCCACAGCTATCACTCAAGCACCTACTTCAAATGATATATTAACAACACCTACAACACAAGTTGTATCTGTTGCTACAGAAGCATCCACTGAACTAGGTACACGGAAAACAACTCCTCTGAACACCATGAGCTCCACGAATGCGACACTTATTCCAGTGACTGACACTCCCAAAGAAACTCTCACCACCTCAATTACTTCAATTTCTCCAACCATGTCTTCAATCACTCCTACAAACGCAATCACTCCTGCCACACTTACCACATCTAAATCCAGCCCTGTGCCCACCAGCATTGATACATACACGATATCCACTACCAAAGGACCACTGTCCACCACTGTAGCCACTACAGAAATAGGAAAGATGAGCAACACAACCCCTCATGCTTCATCAACCAGGAAAACCACATTTATTACAACCAGTGATGTTGGTACAGAGTCTCTAACATCAGAGATTACTTCTGCTCCCCCAATCACAAAATCAGACACTCCCACAAATACACTCAATTATTCGACATCCACTACTTCTACTTCAGTGACCACCAATACCTTGACATCACCCACCAGTAAGTCTCAGTCTTCTCCACCTGCCCAGAGCACAGAAGCAGTCCTGAATACAACCACAAACACTACCTCACTATCACCTTTGATTAGCACAATCACTACTACCAAGGCTACATCCACCCCTCCATTTCCAACTAGTACTGTGACTACGACCAAAACAGAAATAACAACTCTAACCGACACTTCAACACCTGCCACCTCGAAAACAACAGTATTGCCCATCACCTCAACAACAAAAATAACCAAGACTGGTACCACAAATATAGTAACAACACCCACATCAATAACACCACAAAGAACACCAGACATCACGTCTTCAACCAATTTCTCTACAGGAAGAAAAATGACAGGAGTCAACGCGGAGTCCACATCCTCGAGTACCACTGGTCCATTGACCCTCACCACCGACCTCAGCTCCACACTTAATCTTTCCAGCACCTCACTCAACTCCACAAATATCATCCCATCTTCCGCTTCACCTGCCCCAACCATAGAGCCAGTCTTCACTTCGACCGCAAACACTAGCCCTATGTCCACCCTGATTACCACCATCCCCACTACACACCCAACTTCTGGCCCTTCAACTCCCACTAGTCCTCCCACCACGTCCACAACAGAAATCACCACTCCCACGCACACTGAAGCTCCTGCCACCTCGATCACAGCCACTTTGTCCATTTCAGCCACAGAAACCACCCAGGGTGCTACCACACACCTGGTAAACACGCCCATGCCAACAACACCCCAAAGCGCTCCAGTTGTCAGCTCTTCAACCACCTCCACGACAGGGAGCAGAATCACATCTGCATTCCCATCATCCCTCCCTACCTCTGCTATGGTGCAGACGGCCACAACTATACCTCCATCCTCTGTAAGTACTCCAGCCTCTACTGAGACTCCAGCCACCACCGAGTCCACATCCTCGAGTACCACTGGTCCATTGACCCTCACCACCGACCTCAGCTCCACACTCGCTCTTTCCAGCACCTCACCCACCCCCACAAATATCATCCCATCTTCCCCTTCACCTGCCCCAACCACAGAGCCAGTCTTCACTTCGACCGCAAACACTAGCCCTATGTCCACCCTGATTACCACCATCCCCGCTACACACCCAACTTCCGGCCCTTCAACTCCCACTAGTCCTCCCACCACGTCCACAACAGAAATCACCACTCCCACGCACACTGAAGCTCCTGCCACCTCGATCACAGCCACTTTGTCCATTTCAGCCACAGAAACCGCCCAGGGTGCTACCACACACCTGGTAAACACGCCCATGCCAACAACACCCCAAAGCGCTCCAGTTGTCAGCTCTTCAACCACCTCCACGACAGGGAGCAGAATCACATCTGCATTCCCGTCATCCCTCCCTACCTCTGCTATGGTGCAGACGGCCACAACTATACCTCCATCCTCTGTAAGTACTCCAGCCTCTACTGAGACTCCAGCCACCACCGAGTCCACATCCTCGAGTACCACTGGTCCATTGACCCTCACCACCGACCTCAGCTCCACACTCGCTCTTTCCAGCACCTCACCCACCCCCACAAATATCATCCCATCTTCCCCTTCACCTGCCCCAACCACAGAGCCAGTCTTCACTTCGACCGCAAACACTAGCCCTATGTCCACCCTGATTACCACCATCCCCGCTACACACCCAACTTCCGGCCCTTCAACTCCCACTAGTCCTCCCACCATGTCCACAACAGAAATCACCACTCCCACGCACACTGAAGCTCCTGCCACCTCGATCACAGCCACTTTGTCCATTCCAGCCACAGAAACCACCCAGGGTGCTACCACATACCTGGTAACCACGCCCATGCCAACAACACCCCAAAGCGCTCCAGTTGTCAGCTCTTCAACCACATCCACGACAGGGAGCAGAATCACATCTGCATTCCCGTCATCCCTCCCTACCTCTGCTATGGTGCAGACGGCCACAACTATACCTCCATCCTCTGTAAGTACTCCAGCCTCTACTGAGACTCCAGCCACCACCGAGTCCACATCCTCGAGTACCACTGATCCATTGACCCTCACCACCGACCTCAGCTCCACACTCGCTCTTTCCAGCACCTCACCCACCCCCACAAATATCATCCCATCTTCCCCTTCACCTGCCCCAACCACAGAGCCAGTCTTCACTTCGACCGCAAACACTAGCCCTATGTCCACCCTGATTACCACCATCCCCGCTACACACCCAACTTCTGGCCCTTCAACTCCCACTAGTCCTCCCACCACGTCCACAACAGAAATCACCACTCCCACGCACACTGAAGCTCCTGCCACCTCGATCACAGCCACTTTGTCCATTTCAGCCACAGAAACCACCCAGGGTGCTACCACACACCTGGTAAACACGCCCATGCCAACAACACCCCAAAGCGCTCCAGTTGTCAGCTCTTCAACCACCTCCACGACAGGGAGCAGAATCACATCTGCATTCCCATCATCCCTCCCTACCTCTGCTATGGTGCAGACGGCCACAACTATACCTCCATCCTCTGTAAGTACTCCAGCCTCTACTGAGACTCCAGCCACCACCGAGTCCACATCTTCGAGTACCACTGGTCCATTGACCCTCACCACCGACCTCAGCTCCACACTCGCTCTTTCCAGCACCTCACCCACCCCCACAAATATCATCCTATCTTCCCCTTCACCTGCCCCAACCACAGAGCCAGTCTTCACTTCGACCGCAAACACTAGCCCTATGTCCACCCTGATTACCACCATCCCCGCTACACACCCAACTTCCGGCCCTTCAAATCCCACTAGTCCTCCCACCACGTCCACAACAGAAATCACCACTCCCACGCACACTGAAGCTCCTGCCACCTCGATCACAGCCACTTTGTCCATTCCAGCCACAGAAACCACCCAGGGTGCTACCACATACCTGGTAACCACGCCCATGCCAACAACACCCCAAAGCGCTCCAGTTGTCAGCTCTTCAACCACCTCCACGACAGGGAGCAGAATCACATCTGCATTCCCGTCATCCCTCCCTACCTCTGCTATGGTGCAGACGGCCACAACTATACCTCCATCCTCTGTAAGTACTCCAGCTTCTACTGAGACTCCAGCCACCACCGAGTCCACATCCTCGAGTACCACTGGTCCATTGACCCTCACCACCGACCTCAGCTCCACACTCGCTCTTTCCAGCACCTCACCCACCCCCACAAATATCATCCCATCTTCCCCTTCACCTGCCCCAACCACAGAGCCAGTCTCCACTTCGACCGCAAACACTAGCCCTGTGTCCACCCTGATTACCGCCATCCTCACTACACACCCAACTTCCGGCCCTTCAGCTCCCACTAGTCCTCCCACCATGTCCACAACAGAAATCACCACTCCCACGCACACTGAAGCTCCTGCCACCTCAATCACAGCCACTTTGTCCATTCCAGCCACAGAAACCACCCAGGGTGCTACCACATACCTGGTAACCACGCCCATGCCAACAACACCCCAAAGCGCTCCAGTTGTCAGCTCTTCAACCACATCCACGACAGGGAGCAGAATCACATCTGCATTCCCGTCATCCCTCCCTACCTCTGCTATGGTGCAGACGGCCACAACTATACCTCCATCCTCTGTAAGTACTCCAGCCTCTACTGAGACTCCAGCCACCACCGAGTCCACATCCTCGAGTACCACTGGTCCATTGACCCTCACCACCGACCTCAGCTCCACACTCGCTCTTTCCAGCACCTCACCCACCCCCACAAATATCATCCCATCTTCCCCTTCACCTGCCCCAACCACAGAGCCAGTCTTCACTTCGACCGCAAACACTAGCCCTATGTCCACCCTGATTACCACCATCCCCGCTACACACCCAACTTCCGGCCCTTCAACTCCCACTAGTCCTCCCACCACGTCCACAACAGAAATCACCACTCCCACGCACACTGAAGCTCCTGCCACCTCGATCACAGCCACTTTGTCCATTCCAGCCACAGAAACCACCCAGGGTGCTACCACATACCTGGTAACCACGCCCATGCCAACAACACCCCAAAGCGCTCCAGTTGTCAGCTCTTCAACCACCTCCACGACAGGGAGCAGAATCACATCTGCATTCCCGTCATCCCTCCCTACCTCTGCTATGGTGCAGACGGCCACAACTATACCTCCATCCTCTGTAAGTACTCCAGCTTCTACTGAGACTCCAGCCACCACCGAGTCCACATCCTCGAGTACCACTGGTCCATTGACCCTCACCACCGACCTCAGCTCCACACTCGCTCTTTCCAGCACCTCACCCACCCCCACAAATATCATCCCATCTTCCCCTTCACCTGCCCCAACCACAGAGCCAGTCTCCACTTCGACCGCAAACACTAGCCCTGTGTCCACCCTGATTACCGCCATCCTCACTACACACCCAACTTCCGGCCCTTCAGCTCCCACTAGTCCTCCCACCATGTCCACAACAGAAATCACCACTCCCACGCACACTGAAGCTCCTGCCACCTCGATCACAGCCACTTTGTCCATTTCAGCCACAGAAACCACCCAGGGTGCTACCACACACCTGGTAAACACGCCCATGCCAACAACACCCCGAAGCGCTCCAGTTGTCAGCTCTTCAACCACCTCCACGACAGGGAGCAGAATCACATCTGCATTCCCATCATCCCTCCCTACCTCTGCTATGGTGCAGACGGCCACAACTATACCTCCATCCTCTGTAAGTACTCCAGCCTCTACTGAGACTCCAGCCACCACCGAGTCCACATCCTCGAGTACCACTGGTCCATTGACCCTCACCACCGACCTCAGCTCCACACTCGCTCTTTCCAGCACCTCACCCACCCCCACAAATATCATCCCATCTTCCCCTTCACCTGCCCCAACCACAGAGCCAGTCTTCACTTCGACCGCAAACACTAGCCCTATGTCCACCCTGATTACCACCATCCCCGCTACACACCCAACTTCCGGCCCTTCAACTCCCACTAGTCCTCCCACCACGTCCACAACAGAAATCACCACTCCCACGCACACTGAAGCTCCTGCCACCTCGATCACAGCCACTTTGTCCATTTCAGCCACAGAAACCACCCAGGGTGCTACCACACACCTGGTAAACACGCCCATGCCAACAACACCCCGAAGCGCTCCAGTTGTCAGCTCTTCAACCACCTCCACGACAGGGAGCAGAATCACATCTGCATTCCCATCATCCCTCCCTACCTCTGCTATGGTGCAGACGGCCACAACTATACCTCCATCCTCTGTAAGTACTCCAGCCTCTACTGAGACTCCAGCCACCACCGAGTCCACATCCTCGAGTACCACTGGTCCATTGACCCTCACCACCGACCTCAGCTCCACACTCGCTCTTTCCAGCACCTCACCCACCCCCACAAATATCATCCCATCTTCCCCTTCACCTGCCCCAACCACAGAGCCAGTCTTCACTTCGACCGCAAACACTAGCCCTATGTCCACCCTGATTACCACCATCCCCGCTACACACCCAACTTCCGGCCCTTCAACTCCCACTAGTCCTCCCACCACGTCCACAACAGAAATCACCACTCCCACGCACACTGAAGCTCCTGCCACCTCGATCACAGCCACTTTGTCCATTCCAGCCACAGAAACCACCCAGGGTGCTACCACATACCTGGTAACCACGCCCATGCCAACAACACCCCAAAGCGCTCCAGTTGTCAGCTCTTCAACCACCTCCACGACAGGGAGCAGAATCACATCTGCATTCCCGTCATCCCTCCCTACCTCTGCTATGGTGCAGACGGCCACAACTATACCTCCATCCTCTGTAAGTACTCCAGCTTCTACTGAGACTCCAGCCACCACCGAGTCCACATCCTCGAGTACCACTGGTCCATTGACCCTCACCACCGACCTCAGCTCCACACTCGCTCTTTCCAGCACCTCACCCACCCCCACAAATATCATCCCATCTTCCCCTTCACCTGCCCCAACCACAGAGCCAGTCTCCACTTCGACCGCAAACACTAGCCCTGTGTCCACCCTGATTACCACCATCCCCGCTACACACCCAACTTCTGGCCCTTCAACTCCCACTAGTCCTCCCACCATGTCCACAACAGAAATCACCACTCCCACGCACACTGAAGCTCCTGCCACCTCGATCACAGCCACTTTGTCCATTCCAGCCACAGAAACCACCCAGGGTGCTACCACATACCTGGTAACCACGCCCATGCCAACAACACCCCAAAGCGCTCCAGTTGTCAGCTCTTCAACCACCTCCACGACAGGGAGCAGAATCACATCTGCATTCCCGTCATCCCTCCCTACCTCTGCTATGGTGCAGACGGCCACAACTATACCTCCATCCTCTGTAAGTACTCCAGCCTCTACTGAGACTCCAGCCACCACCGAGTCCACATCCTCGAGTACCACTGGTCCATTGACCCTCACCACCGACCTCAGCTCCACACTCGCTCTTTCCAGCACCTCACCCACCCCCACAAATATCATCCCATCTTCCCCTTCACCTGCCCCAACCACAGAGCCAGTCTCCACTTCGACCGCAAACACTAGCCCTGTGTCCACCCTGATTACCGCCATCCTCACTACACACCCAACTTCCGGCCCTTCAACTCCCACTAGTCCTCCCACCACGTCCACAACAGAAATCACCACTCCCACGCACACTGAAGCTCCTACCACCTCGATCACAGCCACTTTACCCATTTCAGCCACTACACCACGTATAGAAGTGGGTACAATTCCTGAAGTTACTTCTACGCCCACCATTCCATTATCAGTTTTTACCTCTACTACTGAGAAGGCCACCTCTCCCAGTTCCACCACCATGACAACTGTGTTCCCTGCAAAAACGGACACTTCTACTTCCGTTTTCAAAACTGACCCCACCAACATGACTGATGCACCTAGTTCTATCAGCACTGGAACCATCCCCATTAACACGGATTTCACGAGCACACAAAGACCCACCAGTGGCACCTGGATCAGCACCAACTTTGTAACTACCCCACGTGTGCCCGGCTCCACTAGCCTCCCAGTGACCATGAAACCAAGTAGCAGCTTTTCAACTGCCATGATGACTTCAAGCAAGCTGACACACCCCATCCCACCCATCACCAGCACTCCAGGGATACCGGCGGCTACCACCAAGACTCTCTCCACACTTACATCACCCAGGACAACTTCGACCACGACTCAGATGACCACACAGTCTAGGTTGACCACCACCCCAGGTTGGATCTCCTGCCTCCTTGTGGCCTCTCCTCCCTCTCTTGCTATATTTCCATGACCAAGGTCAATCCTGTCCTGAACTTCCTGTTTTCCTGTGCTACCCAGGCACTTGTGACAATGGTGGCACCTGGATGCAGAACCACTGCTCCTGCCCCAGCACTTTCTCTGGCTCCCGCTGTGAGTTTGCTGTGGAACACATAGATATGGGTGAGTTGCTCTCTGCACTTTCTCTTGGGAGGTGCCACTGACTCTGATGGGCCCAATCATTTTGCTGAATCCCTTCATCCTTGCTTTCTGCCTCATGCTCTTCCCTACCCCATACCATGCCTAATCTCCACCCTCACCTCCAGGAGGTCGCTGGGGCCACTTTCTTTCCTGGGACCTCCTCCCAGTCTGGGCTGCTTCAAGTTGTATTAGGTTCTAATTTCTGCTGTAACAAATTACCATAAACTTAGCAGATGAACATTTCAAATTTATTATTGTACAATTCTGTACATTAGAAGTCTGACATGAGTCTCGCAGGGCTAAAATCAAGGTGTTGGCAGGGCTGGGTTCTTTCTGGAGGCCCTAGGAGAGAATCCATCTCTTTGCCCTTTCCAGGTTCGCGAGTGGCCCACATTCCTTGTCTCAAGGCCCCCTCGCTCCATCTTCAATGATAGCAACTTTGCATCTCTGTGCCTTTTTTCCATACTCACATCTTCCTCTGACTGATTCTGACTTCTGCCTCCCTCTTCCACTGCTAAGGACCCTTGTGATAATACTCGGACCACCCAGATAGTCCACATTAATTTTCCCATAATAAAGTCAGCTGGTTAGTACCCTTAAATCCATCTACCACTTTGATTCCTCCATGCCATGTAGCATAAGATATTCCCAGGTTCTGGGGATTAGACATAGGCATCTTTGGGGGCCGTTATTCTGCTTCCCACTGGGGCAGACGTGGGAGAGACTACAGGCCTGACTGCTGGACATCCTGACTTCCAGTGTTTCTCACATCTCAGGACAACTCATTCCAGAATTCCTACCTCTCTCCCTCCTGCTGTTCAGTCAGTTCTCAGGGAACATGGAGAGGGGCCACGGGAGCAGCCTCTGGGTCAGGGTGGTGGTGGTGACGTCAGACAGGAGTGGATGGTGAAGTGACCAGAGCAGGGAATGTTGTGTGCAGACAAAGTGGACACTGAAGTGGGCATGGAGGTTTCTGTCAACAAGGAGTTCTCCCCGGACCTCAGTGACAACTCTTCTAAGGCCTACAGGGATTTCACGGACACCTTCCGGGATCAGGTGAGGGGGAAGGGGAGGGAACTCAAAGGTCTGCCCCTGGAGTTGAGCTTGGGTCCCTGGGTACCCTCTGGTATGGATGTTCAGATGTGAGCCCAGGATCCTTGGCATTTCAGATGAAGAAGATTTACCAAAATGTGCAGGGGTTCAAGGAGGTGGTGATCCTTTCTCTGAGGTAGGAGACCCTTCTGGCACTGTGGAGACAGTGTCAAGTGGTGGGGGGGATGAACTAAGAAGTGCTGGAGAAGACATCCCTTGCTTTTGGAATCATCAGATGTCATAAAGAGAGGGATGGAGTGAGGATGCAAACAAAGCACTCTGTAGAGGATATTTTGCAATCATTTTCTGGAGTCATTTCTCTGTAGGAGGGATGTCACCCCTACTCTCAAAGCATGTTGGAAGGTGAATGATTCAGTGGGACAAACAGGGAGGTGGTGCATGAGGGATGGTGCCCGGTATCTGGTCTATAGCTGGTCTCTCTCTAGTTGGCACCTGGTCTGCTGGATGGGTCAGCAAGAGGGAGGCAGAGAGCCCAGGAGGGCCTGGTTTGATTATGGCTTGAGGCAATGCCAAGAGAATGTCAATCATTCCTTGTCCCGCCTACTCAGGCTGACAAAGGCAGAGATGCTGGACATAATGTGTCTGGAATTCCAGCTCAGTGCCCACTTCCTGCCAACACCCGTATAGTTGTGGTTGGTCTGGAAGTGCCCTTCTACAGACCTATGATGGCCTGGGCCTGGGCACCTTTTAAGGCTCCCTGCCCCCTTGCCCCCCTCAGGAATGGCAGCATTGTTGTGGACTATGTGGTCCAGCTGGAGTTACCCTTCAGCCCCCAGCTGGAGAGCGAGTATGAGAAGGTGAAAGTGGCCCTGAAGGAGGAGCTCCAGAATGTCAGCCAGAATGAGACCGGCTGCCAGAAGGACCAGGGTGAACAGAAGCTGGGGGCCTTGGGCTGGAGGGAGGGGTCAGGGTCACAGCCACCATCCCAGCCTGCTCCAGCTCAGACAGGGTCCTTCTGGGGTCAGGTGCCAGCCCTGTGGTACCTCTGGCAGGTTGGGAGAAGAGACACAGGTCCCCAGCCAACTGGGTCAAGGATGGGGCTAAGGAGGGGCTCACCAGAACCTGGGTGCTGTGGAAGAGACAGTTCTGCTCAAGGTTTCCAGGGTGGCTGAGGACCCCTGACTATTCGGGGGACATGAGGGAGTCCAAAGGGGTCTTCCCTTGTTGCCCATTCACACCTCCTCCATACTGACAGAGCTCTCTCTGCCCCTCCCTGTGCCTCCCCCCAATTCCACCTGTGCCTGTGTGTCCCCTCCCCCCACCCCCAGTCTTGTGTTTTAAGCCTGATTCCATCAAGGTGAACAACAACACCAGGACGGAGCTGTCCCCGGAAGGTGAGAGGTAGGGCAAAGGGCTAAGTGGCTCCAGGAGGCCATAACCCCTCCCACAAGGGACATCTGTCCACTGAAATTCCCTAGGGAGGACGGGGAGACCTTTTGGGGAGGCAAGTGACATGAACCTGGCAATGCTGCCTGCCTGGCCCTTGTTAGTAACTTCCACCTGAGGACCAGCAGAGAAGGTGAGGGGCCTGCCCTTCCCTCATCTAATCCCAAGGTCCACCCCTCGACACCCCACCCTCGGAAATGTAGTCCTCCTCATCCATTTTCAGAGTCATTTCATAGCCTGGCCCCAGAGTAGAGTGGATGAAGTCTTTGCCTCTGCAACCCCCTTCCTATCCCACAGCCATCTGTCGCAACGCTGCTGCCGTGGGCTACGAGGATTTCTACTTCCCCTTGGTGAAGGAGAACAAGCTCCGCTGTGTCACCAAATGCGCGGCGGGCGTGGACGGCGCCCTCGACTGTCGTCAGGGCCAGTGCGTTCTGCAGAGGACAGGTCCTTCTTGCCGGTGAGGCCCCGCCCACAGCCAGCTGAGCCAGTCACCCGACCCCGCTCAGCCGGCCCTGCCCCCTGGCCCCCGGGTCACCCACCTGCTAGTACCTGCGTGGTCCAGGGGCACTAGCGGACCAGGCCCGGGAGGTGGTGAGGGCGTGTGACCTGTGACACGCTCCCCGCAGCTGCTTCTCCACGGACACGCACTGGTTCTCGGGCCCGCGCTGCGAGGTGGCCATCTCCTGGAAGGCGCTTGTCGGAGGCCTGGCGGGGACCGCGGCGCTGCTGCTGCTGCTGCTGGTGGTGGCGCTGAGCATCTTTGTCGCGCGCTCGTGGAGGAGGGGCGGCCAAGGCGGAGGCCTGTGAGTGCGCTGGAGGTGGAGGGCTGAGGGCCGCAAAGGGGTCCCAGACCGGGCGGCCCTGCCCTGACGATGCGGCGCCCGCCCGGCAGGTCCTGTGACGACAGGAAGTGGTTCGAGACCAGTGATGAGAACACCGTGGGGACTTTTTCTAACTCGGGCTTCGAGGATGACAGAACAAGTGAGTCCTGTCTCCTGGGGAAGGGAGACAGGGGCTTCCCTGGGTACCATTTTGGCCTGGGCAGGACGGGAGGACCTCTCTTGCCCAAGACAGGCATATACCTCTTGCCCCAGAGTTTGCCTCGTGGCTTCCGCGCCCCCTTCTAAGGCCCAGGTCGTGCACAGGCCGTCCCCGCAGGGCAGGCGCAGGGGCACAGGAGCCCCCTTGGCCCTGCCTTCCTGACGTTTCCTTCCCTCCCCACCTCTTCCCTCTCCCTCCCCCTGTTCTCTTTTCTCTCTCTCTATTTAAAGATGAAAACTTCTATGTGGCCTTGGAGAACGTGGACACTAATATGACGGTGAGGGGGCAAGGGGGGGTGATGGTAAGCAGCGCTCCCAGGTCCAGCTCCCGATGCCCCCCTTCTCAGGCCAGGGGCTGGGCAGGGACAAGGAGGCGGTGACCTCCTAGCCGGCCCCTGCGGGGTGGCTTCCTCTTCTCATTGCCTGTCTCACAAATTCTGTGGCAGTTGCACTTCCACAAACCTGAGGTGACCTTGACCTCACTGTGAGCCCCACACTGCCTTCTCCACGCTGCCCTGGACAGTGGAGGGAACCATCTGCACTGCCTTTGAAGAGATGGCCGTGGACTCCTGAGGTTCAGTCTCCTGGTTTCCTTGGGCAGCATCAGACTTCCCCCTGACCCCTATCCTTCTCCCGACTTGTGTGAAACCCACCTGGAGACCCAGTTCAAATCCAGGCTCTTCCACTGTGGGACCTTGGGCAAGTCAGTCACTTCTCTGAACCTCGGTTTTGTCACCTGTAAAATGAGTGTGGCCCACTCGTCCTGATACCTTGTGGGATTACTGTGAAAACCAGATGTGCTTGGTCAGACCTCTGTCCCAATGCACCTTCCTGTGTTGGCCCTCATGCTTATATGGCTTCTCTGAGATCCCCAATCCCCATATCCTTCCCCAGGGCTCAGGCCTCCATTTCTCCTTTTCCTGTGTTCACCCCTACTGCCGGGTCCTCGCAGTGTACATGTAACCAGCCTGCAGCCTGCCCCATCCTCCTACCCTCTCCTTATATAACTCCCCGCTGCACCCCTTGCCCCCATCCCTTAAACTTTCTCCCCTCTGAACCCATCTCTTAAGTCACTCCTCCCCCACACCCCAGCGCCCAGCCCTGCATCTCCCCCACTTTCCGTGCTTTCCCCTTCCCCATCCTTGTACCCTCAGCCCTAAATACCCCCCTGCCCCCCGCATCTCAATGCCCCAGTCCTAATTCCTCCCTCCTACTCATCCCCCATCCCTAGCTAGGTGCAGATGCCCTCTGCATCTTAGGACCCCCAGGTCGTGCTCCCTCGGCCAGGTCCCCCATTCTGAGGCTCCATTATTCCTGTCACCCCCCAAGGCCCTGGATCCCGGTGGGTGGGAGTGGGAGGTAGGTTTCCCCAGGTCCCTGAGGATGAGAGGAAGTGGGGTCCTGAGGCAGGAAAGCTCCTCCAGCGCCTCCTCCTCATTCCCCTGACTCTCCCTCCCCTCCCTCAGTGCTTCCCCCGCCCCGTTCCTACCCCCTTCCCCGCCCCTTCCTCCCTTCCTCTCCCTGGTCTCACCCCCATCCCTGCAATAACATCTGAAGACAGAAGCCCCCAGCCTCCTTTGCAGGAAGACCTCACTCACCTGGGGACAGGAAGTCTGCAAGTCTCCAGTTCTCCCAGCTGAACATAATATAGCATTTATTGTAAAAGAAACTGCTCTGTGTCTTTCTCTTTCTCATGCTCTGGTGCTTCCACTCAGTTGAGGAACAAGGATGTCAGGAGATGTAGGAGGGCCTGGGAGCGCAGGTTTCTCCCAGCGAGGAATGAAGGGTTCCGTGGGCAGCTCTCAGGGACCATGACCGTCCTCAAAGGGAACGTCGAGATTGGAGGACCCATTTTCTCAGGGGGTGGGTGGGAGCAGGTGGTGGGAGCCTGTTGGGTTTGTCATCTGTGCCCCTTGACGTTAAGAGCTTCTGGCTGAGTCAGGGAGGTGGGTGACTCCAGCTGAGTCAGCTGTCATTGGCGCTGATGGGTAAGCTGGGCATCCCGAAAGACCTTGAGACTACAAACCTGGGTGACGGACACACTCACGCCAGGGCCTGCCATGCCTGGGGCTGGGACCCTCTTGTTCCCACTTTTGTGGGCAGCAGCAGGCTGTCGGACTGAGCTGAGGGTGGTCAGGGCTGGCA
This sequence comes from Balaenoptera acutorostrata, assembly GCF_949987535.1. Lineage (NCBI taxonomy): Eukaryota > Metazoa > Chordata > Mammalia > Artiodactyla > Balaenopteridae > Balaenoptera > Balaenoptera acutorostrata. The sequence goes on from NC_080078.1 coordinate 7,463,804, forward strand.
GAACGAGGTTCTTTGGGTGGGGGTGTCGGAACGGCCCCCGGGACCTTTGTCCAGGACAGGAGAGAGGCTGGCAGTGGCCAGTGTGCGGGTAGAGACCAGGACCATAAAGCCTCAGGTGTGAGTGGGAGTCCCACCCAGGAGAAGCACTGGTGGTCAGAGGTGGCCCGGGGGAAGGCGCTGCCCTTCTTCAGAAGGGGCCAGCTCCAAGTGGGTGATGAGGAAGGAAGGCCCGAAGGGGGGCCTCTTGGGAGTAAGAGCGGAGGGTCCTTCACTTGGCCTGGTCCGTCCGGCAGCTCCTTCCAGGGTTCCGTCGACCCTCCCTCCATAGTCACCGTCTCCCTGGGGTTTCTTGGCCCTCGCATCTTGGCAACCATCACACACTGTCACACCTCTGTTTGCCTGTCCCTTCCTCCTGCCCTGCCCCTCCCATGACTCTGGCTTCCGCACTATAGAGACCCCGCGGAGGGAGGTTCAGGTCTCTTAGAGTGGAGGAGGGTTGACCGGCTGCCCTTTGGCTAACTCCCGGTGTCACCCACCAACCCCATCGTCTCACCTCCACCCAGGGCCAGGCAGTGTCCTTCCCGAGGCAAAGGTCTCCGGGGTCCTTTATATAGCTGATCCCTCCCTGGGAGGCACTCGTTTCTTAGTTTCTCCTGACGTGGGAAGATCCTGCACCCAGGGCCTCACTCTCAGGGAGATGCTGGTGACCTGGATCCTGCCAATGGCTCTGTGGCTCTGGGTGCCCAACACTGCCACATCCATGCCATCAGGTGAGTGAGATACAGGCCGAGCTCCCCGGTGGTCCCAGTGTGTGCCGGCCTCAGGCAGGGCTGCAGGTGGCTTAACCCTCCCTTCTTCCTTCCCTCCCTCGCTTTTCAGGGGAGTGGGCTGCCCAAGGGCTGGACACCCAGGCCATGACCTCATCCTGCCTTTGGGAGCTAAGGGGGTCAGTCACCCTGGAGACCCGCGGGTGAGGAGGAAGGGGCCCGGACTGTGCGGTGCTGTTGAGAGTTTGCACCAAGCCCCACGCCGGGGCTGAGTGGGAGCTGGAACCCACCCCTTCTGTTCTCCAGGCTTCCCCCTGGGAAAACAGGGGGCTCTGCCTGCCCTCATCCTGGGGTCTGCACCAGCCCAAGGGTCGGCTCTTTGCAAACCTCACAGAGACACTGCACAGGCCGCCAGCCCTGGCCAGGGAGGGCAGGAGTCCACGGGGTGTCCAGCAGCTTCCCTCCTTGCCTGGGGAGAGCCTCGGGGCGCCAGGGACAGCCCCTCTAGTTAGAAATGGCTGAAGGGCTGAGGGGGAGACAGACTCTGCGGTCCGTGTTAAACCTTTTCACGACCGTTTGTCTGGGAGGAGACTGGTTACAAGCTGATTCCCATGGGTTCCCTCATGCGGAACAGACTTCCTGATTCCCCGGAGACAGGGAAGTGCCCCTGGGAAGGGGTGGGCAGGGCAGATGCTGGGGTGAGGGGCATTGGGGGAGTGAGCCCCAGGTGCCAGGTGAAAGAGGCATCTCTTGAGTTGAAGGACCTGCAGGGTGTGTGGTGGGCGGTGGTGAGTGTGTGGGTGGGTGGGAGGGTGGGAGCTGCGGCCGGGGGTCTTGGAGGTCTTCAGGGCGGCTGTGAGAGAAGCCACGCAGGAACTTAGGCCCTTAGAGGCCACCTCAGCCGGCCATGCCTTAATGTACTTCTTCCTCCCCTACCAAGACATGTTGGGGGCAGCGGCGCTGGCTGGGAGAAGCCAAGGGGAGAGGAGCCAGGACTGGGGGTGTGAACTTCGTGGCTTTAGGGACGTTATGAAAATATGTTAATTACAGACATTTTAGCCTTAAGCTAATACACAGAGAAAAGGAAGCTATGCAAGGGGGTCAACCTTAGGAGGGGTCCGCCCGTCCCTGCTCCCCAGGCAGATGCTGAGGAGAGGGATGGTGGGGATGGTGACGACAGTGATGAAGGACCCAGACATCAGCAAGGGCGTTGCCTCTGCTTCTCCCGCCATGCCTTAGAGAGAGCCACCCACACAAGCAAAGACCCCTGTGGGCAAGGTGCTCATAATTGCATGGAAAAGATCGTGCTGAATCCATTAGCACGCCAAGGAGTCAAAAGCCATCAGGAGTGGGGAGGTCAGGCAAGTAGGGCCACTCCGGGGGACTCCAGGTCTGATGATACCCCAAGGCCCCCAGCCCCCCACTCGCAGAAGGCTCTGCTATTTACAAAGCCATTTCAGAGCATGTAGCCCGTATGACTCTCATCAGGAAAATTATGAAAGGAAAGGAAGGCAGACAGGAAAGAGAGACTCAGAGAGGGTGAGTGACTTACCTGGGGCCAGCATGACCCATGATTATATGATAATTAGCATGACCTCACCCATATGATACTAGATTTGTGCTGCCCTGACCCCGCACTGGAGGCCCTCAGCCCTCTGCAATACTTCCATCCCACTGCGTGCATTCTGGGTCCTCGGGGAGGGGCTCGGAAGTCAGATCAGGGCCCGCTGGTGGCATATGTGGTTTTCTTTGTTTCTCATCTGCTGCCTCCTCTTGGTACCCCAGTTCACCAAGAGGACTGATGAAGTCTTGGACAAGTGAACAGTGGGTAGAAGGAATGGCAGCCTGAGAAAGTAGAAAAACACTGCAGGGCTGTGCAGGGGAGTCGAGGTGTAGGAATGTCCCAAAGGTGAGGGCCATGTGCCCGGTGGGGAAAGCAGGTTGGTGAGGGAGTACCTTTGGGTAACAGGAGCATCAAAACCAGGTGGAGGCTTTTAGACACCAGAGGACCTCCAAGGACAGAGCAGGGGTGGGTCACCCCTGCCAGGACAGATGCAAAGAGGGACGTTGGGAGCCATCTTGGCATGAGGCCATGGGAGTCCAGCTGGGAACCCAACTTCCTTGGAAATGGAGAGGAAGGTTCCTCTTGATGATGGGCACCAAGGTAGATGGTTCTAGAACCTGCGTGACTGGGGAGCAGGAGATTCTTTTTGGTGGTTGGCAAAGGGCTCCAGGCAGGCCTGTTGAGCTTGGGGTGAGCATGGAATTTCTGGATGGAGCTTTCCTAGAGGCCTGGGACTCAGGAAGGAGGACAAAGATAGGGACATGGTCTAGAATTCTCCATTCTCCATGTGCTGCAAGGGCCGCAAAGACCACACAACACCGGGGATCAACATGAGGGTTGGAGTCTGTGTCCTGTTTTGTGTACATGAAGTTCCAAAGTGTTCCTAGGAAGGGTGGGGGAGAGGAGCTGCTCAGGATGGCAGCAGGGAACAGGGTCCAAGTGCAAGGGCCCCAAAGGGTCAGAGTTCTGGAGTCCAGAAAGGTGAAAGTGGAAGTGGAAACGTTCAATGTATAAAAGTGTGGTGAAGGCCACAACAGATTTGTTCACAGTAGACAAAGGGGCAACCTTTGAAACGTAGGTGATGTAAATTTAGAGCAATTAAAAGGAAGCAGTGTTTTACGCAGAGTAATAAACTTACTCATTCAGCAAACACAGGAGACCTGGCTCTGCCCAGCTAGGTACTCTGAACCAGGCAGGATGAATAAGCCAGTTTATAGTCTTGTTTATTAGACGGAAACACGGGAACGGGGCAGAAAGAACCACAACCCAGGGCTGGTTGCTGAGGCTCCGAGAGGGGCCCCAGGGGAGGAGGGTGAAGGGGGTGCCACTCAGAGGCTGTCCGCCTGCGCTGCTCCGGGAGCCTGTAGGGAGAGGCGACACTGGAGTTTGCTGGCTGACGGGGAGTACAGGGAGCAAGTAGTAATAGATGCTCAAAGGCTTTAGACAATTTCAGAACTGACAAAGCCATACGTAGCTATGGACAGAACTGGAATAGTGACAAACAGACTCCCCGGGTACAACACATCAGGAAGCCATGCCTCCCGTTGTCTGGGTATGACACTAATGATCAAAACTGCTCGTGTTCATTGAGGGCCTACTATATGCTAGACGGTGTTCTAAATGATATCTCAGTTAAATTTCCCAGCAATCCTGGGAAGAAGTACTGTTACTGATTTCTGTTTTATACACGGGAAAACTGAGGCATGGAGATGCTAACTAACTATTTCAAGGCTTCCCACCTATCAGGTGGAGGAGCCAGGATGGGAACCCACGCTGGCAGGCTCCAGAGCCCACATTCCTTACCACTCGCTCTAACTGGGGGTGTCCATGTGCATTAGTTTCCGGAGGCTGCTACAACAAATTACCATAAACTTGGTGCTTCAAACAACAGAAATTTATTCTCTCATAGCTATGGAAGCCAGAAATCCAAAATAAGGTATCATCAGGGCCTGGTCCCTCCAAAGGCTCTCATTGCCCCTTCCAGCTTCTGGTGGTTCTTGGCGTTCCTTGGCTGTGTGGCATCACTCCAACCTCCGCCTCTGTCTTCTCATGGCCTGCTTCCCCATTTGTGTCAAATCCCCCTCGCCTTTCTCTTATAAGGACACCAGTCATTGGATTTAGGGCCCGCCCTAAATCCAGGCTGATCTGATCGTGAGATCCTTACCTTAATTACATCTGCAAAGACCTTATTTCCAAATAAGGTCACACTCAAGGGTATGGGGGTTAGGACTTGGACATATCTTTTGGGGGGACATAATTCAACCCACTCTACCATGCTTCTACAGCAATCAGAGCAACAGCCCTTCAGGGAGGCAGTGGGCAGGGGCAGGGGCAGGGGCAGGTGGCACTGGCTGCTGGTGCTAGAAAGCCGGGAAGCTCATTCATTCGCCACAGGTGTGTGCAGGGCAGGGGGTGGGGGGCGGAGGCGAGGTGGCCCCGGCCTTGTCTCACCCATAAGGCGACTCTGCCAGGTGGGAATGACCTTACAGAAAAGGAGACAGGCCCAAGTCACTGAGGTCGTGTGTGGCAGGGCTGAAAGTACACCCAGGATGGAGTGACAAAGCCTAGTGGCCCCCACATGGCTTCTCTTGTAGGATATTCTAGAACAGTGGTCCCCATCCTTTTTGGCGCCAGGGACCGGTTTTGTGGAAGACAGTTTTTCCATGGACAGGGGGTGGGGAGCAGGGGGATGGTTCAGGCGGTAATGCGAGCAATGGGAAGCGATGGGCAGTGGCAGATGAAGCTTCGCTCGCCTGCCCGCGGCTCACCTTCTGCTGTGCGGCCCAATTCCTAACAGGCTGCGGACTGGTAGCGGTCCACGGCCCGGGGGTTGGGGACACCCCTGTTCTAGAATGAGAAGGGTGGTGAAGGCAGGCATCATTCATCCCCATTTTCCGGGGGAAATGGAAGTTCAGAGAGGTTAACTGCACAAGATGCCGTAGCTGGGTAGCACCTGCCCTCACAGGTGTGCCCCCCGCTCCACACCCCACCCTTCAGGGCTGCTCCCATGGACCCCGCTGAATCACCACAAGCAGAAATGTGTTTTGGAGGTGGTAGGAGGGGACCGTCTTATATCGAGGTGACGATCTTCAGACTTGTCCCAAGGTGTTTTCGAGGGCTTTTTCCCAAGAATGCCACCAAGTGAAAAACTTGCCTGGCAAACCAGCTGCCTAACTCAAATGATTATCTTTTAAAGAAAGAAGCAATAAGAACTGTACACAGGACAAGAAAGTAAAATTTTACTTCTTTGGTAGGAGAGCTGGTGTCTTGGATGGCTAGTGCAACACAGACATTAGATCATTTTTGTTAAAGCATTTTGATCACAAAGGTGTGGGGAATCCCAGCTTGGGAATTATTAGTGATTTTGCATGGGTTCTCCAAGGTACTGGGCACACCTAAGTTTTAATTTTTACAGCATATGCATTTATTATGTCTAGACATTATATCATGAATGCTTATTTATGGTAGAACATTTAGAAAATATAGACAAACAAAAGGAGGAAAATCTCTCTTAATCTTACCACTCAGATAAACATTGCTAACATTTTGGGCTTTTTCTGAATAGGTATTTAGATTTATTCTATGGGCAGTCTCTGTTTCAATGGCTGATTAATATTCTATTTTATGGAATACCCTAGTCATCTAACCGGTCTCCTATTCTTTTATTCTTGGACAGGTTTTCCCCAATTTTTCATAGATAATGATGCAATAAACCTTCTCGTAAAAAATTTAAAAAAAAAATCTGCATCATATTACTTTAGGGTCAGTAACTAGAAGTGGAATCATTAAAGTGGTATGACTCTGCCACGATCCCTGATGCACATTTTCAAATTATCCTTTAGAAATATGATACTAAGCTAACGTCCATCAGCATCTTATTCCCCAGCCAATACCAGCTACGTTACTTAACATCACAGAGGGGGGTGCAATGTGATAAGCTTACCAGTGAAGTTGACCATTTTCTTCTCATAGGCTTATTGGCCATGTAAATTGTTTCTGTGGAGAATGTCTGTGTTTTTCCTTTGCTCAGCTTCCTGGTGGAACATCTTCTGACCCCGGAGGTTGACTTTGGGGAAGGAGTTTGCTCAACTTCTCTGCCGCATCCTTTGGGGATGACGTGACCACCAGAATCTCAGGCTGGGAAGGTTCTGAAGCTCTTCACAGGGCACTGTCTAGGGTGCCTTTTTCTTGTCCCTCCCAGAAATGAGTGAAAGCCTTGGGCACAGAGGGGTTGCTGCCAGGAAGGTGGGGGATACGGCAGAGCCTTTATCTTGAGGGTCTCAGTTAGATAGTGAGCAGGAGAGAACAGCACGAGGGAGGAGAAGAAGGGTGATTAGGAGGCAGTGGTGTCTTAGGACCTGAAGGAGATGAGACATTCCAGGAGGAAGGGCAGCCTGGTGAAAAGGACAGGGATTTGGGCACTCAAGCTGGTCGGCAACTATAGCGAAGACGTGGATGGCAGTAAAAGGGAGTAAATGGTGTGAATTCAGGAATAAAGACCAAAGAGAGCCTGTCCAGAGGCCATGCCAACGAGTGTCCTGGCCTTCACTGGGGCCCCCGGCGTCCCACCATGTAACTGCCGTGGGCTCATCAATCAATCTCCATGCCTCTGCCCTCACTGCCCTTCACTCCAGGGCTCTGCTCCTAAGGCACAGTTGTGACCATGGCCTTTTGCTGGATGTTCTCCACTGTTGCTGAGTCAAGTCCAGAGCTGGCTTCACACCCACCTTGCCAGCCTTCCTTCTGCCCCCTCTGGTCTCTCAGTATTTAGCTCCACCCCAAACATGTACTCTGAGCCTCCACACATGCTGTTCCCCCGCTTGAAACGTTTTCCTTGCTCTTCGCCACTCGAGAAACCCTTTTCTTCTGCTAAAAGTAAAACCTACCTTCAGATTGTGTTTGAATTCTACCTTCCAGCTGGGTGAACTTGGAAAATATTTAACCCTTAGAACCTCAATTCAGGTGTGAAACAGGAATATTCATGTCTACCTCCCAGGATTACATTAAATAATAAAGAAGAAGTGTCAGGTAGACTTTCCAGTATTCATTCACTCCTTTACTCAAGATGTGCTCATGGAGCACCCGCTCTGGTTCAGGCTGAACGGGGCAGAAATGTTCTCTATGTTCTCAGAGAGGGGCAAAGGGAATTACATACACAGTCATTGAGTTACAGTTGTGATATGACTACACAGGAATTTGATAGGCAGCCAATAAATGTCACCTCTCCCCACCCCTATTCATTCTTCGTGATTCAGTTAGGGACACGATCATAAATTGCCTTTATATGCTTTCTCATTGTTTGATGTGTCACAACAAAAATAGTCTACTTTTATAACTTAAAAAGTCCAGTGAAATTTGTCATGCCTAAGTCCACAAAACCCCTTCTTTTTAAAGAAGAAGGGAAAAAGACAGCTTCGATATTACTTTCTTTTCAAAGCCTTCTGAGAAAGGCAGAGGGGTGGTTCCCTCCCTCTCCCACCCTGTTGACTCCCACTGTCCCTTCAAATGCGCCTTGACTGCCCCCGAATTGCACTGGGGGGCCAGGACCCCCCGTGAGGGGTAAGGGCTCATTTGTCCGCCAGGGGACGTGCAGGGGGTATGTGAGTACAAATATCAGCTTGAATTTATGCAGGAGCGCCAAAGGAAATGAACATGTCTCAGGGTGCCCGGGAGGAATGTACAGGCAATATTGGGCAACAGTATACATATATATTTGATGTGGAGGCATTCTTATTTAAGGTGTTTGCAGATGACACTGTGGGTTGAGAAAAATCATATATATGTATATATGTATATATATGTATATATATGTGTGTGTATGTATATATATGTATATATATACATATATATGAACATACAGATTTGTCAAAATCCACAGTCATACAACTAACAATTCAAGTCATAAATCACATCAACCCCCAGAATATTAGCTAGTGATACTTTGCCCTATAAATAAATGACTGTACTCAACAGAAGAGACAAAGGTCTAGATCACCACTGGTAAATTATCCAAATCTACAGATACCCCTGACACTTCCTATACCCCTGAAAAGGAAAGCCATGCTTCAGTGTCATAGGCTGACTAGCTATGTCCCAGGCAGCCTGGGACAGACTGCCACTAAACTCAGTAACAACATCACAGACCAAAGTATCATCTCTGAGTTTTCCCAACACACTGTATCATCTGCAAACACCTTAACCAAGAATGCCCACAAAACAAGTCCCGGTGACTCCAATACACTTCTAGTGGTGATGGACCATCAGCCATAATTACTACCGGGCAATCCACTTTTCCTACAATACTCGAAGAATTATCAACTCCATCTGCCACCTTCCATACTACTGATAATATAAGAGCTTCATCACCTTCTGGTTCTGGTGAGTCAACCACCACTCAAGTCTTTGGACAAACAGCCATGACATTCACTAAAGAAACAATTCTCTAGACATGTTTCAGATTTGTTAACAACAGTCCTCTGACCACCTATACCACAGATGATGGAAGAACTGCATCCCCTTCAAGTCCTCATCAACTGTCTACCACATATTTTATTCCAGGAGAGACAACCACAACTTGCAATCCAAGTTCTGCTTCCAGCGAAAGCACTGTGAGTTCCACCACGACTTCCACTTGGTCAGAATCCACCGTCTCTTCTGAGGGTTCCCACACCACAGCCACTGGGAGTTCCACCACCACTTCTAAATGGTCTGAATCCACAGTCTTTTCTGAGGGTTCCCACACCACAGGCGCTGCAAGTTTAACCACCACTTCCGGTTGGTCGGAATCCACAGTCTCCTCTGAGGGTTCCCACACCAGAGGCTCTGGGAGTTCCACCACCACATCTGGTTGGTCTGAATCCACACTCTCTTATGAGGGTTCCCCAACCACAGGCCCTGGGAATTCCACTACCACTTCTGGTGGGTCTGAATCCAAAGTCTCTTCTGAGGATTCCCCCACCACAGGCCCTTGGAGTTCCTCCCCCACTTCTGGTTGGTCTGAATCCACTGTCTCGTCTGAGACTTCCCCAACTACAGGCCTTCAGAGTTCTGCCACTACTTCTGGTTGGTCTGTATCCACAGTCTCTTCTGAGGGTTCCCACACCACAGGTTTTCAGAGTTCCACAAGCACTTCCGGTGGGCCTGAATCCCAAGTCTCTTCTGAGGAGTCCCCCAGCACAGGCCCTTGGAGTTCTGCTACCACTTCAGGTTGGTCGGAATCCACAGTGTCTTCTGAGGGTTCCCTCACCACAGGTGATGGGAATACCACCATCACTTCTGGTTGGTCTGAATCCACAGTGTCTTCTGAGGGTTCCCACACCACAGGCCCTCAGAGTTCCACCGCCACTTCTGGTTGGTCTGAATCCACAGTCTCTTCTGAGGGTTCCCACACCACAGGCCCTGGGAATTCCACCACCACTTTCGATGGGACTGAATTCTCAGTCTCTTCTGAGGGTTCCCACACCACAGGCGCTGCAAGTTTAACCACCACTTCCAGTTGGTCTGAATCCACAGTCTCCTCTGAGGGTTCCCTCACCACAGGCTCTGGGAGTTCCACCACCATGTCTGGTTGGTCTGAATCCACACTCTCTTATGAGGGTTCCCCAACCACAGGGCCTGGGAATTCCACTACCACTTCTGGTGGGTCTGAATCCAAAGTCTCTTCTGAGGATTCCCCCACCACAGGCCCTTGGAGTTCCACCACTACTTCTGGTTGGTCTGAATCCACAGTGTCTTCTGAGGGTTCCCACACCACAGGCCCTCAGAGTTCCACCACCTCTTTTGGTTGGTCTGAATCCACAGTATCTTCTGAGGGTTCCCCAACCACAGGCCCTCGGAGTTCCACCACCACTTCTAAATGGTCTGAATCCACTGTCTCTTCTGAGACTTCCCCAACCACAGGCCTTCAGAGTTCCACCACCACTTCTGGTTGGTCTGTATCCACAGTCTCTTCTGAGGGTTCCCACACCACAGGCCCTGGGAATTCCACCACCACTTTCGATGGGACTGAATTCTCAGTGTCTTCTGAGGGTTCCCACACCACAGCCACTGGGAGTTCCACCACCACTTCTAAATGGTCTGAATCCACAGTCTCTTCTGAGGGTTCCCACACCACAGGCCCTGGGAATTCCACCACCACTTTCGATGGGACTGAATTCTCAGTGTCTTCTGAGGGTTCCCACACCACAGCCACTGGGAGTTCCACCACCACTTCTAAATGGTCTGAATCCACAGTCTCTTCTGAGGGTTCCCCAACCACAGGGCCTGGGAATTCCACTACCACTTCTGGTGGGTCTGAATCCAAAGTCTCTTCTGAGGATTCCCCCACCACAGGCCCTTGGAGTTCCTCCCCCATTTCTGGTTGGTCTGAATCCACAGTGTCTTCTGAGGGTTTCTCCACCACAGGTGATGGGAATTCCACCACCACTTCTGTCTGGCCTGAATCCACAGTCTCTTCTGAGGGTTTCCTCACCACAGCCTCTGGGAGTTCCCCCACAAATTCTGGTTGGTCTGAATCCACAGTGTCTTCTGAGGGTTCCCACACCACAGGTGATGGGAATACCACCACCACTTCTGGTTGGTCTGAAGCCACTGTCTCTTCTGAGACTTCCCCAACCACAGGCCTTCAGAGTTCCGCCACCACTTCTGGTTGGTCTGTATCCACAGTCTCTTCTGAGGGTTCCCACACCACAGGCCCTGGGAATTCCACCACCACTTTCGATGGGACTGAATTCTCAGTCTCTTCTGAGGGTTCCCACACCACAGGCGCTGCAAGTTTAACCACCACTTCCAGTTGGTCTGAATCCACAGTCTCCTCTGAGGGTTCCCTCACCACAGGCTCTGGGAGTTCCACCACCATGTCTGGTTGGTCTGAATCCACACTCTCTTATGAGGGTTCCCCAACCACAGGGCCTGGGAATTCCACTACCACTTCTGGTGGGTCTGAATCCAAAGTCTCTTCTGAGGATTCCCCCACCACAGGCCCTTGGAGTTCCACCACTACTTCTGGTTGGTCTGAATCCACAGTGTCTTCTGAGGGTTCCCACACCACAGGCCCTCAGAGTTCCACCACCTCTTTTGGTTGGTCTGAATCCACAGTATCTTCTGAGGGTTCCCCAACCACAGGCCCTCGGAGTTCCACCACCACTTCTAAATGGTCTGAATCCACTGTCTCTTCTGAGACTTCCCCAACCACAGGCCTTCAGAGTTCCACCACCACTTCTGGTTGGTCTGTATCCACAGTCTCTTCTGAGGGTTCCCACACCACAGGCCCTGGGAATTCCACCACCACTTTCGATGGGACTGAATTCTCAGTGTCTTCTGAGGGTTCCCACACCACAGGCGCTGCAAGTTTAACCACCACTTCCAGTTGGTCTGAATCCACAGTCTCCTCTGAGGGTTCCCTCACCACAGGCTCTGGGAGTTCCACCACCACGTCTGGTTGGTCTGAATCCACACTCTCTTATGAGGGTTCCCCAACCACAGGCCCTGGGAATTCCACTACCACTTCTGGTGGGTCTGAATCCAAAGTCTCTTCTGAGGCTTCCCACACCACAGGCCCTCAGAGTTCCACCACCTCTTTTGGTTGGTCTGAATCCACAGTATCTTCTGAGGGTTCCCCCACCACAGGCCCTCGTAGTTCCACCACTACTTCTGGTTGGTCTGAATCCACAGTCTCTTCTGAGGGTTTCCCCACCACAGGTGATGGGAATTCCACCACCACTTCTGGCTGGCCTGAATCCACAGTCTCTTCTGAGGGTTTCCTCACCACAGCCTCTGGGAGTTCCCCCACAAATTTTGGTTGGTCTGAATCCACAGTGTCTTCTGAGGGTTCCCCAACCACAGGCCCTCAGAGTTCCACCGCCACTTCTGGTTGGTCTGAATCCACTATCTCTTCTGAGACTTCCCCAACCACAGGCCTTCAGAGTTCCGCCACCACTTCTGGTTGGTCTGTATCCACAGTCTCTTCTGAGGGTTCCCACACCACAGGCCCTGGGAGTTCCACCACCACTTTTGATGGGACTGCATTCTCAGTGTCTTCTGAGGGTTCCCACACCACAGTCACTGGGAGTTCCACCACCACTTCTAAATGGTCTGAATCCACAGTCTCTTCTGAGGGTTTCCACACCACAGTTGCTGAGATTTCTACAGCCCCATCAAGCAATGGAGAGACATTTACTGGCCCAGCTGGATCAAGACAGACTGCCACTGTTGTCACTCAGAAAACCACAGATCACAACACCATATCTGATTCTCCTCAGCTCATGGACTCACGTACAACAACAGTTTCTAAAGGGGATGGAAGTCTTGGGTCCACCTCACGTCCAGTTGAATCCATTACCACATCCAGTGGTGATGAACAAACAACGACATTTTATATTGTGGAAGCCACTGTGCCCACGAATCTCTCAGCGCCATCAACACACACACTCCCCTGTTACTCTTCATCTTCTTCTATACCTTTAAGTTCTGAGCAACTTTCTACCACCACCTCCAGCACTGGACACAGCACAACAGCAATTACTGAAATGACCTCAGTCCTCACAACCATTTCTGAATCATCTAAATCAACCATTTCGTCTGGAACGTCCTATCCTGGGAATTATGGTAGTGTTGCTTCCTCTTCAAGCTCCAGCCAGCTGTTTACCACCCCCTCTGTCTCTGCACAGACAACCACAGGCCTCACCGAGGAAACCACATTTTCTACCCCTACTCCTGATTCATCAAAACCTACAGGTACCTTGAACAGCACTGTTACTGAAGGGAATGAAATTTCTGCTTCCACATCAAGGCCTAGAGAATCCTTAATCACTTCTGGTGGTGAAGGACACATGACCACATCTTCTCCTCCAGGATCCACTTTCTACACAACCTCCACAGAGGCGTCTACACCATCATTCTCTACCCCTTCTTTGCATAGTACATACAATGCAAGTCCTTCCCCATCAAGCCCCAGTGAGACCTCCACCCACATTGTGGTCTCAGAACATATCACCATGACTGCCAAAGAGGAGTCAACTTCTGGCTTTTCTCCTCCTCTGTCCTCCACTTCACCTGGCTCCACTGGTGCTCCAGTCCCTGGTTTCAGTACCACTTCAACTCTGCGTCCCCCACTCACTGGTACACACACAGCTGTGATGACAACCCACTCTCCAGCTCTGACACCAAGTAAGTCTCCTTGTTTGTCACTCTCTGGGTTCCTCCTGCTCATCTTCCCTTATCAGCTCATCAGTTTTGTACTCCTTGTGGTCTTGTTCCACACTTCCAGTGCCTTTTTGTTACCAATGTACATCACCCATGCAGATGATGTTGCTCCCTTTTGATTTGTAGGGCCCTTGTTTTCTTTGTGTGTCCTCTTTTATCTCTTGCTTCCTTCCTCTCTGTTGTCCCTCTTCCTTTCCCCACTCTCTCCTGGGGGCTGAGGTGGTGACAAATGGATCTCGGTTGCTGCATGATCATCTGGTCCCATCCCCATCTTTCAATGCAGTGTCTGAATGATGGGACTTGGAACAGGAGTCAATGTTTTTGTGTTTTGGGCTTCCATGGTAACCTCTGTGAATGTTCTACCCCTTCTCAGGGCAGTGCTACAATGGGGCCACTTGGAACGGAGAAAAATGTGCCTGTACCCAAGGCTACTTTGGTTACCAGTGTCAATCCCCCTTGGGATACTTCTTCATAGGTAAAGACATTTTTTGAGACTTGTAGATCATCCCCACATCCCTTAACCACTTAAAATAGGAGGGCAGCACTGGAAGGGTCATTTGCTATCACTGCTTAATCGTGCAGGTAGAGGAGAAAATGTGACTTTCACCCAGGCCAAAACGCAGGTAGAACATGGACCTTCTGCCTCCCCCTTCTGGGCCCTTTTCACTAGCTAACCTGCCTCTCTCAACAGGATGATCATCTGGAGGCCTCCACTTAGGTCTCACTGGGTTGTGATCCTGGCCACTAGCTCCTCCTGGTATTCAGAGGCAAGGGGCAGACGTTTCAGCTACTCCTACCTGCCTTTTGAGTTTCCATCCTCCCTCCTACACACTTCCTCTACTTCCACAAAGCCAACAGATGAAGAATTAACTAATCCTGGAAGGCATTACTGGGAGGTTGCTGTCTCATGCATAATCTGTCCTCTTCCCACAGAAACCCCGACAAAAATCAATGCCACTGTAGAATTGAGAGTGAAAGTAACTAACAGAAATTTCACAAAAGACCTAAATAACATATCCTCCCATACATACCAGAATTTTGTTCAACTATTCAAGAGTCAGGTAAGAGCAGAGGAAGCCTAGATTCACCAGTGTGAGAGGGAATGCCGGGGCTCATCTTGACTTACTATTCAGGGCTTCTCAGCTCTTGGGTCCCTTCAGCCTAAGTCCTGGGGGCGGGGGTCCTCTGAGAGCCTCCTTCCTTGAGCCATACCCCTCCAACACATCCTGGAAGAGGGAACATTCCTCTGCCTTCCCTTCCTTCTTTCCTATGGGCTAATACAGGGGCTCCTTGGGGAAAGAGAACAGGGGCTGCTGCACACTCCAGGCTTCTATGAGCTCAGATGTCTTGTTTCTTTCAGATGGATAAATCTTACAGGAGCAAAGACTTTCCACAATACAGAGGCGTGATCATTAGGAAACTACTGTGAGTATGGGGGTGGAGAGATTTATAGACTGTGGGAAGCTCCTTCTCTCTTGCCTGCTCTCCTGTCTCCTCCTATCATGAATGATTAGAGTATCAGTACCTGGCTGGGTCAAAAAGGCCCCCAGCTCGAAGGCAACACCTGAGGGCTCTGAGACCATGCGTTCATTCATTCAGCACTCATCCATGTAACAAACTAGTATTGAAAGCCTACCCTGTGCTAGGTGCTGGGAGCACAGTGGTTCTGGTCTTCATGGAGCTTAGAGTGGCAGAACACAGGTAGCAGAGTGGCTGTGCAGTCTGTCTAGAGTTATGGTAAGGGACACACAAGGTGCAGTGGGAGAGGTCCTGAATGCAAGCTCAGTGAGATGGAGGGAAATCTTCCTGGAGGAAGTGACAGCTAAGCTGAGGCTTGAAGGATGAGGAGAAATGAGCCAAGTAGAAGGAAGGGAGGAGGAGAGTGTTACAAGAGGAAATCAATGACGATGAACCTGGAGGTGAGAGAAAGGAGGGTAGATTACAGGAACATAAAGCACACTTGGCCGCTTGAGGACAAAGGGGTCGTGGTGGGAGAGGAGGTTAGAAAGGTAATCTGTGCCAAGCTATTTAGATGTGAAGCATCAGCAATTGTAGCCCATTGGGATAGTATCCGATTTGCACTGCAGACAACTCAATTTGGCTGCAGGGCTGAGAATGGGTGGACAGAGGAGGGAGGTGATAGTAGCCTGGACCTGAGAGGTGATAATGAAGAAGAAAAGTATCCAGTGTGAAAGGTCTTTAGGGGGCAGGACCAGCAGATCATGGGAGTTTGATGGGTGTTTGGAGAAAAAGAGGAATGACACCAGATTTCTGGGCTTCTGGGAGTGCGGGGAATTTTGCTGAATTGAGGAACATAAGGAGGAGCAGAATGGGAGACGAAGATGATGAGTTTGGCGTGGGGGGCCCAGCCACGTGGAGTGGCTGAGTGATGGAGCAGCTGATGGTCAAACATGTGATAGGAAGGGTCTACAGTGGAGGCACTGGTGTTGGCATCCCTAGATAGACATCTCTGGAAGCCCTGGGAGTAGACCAGATGGCCGGGGCCATCGTCACAGCACGGAAGTGAAGATGTACCAGGGAAGGAGCATGGGAAGCCCCAACATTTAAAGGATAGGCAGGAGAAGCAGAACTCTGAGAGGAGAGTGCAAAGAAGCAGACAGAGGGGTGGGAAGGGAGCCTGGGGGTGTCAGGTCCCAACATGTCAAGGGCCCTTTGGGTTCCATAGCCTAGTGTCCTCCACCCCCACCCAGCATCAGAGCCATTGTCTCCGTCTCCCTTCTGGTTCAGGATTTTGTTGTTTCAAGTCCTCCTGGGTCCTGCTCCTGACTTCTCTGTCACAATGGCTGTGACTAGTGATGGACCTTGTGTCAAGTTCTCTCTGCTGAGAGCATTGCTGACCGTCTAACAAGAAGCTTCTGGGTTAAAATCCAACATTTCTAAAGAAGCTTCATGTTTCTCCATTTCTGAAAGCTTATTTTTTGGTTTTGAAAATATAATCCAATAGCTTCTACTTTAAATTTTTTAATTAAAAAATTTTTCATTGTAGTAAAATACCCATAACATAAAATCTGCCATTAACAACTGAATTCGCCATTTTAAGTGTACAGTTCAGCAGCATTAAGTACATCCAAATTGTTGTGCAACCACCACCGTCCTTCTCCAGAACTTTTTCATCTTCCCAAACTGAAGCTCTGTCGCCATTCAACAATAACTCCCAATTCCTCCTCATCCCACCCCTGGCAACCACCATGTTACCTTCTGTCTCTACAAATTTGATTACTCCAGGGACCTCATATTACTACTCATAAATACTCATACAGTAGTTGTTTTTTTGTGACTGGCTTATTTCACTTAGCATAATGTCCTCAAGGTTCATGCATGTTGTTGCATGTCTCAAAATTTCCTTCTTTTTTGAGGCTGAATAATATTCCATTGTATGTACAGACTACATTTTGTTTATTCATTCATCCATTGATGGACACTTAAATTGCTTCCACCGTTTAGTTTTTATGAATAACACTGCGATGAACATGGGTGTACAAATATTTCTTCCTGCCTCTGCTTTCAATTCTTTGGGCTAGATGCCCAGAGGTGGAATTGCTGGACCATATGGTCATTCTGTTTTTAAGTTTTTGAGGAACCATCATACTGTTTTCCACAGTGGCCGCACCATTTTACATTCCCACCAACGATGCACAAGTGTTCAATTTCTCCGCATCTTTGCCCAACAGCTTCCATTTTTAGGAATGAATTCCGCCCATTGGCATATATTGTTATCACAGGTTTACTCTGTAGCCTCCCTCTAGGTTGTTAACTGCTGGAGGGAAGAGTCTCTATTCTGTCCTGCCTCTGGGACATATGGCTAATTGTTTCTCATCACCTCTCTTGCTTCTTGGGCCCTGCTTGCTGGGAGGGTGGGCAACACAGGGTAGCTGACGATTCCTAATTCCAGCAACGGCAGCGTCATGGTGGAACATGAAGTCGTCATGGAGGCAGACTTCACTTCAGAGTTTCAGGAGCTGTTTGCAAACCTCACTAAGATCATAAAGGCCAAGGTTATGAATGAGACCGGAAAGCTACTCAGTGATTGTAAAGCCTGCGAAAGTAAGCCCACCTAAAACCCCTTGATGTTGGTGGGGAAAGGATGTGAGGGGTCGCTTAGGGAGGTCTCAGCCCCATCCCCACACCTCACATCTCTCCTCTCTTCCGGAGCTCCAGAGACCTCCCTCAAGGAATCCAGAAGTCAAGCCCGGATACCTTCCCCAGACTGTGCTGCACCCAGAAGTCCCTCCCAGTCCCGGGCTGAGGTTGTCACCAGCCCTAATGTCCCCATCTGAGCCAGCTCACAGGCCCAGCTGCATCTAGGGATGGGCCAAGACCCTACTAGTCTTGGCCCCAGCAAGGAGGAAGGGAAGGCTGGCTGCCCCCAGGGGGCAGAGGTGTCATATCTATTTTGTTCTTTCCCACCACCCTGGGCAGACATCTCACGCCTGTGCTACAGTGAGAAGGACACCTTCGTGAATGAGACCGTGAAGCTCGGCTTTGACCTGCAAGGTAAGCAGCTCAGCAGAGTGTGGATGGTAAACCTGGGGGCTAGAGGGCGTGTTCACCAGGCTGACGCTTCCTGCCCGTCCCCCACCCTCAGAGCAATGCACTCGGAATGCTGCGAAGGAATTCGCCCAATTCTACTATGTGGATGATCTGGATGGGAAGCTGGCCTGTGTGACCAAGTGCACCCCGGGGACGAAGTCACAAATGAACTGTCACCACGGCAGGTGCCAGCTTCAACAAAGTGGCCCCCATTGCCTGTGAGCACCTGTTCCCTCTAAGCCCAGCACCTACCCTCTCTGGTGGCAGGGCCCCACTCTCCCCGACAGTCACCCAAGGGGGCAGGGTGGTGGTGGGCAAAGCTCGCAAGGCACTTCCTCCCCCCTCCTCTACATCCCTCTTTCTTCTACCCAGGTCTCCCATCTTCCACCCCACCAGAGGGAGAGCGAGGTGCAGATTATAGACACAGGCATCGTAGGACTGAGCAAGCCCCTTCCTGAAAAAAATTCCAGTTATCAATTTCCAAATCCATATCTATGGATCTCTATCTCCATGTGTCATTCATTTCCCTGACATCATCCCAGCCACCGGGCCATTATCACCTCCTGCTGTCGCTGGGACGCTACATTTGGGAGATCATAAATTAAAGTACAAAATATAAAACACGGTAAAACAGGCTGTCAAAGTGCCAGCTACTTAGTGTTTAGATGGGTGAACATCACGTGTTTGGGACGAGGTACCCGGCACTCCCGGATTCTGAATTCCTGCTCCGCAGATCTGTGGTCGCTGCACCCCCTCCCCGCCCCTTAGCCTTGGGAGTCAGGGAGAGCACCCAGCAACTGTCCTCAGAGGGAGAGCTGGTTTCCTGTGCTTTGACATTGATTTTTTTCTTTTGGGAGACTGGGTGGGTGAGGGATGCTGGTGGGCTGGCCTGAGCTTGTGTGTGTCCCCAGGTGCCTGAACTCGGACACGCACTGGCACTGGGGAGAAAGCTGTGAATTTAGCACCAGCAAGAGCATGGTGTATGGGATCGTAGGGGCCATGGTGGTGCTACTGGTGGTCTCGGTGGTGGTCCTGGCCATCTTACTCAGCCAATCCCAGAGAAAACTGCACAGGTGAGCTTCTGGGGCTGGGGCTGGGCCTGGGGAGAGGGGACCACAGTCAGAATATCCTGAGGCTCTGCTCCTTCCAGCTGAGTAGTCAGCTGAGGCCCAACAGGGGTGGGAGGGGCCCTGCCCCTCCCAGTCCCTCCCAGCTCCTACCAGCCCCTCCCAGCTCTGGGTCCAGCAAAGGGCAGCCTGCCGATCTGATAGGACATATCCGTTTGGCAGAGAAATGGAAACAGAAAACATATGTACTGAAATTGGATTGTGTAATGAAATTACCTGGTGCTTGTTATCACCTTGGCTTCCCTAGAGCAACACTGCCACACTAGGACACTGGGAAAGGCCGGTGTCTCTTTCCCCCGATTGTAAAATGCATAAGATCCACCTGAGAAGGTTAATGCCCAGCACAGCACCTGGCCGCCAATCAAAGGGAACTGCCCTGACTCTAGTCCAATGCCCCCATCTCACAGATAAGGACACTGAGGCCCACTGAGGAGTTGGGGGGGCCAGGCCATGGTGACATCCCCAGGAATGCTTTTTGTTTTCTGCCGCTGCCGCTGGGGGCAGTCTCCTCCCTGACTCAGGGCTTGGCCAGGAGGGCCCCTTCCGGAAGCCCGAGGTTCAGAGGCCTCTGAGCCCCCTCCCCTGCCTCTCTGCCACGAGCTGCTCACAGCATTTCTGTTGGCAGGCAAGAGAACAACCTGTCTCGAGACTGGCAAGAAGAAGATGTCCCTGGCAATTTCCAGAACACAGGCGTCTGGGAAGGTAGATCTCATCAGGGGCCAGGATGGGGCAGGCTGGAGGGTGGAGAGGTGCCAAAGTGGGACTCAGTGGGGTTGTGGGTGATACTCACACACATCCCGCCAGGTCGCCCCGCATCTGCTGCAGGAGCCAGGCTCCTCTGCAGCCTCCTGACCCCGCGCCTCCACGGGCAGCCCCTGCTGCCCCTCTGGCCTTTTCTCGCTCCTCCCTGTCAAGTTCTGCGCACTCCAGCCTGTGGCCCATGCCTTTGCATAGACTGGGCTGCTTCCGGTGGCCTGAGTCTCTGCGCACCTGCATCCCACTCTGTTTCCAAAATCCAGTTCATAAGCTGCCCCTCCACGGAGCTCCGCATGGGTTCAGCCTGCTCTGGCTCCCAGAGCTGCTCACGGCCCTGCACCCAGCTGCGGTGGGAAACCCTTCCCAGTGCTTCCTGACAAACACGATGGAGGGATTCCGGGGATGGCTGAGAGCCTGATCCTGCCCCCCGAGACCACCCCCAGCACATCAGACACACACAGTTAATAGGATGATAGGGCCATGGCCAGGGCTTGACGGGGCATAGATATACCTGCCCCTGCCCAGAGCGGGGCTGGGGTCAGACACGACTGCGGAGGGGCATCCCCTGAGCTGAGAGCCAGGACGGTGGTGGGGAGTAAGCCATGTGTTTCCTGCTCCCATGAACATACAGCCCAGTGGGCAGCGAGGCCTTGTCCCATGATGGGAAGGGAAAGGGCTTTCCAGGCAGGGTGCCCTGCTTAAGAAAGGACATGGAGGCGGGAAAGAGTACGGTCTGTGGGAGGTCTGACCGCCCAAGGGCGGGTCAGTGGGATGGGAGGATGACAGAGCCAGGTCAAGCCTGGTCAGTGGGCCATGATGGGGGGACCCACGGGAGGGGCTTTAAGGGAGGGGGACCAGACTTCGTTTTGAGCAGCCCACTCAGGAGGATTTAAGGGGGACAGCACGAAAGTGGGGAGTCCAGGGAGGGAGAAGCACAGTACCACAGGCGAGGGCCGATGAGGCTGGGTGGGGGTGGTAGGGACCCCGAGGCATGGACAGCAGATGACAAAGCTCAGATGCCAGTGAGCCAGACAGGGCGTGTTGTCTGCAGGCTCCGGGCGGGGATGGCAGGGTGCAGTGGGGAGAAGCAGCAGGTGGGTCATGCTGGGCGGGGGTGGGAGGGCAGGGCACAGGGAGGGGGAGGCACCCCAGATCTGGCCAGTCTGAAGACTGGGGACAGGCCTGCGGCCTGTGGGCAGCAATGGGAGTCAACTCAGCCCAGCCCACGCTGGGGAGACAGTGGGTGGGTGAGGAGGGCAGACGGCAGGGCCACGGGGAGGATCTCGAAGGAAGCAGCAAAGGAATGTTCTGGAAGATGCCAGGAGGACCCGGAGCCTGGAGCCCGGAGGCCGAGGAGGGAGTTTGTTTGCAAGATGGGCACAGTGGGTGCTGGACACGTGCCAACTCAAACAAGAGATTCCAGGCACAGCTGCTTTCTGTCTGCTGCGGCTACCGTTGCCACGAGGAAGTGTGCACGGTGACCCCAAGCAGTCTCGTCCTCCTGCCTCACCCAAACCAAGTGACCCTTGGGCCTGGGGCCCCTGCTCACCAGCCACGACTTTTGACCCCAGAGCATGTCGGAGGGCTGCTGCTCTGGTCCCCTCCTGTTCCTGCGTAACCCTGGGCCAGCTCCCCAGGTCCCCTCCTGAGTCTCAGACAAGCTGCGCTGTTGGGAGGATGGATGGGCAGCGGGAAAGGAGTTTAGGGCAGCTCTGCGGCTGACTCTTCAAACCTGTTCCTTTTACTGGAAAATATCCCTCCTCTGGGCCTCTTCAGCTTCCCCCAGGCTCACTCTCACCCCAGTACCTCTCCCTACAGGTCAGAATCTGCAGGGGGACACGTTTGGCCTTGAAAATGTCTACAGACACTTCCAGCCTTCCCTGCAGAATGTGGACCCCACCACAGAGGTGACTCAGGAACCGCCCCCCCCCCAGCTAGGGGCTGCTCCCCTGCCCCCCACCCCCTGGGGCTGCCGGGGGAGGGTGGGGTACCCTTGGCCCTGAGGCAGGTCGCTCCCCGTGGAAGCAGCCATCACTACTGGCCCCCTCAGACGTACCTCCTCTCTCCCGCCCCCCAGCTCCACATTCAGAGGCCCACGGTGGTGACAACTGCTCAGTGAGGGGGACGTGGGCTCTCACCCCTCACCCAGATCTGGACGACGAGATAGCGGCCGACAGAGCCCTCCCCAGGCCCCGGGGCCGCCAAGAGGAATCAGACGTCAGGGCCCGAGGACGGTCCTCCCAGGGCTGCTGGCTTTGCCCCATCCGCACTGTTGGGACTACACTCTGATCCCATGCCCTCCATCCAGGAGCCCCAAGGCATCTTGTTTGCTCTATGGTGACACCCACTCTGGAATTTCCTACCATAAAAGAGCAAGTCTTAAAGCGCAGAGTGTGGCCTGAGTGGTCTCCTCCCCTCCCCTGCAGGGGCCTGGCTGCAGGCCTGCATGTCTGGGAGGGTCCTTCTCGGGAGAGCACTCCTTCCAAGGTTGGAGAACAAATCTCGGCCCCTTCCTGTGCCCCACATGTGGGGCCGGGAGGCCCTTGTCTGCTCCAAGCAGGGGCAGGGGCGGGCCCACCTCTGCCTGAGGTCTCTGCAGCAAACAGGCTTAAGGTCACATCCCGGGAGGGAGGAGTGGGAGCCCCCAGAAAGGCCAAAGAGTGAGTGCTTTGCCCTGCTGACCTTGAGAGGGGCCTAGGTCACTCCAGATGACCAGAGGGGCTGTGCTTACCTGTGAACCCACAGACCCAAGAACTCTCAGCCATGCTGGGTCTGGGCACTGGCCCAGCTGTGTGCATGACCTGCACCCCGTGACCTGGTGGGGTACCCATAGCGGCAGTAAAGCTGGCTTGAGAAGAGGGCAGAGGGGTCTCATTCCCTGGGGCTGGAGTCGAAAGCAGGGCACCCTTCTCCTCGGAGGCTCAGGCCCACCCTCTCCTCCACCTTCCACCTCCCTCCAGGGGTCCCATTTGTTCTTCCAGGCTGCTTCAGGCCCTGTGCCTGCCCCTTCAGAGCGGTGACAAATCTGATGGCCTGTGTGCCTATGTGCTGCCCGGCCAGGGAGGGGCTCCCCTTCCCTCTGCCCTTTGGCCTGGAACAGGGCTGAACCTCCAGTCATTAGTGAAGCTTCCAGACTGCCTCAGATGACCCCCAGCTCTCCGGTGTCTCAGGATCAAAGGGCTTGGGGCCCATTTATTTCTGGGATTTCTTGACCGACATTCATTTCGCCAATTCCCGAAAGGGTGAAAGGCAGGTGCGCTGCCTTCCAGACTCAGTCACCAGTCTCCAAAGTCGAGACTGGTGACAATGACACTCTGCTTGCTGCCTCTGGTCCTTCAGCTCCCACCCCCACATCGTGAATGACGCCCGCCCATCCACTGCCCTCACAGCCCCAGCCCTGCCATCTCCTGGACCTGCCCATGCCCAGGGAGGGCTGTGTCTTGGGGCCACAGTTGGGGGTACCCTCAGCCTCCTGCCCCTCGCCTACTCCTCTCCCCTCCCCCATGAGATCTGGGGGAAGAGCCAGGGCTTTGGGGCTCATCTGAGTTAGCCTTAGCCTCTCTGAGCCTCAGTTTCTGCTCCAGAAAGTGAGAACAAGAAAACTGACTTGTGGACTTCCCTGGTGGTGCAGTGAATAAGACTCCATGCTCCCGATGCAGGGGGCCCAGGTTCAATCTCTGGTCAGGGAACTAGATTTCACACGCATGCCACAGCTAAGAGTTCGAATGCCACAACTAAGGAGCCCGCCTGCCTCAACTAAGACCTGGTGCAGGGCTTCTCTGGTGGCGCAGTGGTTAAGAATCCGCCTGCCAATGCAGGGGACACAGGTTCGAGCCCTGGTCCGGGAAGATCCCACATGCCACAGAGCAACTAAACCCGTGCGCCACAATTACTGAGCCCATGAGCCACAACTACTGAAGCCCCTTCAGGGCTTCAGCAGGCACAGCCCCTTATTTATTTTTTAAAATAAACATTAAAAAAAAAAGAAAAAGAAAAAGAAAACTGACTTGTCAGGGATGGAGAATCAGACAGAATCCCCCAGGCACTATCCCTGGCACATGACAGTTTCTCAGTAGGGTCTGTCCTTACCCCGCGAATATGCCCCTCCAACCCCCTCTCACCTCTCACCCCTGCCCCAGATGCCCGGGTTCTCCCTTACATGACACAAGACAAATGTCTTAACATCTCAGCTCCCTCCGACTCTTGTCCTGGCCATTTCTGCATCACCCCATCCCTGCCTTGTGCCCTGAGGATGTCACAGGGCTGTCAGGCATCCCGGAATTAGAGGAAAGGCCACTGCTGTAGCCAAATGGGCACAAGATAGGGTTTGGGGACAAACCCTAACCCTAACCCAGATTCTAATCCTGCCATGAAGCAGCCGTGTGCCATGGGGCAACTCAGTTTGTCTCTGGCCTCAGTTTCTCCCCCTAAAGGACAAAGGTTGGGGCCTCTAGGATTCCCTCCCACTCAGCTGCCGTGGGCTCCATGGCCATAGGACTGGCCTCAGGTTGGCAGAAGATGATAGCGGGTCCTCGTTGGACCCTCCAGGATCTACTCTGCCCCTCACCTGCCCCCAGAGAAAGAGGGAAGGGAACAAAGGCTGAAATCAAACTGTGGGCCTCAGGATTCCCACCCTCTAGGGATGTCATCCTGGGATCGCCTGGGTGAGGGGGGAAGGGAGTTTGGGGGCAGAAGTGGGGGGCTCATGCTGGGCCCTGTAGATGTCATTCAAACAGCCACGTCCTGGCCTTTGCCCGGCCCTGAGCTCACGACCCCAGGAGAAGTGGGGGCTCCTGACACCCTGTCCCCGACCCTGGACAACTCTCCTTCAAGGAGGAAATGGGGTGAGGGTGGGGGAGAAAGCACACCTAAGCATAATCATGGAGACTGTGGCCTCCTTGGTCCAAACCTGCCCGCAGGAGGCAGGGCCTTCTCTGGGGGCCAACCTGAGGGCTGACTGGGCAGATGAAGAGGATGGAGGTGGGAAGAGGGGGAGGGAGGCTGGGGCAGGGTGGAGAAGTGGCTTGGCTTGCTCTTAAGCGGGGAGTGGTTCACTGAGTTGAACCCTGCCACCCCTTGGCATAGATTCCCAGGGTAACAACACCAGGAGCTGCTATCTTATCTGTAGTAAGACTGACACGCTCTTTCCCGGAACCTTCAATGCCTTCCAGACTTAGTCGCTTATCTCTAATGGTGGCATTTTGGGCACTGTGATGTGCCTTAGGGAAGATCTTTCCAGCTCCCTCTCATCCCTCCTCCCTCCCCTGCCCCGCCCTCTTTCTTCCTGCTTCTCCCTTCCCTCTTTCTGGCCCTCTCTTCCCTTCCCTCTCCCTTTCTTCCCCTTCTATTCTCCCCACCTTTCCCCCATCACCCCTTAGCCTCTAACCACATTCTGCACACTGGGACTCATTGCATCTCTGGCCTCAGTCTCCCCCTCTGTGAAATGGAGCCTTTCAGACTCTCTGCTCTTGTTCCCCAGGATTCTGTGGCCCTTTCTCTGGGCCTGGCACTCACTGGTCTGGAGACCCCTGGCCAGCTTTGAGTGGCATCTGACTCTCCCATGTTTCTTCTCTGGGGACCTGGAACCATATGCCTCCTCAGGCTATGGGGCTAAAGATGGCAGGACGGGGCGTGGGCCTTGAGAAACATCCTGGTGGCCTGTGCTCGGCCTTTCCCTTTCCCAGAAGACACACCCTCTTCCGCTGTCCCCGCTTTCAGCACACCCCAGTTATATTGTACATGAAAGAAACACGAACTATTTCAGCCCAGTGCAGCCCTGTTAAGCCTTAGCAAGTGCCTTCTCGCCTTCCACACGAATGGGACCAAGGCCTGGTTGCTCAGTCCTCTGTCTATAGCAGGTCCCTCTGTCCTTTCCGCCCTCCCCCTTATCCTCCCCCACCTGACATCATCCGACCTGGGCCCTTTCATTTGCCCCTGGTCCCTGTTTCCACCACTATCCTACCCTTGTCCTCCTCCTGAGAGTCTGGGGAAGATAGACTCAAGTGTCTATCCCTCCCACACCCCCTATCCCACCCCGAATAAGGCCCACCTCCTCTGAGGGAGCTTCCTGGGGGTCTCCACTAACTTCTCTCCCCTAGGACCCAACCCTGCGACCACAGGTAACCAGAAAGAGATTGTATGTGCTTCCTGTGGCTGCTGTAACAAATTCCCACAACCTGAGTGGTTTAGAAGGACAGGAGTTTATTGACTCACAGTCACAGAGGCCAGAAGTCCAAAACCAAGGTGTCAGCAGAACTGCGCTCCCTCTGAGGTTGGCAGGGAAGGGTCTGTTCCGGGCCTCTCCCCTGGCTTCTGGTGGCTGACTGGCGATCTTGGTGTTCATTGGCTCGTAGCTACATCACCCCTATCTCACCCTTTACCTTCACGTGTCCTGCTGCCTGTGTGCATGTCTGTGTCCAAACTTCCCCTTTTCGCAAGGAAGCCAGTCGTTTTAGATTAGAGGCCCACCTTACTCCAGTGTGACCTCATCTTAACTGATTATATCTGCAATGACCCTATTTCCAAATGTCACATTCTGTGGTACTAGGGGTTAGGACTTCACCATATGAATTTGGGGAGGGGGACACAATTCAACCCATAACAGAGGCCATGAGGAGTTTCAAGCATGGAAGTAATCTGACAGATGTGTTTTGAAGAGATCCCTCTAGCTGTTGCGTAAAGGACTGTTTGGTGTGGGAGCCCAAGTGGGAAGCAAGGTGGGCGGGGATGATGCTGAAAACTCCAGCCTCTGTGCACTGGTGCCCAGTTGAATCTCAGAGATAGAGCTTTGGGTGAAGTAGAAGAGAACAGCTTTATTGCTCTGCCAAGCAAAGGGGGACACAGCGGGCTTGTGCCCCTCAAAACTGTGTGTCCCAACCGGGAGGGATTTGGTGAGGAGTTTTATAGCCATGGTTCAAGGGCGGGGTTGGCGGTAAAGATTAGGGTATGTGAAGGGCCTGCACTCATTTAATCTGATCTCAGGTAGTCTTTTTTTTTTTTAATATTTATTTATTTATTTGGTTGTGCCGGGTCTTATTTATTTATTTTTATATTTATTTTTGGCAGTGTTGGGTCTTCGCTTCTGTGCGTGGGCTTTCTCTAGTTGTGGCAAGCGGGGGCCACTCTTCATCGCGGTGCGTGGGCCTCTCACTATCGCGGCCTCTCTTGTTGCGGAGCACAGGCTCCAGACGCACAGGCTCAGTAGTTGTGGCTCACGAGCCTAGTTGCTCCGCGGCATGTGGGATCTTCCCAGACCCGGGCTCGAACCCGTGTCCCCTGCACTAGCAGGCAGATTCTCAACCACTGCGCCACCAGGGAAGCCCTCTGGTGGTCTCTTGATGAGCCTCTCTGGTTCCTTTAGTCTGGCCTAAGGTGATATTCTCTGGAATGAAGAATACTAACGTCTTCCATTTGTTGGGGGTTTTAGTTCTGTAAAGAGCTCAAAGATATTGTTATGTGTATCCCTTGAGGTGGAACCAGCACCCTGCCCCAAGATTGCACTATTGTTTCTTGGCTGCTTCTCCCTTGTCGCTGCATCCCCTCTCTTCCCTGATTAGCAACTGTTTGAATCTGTCCTTTGGGACTCAGGGAAGGTCGTAGAGGCTGGGGTCTATTCCCTACAAACAAGAAATGGGGGACACAGAAAGGCTTCCATGTCCAGGGGCTCCACAGTGTCCTGTTCAGTTTCAGGGAGGCTGTGGCAGTAATCTGGGTGGGAACTGACAGCAGTGCTGACCTGGGACTTACAGGAGAAATGGAAAAAAGTGGGCCTGTTCAGGATCTACTCTGCTGGAAGCTGGCTGATGGAGCAGGTGAAGGAGGTGAGGGGGAAAGAGAACTAGGATGCCTTCCAAGGTGCTGGGCTTCAGCAACTGGTAGAAGGTTGCTTTCTGAGAGGTTGTCTGGCATAGAAGATAGAAGTCAAGAGTTCTGTTTTGAACAAGGCTGGGATGCCTAGATCATCACGTGATGTCTGCCATTGAGAGGGGAGGCCAGAGCAAGAGATACACAAGGGAGTGGTCAGAATGGCCAGGGGTGTTGGTAGGGGGGTAGAAACTGAGGGAGTCCAGCAACCCAGAAGCCAAGGGAAAACTGTTTTTAAAGAGATGGGGGTAGGGCTTCCCTGGTGGCGCAGTGGTTGAGAATCTGCCTGCTAATGCAGGGGACACGGGTTCGAGCCCTGGTCTGGGAAGATCCCACATGCCACGGAGCAGCTGGGCCCGTGAGCCACAGCTACTGAGCCTGCGCGTCTGGAGCCTGTGCCCCGCAACGGGAGGGGCCGCGATAGTGAAAGGCCCGCGCACCGCGATGAAGAGCGGTCCCCGCACCGCAATGAAGAGTGGCCCCCGCTTGCCGCAACTGGAGAAAGCCCTCGCACGAACCGAAGACCCAACACAGCCAAAAATAAAATAAATAAATAAATAAAGTAGCTAAAAAAAAAAAAAAAAAAAGAAAATGACTTATCTGAGGAATTAAAAAAAAAAAAAAAAAAAAAAGAGATGGGGGTAAAAAAAAACAAAACAACAAAACAAAACAAAAAAACAAAAAATAACAAAAACAAACAAAAAATAAACAAGAGGGAGGGGGTATAGGCAGAGGTAAAAATTCAAATTACAGGGAGTTCCCTGGCGGTCCAGGGGTTAGGACTTGATACATTCACTGCATGGCCCTGGGTTCAATCCCTGGTGGGGGAACTAAGATTCTGCAAACCCCGTGGTGCAGCTAAAAAAAGAAAAAAATTCAAACTACCAAGAGGTCCTATCTGTAATCCATTACCTGGCTCCCATCCATTAGTTTTCTAGGGCTGCCATAACAAAGTAGCACAAATGGGGTGACTTAAAACAACAGAAATTTATTGTCTCACAGGTACAGAGGCCAGAAGTCCAAAACCAAGGTATCAGCCGGGCTGTGCTCCCTCTAAAGGCGGCAGAGAGGATCTGTTCCCGGCTCTCCCCGGGCTTCAGGTGATTTGCTGGCGACCTTGGCATTCCTTGGCTTGTAATCACATCACCCTGATCTTTGCCTTCATCTTCACGTGTCCTTCTCTGTGTGCGTGTCTGTGTCCAAACTTGCCCTTTCGACAAGGACACCAGTCATTTAGGATGAGGGTTTATCTTAACAATCTCATTTTTTAAAAAAATTTTATTTATTTATTTATTTAATTTTGGCTGTGCTGGGTCTTCGTTTCTGTGCAAGGGCTTTCTCTAGTTGTGGCGAGCGGGGGCCACTCTTCATCGCGGTGCGCGGGCCTCTCACTATCGCGGCCTCTCTTGTTGCGGGGCACAGGCTCCAGACACGCAGGCTCAGTAGTTGTGGCTCACGGGCCCAGTTGCTCTGCGGCATGTGGGATCTTCCCAGACCAGGGCTCGAACCCATGTCCCCTGCATTAGCAGGCAGATTCTCAACCACTGCGCCACCAGGGAAGCCCTAACAAGCTTATTTTAACTTAATTACCTCTGTAAAGACCTATCTCCAAATAAGGTCAGGATTTCAATACAGCTTTGGCGCGGGGGGCTGGGGGGGGGGTGGGCACAATTCAATGTATAACAATTGCCAAGAATCAAAAAGCTAGATAGCACATTGGGTGTGGGAAACAGACATGGCTGCAGAGGGTCAGAGGGAATGCAATTGGTATAATTCTATAGAAAGAAGTGACACAGTATTAAATACTTATGCCCTTTCACCAGGCAATTCCGATGTTTAGGGATTTACCCTATAGGTACACTCATAGACCCATCCAAGGTCGTGTGTACAAGGATATTCAGATACCCTGCAGCAATGGAGAAGACTTGAGTCTATTGGTTTTCTATTGCTGCCCTGACAAAGTACCACAAACTTAGTCAGTTAAAACAACACTCTCTGATTATTCCACAGTTTCGTGGGTCAGAAGTCTGGGCACAGGCGTGGCTCAGCTGGGTTCCTGGCTTAGGCTCTCACTAGGCTGAAATCAAGGTGTCAGCAGGACTGTGTCCCTTGCTGCGGGCTCCGTGGAGGAATCTGCTTCCAGACTCATTCAGGTTATTGGCAGAAGAGAGTTTGCCGGGAGACCCCTCCACCTGCAGAGCCAGCATTGGCGGGTCCTCATGCTTTGAATTTCTCTGATTTCCATTTTGCTCCTTTCCTCTGCTTTTAAGGGCTCATGTGATAACATTGGACCTGCCCTGATAATCCACGATAATCTCCCTATTTTAACTGATTAGTCAGCTGACTAGTAACAGGGATCTCGTTACTCTATTTTGGCCAGAAACAGAAGAATAATTACTTTGATTAAGGCCTTTGATTAGTGTTTAATCTATTTTACATACTTGGCTAATTAAATTCTGTGAACCGTTGCATTTATAAAATTAATACATTACATTTCCTATTTAAAGTTTTCCATTTTTAAATTAACAAACAAAACCTTTCCAACAACTCAAGAAACTCCATAAATCTAATACAATTAAATATACGTTTTTTAAAGCTTCCCCCAAACTAAAGTAATACTACTAACCTAATAAATTAAATGCATCGATATGATGAACCCTAAGTTCTTCTAAGTGTTCTAATACTGTTTATAACCTTAGCAAGGTTTTAATGTAAAATTACAAGTCTAAATCACTCACTCAATTATATATTTTATATTGAAACAAGGTTGACATTCCAATAGGCCAAATTCTCTTGAATGTTACAAATATATTAAATCCCAAATGTGAAGAGATTATTTGATACAAAAATATTAATACTAAAGGTCTGAATTTATTTGGGATGACTAGAGTAATTCTGTTCCTGGGGTTAAATGGTACCCTTCACTGTAGCAGTTAGGATATTTTTGTATCTGCTATAACAAATATGCCCCAAATGTATAATGGCTCCACCACAAAAGAAGGTTCTTTTTCTTGCTTAGGTAACAGTGTTCCCGGTTGACAGCTAGCTTTCCTCCATGTGGTGATTCAGGGATCTAGGTTCCTTCTTTCAGAGGCTTCGCTATTCCCTTGGATCTCCTCACCACGTGTCTCTAACTGGCAGAGCAATTAGTACCATTAGGGAAGTTGTATGGACCAGGTCTGGAAGTGGCATCCATCACTGTGGTCACATCCCTGGAAGGGACTTAGTCACGTGTACTTACTAACTTCTCTGAAAACTGGCTCCTGAATTGGGCACGAGCTCCCTTTCTTACAGCTGCACAATTGGACATTGCCCCCACCTCCCCGAAGACCTGCAAGACCTCATCCCCCACCCCAATCTTCTTGCTTCGCTTCTATGTGGATTAAGTTCTGATGACTGATTTCTCGGCTGTGAAACAAGCAAGGTGGTTGCAGTGCCAAAGCCCCTCCAGAGGAGAGTGGGGGACTCATAGGAGTTGTGAGAGAATGAAGGACCCCCAGAATGGGAAGGAGCGGTATAGCTCCAGGAGCTATAACTTCCCTTTCTCTTTCACATCTCAGTGAGGACAGGGCTGTCTGGGATGGAGGAAGGTATGTATCCCAGGAGGACCCCCAGTGCCAGCAGCTATGGAAGAGCTATGAAGTGAGGTACTGCAGCCCTGGAGGTATTGAGAAGGGGGCACCTTCATGCAAAGGGATTGGAACAACCCCCAGTAGGCTAGCAAAGGAACCAGATTTTATGGTCCATGGCAACTACTGGTGTTGGTCACCTCTCTGAAGGTGATGGTCTCCCTTCTGTCTTCCTGTACACCTGTACTTACCAAGGAGGAAGAGGAGAGAGACCACAGTGCTTGGAAACTCTCAAATAGAAACACCATGGAAGCTCTGTTAGGCTTGTCACGATATCAGGCAAAGCCCTGCCGCTCATTCCAGGAAGGTTCTTCCTCCTGCTTGCTCAGTTTCAGCACCAAGGACAGCGCCCCAATCAACTCGCTTACAGCCGTGATCACTTAACGCTGGACTGAACTTTCCATTAGACAAAATGCTCGCGTAAGAGTTATTGCATTCCATTTCTATGAAAAACATATGTTTTAAACTATATAGTGTTTTCTTTGAGTATATAGCATTATGAGTATTTTTAAAGTTCTTATTTTTATCTGCAGGTTCTAATTTTTTTCTTCTTTTTAGTCAATGTAATCATCTCTGTTTAATAACTAAAAACAACAAAACAACTTCATTAAATTTTTCATGGTTCCCAGACCTTTCTCCAGTCAATGCCCTATGCAAGCTCCCGTTTATCACTTGCTAGCCTCTCTCTCCTCCTCTCCCCCGGGATGTAGAGTCTGATAAGTTTGGCCTCAAGATGACTAGAGGGAAGTCTGCAGCCAGGAAGAGTGCCAGGCCCTGACCTCCCCCATCATCATTTGCTGACCACCGAGGATGCCCCGAGTGAGGCAGAACCCACGCATAACTCACTCACACAATACAGGGACTTACTTCCTCCTGTGAGAGAACTAAGTTCTCCTTCTGGAAATGAGCTCATGTGTCTTTCCATAGATCTGAAGAGATGGAGTCTTGGCTTGTCTTTCCAGCTTTCTCATCAAATCTCTGGGTTAAGTTTGGGAAAATTCATATTTGACCATTTGGACTCAATTTTGCCTTCTGCTGAATAAAGACTTGGTTGTTTCTAAAGTCGCCCTCATTGTTATCATTTTTAACATTTTTAGGATGCTTTATCACTATTCCTGCCATGCAGCTCAGGATTCATTTTGTTCTGCAAGGTGTCTCCCACAGGCCACCCCACTTAAACCTTAACCTAAGAAAGAGGCTAATCTCTGCTGCCCCCTCACGGACACTTGCAGCATCTGCAGGCACCGTTGGGCTTCTCCCCCATGAGAGATCGTTAGCCTTCATTTGGTTCCTTCTCATATTTGCTGTCAAACTACCCAGATCCTAAAACTGGGCTGTCTTAGTCCATTCGGGCTTATATAGTAGGGCTTATATATATTCGGGCTTATATAGCCATATACTGGATGGCTTAAAAACAACAGACCTTTACTTCTCACAGTTCTGAAGGCCGGGAACTCCAAGATCCAGGTGCTGACAGATTCAATGTCTGGTGAGATCCCATTTCCTTGTTCATAGTCAGCTGTCTTTTTGCAATACCCTTCCCACACCTTCCTCTCTAGAACCTGACTCATCCTGAAAAGCCAATTCCACTTCCTCCAGGAAGCCCTCTCTGATACAACCCTTCACAAGTAATCTCTCTCATATATGTCTTTCTGGCTGCTACAACAAAATACCATACACTGGGTAGCTTAAACAACAGACATTGATTTTCTCACAATTCTGGAGGCTGGAACTCCAAGATCAGGGTGCTGACAAGATCGCTTTCTGGGGAGCGCTCTCCTCCTGGCTTGCAGACTGGTCCCTTGCTTGCCGTGTGCTCACCTGACCACTTTTTTGTGCGTGCACACACTGGAGGTGGGGAGGGGTCAAAAAAAGCAAGCTGTCTGGTGTCTCTTCTTATAAGAGCACTAATCCCATCAGACAAAGGCTCCACTCTCATGACCTCATCTCACTCCACCTCCCAAAGGCCCCATCTCCAAAAACCACCACATTGGTGGTTAGGGCTTCAGCGTAAGGATTTGGGGAAGGGGCACATTCAGTCCATAGCACGCCTTAACACTGCTATGTATACTTCTTACATCACATTCATAATTTTCCCTACACTGTCCCCTCAGGGTGAGGTTGTGGCTTTGTTCCCTTCTGTGCTCCCACAATGCCTAACACAGTGCCTTGTGCACAGAAGACACTATTAATGCTTGTTAAATTTAATTGAATCAAGACTCATCTCCACAAAGTTTTTAAAAGCACCTCCTGCCACATTCATCCCATCCTTCTCTAGTCTCCTTTTGGGCTTGTGTCAACATGACATAACTGAATTCTTATTTGTTCTCTAATTGTTTCATACATACTTATCTCTGATCCTACAGAAAGCCCCATGTTTGGGGCCATAGTATCCAATTCAGGCCATGCATGCCATGGGCACGTGTACATCCTTTCCTCCCACAGCCAAGCCTTGCCCTCTCTGGAGAGATCAAGACAAAAGGAATGGTCAGCAAAGGCTCTTTTTCCATCACAGGGGGGCTGGGGTTGGGGAATAAATAAACATCCTGATCGCCTTTCTTCTCCTTCTCTGGATCTTTCCAGGTCAGATCCAGTCACCCTGAGACCCCGGGAATGGGTCAAGTATGAAATAAGGCTGGAAGTTCAAGGACCACTCCCTGATGATAAACTAAGACTCATGCCATTAGCCTACCCTCAAACTGTGTAGAGACGAGGGAGATTTTCCAGAGCTTCCTCTAAAATTCAGCTCTGTGCAGGCAGATTATAGTGTAATCTTTCAGATAACAGTAAGGGTCTTGGCATTTAGAACCCCAGAGATTTTACTAGACCTGGGAAGACATGACAATTGTGTTTTGCTGCTGAGGGTGATGTGACTCTGTCGATGCCGTTTAGATTACACCCCCCAGGTTGGTCAGGCCTGATTCATCTGTGATGATACAGCCGGCGGGGAGCTGGCGGCTTCCTAAGTCGGGCCGCCTGACAAGAGGCAGGGCTCACAGGGGAGCCTGGCGGCTGAGGAAATTTACTGCGCGTTGTAGCCAAGGAAAGTGGAATTGGACCTGGGCGATAATCAGCCTGATTAGCTCAGTGCCTGGAGAGAGCCAAGGGCAGGGAGGCAGTGCGGGGTGGGGGTGGGGAGGACAGGTCAGCCAGCATCAAGGTGGAGCCCCAGGGGCTGGGGTTTGCTAAGGTCAAGAGCAACTCAGGCCCAGAGAAGTGTACGGAGCAGCAAACTCAGTGAGAACAAGCCCAACGCCCAGTCCTGGGAGTGAAGGCGAGTCAGAAGCAGCAGGCTGAAGGCTAGTAGTGGGGACATGCCGCTGTGGGGGTGGGGAAGCCAGGATCGAGGAGGAGGACGGTGGGCAGAGCTGTGGTGCCCATAGTGCATCCCCTCACTGGGCAACTTCTGGCCAAGTTAAAGGCTGAAGATCTGCCATCAGCAACCCGCTCTCAGGTCCCACCCCTGGAGACTCAGCCTGTGCCGGATGTGTCTGTCCAGAGCAGAGCTCCCCGGCGTTGATCTTGGTGGCAGGCCACAAGGTTCTCATGGTGTGGCTTCAGGAATCCCAGCAGCTCTGGTTTTTGAGATAAAATGGCAGCCTGCTGGCTCTGCCCTCCCCCTCCCACCCTGTTTCTACAGGAATAAAATTTTGAATCTTCAAGAAAAGAAGACCCATCATGTCTGGCCGGGACTGAGTAACTTTGTCTTCCACACCCATTACAGGCCGTTGATGGGCCCCTGCCAGGTGGCGCCTCCAGATTTCCATCATCACCCTGATCTCAGTCACAGCTCAACCATTTGTGAGGCTTTGCTCTCTGCCAGGCCTGGTGCCAAGCATGCATGTGCATTAATTCATAGATTCCCAACCTAAGCACCTCAACCCAGTGTGCCCTGAAAGGGTTACAGGTGGGTGGAGAGAGGGAGCCCCCTGCCCTTGGACCACCCACCACGGGGCTTGCCAGAGACTGGTGCCCTACCCTCAGGTAACCTCTTGCCAATGCAATCGTGTTTTCACGTATGCCAGTCATGGAAAAGGTTTGAAAGCACATAGTTATTTCATTTGATCCTTACAATAGCCCTAGGAGGCAAGGACCTTTATCTCCTTTTTACAGATGAGGAAACTGAGGAGTTGAAGGGTTAAATCACTTGCTCGTGGTTACCCACGTAGCAAGAGGTAGGTTTGCATTGGGCGTGCTTAGTTTGAAAGCCAGCTATGTGAACAAGCCTTTAGGAAAGCAGACTGCCCTCTCTCCCACACCAGGGCCACTGGGTCCTGACCGCTAGCAAGGCCAGCTCTCTCCCAACACCTCCATCAGGATGAAGGGTCTCTGCCTGGGTAGGATGGGGGCCCTCTTTCAACAACATTGGAGATGTCTGTGTCTATGTTGCAGGGTAGACCAGATGGAAATGAAAGGGAAGATGATCCTGGCTCTCTCATGCCCAGGGTTGAGCTAAAACCTTCCGGGATGGGGAGGTAGGGGAGTGGGACACAGGCACTCAGCTGTTTTCTCTTCATCTTCCTCCCTTACTGAAATGGGGCTGTCTGCACTGCAGAGACCAAGGCTGAGAATATCCAGGCCTGGGATTTGGTCCAATAAGTCAGAGACGCCTAATTTGATGCTAGAGCAACCAAGCATTTGCTGTGCTTTCCTCCACTCTTGAACCTAGAAGGCAGGCTGAGCCCAGGAACCCTGATGCTCTTCTCAGGAGCAGCCCCACAGGTCTGGCTGACCCCCCAAGACTTACCAGGCACCAGCTCAAGACCCCCCCCCCCACACACACACTCCAAGGAGAGGCTAACCCCCTGTATTCGTTTCCTAGGGCTGCCATAACAAAGCGCCACAAACTGAGTGGCTTACACAACAAAAATGTATTCTGTAGCAATTCTGGAGGCTGGGAGTCCAAGATTAAGGGGTCAGCAGAATTGGTTTCTTCTGAGGGCCATGAGGAAGAATCTGTTCCATGCCCCTCTCTTGGCTTCTAATGGTTGGCTGGCGATCTTGGCATTTTTTGGCTTGTAGAAGCATCATCCCTTCTGCCTTCATCTTTCGATGGCATTCTCCTTGTGTGCGAGTCTCTGCGTCCAAACTTGCCCTTTGTATAAGGACTCTGGTCCTATTGGATTAAGGCCCAGCGTACTCCAGTATGACTTCATCTCAATTTAACTCACTACATTTGCAAGACCCTATTTCCAAATAAGGTCACGTGCTGGGGTACTGGAAGTTAGGACTCCAAAATACAAATGGGGAGGTGGGAGGATACAATTCAACCCATAGCATGGCTCTTCTCTTGCAACAGTTGTTCTCACGTTTGGGGGAGGATCAGAATCAGCATCAAAGAACACAGAGGCTCAAGTTTGTTGACACAGGATGGGGACCAGGTGATTCTGAAAGCACCACGTGTGCCACCTCCTCTCCTGGAGCAATTTTAACTGGACCTCAGGTGCAGTGGGCTGAGCTGGTTACACATCTCCCATCACCCCACCGTCAACAGTCCAGGCAAGGCTCATTTCTTATCACCTTTGTCCCTCTGTTCCCTGTCTCCTCCTTCCCCTCCTCCATCAGTGCCCACTCCAATGTGCCACGTAGATATTAATTATACATTAATATATTAAGGTAGGCTTGAAAGTTATATCGTGCTGTTTCATCTATGCAAGTGTTTTAAAATTATACACGTGAATGTGTTCTGTGGATGTTGTCTTTTTCTGTGTCTATTCTTTTAGGCTTTTAAGACCAGTCCACACGAGAGTTTCTCTGGGAGTTGCATTTCTAGGTCATCAGATTTACACATAATTTAGTTTCGCTGCTTTGCCGGATGGCTCTCCCGAATGGCTGTGCCCATGTTTACTCCCACCAGTTCCCATGTCTCCACAGACCTGTCTTTGGATGGGTGCAAAGTTACCAGTGAACATCTTCGAAAATTCTTGGTAGCCATTTAACTTCCATAATCTTTGCCTATTTTTCTTTGGGTGGCTTGTCTTTTAAAAATTGATTTGCAGGGGCTTCCCTGGTGGCACAGTGGTTGAGAATCTGCCTGCCAGTGCAGGGGACACGGGTTCGAGCCCTGGTCTGGGAAGATCTCACATGCCGCGGAGCAACTAGGCCCGTGTGCCACAACTACTGAGCCTGCGCGTCTGGAGCCTGTGCTCCGCAACGGGAGAGGCCGCGACAGTGAGAGGCCCGCGCACCGCAATGAAGAGTGGCCCCCGCTTGCTGCAACTAGAGAAAGCCCTTGCACAGAAACGAAGACCCAACACAGCCAAAAATAAATAAATAAATAAATAAATTAAAAAAAAATGGATGCCATTATTTGGCATCTATATAAAAAAAATTGATTTGCTGGAATTTATTGGATGTGAATCCCTTGTCAATTTCAGATATTGCAAATATGTCCAGCTGGACACCCATATCTTAATCGTCTCTGCAGTGCCCTTTGCTGAACAGAAAAAAAAATTTTTTCTTTCCCTTATACGGTTTGTGTTTTGGAGCTCCAGTTCAAAAAGTCTTCCCCGATACAAAAATCTCGAAGATACTCTCCTGCAAAATCTTCTGTTAGTTTTGTAATCTTATTTTCCACATTTAGGTCTGGGCCTATTGGGAGTTCACCTCTCCATATGGTGAGTCAGGGGTCTGTAGTAGTTTCCCATTGCTGCTGTAACAAATTACTACAAATTTAGTGACTCAAAAACCACACAAACATGGTGGAGTAGGAAGATGCAGAGTTCACATCTTCTCACAACTAGGGCACCTACCAGGCACTGGTGGGGGACCTCAGACACATAAAGGGATGGGAGGAACCCCCACGTGACCAGGTAGTATGTGAGGGGGGAGGAAAAGTGGAGGCCAGATGGGACCGGTGCTCCTGAGGGGTGGCTGGGGGAAGGGAAGGGTTCCCACGCTGGGAGAGGCCCACTCACCATGAGGGGATCAGTGGGGATGGGGATAGACCTTCGGGGGATTGGAGGATCGGAGGGGAATGCAGCCAGTGTTTCCCCTGCCTGCTCTGTCCCAGGGGTCAGCCTGCTGGGGTCCCAGGCCTAAACCTCTGCCCTCCAAGGCCCCCTCCAGCCGTGCTGAGCCTGAGCCTCGCCCCCACGCCCCCTCCCCGGACATTTTCCTACAGCTGGTCCTGAGCCTAGGCCCTGCCCCTGCCTAAGCCCCGCCCCCTACAGCCAAGGCCTTTTATGGCCCTTTTCTTTTCTTTTCTTTTTTTTTGCTGTTGTGGTTCTGTTTTGCCTTGTTGTTGTTGTTTCATTTATATTTTTATTTTTTCTAATATATTTTTTACTTTTTAAATATTATTTTATTTTTTTATTCTTTGTTATTATCCTGCTCTTCTTCTTTTATTTTTTTTTTGCCGTGCCACACAGCTTGCGGAATCTTGGTTCCCAGGCTGGGTATCAGGCCTGAGCTCCTGTGGTGGAGCACTGAGTCCAAACTGCTGGACTAACAGAGAACCTCAGACCCCAGGGAATACTAATTGGAGTGAGGTCTCCCAGAGGTCCTCATCTCAGCACCAAGACCTGGCTCTACCCACTGCCTGCAAACTCCAGTGCTGGATACCTCAGGCCAAACAGCCAGTAAGATATTAACACAGCCCCACCCATCAAAAAAAAAATGAGACGACAAAAAATATGTTACAGACGAAAGAGCAAGGTAAAAACTTACAAGACCAAATAAATGAAGAGGAAATAGGCAACCTACCTGAAAAAGAATTCAGAGTAATGATAGTAAAGATGATCCAAAATCTCAGAAATAGAATGGAGGCACAAATTGAGAAAATACAAGAAATGTTTAACAAGGACCTAGAAGAACTAAAGAATAAACAAACAGTGATGAGCAACACAATAACTGAAATGAAAAATACACTAGAAGGAATCAATAGCAGAATAACTGAAGCAGAAGAATGAATAAGTGAACTGGAAGATAGAATGGTGGAAATAACTGCCTAGGAGCAGAATGAAGAAAAAAGAATGAAAAGAATTGAGGACAGTCTCAGAGACCTCTGGGACAACATTAAACACACCAACATTCGAATTATAGGGGTCCCAGAAGAAGAAGAGAAAGAGGAAGGGTCTGAGAAAATATTTGAAGAAATTATAGTCGAAAACTTCCCTAACATGGGAAGGGAAATAGCCACCCAAGTCCA
The DNA here is from genome assembly GCF_949987535.1 of Balaenoptera acutorostrata. Taxonomy (NCBI): domain Eukaryota; kingdom Metazoa; phylum Chordata; class Mammalia; order Artiodactyla; family Balaenopteridae; genus Balaenoptera; species Balaenoptera acutorostrata. Next base: position 7,503,412 of record NC_080078.1, read on the forward strand.
GGAAGCACAGAGTCCCATACAGGATAAACCCAAGGAGAAACACACCAAGACACATATTAATCAAACTAACAAAAATTAAATACAAAGAAAAGATATTAAAAACAGCAAGGGAAAAGCAACAAAAAACATACAAGGGAATCCCCATAAGGTTATCAGCTGATTTTTCACCAGAAACTCTGTAGGCCAGAAGGGAATGGCAGGACATATTTAAAGTGATGAAAGGGTAAAACCCACAATCAAGATTACGCTACCCAGCAAGGGTCTCATTCAGATTCGATGGAGAAATCAAAAGCTTTACAGACAAGCAAAAGCTAAGAGAATTCAGCACCACTGAACCAGCTCTACAACAAATGCTAAAGGAACTTCTCTAAGTGGGAAACACAAGAGAAGAAAAAGACCCACACAAACAAACCCAAAACAATTAATAAAATGGTAATAGGAACATACATATCAATAATTACCTTGAATGTAAATGGATTAAATTCTCCAACCAAAAGACACAGACTGGCTGAATGGATACAAAAACAAGACCCGTATATATGCTGTCTACAAGAGACCCACTTCAGACCTAAGGACACATACAGACTGAAAGTGAGGGGATGGAAAAATATATTCCATGCAAATGGAAATCAAAAGAAAGATGAAGGGGACTTCCCAGGTGGCGCAGTGGTTAAGAATCCACCTGCCAATGCAGGACACATGGGTTCGATCCCTGGTCCGGGAAGATCCCACATGCCACAGAGCAACTAAGCCTGTGTGCCAGAACTACTGAGCCTGTGCTCTAGAACCCATGAGCCACAACTACTGAGCCCACATGTCACAACTACTAAGCCCGTGCACCACAACTACTGAGCCTGCGCTCTAGAGTCCATGAGACACAACTACTGAGCACACGTGCCACAACTACTGAGCACACTTGCCACAGCTAGTGAAACCCACGTGCCTAGAGCCCATGTTCCACAACAAGAGAAGCCACCACAATGAGAAGCACTTGCACTGCAACAAAGAGTAGCCCCTGCTCGCTGCAACTAGAGAAAGCCCGTGCGTAGCAACGAAGACCCAACACAACCAAAAATAAATAAATAAAATAAAATAAATTAATTAAAAAAAAGAAAGCTGGAGTAGCAAAGCTCATATCAGATAAAACAGACTTTAAAATAAAGACTGTTATAAGAGATAAGGAAGGACACTACATAATGATCAAGGGATCAATCCAAGAAGAAGACATAACAATTATAAATATTTACGCACCCAACATAGGAGCACCTCAATACATAAGGCAAATGCTAACAGCCATAAAAGGGGAAATTGACAGTAACACAATAATAGTGGGGGACTTTAACACCCCACTTACACCAATGGGCAGATCATCCAGACAGAAAAGAAATAAGGAAACACGAGCTTTAAATGACGCAATAGGCCAGATAGATTTAAATGATATTTATAGGCCATTCCACCAGAAAGAGGCAGAATACACTTTCTTCTCAAGTGCACATGAAACATTCTCCAGGATAGATCACATCTTGGTTCAGAAATCAAGCCTCAGAAAATTGAAATCATATCTAGCATCTTTTCTGACCACAATGCTATGAGATTGGAAATCAATCACAGGAAAAAAAACTGTAAAAAACAAACTCATGGAGGCTAAACAGTGCACTGCTAAATAACCAAGAGATCACTGAAGAAATCAAAGAGGAAATTAAAAAACACAAAGAAACAAATGACAATGAAAACACGACGATCCAAAACCTATGGGACACAGCAAAAGCAGTTCTAAGAGAGAAGTTTATAGCAATACAATCCTACCTCAAGAAACAAGAAAAATCTCAAATAAACAATCTAACCTTACACCTAAAGCAACTAGAGAAAGAAGAACAAAAAACCCCAAAGTTAGTAGAAGGAAAGAAATCATAAAGATCAGAGCAGAAATAAATTAAATAGAAACGAAGAAAACAATAGCAAAGATCAATAAAACTAAAAGCTGGTTCTTTGAGAAGATAAACAAAATTGATAAAGCTTTAGCCAGACTCATGAAGAAAAAAAGGGAGAGGACTCACATCAAAAAAACTAGAAATGAAAAAGGAGAAATTACAACTGACACCGCAGAAATACAAAGGATCCTAAGAGACTACTACAAACAGCTATATGACAATAAAATGGACAACCTGGAAGAAATGGACAAATCCTTGGAAAGGTACAACTTTCCAAGACTGAACCAGGAAAAAATAGAAAATATAAACAGACCAATCACAAGTAATTAAATTGAAACTGTAGTTAAAAATCTTCCAACAAACAAAAGTCCAGAACCAGATGGCTTCACAGGTGAATTCTGTCAAACATTTAGAGAAGAGTTAACACGGATCCTTCTTGAACTCTTCCAAAAAATTGCAGAGGGAGGAACACTCCCAAACTCATTCTATGAGGCCACCATCACCCTGATACCAAAACCAGAAAAAGATACTACAAAAAAAGAAAATGCATATCAATATCACTGATAAACGTAGACCCAAAATTCCTCAACAAAATACTAGCAAACAGAATCCAGCAACACATTAAAAGGATCATACACCACGATCAAGTGGGATTTATCCCAGGGATGCAAGGATTCTTCGATATACACAAATCAATCAATGTGATACAGCATATTAACAAATTAAAGAATAAAAACCATGCAATCATCTGAATAGATGCAGAAAAAGCTTTTGATAAAATTCAACACCCATTTATGATAAAAAAAAAACCTCTCTAGAAAGTGGGCACAGATGGAACCTACTCCAACATAATAAAGGCTATTTATGACTAACGGACAGCAAACGTCATTCCCAATGGTGAAAAACTGAAAGCATTTCCTCTAAGATCAGGAACAAGACAAGGATGTCCACTCTCACCACTATTATTCAACATAGTTTTGGAAGTCCTAGCCACAGCAATCGAAGAAGATAAAGAAAAGGAATACAAATTGGAAAAGAAGAAGTAAAACTGTCACTGTTTGCAGATGACATGATATTATACGTAGAAAATCCTAAAGATGCCACCAGAAAACTACTAGAGCTAATCAATGAATTTGGTAAAGTTTCAGGATACAAAATTAATGCACAGAAATCTCTTGCATTCCTATACACTAACAACAAAAGATCACAAAGAGAAATTAAGGAAACAATCCCATTTACCATCACAGCAAAAAGAATAGAATACCTAGGAATGAACCTGCCTAAGGAGGCAAAAGACCTGTACCCAGAAAACTATAAAACACTGATGAAAGAAATCAAAGATGACACAAACAGATGGAGAGATATACCATGCTCTTGGTTGGGAAGAATCAATATTGTGAAAATGACTATACTACCCAAAGCAATCTACAGATTCAATGCAATCCCTATCAAATTACCAATGGCATTTTTCACAGAATTAGAACAAAAGATTTTACAATTTTTTTGGAAACACAAAAGACCATGATAGCCAAAGCAATCTTGAGAAAGAAAAACAGAGCTGAAGGAATCAGGCTCCCCAACTTCAGACTATACTACAAAGCTACAGTAATCAAGACAGTATGGTATTGGCACAAAAACAGAAATATAGATCAATAGTACAGGATAGAAAGCCCAGAGATAAACCCATGCACCTATGGTCACCTAATCCATGAAAGGAGGCAAGAACATACAGTGGAGAAAAGACAGTCTCCTCAGTAAGTGGTGCTAGGAAAACTGGACGGCTACATGTAAAAGAATGAAATTAGAACACCACCTAACACCATACACAAAAGTAAACTCAAAATGGGTTAAAGACCTAAATGTAAGACCAGACACTACAAAACTCTTAGAGGAAAACATAGGAAAAACACGCTTTGACATAAATCACAGCTAGATCTTTTTTGACCCACCTCCTAGAGTAATGAGAATAAAAACAAAAATAAACAAATGGGACATAATTAAACTTAAAAGCTTTTGCACAGCAAAGGAAACCATAAACTAGACAAAAAGGCAATCCTCAGAATGGGAGAAAATATTTGCAAACAAAGCAATGGACAAAGGATTAATCTCCAAAATATACAAACAGCTCATGCAGCTCAATATCAAAAAAACAAACAACCCAATCCAAAAATGGGCAGAAGACCTAAATAAACATTTCTCCAAAGGAAACATACAGATGGTCAAGAGGCACATGAGAAGATGCTCAACATCACTAATTATTAGAGAAACGCAAATCAAAACTACAATGAGGTATCACCTCACATTGGTCAGAATGGCCATCATCAAAAAATCTGCAAACAATAAATGCTGGAGAGGATGTGGAGAAAAGGGAACCCTCTTACACTGTTGGTAGGAATGTAAATTGATACAGCCACTATGGGGAACAGTATGGAGGTTCCTTAAAAAACTAAAAATAAAACTACCATATGACCCAGCAATCCCACTACTGGGGATATACCCTGAGAAAACCATAATTCAAAAAGACATATGTACCCCAATGTTCATTGCAGCACTATTTACAATAGCCAGGACATGGCAACAACCTAAGTGTCCATTGACAGATGAATGGATAAAGAAGATGTGGTACATATATATGATGGAATATTACTCAGCCATAAAAAGGAATGAAATTGGGTCATTTGTAGGGATGTGGATGGACCTAGAGTCTGTCATATAGAGTGAAGTAAGCCAGAAAGAGAAAAACAAATATCGTATATTAATACATGTATGTGGAATCTAGAAAAATGGTACAGGTGAACGTAGTTCCAGGGCAGGAATAGAGACGTAGACGTAGAGAATGGACGTGTGGACACAGCGGGGGAAGGGGAGGGTGGGATGATTTGGGAGATTAGGTTTGACAAAAATATACTACCATCTGTAAAATAGATAGCTAGTGGGAACCTGCAGTACAACACAGGGAGCTCAGCTCTGTGCTCTGTGATGACCTAGATGGGTGGGATGGAGGGGAGGGAGGTCCAAGAGGGAGGGGATATATGTATACATAAAGCTGATTCACTTCGTTGTACAGCAGAAACTAACACAGCATTGTAAAGCAATTATACTCCAATTAAAAAAAACCCGCAAACTTATTATTTTACAGTTCTGGAGGTCAGAAGTCCAAAATGAATTTTGTGGGGCTAAAACCTAGGTGTTAGCAGGCCTGTTCTCTTCTGGAGGTTCTAGGGAGAATCTATTTCCTTGCATTTTCCAATTTCTAATGGCCACCTACATTCCTTGGCCTGTGGCCCCTTCCTATATTTGAAAAAAAAAAAAAATGATGTGATGCTTCTCTCCCTCCGACCACAGATAAGGTTTTCTACTTTGAAGGATTTATGTGATTAGATTGGACCTACCTGGATAATTCAGGATAATCTCCCCCTTTTGCAACCTCTACTTAATCACCTCTACAAAATCCCATTTGCCATGTAAAGTAACATACTCACAGGTTCTGTGGATTAGGATGTGGACATCTTTGGGGTACCTTTGTTCAGCTGAGCATAGAAACCAACTTGATTTTTGCTCCATATGGTGAGACAGTGTTCCCAGCAGCATTTACCAACAGGTCATTTTCCCCTATCAATTTGTGGTGGTGCCTCTTCCATATGCCAGGTAGCTGCATTCACACAGATCTGATTCTGAGCTCTCACTTCTGTTCCAGTCTCGTTTATCCGTGCCAGCACAAGTATCAGTGCGGTTTTGGTGTTTTTGTTTTTCTTTATTACCTTGGCTTTATAAAATATTTTTTAAACTAGTAGAGTGAGTCCTCCTTTTCAACATTTTCTTAACTATGTAAGGACTTTATTCTGCCATATAAATTTAGGATTGCGTTTAATAGATTAACTTGGGGAGAGCTGTCATCTTTGCAGTGCTAAGTCATCATATCCATGAAGACAGTATATTCCACCTTTTATTCGGGCCTTCTTTAAAGTGTCTCAAGGGGGTTTAAACTTTTTCTCTGTTAGGGGGTAAGTGTTCGATCATCAACCTCCTATGTGTGTGTGTTGGGTTTTCCCCACATCAACAAGCAATTCTTTGACACCAACTGAGTGTCTTACTATTCAACTCAATTTTGACACTGTCTACCTGAAGACAGAGTCAGATTCCGCAGGTAAAGGGGTCAGTCCTACAAGACTGCCCTCCACTTCAGATGCCAATCCCAAGTCCAGGTTGCTATCTATATTCGTGATCAACAGGCTATAAATCAGAGGTTCCCATGACCTCCTCCTTAGGTTCAATTAATTTGCTAGTGTGGCTCACGGAAGCCAGAAAACTTATTTACTCAATAGATAACCGGTTTATTACAAAGGATATTAAACAATATGAATCAATAGCCAAATGAAGAGATAACGTAGGGCAAGTTCCCAAACCAAGGAGCTCCTGTCCCCATGAAGATTGATGCTGGCACAGTGGCACGTGGGAGAGTTCTGGTTCACCAACCTGGAAGCTCCCAAACCGTCCTTCGGGATTTTTATGGAGGCTCCATTACATAGGCGTAATTGATTAAATCACTGGCCATTGACAGCTGATTCAACCTCCAGTCCCTTTCCCCTCCCTGGAGGTCAGGGGGGTGGGACTGAAAGTTCCAACCCTTTAACCACCTGGTTGGTTCTCCAGGCAACCAGCCCCAAATCTTAGGTGGGGTCCAAAAGTCATCTCATTAACCTAACAAAAGACACCTTTAAGGCTCTCATCACTTAGGAAATTCCAAGGGTTTTAGGAGCTCTGTGCCAGGAACTGTGGACGAAGATCCAACATATTTTTCTTATTCTAAATCACAACATCACAAGAAGTCACATCGATTCCACTGATGGGAACAAGCATTCCCCAATGCTCGTGTTTCCACCAGGTATTTCTCCTGGATCTTACCTCCTTCCTACACTTGGAATGGTGAGTGACAGTTATTTGTCTAAATCTCTTGAATGATTGTGCCAACCATTAAAAGGCTTTAAACATTGGGATTTATGACTCTTTTTCTTCTCCCTTCTGCCCTGGGCAGTGTGAGGGAACGGTCAGTAGTGAGTAAGTGCCTCTGATGTTTAGGGTCAGGAAGATAGGAGAACCCAGAGAAGGTGTGGGCAGGGAGGTAGGAAGAAAGCCAGGAGAGCCGGGAGACCAACACGCCAGGAAGAAAGAGTTTCAAGGAGGGTGGATCTCCTCTGCCAGACGCGGAGTAAGAGGAGCACAGATGAAGTGAAGATCGTTGGTGACCTTGACCAGAGCTGCTTCCCGGGGAGTGTTGAGAACAAAAGCCCAATTATAGTCAGTTCAAGAGAAAAAGGAAAACAAGACAGGAATGATAGGGCGTGCGAAGTCAGGCGGGGGACTGGTTTTCTTTCGTTTTAAGACGGGAAATATGCTAAAGCAGGATCCAGGGGAGAGACGACAGGTGATGCTGCAGGAGAGAGGCAAATGCAGAAAGCCACGTCCTTGACTAATTGGCAGGGGGTGAAACCCATCAGTGCCGGGCTGAGCCAGATTGAAGCCTGAGGCCAAAGGAAAAAATCAGTAATACTGATTCTGTCTTGACTTAAAATTTTGATATTTTGTTCATTATGTATTTTTGCATTAATTATAATTATTAAAATATTATTTATGTTGATTAATGGAATTTTTGGTGTTCCTTTAGATTCTGCACCTGAGACCCTGTGGAGGGGAATCTTTGAGAGAGATATTCTAGTATAAGAAGGAGGTTGCAGGAAGGGCCCCTGTATAAGAATAAAGGGGCACAGGGCCTCTGATGATTGGCAAGGGTGGCCCACAAGCTGACAGGCACCCCCAAAGCCCAGAAACAAGGAGAGGTTGTTTGTACCCACCGCTTGACAATGGACGGTGTCCCAGAACATAGTCAGCTTCAGCAGGGATAGAGCTCCCCCTGGTGGGCCTAGCTGGGAAAGACAGCTCAGAACGGATGGGGCGGAGAATCTAGGGCTTGCTTGGGCTGAAAGCTGCAGAGGATGGGAAGCCCGCTGACTGGAGGGAAGTGGTCCCAGAAGGAGGAGGAGGAGCAAGTTTTGAGAAAGGAGTGATCAACAGTTTGAATTGCCAGAGAGGCCTCCATTAATTTCGGCCTGGTTATTTACATAGGTGCCACAAGAAGTGTCCATTTACGTGTGTCAACCTCTTCAAGCATAGGGTATTATGCAAACTAAGATGAGAAATTTACCTTTTATGTGGAAATTTTCTACAGGAATCTTCGTTTGGACCTTTAAAATCTCTATTATTTGCTCTTTTCTCCTGAGTCTAGGATCAAGACCAAAAAAGTCCCTTCACACATGTCACCTGCAGTGCCTGTTAAGTGGAAGTGAAGTTCTGTCTCAGAGATATTCCCAACACTTTATAAGGTTCTTACTATCAAGGAGTGGTCTTCCTTACCATTGTGAGGCGGGGACCTTAAAAAAAGATTAAAAAAATGTCAGCAAAGTCAAGGAATGTAAAAGGTAAAAGGAACCCACTATCAACCTGGGTGGCAAGGCAGATTTTGCTGTCACTGGGCATCTGATCCTGGGGTCTTTTGCGCTGGGCAACGAGGGCTGGCTGATCAGTGACCAGATGGATTTTGAGTGACTCAGAGCAACTTCAGTTGCTATAAAACTGACTGAATCCCAGACTCACACCAACAAGAAAATCACGACTGAGCTGGCAGCTTTACATACAGAAGGTGAGCAGGAATTTAGAGACTGCAGCCAGACTTGCCTGGACAGTTGGAGGTATGATTCTACTGGAGCAAGAGATAAGTTTCAGTCATGCTTCTCAGCGAAAGTGGACACTTCCAGCCTAATGGGTTTAGGATACACACAGACCTAAAGCAGACATCCAACCCACGTTGTCGGCTCCGCTGGATGGCAGGAACACAAATGCCAGGGCCCTAGGCTGGGTCTGGCTCTATAATTTTACTTTTAAGTGACTATTATCCAATAATTTCATTTTAAATTATTTTGCAGCATAACTATGTCCAGAATGTAATGGTTCTTTTTAATGATACTTGTCTGGGATGTAAATATTGCTAAGTATCCTGTGAGACTCGCATGTTGGTTTCCTCTGGAAAACTGAGGGAACCCAGCAGATAGTAAAAGCCAGGGGAGACGTGAGTATAGCTGAACCCCTGATGTGTCCCCCAGCCCACACACAGGTCACACACATGTCACTTGGCAGAGGGTGGAAGCCTTAAGGGCCCCAGGTATTTGGACACAACCTCTGCCCAAATCATTGATTGACAAACAACTAAGCTAAGCAGACATGGGGAGATTCCCAAAGTCAGACTAAAAAATAAGAAGAGAAAAACCAAGTGGAGATATCAGTGACCTCACACCATGGAGAAACGAAATCCACAGCTTAAGGCGAGTCTAGTTGCTAAACAGCAGCATCAGCAAAAACCCTCAGCACTTGGGCTTCCCTGGTGGCGCAGTGGTTGAGAGTCTGCCTGCCAATGCGGGGGACACGGGTTCGAGCCCTGGTCTGGGAAGATCCCACATGCCGCGGAGCAAATAGGCCCGTGAGCCACAATTACTGAGCCTGCACGTCTGGAGCCTGTGCTCCGCAACAAGAGAGGCTGCGACAGTGAGAGGCCCGCGCACCGTGATGAAGAGTGGCCCCCACTTGCCGCAATTGGAGAAAGCCCTCGCACAGAAACAAAGACCCAACACAGCCATAAATAAATAAATAAATAAAATTAAAAATTAAAAAAAAAAAAAGATGGTAACTTTAAAAAAAAAAAAAACAACCCTCAGCACCAAATACTCCAAGATTTGCAGAGAAGCAGGAAAGTGTGACCCACACTCGGGAGAAGAGTAGTCAACAGGAACTGGTTCTGAGCAGGCCCAGGGGTTGCATGTAGCAGACGGATACTTCAAAGCAGCTATTAAGAATATTTGCAAAGAATTAAAGGGAAATATGATGACCATGACCCCCAAAATCTTAGTAGATTAAAAGAGAGAGAGAGAGAACCAAACGGAAATTCTGTGGTTGAAAAGTAAAATAACTGGAATGAAAAATTCATCGGAAGGGCTCAACTGCAAATTTGGGATGGCAGAAGAAAGAATCAGTGAATGCAAAGATAGGTGAATAAAAATCCAATCCAAGGAATAGAGAGAAAAAGAAGTGAAGAAGAATGAACAGAGCCTCAGAGACTGTGGGACAATGTCAGGCACAGCGATGTACATATAATGCAGAACCCAGAAGATGGAGAGAGAGAACGAGGCAGGAAAAAAATATCCTTCAAAAATGAACACGAGCCCTCCTACACTGTCGGTGGGAATGTAAATTGGTGCAGCCACTATGGAGAACAGTATGGAGGTTCCTTAAAAACCTAAAAATAGAGCTACCGTATGATCCAGCAATCCCACTCCTGGGCATATATCCAGAGAAAACCATAATTCGAAAAGATACATGCACCCCAATGTTCACTGCAACACTATTAACAATAGCCAGGATATGGAAGCAACCTAAATGTCCATCAACAGAGGAATGGATAAAGAAGATGTGGCACATATATACAATGGAATACTACTCAGCCATAAAAAACTACGATATAATGCCATTTGTAGCAAAGTGAATGGACCTAGAGATTCTTGTACTGAGTGAAGCAAGTCAGACAGAGAAAGACAAATATGATGTGATATTGCTTATATGTGGAATCTTAAAAAGGGGTACGTGGGGCTTCCCTGGTGGCTCAGTGGTTGAGAATCTGCCTGCCAATGCAGGGGACACGGGTTCGAGCCCTGGTCTGGGAAGATCCCACATGCCGCGGAGCAACTAGGTCCATGAGCCACAACTACTGAGCCTGCACGTCTGGAGCCTGTGCTCCGCAACAAGAGAGGCCGCGATAGTGAGAGGCCCGCGCACCACGATGAAGAGTGGCCCCCGCTTGCCACAGCTAGAGAAAGCCCTCGCACAGAAACGAAGATCCAACACAGCCAAAAATAAATAAATAAATAAAATTTAAAAAAAAAACCATTCAAAAAAAAATTAAAAAAGAGTCTGAGCTCTGGAATCAGAATGCCTGGATTTATATTTTTAAAAAAAGGGGGTACGAATGAACTTATCTACAAAACAGAAATAGAGTTACAGATGTAGAAAACAAACCTATGGTTATCAGGAGGTTGGGGGGGAGGGACAAAATGGGAGATTGGGATTGACATATACATATATATATATATATAAAATAGATAACTGATAAGGACCTACTGTATAGCACAGGGAACTCTACTCAGTACTCTGTAATGGTCTATATGGGAATAGAATCTAAAAAAGAGTGGATATATGTATACGTATAACTGATTCACTTTGCTGTACAGCAGAAACTAACACAACATTGTAAAGCAACTATACTCCCCCCAGAAAATGAACATGACTTCTTCAGCCACTTCTGGCACTGCTTGTGGCCCATTTGGTGGGGGTCTGGTATCTCTTTTGTAAAAGCAGAAGCTGAGGAGACTTCATTACTACTTGCTATGATGGAAAACTTGGTCCAGCTCGAGAACAATGTTGATGTTAATGTGAAAGTAGTTGAAGACTGAGGCATATACCACTTAGTAGACTAATGAAATCCTATTTTGAATGACAAGGTGGGCCAGTGAGGCAGATCAGATTCTGATCTGATGGGCAGCCAACCAATGAAACAGACACTCCTGCATAGTTGAAACTGGAGGGCAAAGATACAGTTTCTAGGATTCCTAGAGCGGACGGGAAGTACCCACTAAAAAGAGAACCTGCCACTTTGGTCCAGAATTGTGTTTCCACAAGCCAGCAACGTGTTCTCAGTTGGAAAACTGTCATTTTGCCCCACAACATCCTGAATAATTTTTTCTATTCTTTCATTTTTCCCTCCCCATTCCTTCATTGTATATGAAATGACTGGGACGTGTGCACAAGCCTCTTGCTTTTTTTTTTTTTTTAGCTAAATGGCCAATGATATATTTTCATCAACATCAAATGGAGGTGAAGTCAGGAAAAACACTGTTTCTGTGAAAATACTTCCTTTCTCTGTTAGGAACAGGCTCATTTAATGCCCATCTTCTTATTCCAAAAAGTTATTAGCTCTAACAAAAACCAGTAACAACAACAACAAAAATCCTGCATATCTTGTTTGGAGAATTTCAATGTTTTTCATTTGTCATTAGAAAATCAAGGGCAATTTTGTAACTTTTTTTTTTTAGTATGTAGCTGTTACATGTATGGTAATATGTCTTTAGTGATACATTACTTTTAAGGAAAGGTAGTTTTCTCTTTGAGTCAAGCACATTGTTTAAATAAATTTCTTATTTAAAAAAATTTTTAAATTAAAGCCAAAATATAAGACATTCCCAGATAAATACAAACAGAAATTGTTGCTACCCAAACTATTTTACAGAACAAAGTCCATCAGATTGAAAAGGAAGGACCCCAGATGGTAGGTTTAGGTTGCAGGAAGGAAGAATATGGGAAATGGTAAACTTGTGGGTAAATACAAAACACTGATCTATATCTTTCCTTCCCTTAATGTCTTTTAAAAATGAAATTGTTTAAACAATTATTATAAGGCTGTATTGTTGGGTTTTTAACATATGTAGATGTAATAGATTTGACAAAAATAGAATAAAGAAGGGGAGAGGATAGAGCTATGTGGCTATATTTTATTGGATTTAAGTCAATATTAACCTGAAATAGTTTCTCATAAGTTAAAGATGCATATTATAGTCCCTAGAGCAATCACTAAGAAATGAGTTTAAAAACATAGAAACAGTGGAATTAAAATAATGCAATACAAATATCTTTAACACAAGATAAGGCAATAAAGAAGGAACAGAGTTTCTTTGTGTTTACGGGACAGTTCTGTATCTTGATTATTGTGGTGGTTGCATGGTGGTCATACTTGTGATAAAATTGCATAGAACTATACGCAACACATACACACACACTTGAGTGCACGTAAAAACTGGTGAAATCTGAATAAGGTCTGTAGTTGAGTTCACAGTATTGTGCCAATGTCAATTTCTTTATTTTTATATTGTACTACTGTATAGCATGATTATGTTGATAATTACTTGACTATATACATTGTCAAAACTCATTGAGCTCTACATTTACTATTTTTTAAATAAATTTATTTATTTTGTTTATTATTTTTGGCTGCGTTGGGCCTTCGTTGCTGCACACGGGCTTTCTCTAGTTGCGGAGAGTGGGGGCTACTCTTCGTTGCGCTTCGCGGGCTTCTCGCCGCAGTGGCTTCTCTTGTTGCGGAGCATGGGCTCTAGGTGCGTGGGCTTCAGTAGTTGTGGCACGCGGGCTTCAGTAGTTGTGGCACGTGGGCTCAGTAGTTGCGGCTCTAGAGCGCAGGCTCAGCAGTTGTGGCGCACTGGCTTAGTTGCTCTGCAGCATGTGGGATCTTCCCGGACCGGGGCTTGAACCCGTGTCCCCTGAATTGGCAGGTGGATTCTTTTTTTTTAATAAATTTATTTATTTTATTTTATTTTTATTTTTGGCTGCGTTGGGTCTTCGTTGCTGCATGTGGGCTTTCTCTAGTTGTGGCGAGCGGGGGCTACTCTTCGTTGCAGTGCGTGGGCTTCTCAATGCGGTGGCTTTTCTTGTTGCAGAGCACGGGCTCTAGGCGTGCAGGCTTCAGTAGTTGTGGCATGTGGGCTCAGTAGTTGTGGTGCACGGGCTTAGTTGTTCTGCAGCATGTGGGATCTTCCCAGACCAGGGCTCAAACCCGTGTCCCCTGCATTGGCGGGCGGATTCTTAACCACTGCGCCACCAGGGAAGCCCAGCTCTACATTTAAATTGGTGATTTTCATTGTATGTAAATTATACCTCAGAAAGCTAATTTTAAAATATAAAACAATTTTAAAAATAAACAAAATAAAACATAAAACAATAAATACTACAGTCATCTAAAGAGGAAGGAAAGGAGGGAAGGAGGGAGGAAGGAAACCATAACTTGGAGGTAACAGATACTGTGCAAGATGAAGAAAACTCACACACACACACACACACACACACAGACACACAAACACACCACCACACCACCACCAACAACAATAACAACACTATCGTTTACATCCTCAGAGAGGTAAGAAGATACTGGTACAAATAGGGTACAAAAAAAAGGAACTCATAAATTAACATTGGGACAGCAGATTTGAAAAAACACAAGGATTGAAAGTTCAAGTTGGAGAAATTTTCCAGAAAGTAGTACAAAAAAGAAAGAAATGAAAAATAAGAGAAAAGGTAAAATCAGAGGACCATCTGGGAGATGCAGCCTCTGAATGATGGAAGTTCCAGACAGGGAAACAGAGAAAACGGAGCGGGAGAGAATCAACAAACTACTTTAGGAGAATTTCCCAGTCCTGAAAGGCACATTGACAAGTAGACAAAAAGTATGTGTATACTATAAATACAATATGTCAAATATGTACAAATATATATATATACATATATATATAGAATTGTGTAAAACATACTCATGTGGACATAGACCAAAGGAAATACACATAGGAAAAAAGTTATTTTGTTTCAATGATGATGAGTGTTTCATATTTTAAATTATGCTTATTTGTATAAATTAAGATTAAACACCTTTGCTTGTCCCCACCCCCAAGTACCTGCACAACAAAGTCCAAACTTGCCTAATAAAAATTCTATAATGGCTCCTCGTTACCTTAAGGCCTTACAGGATTCTCAACAGGAAATTTTGAAGTTTGTTCTGCCTGCCTGTTCCCATCTCCTGCCACTTCCCTCCACCTGCCTGCACTCCAGCGGTATCAGAACATCCAGCAGGAGAGGCATCTTGAGGAACCCCCAGCATCTGGCAGGAACTCCTCCTCCTCCCGGGTCTCCAAGGTAACACTTACCACTTGGTTGTAGCTGAGTTATCCCTTGCCTTGGAAGCCTGTTCTCAGGGAGGAGAAACTGCCTTCCCGGGGCCTGCCACACTGTAGGCCCTTTAAGCAATTGTTCCATGTTTGGGGAGGCGGAGTAGGGCAGGCATTGTAATGCCACCCCTTTCATGTGGCCTTTCTGATTCCCACACCACCACAACACCACCATGCCAGGAGAAATCAGACTTTCCCTCTGTGTTGCGGTAACACTTTATGTGACCTTGGATGAATTATTCTCTCTATAACTCAGTTTCCTCATCTGTAAAATGGGGCAAGAATGGTACCTATCTTACGACGTTACTGTGAGGATTAAATCAGGTTATGTTTACAGCACCCCATGCCAAGCCCATGGTAAACGCCCAGGAAAAGGAAGCCATTGTGATGATTACTTTGACATCTTAATATGACATTTGTCTGTTTCCTATGGCAACATGTACAGATCTCACCTCTCCTGTGTGATTATAAAGTGCCCGTGGGCGGGGAACCTACCTTGTTGATCTTTGTCTATTGCACAGCACATGGCATGCTGTCTGACTGCAGTAGGCATCCAGAAAATCGTCCTTGGATATGCACAGACAAACACACACGGAGCCTTACACATGTGCAGATGTGTGCACACACTTAGGGACACACACGTGCCAATGCATTTTTCTGTGCTCATCTTGGCTGACCGTCAGGTCTGTAGCATTCAACTGCGCTGACCACCTCCTCTTTCTGGAAGTACAGCATTCCCCACCCCTGGCTCCTGGGACCTACTCTTGCCTGGATTTCAATCTACCTCTCTGGAAGTACCTCTCAGCCTCCTTCACGTCCCAGCTCCTCCCCAGCTTGCCCTTAAATGTCTATGTTCCGCATAGTGCCATCTCGGCCCTGCTCTTCTCACTTTGGACACTGTTGGGTGACTTCATCAAAACCAAAGATACATTGCAAAAGTCTAGAAAAGTCATAAGCCGGGTTATCAGCAGCCAAGCTCTCCGTCCTGACCTCCAGACCTGCAAAACCTGAAGGACTTCCTACCCTCCTTCCGGCACCTCCCTCCACAGGGACAGTCACAAGACCCACGGCTTCTTTCACCTGCAGCCGCTGCTCACACGTGAGGCTCCCATCCTCCACCCTCCTCTCTGCCCCTAGTGGCGCTGTGTCAGCTCAGACCCCTCCACGTTTCACCTGGACCCATGGTCAGGCCCCCCCTCTATCCTCTTGGCCGCTGCCAGAGTGAGTTCTCACCGGTTCTGTTTCCTCCCGAAATCCCATCACTGTTGGTAAAGCGATGCATACATGGGTAGCTGTGTGATGAATCAACTACGGCAAGATGTTAACTGTAGAATCTAAGGGGTAGGTACAGGGGTGTTCGTTCCAATCCTTTCAACACCTTTGTGCTTCCAAATTTTCAGAAGATGTTGGGGGAAATATCCTTCAATGGTTTCTTTTGGCTTTTTGGATAAAACTCAGACCCCTTCATGTAGAACGTAAGGGCCTCTGTGACCTGGCCGTTTCCTCTCCCCTCATCTGCTACCACTCACATGTCCCTTTCCCACAAACCATCCTGAATTACTTGGATCCCCCAGCAGGGTCGTGGTATTTCATTCCTCTGAGCCCTCGGACTTGCTGTTCCCAGTTCCTAGAATGCCCTTCCCTGCGTTCTTCTCAGGTGATCCCCAACCCCCATGCACTCTTCTGACTCATCTCAAGTGACGCCTCCTCCAGGAAGCCTTTGCTGACTCCTCAGTTCGAGCCCCTTTATCTGGTTCCCACAGCCCCTCCCGTATCTCAGCAGAGATTTATGGTACGAAGGACCTCACCTAAGACTGGATTGGCAGATATGCAGCAGCGCTGGAACCCGGGTCTGAGACGGGGCTCTAGTTACCCTACGTCTCCAAATCACCTATGATCTCTAATTTCTTCCCTCAGAGGACGCATCCTCAGGCATCTGGCCTGCCTTTGCGACAAACACACTTAGCAGGCTGAGCGAATCCTCGGGCTCAAACTGACAAGCCAACCTCGGTAACTCCAGCCGCGGAGGCTGCCCTGGCCCCGGAGCCCTGGAGCCCTGCTGGCGGGGGCTGTGCCCTGCTGGTGGAGGAGGCCCCCAAGGAAGAGCTCCAGGCAGGGTAGGGAGGAAGGCGGGGCCTGCGGCTGTACAAGTCGGTGTCCCGGGCCTGGGACGGAAGTTGCAGAAGTACAATTAGTTTCAGTTTTGTTTCTCTTTCAGGAGCCCAGCAACAGCAGCGCCAGGGCCTCGGGGGTTCTCCACTCCGGGTCCTGGAGCCCCGGCTAGGTAAGGAGAGGGGCTTGGAGGGCGGTTGAAGGGACAGCTGAACTGGAGGGGGTGGGGGAAGGGAGAGAGCGGGAGGAAGAGGAAGGGAGTGGGGAGAGGGACCCAGAAGGCGGGAGGAGGGGGGAGGCTTCCCCCGCGGGGCCAGAGATCTGAGACTTCCTGGGGAAGACCCCCTCCCACTGTCTGAGCTCTCCTCCCAGCCCCTGCTTTCTGAAAGTTTGGGGGAAATCCCCCAAGTTTCTTGCTCAAGTATTTCACAGCCACTGTGCAGGGAGCTGGGGGCATTCACAGATGATCCTCATGTGACTCTACCCTCCAGAGGCTTCTAGGAAAGCAGGAGGCCTCTTGCAGCAGGAAAGGCTGAAAGAAAAGGGCTGGAGGAGATGGGGCAAAGGCTACGGTGACCCTGAGTTTGAGGGCTGGAAGGAAAGAGTGAGGCAGCCCCTTTCTCTCAGGCATCCTTTCTGCCTGTTCATTTCAGGACAGTCGAGGCAGGAAGAGGGGCCCTCACAACCCGTGATGCCACTGCCAGGGCCTAGGAGGCAGGTGTACGGGGCTGTGGGAATTGGGGTCCCTCATACTCCCCCACCCTCCAGGAGTCAAGGCACATCTGCCCACCCAGACCCTCAGCTGGTCCTCTCTGCCCTCCCCTCACCTGGCATCCCACCCCCAGCAGGACCCCCAGGATCTATTCACACCAGACTCGCACCCCATGTGCCACAAGGCCTGTCAGTGGGGGGCACCGATCATTACACCAGCAGGTCTCTAAGGCTGGGCTTCTTGGTGTTGTCATATCTCGCAGGGCCTGACATGCAAAAGTGCCCTTTACTTTTTCACATTTGCTGAATGTCTGCAGGGAGGAGGGAGGCGGCTCTTTATCTCAAGAGACCAGAAGAAAATTCCTGGCTATTCAGGTGAGAACCCAGACCTGGTGGGGCTTGAGGATGGGGGAGAGGCGAGAGGGCAGGTGGGGGCCACCGTGGAGGTGCCCTCTGTCCTCTGACCCCGACCCCTCGCTTGCAGAATGGTTTCCCAGGGCTCCTCGCCCTCCCTGCTGGAGGCCCTGAGCAGCGACTTCCTAGCCTGTAAAATCTGCCTGGAGCAGCTGCGGGTGCCCAAAACGTTGCCCTGCCTGCACACCTACTGCCAGGACTGCCTGGGCCAGTTGGCCGAGGGCAGCCATGTCCGATGCCCTGAGTGCCGCGAGTCCGTGCCTGTGCCGCCCACGGGCGTGGCTGCCTTCAAGAGCAACTTCTTCGTCAACGGGCTCCTGGATTTGGTGAAGGCCCGAGCTGGCGGCGACCTG
This sequence comes from Balaenoptera acutorostrata, assembly GCF_949987535.1. Taxonomy (NCBI): domain Eukaryota; kingdom Metazoa; phylum Chordata; class Mammalia; order Artiodactyla; family Balaenopteridae; genus Balaenoptera; species Balaenoptera acutorostrata. The sequence goes on from NC_080078.1 coordinate 7,521,820, forward strand.
CGTGCAGGGAAGCCGGCCTGCGCGCTGTGCCCGCTGATGGGGGGCGCCAGCGCCGGGGGGCCAGCCACAGCCCGGTGCCTGGACTGCGCCGACGACTTGTGCCAGGCCTGTGCCGATGGGCACCGCTGCACCCGGCAGACCCACAGCCACCGCGTGGTGGACCTGGTGGGCTACAGGGCAGGGTGGTACGACGAGGAGGCCCGGGAGCGCCAGGCGGCCCAGTGTCCCCAGCACCCGGGGGAGCCCCTGCGCTTCCTTTGCCAGCCCTGCTCCCAGCTGCTGTGCCGGGAGTGTCGCCTGGACCCCCACCTGGACCACCCCTGCCTGCCCCTGGCCGAGGCTGTGCGTGCCCGGAGGCCCGGCCTCGAGGAGCTCCTGGCGGGCGTGGACAGCAATCTGGCCGAGCTGGAGGCCACCCGGCTGGAGGAAAAGGAAGCCTTGGCCCGTCTGCGGGAGCAGGCGGCCAAGGTGGGCACGCAGGTGGAAGAGGCGGCCGAGGGGGTCCTCCGGGCCCTCCTGGCCCAGAAGCAGGAGGTGCTGGGGCAGCTACGGGCCCACGTGGAGGCTGCCGAGGAGGCTGCTCGGGAGAGGCTCGGGGAGCTGGAGAGCCGCGAACAGGTGGCCCGGGAGGCGGCCACCTTTGCCCGTCGCGTGCTCAGCCTGGGTCGCGAGGCCGAGATACTCTCGCTGGAGGGGGCGATTGCCCAAAGGCTTCAGCAGCTGCAGCGCTGTCCCTGGATGCCTGGGTCAGCCCCCTGCCTGCTGCCCCGGCTGGAGCTCCATCCTGGACTCCTGGACCAGCAGTGCCACCTGCTGAGGCTCTCCTTTGAGGAGCAGCAGCCCCGGAAGGCCAGCGGGAAGGACGGAGCCAGAAGCCAGGGAGGCGACGAAACCCAGCCCCAGAGCAGGGATGGAGCCCCGACCCCGAAGCAGGACGGAGCGCAGACGCCCCAAGAAGATGGAGCTCAGACCCTAAAGGCGGAGAGAGCCGAGACTCCCCAAGAAGACGGAGCCAAGACCCCGAAAGAGGGCAGAGCCCAGACACCCCAAGAAGATGGAGGAGCCCAGTCCCCAAGGGGTGGCAGATCCAACAAGAAGAGGAAATTCAAAGGCAGGCTCAAGTCCATTTCTCGGGAGCCCAGCCCAGCACCTGGGCCAAACCTGGAGGGCTCTGGCCTCCTCCCCAGGCCCATCTTTTTCTGCAGCTTCCCCACGCGGATGCCGGGGGACAAGCGGTCTCCCCGGATCACTGGGCTCTGTCCCTTTGGCTCCCGGGAGATCCTGGTGGCAGACGAGCAGAACAGGGCCCTGAAGCGCTTCTCCCTCAATGGCGACTACAAGGGCGCGGTGCCCGTCCCTGAGGGCTGCTCCCCATGCAGCGTGGCCGCCCTGCAGGACGCCGTGGCCTTCTCGGCTGGCGCGCGGCTCTATCTCATCCGCCCCGACGGCGAGGTGCAGTGGCGCCGGGCGCTGAGCCTCTGCCAGGCCAGCCACGCCGTGGCCGCCATGCCGAGCGGGGACCGGGTGGCCGTCAGCGTGTCAGGCCACGTGGAGGTGTACAACATGGAAGGCAGCCTGGCCACCCGGTTTATCCCTGGGGGCAAGGCCAGCCGGGGCCTGCGGGCACTGGTGTTCCTGACCACCAGCCCCCAGGGCAATTTCGTGGGGTCGGATTGGCAGCAGAATAGCTTGGTGGTCTGTGACGGGCTGGGCCAGGTGATTGGGGAGTACCGGGGGCCGGGCCTGCACGGCTGCCAGCCAGGTTCCGTGTCTGTGGATAAGAAGGGCTACATCTTTCTGACCCTTCGAGAGGTCAACAAGGTGGTGATCCTCGATCCGAAGGGGTCGCTGCTCGGGGACTTCCTGACGGCCTATCACGGCCTGGAAAAGCCCCGGGTGACCACCATGGTGGATGGCAGGTACCTGGTCGTGTCCCTCAGTAATGGGACCATCCATGTCTTTCGGGTCCGCCCTCCTGACAGTTAAAGGGCTGGGACTGGGGAGAGACTTCGGGGTGGGGGGACTGGGGGGGTAGAGAGAAGGGAAGCAGGGCGGCCCGAGGGATGTGGGCATTTTCCCAGAGAGCAGGGGTTGGCAACTTTTCAAGGTGAAGTGCCAAACAGCTCTTCAGGTGCACAGGAATAGGGACCAAGGGGCGTGGCGTGGCGTGGCCATAACCCTCAGAGGCAGAGGAGGAGGGGTTGGAGGGGTGCTGGGCATTAATGCTTCTTGCTTTTGCTGGGGGTGACTGCCGCTGCCGCCACCGTACAGTCTAGGTTTCCAAGATGTGTAAGCTAGTCCTGATCTGAGTTCTTCTTTAAAACCATTCCTGATGGGGTAACCCAGGGAGAGTCTTGGGGAAGTGGGTAGAAATAGCCCTTTAAGCCCAGGGCTTGAAGGGTATGTCAGGTATGTACTTTCTGGAAGAGAGCTGAGAACCCCCTCCCCTCCGACTTGAACGGGACGCACCAAGTCAGAAGAGGTCTGGGATTTTGAACCCGGCCATAAATGGCATCTTCCACCAGCCTCGGCTGGGAAGTTGAGGCTCCTCTGATAATGGCGTCCCCCAGTGAAGTGCGGGGTGGACTTCATGGGGGACCAAGTATAGACAAAAGCCGAGGCCAACAGGCGTTTACCTTGAAGTCCGTGAAGAGAATGTGCTACTAGAAAATGGAACCCTGCAGTGTTGGAGTCTAAAACACAGGGTTCTGAGTGTGAGACGAGGGGAGACCCTGGGTCTTACCCCCCAACTTCCACCACCCCTCACCTCCAAGCCAACCTGAGGCCAGACCTATGTAGGATATAAAACCTTTTCTTTTTTGATGTCTTTATACTTCCTGGAGTTTATTTTTAGCCTCCTCTTAGTTTTCTGGCACAATTCCTTTTGAGAAATTTTGGCTGAACTAAGGGGTTGAAGGCATTTGTCCATATTGCCATTATGGGTGGGGAAAAAACCTAAGCCTAGAGACCAGGTGTGGGACTCAGGGGCCAAACCGGTTGGAAGACCTGGGAAGTCGGTAGTGGGGCTGGGATGGGCAGAGGGGTGAAAATCTCATGGAGGGATCCCGTCAGAAATGAGCCATGACCACCGGCCTTTTGCATAGGCTGTGGCAGCGGTGGAACTGAGGTGGACATGTTTAGCCAGGGGCTGTTGAGAGGTGACCAAAGGGAATAATATGTAAGGATCATGGGCAATGAGTGTTCATGGGAACCAGAGAGATTTTGGACAAGTCCGGATGGAAAGTGCAGGACATTAGGTGTAGGGAAAAGAAAATCTTTTTCCAGGGAGGTCATTGATTGTTTAATGAAGTGAAAGGGGAAATCATCAATGTCAGGTGGACAAATTCAATTATATAAAATTTTGAAATGTATGCACAGGAAAGAAGAACGAAGATTAAAGGAAAATCAATGAGATGAGGAAATTACGGAGCATTGATCTGAGGAGTCTCCAGTATATGCAGTGACTAAACAGATCTACTTGGTCAAAGGACCAAATAAGCCGTATACCCAAGAGAACGAATGCCCACAGGCCAGGACACATAAAATGAAAAATAAAATAAAATCGACCACTTGCATTCGTCAAAAATACATTTAAAAAAATATGTCGTGGGGAAATAGACCCCTGGCACTATAAATGATGCTTCCTGGTGAACAGTTTGGCAGTTCTTGACAAGAGTCAAAGAAGTGATTATAAGACGAAGTTATCTCACTTTGGAGAGTACATTCTGGGAAAAGGATTCAAAAGGAAAAAAAGTATCTGCACACAGATATTTGTGGCCACCCTATATATTACAGTCTTTGACAGGAAACAGCTCCTGTTCCTGTTTCCAAAAAATTGGCTTAGCTAGCCAATTCTGGCTAGACCAGAATCTAGCCAAGTAGATTGTGGTCTAGCAGGGCAATGAGCTACTGCCTTCATGTATGACAATTATGAGAACTATTTAGATGAATATGATGTTATATGATGCAATCGTAAGCCAAAAAGAAAAGATTTTGGCTTTCTGATCACGTAATGATAGCAACAAGGTAAAAGCATGTCTGAATAGTTACCGAGTGGAAATAGGTTCAAAATGTGTAAATAGTCAGTGATTGGGGAGATTGGGTTCTTTTTATTTCATGCTGTTATTCATATATGCACATTTCTACTTCAGTTATTATTGTCCATTAAATAACATATATGCTTGACTACTTCAGAAAAATACACTCAAGAATAACTACTGGATTTGTAAATGAATGTGTCAGAATAAGTGAGACTGTCCTATCAGGGGTAGGGGTGGGGGGGTAGGCAGGAGTCAGGAGGAGAATCCCAGCTGGTCAGGACCCAGCAGGGAGGAAGGGTCGTCAGAGCAGGGTCCTGTCTGGTGACTGACCAAGGAATCTGCCCTGGGAAGTTTGCAGAGCTCAGGTGGTCCCCGTGGGTGGTCCCCGTGGGTGATCGGTCATTGTGGAGTGTCCAGAGGCAGGGGAAGGTCTTATTGGGTTCACAAACTAATTCAGACCAACTGGAAACCAAGTGGCGGTTCTGCGGAACCAGCTAGTTTCAGATGAGTTGCACGAGTGGGGTGCTGTGTCTGTCTTCTTGTAGCTCTCTCTACAGAGTCAGCACAGTGATGGCTCCTAGTAGGTGCTCTGTAAACGCCTGTGGAGCGAATTGATGTCTAGAAAATGCCAAGTTTTCCAAAACTTTGGCTTGTGGGAAATCTCCAGTAGGGGGCACTGTGGACACAGCCTACCATAAGCCTCCAGGAGACTGGCTCAGCTCTAAGTCACAAAAGAGGTGAAATTCAGGTGTCCTGCTTATACGTCCTGGGTGTGGGGCGCGGTCCTGGCCTCTAGGGGATAAATACCTTCAGGTTGGAACAACAGGTTTGCAGAGCCGCATGGGAACCGCGTGCAGAGGGCCCGGCTAGTGGAATGGCTGCAGCCGAGTGGCTCACCCCTGAGGCAGGAATAGAGAACTTCCGGAGGGAAATATCACCTGGATGCAGGAAGAGAACCCCACAGGTGCTCTAAAGATGCAGGGCACATGGGGCTTTCAGGACGCTGTAAGAAGCCTGGGGAGTCGGGCACTGGACGATTGACAGACATACTGAATTTTCCTCGTGAAGGGGTAGGGGTGGGAAGGCACAGAACACGGCAAAATGTGAAATGGATGAGAAGTATAGCATTGAGCATAATTTGGAGGTAAAATCCCCAGTGCCCCAGCTGTCACCCGGGAATCCTAACAAATCCCGGCACAGAAAGCACTGCTCAGTGCGGAGAGAGAGTTCTTGGCTCAACTACAGATGTTAAGAAATCAGGAACATTGTGAAAGATCCAACATCCCCACCCTGCATTGGACTATGGCAATTAACTTGATCAATCATTCCTTGTGCTGTTTGGAACTTTCCAGATCGTGTAGGAATGGAGAATGCCGTTCGGGTAGAGAGAAAGGGAGTAGAGAACCTTGTTCATATTCTTTGGGTTTAAAAAAGGAAGGTGAACGAGGCAGCGGAGACCTGGGTTGAGTGCTGGCTCTTCCAACTAAATAGCTGTGTGATGTTGGTCTAGCTCCCTAACCTCTCTGAACCTCAGTTTCTACATCAGTAAAATAGCGATAATAATAGCCACCATGCCCACCTCACGGGGTTGTGGTGAGGACTGGCTGAGAGGCATAGAGAAGGATTTGTACCCCATCAAGCTCAAATCTGCAGTCTTGGTTAGGAAAAATTTTAACCGACTTTAGTACTGACTTATTTTCCATCAGGGTAAGCGTGAATGGGGATGTTGTGTGCATGCCTTGTGAGGGGAAAACTTGAGAACGTCTGGGTAGAGTTGTGACCTGCTTCTCCTTTGGAGGAGACTTATGTTTCGCTTTCCAGCAGTTATTTGGAGAAGCCATTTGCTAAGACACAGCAGTGACCATAAGAGCAGAAGGGACCAATGGCCAGCTTGCTAAGACTCAGTGCTACTCCTAAAAGCCAGCTGAGAATCAGGCTGTACTAATGAAGGCCTGATAACCATAGGTATTTAGAAGAAATTCAAAATGGCAAGAGTAGCCCAATTTTTTGGTAATTTAGAGAAAATATAATTTGGGAGAGAATAACTCTTCTTTCGCTGTAGTCTTATTATTACTGTATCTATAAAGCCACGTCATAGAATAATCTACAGAGATAATATTCCAGAGGGGCAGACATTCAAGAGAGAAGTCAGAAGTCTTCCGAGGAAATTGATGAGGTTGGTGACCTGAGCTGGGCAAGATGTGATAAGTGGATGCCAAGATCAAGGCATTTGACCATTTCTCCTGGGCAGGTCAGCTGAGAACTAGAGTTATCCCGTAAGTTAAGTGGGAGATTGGATGGGGATGCAGAGTTCTGTTTGGGGGAGAAAGTAGTCTTAGACCAGCTGGGGCAGGGAGCTGCCAGAGAGAGTGCTCAAGAAGACGTTCCCATTAGGAGAAAGGTCAAGTTCAGATGCAGGCTTAGGAAAACAGGTAACTTGACAGAAGGTAACAAAACCAGCCTACCCAACTGATTCATGAATGTAGTTTAATTAAATGAATCTGGATGGGAACAAAAATAGGTCTAGGAACCACAGAGTGATTGGACATGTGGAGAAGGCTCAACAGGGTCTGGCTGACCTCACCCTCACCTGAAGCCTGGGTGAGGAATCTTTGGGACCGGGTGGAGAGGGGACCGTATGTAAAGAGGCAATTAGGAAGTAGTTTGGGGAGGTTTTGGAAGGTTATCTGACTTGTCTTCAGAGAAAGTTTGAACTGGTTGCATTAGCAGCTAAGAGAAATGGGATTGGAAATGGTGGAATTGGGGCCTCTGTACCCTTGGTGTCAGCCCAGCAAGTATTTCTTTGTTGCCACCAGGCTGAAGAATCTGTGTTGTAAACTCTTTCATTCCTTTATACTTTGTATCTTTTTTCTGTTTCTTAATAAATTCTTTTGAAAAATGTGAACCTTCTCTCAGATGGTTCATGGGTATGGGAAATGATCAACACCCAGGTAGCAGACTTCCCTGGCGGTTTAGTGGTTAAGTCTCCGCACTTCCACTGCAGGGGGCGCAGGTTCGATCCCTGGTCGGGGAACTAAGATCCCACATGCCTCGCGGCACGGCCAAAAAAATTAAAAATTAAAAAACTAAAAAAAACCAAAACAAAACCCAGGTAGTGAAGGGAATCAGATATCATGGCCATTCCCTGCTGTAGCTCCAAAGATGCTACACAGAATCCTTGGGGACATTTCAGGAGCACGGTGATCAACACTGTCATCATCTGTGGTCCCAGCCCTCGCCCCGGGCCACTCCCACCTGTAGGACAGAGGGGCCCTCTGGGCAGAAATGTGCATCTTCCAGGCTCACATTTGGTGGGAGGGAGCCCTCAGGTGATCTGGCCCAGCAGGACCCCGTGGAGGTGTATATGAAGGAGGTGGGCCAGGGGCCCAGGTCAGGATGGCCGTGCCCATCACTGGTCTCTGCTTGTTTTCTGGTTTGTGGGCTCCATCTAACGTGCTGCATTTGTGATCCCACAGTGGCCCCTGCAAGGCTGAGAGGTACCCAGGCTCTAGGAATATCTGCCTACTGGCCAAACCCAACCCCTCTGACCTACTCTCCAAAGACCCTCCAGGAGCTCCTGACCCTCCCTTCTGAGTCCTGAGCAGGAAGAGAAAAGATCTCAGGTCTTTATTTCTAATTCACTCAGCCTCCGGCCTCCCCATCAAATACAGGAGTCAAACAACAGTTACTGAGTGCCACCTACCTGTGCTTCACATCCATCGACTTCCGGGATGGAAGTAGGCACCATCAACGTTATTTTACAGACACGGAAACCTAGGCCTGCGAGGTTTGCTCATTTTAAGTAGATTTCGTTTCTGACTCCAAAAACTGCCCTTCCGACCAGCTCTGAATCCTGAGCGTCTGAATTCTGAGCCTCATTCATCGATGAGAGAGCTGAACAAAATGAGACCTGAGGTTCTTCCCCGAGCTAACAGGCCAGGACCTGTCCCTAAACAGGTCCAGAATCTAGACCCCGGAAGGGAAGCTCGGTGATGCCCCACGCACCTCCACCACCATCTTCTCAGTGCCAGAGCGGCCCCGCTTCCCCACGGAGCAGGAATGACAAGCCACAAGAGAATGCTCTAAGCGGCTCGGTGGGGAAGCAGAGGGTGGGGATGAGGGCCCACCACTGCTTCGGTGACAGCCTGAATAAGAATTCCGCAATTCATCATCAAATGACTCAGCCTGGCTTTGGACCAGAGCCTCTGTGAACCCTGGGGAGTGTGACTCAGCAGCTGAGGGGGCCGGGCGCAGGAGAGCCTGCGGGTCCATGTGAGCGGTGACTGTGGGGAGAATGGCCTGTTCTAGCTCCAGACCCCAGGGCGAAGCGTCTGCCCCTGTGGTCAGGCACACGTGTGCTCGGTTCCCAGCCATGCGGCCCAGCCTCCTCCCTCAAACCTGGGTCTGTCTCTCCTCTGCACTGGAGACGTCACAGCCCCGGAGGTGGCAGACCCACTGCCTCTGCTGACGGGGTCTGCAGCAAGTTGCCAGGCCACAGACTCTGCAGGCCTCTCTCCTCTTCGCTGCCCTGCTGGGGTCAGGCCACCTTCGAATAAGGGCAGCAGAGGCCACACTGTAGGGGTGGGGAAGCAGGGCCATGTCACAGGCTGGGCACACAGCTGGACAGATGTTCACTGCATCCCTCCTCATCACTGGGGTCAGGGGAACGGGCCTCTGGGGTCTTGATTTTGCTCCAGGGTCAACTCAGAAAATGTCTCTTCCCCATCAGAAAGGGCAGCGCCTGTTTCCTCTCCCCTGAATACTAAGTTAGGGACAGTCTCACCAGAAGAAAAGAGCCAGAGCAAGGAGAGACGGAACAGCCCCCGAATCCAGTGAGGGGCCAGGGCACCGAGGCCAGAGGTCAACGTGCAGGGCGGGTGTGCACAGACCCGCTTCTCCCCGCCAGCGCCTGCTTCCCTCCCGTCTCTGACGGCCCTGACTACTTTCTCACCTCGATTATTCACACGCAGCTCTTTCCTCACCTGCAAAACCCTTCAGGACAAGAACTTCTGATTCACACTGAATTTTCCATAACCAGGTGTTCTATAAATACCGGTGAGGGAAAAGATCGAATGAGTGAATTTGGGCTAAAATCTAGTCCCTGTCACTTACGTCAGATAGAACACGGAGAGGAGCTGGAAACATTGCTGGGGCAGGCGCGGAGGCAAAGAGGGTTTATCCCTTTTCCTTAGAAGGGAACATGAGTAAGAGTGAAGTTATCTGGAAAAAAAGATAGTAATCTCACTCCGTTGTACTTCTCCTATGTTCCATGGCACTTTAACCTTCTAACATACTATTCCATTGAATTATTTGTCCTACTTATTGTTATAATTTGTCTCTTCCCCCAAATTCTACCCCAGGTAGAATGCAAGCCCCAGGATGGGGCATTTTGCCTGTTTTGTGCACTAATACCTCCTATGCCTGCAGAATAGTGCCTGGGATATGGTAGATTCGGAATGAATGAATGGTATCTATGAAACATTTACTTGGAGGCAGGTCCCTCTCCGCCCGCTATGTATTTACGTGTACTAAAGTCCAGGAGGTGCATAGTATTATCACCTCTGGTCTAATTATGGGAACAGTGAGGTTAGAAGATTATGTGACATGAACAGGATCACCAGGAGCCGGGAGAGGAGCTGGGCAGAGGTCAACACCAGCCTTGGCCAGCCTGGGACCAACTCTCCAGCACTCCCTGGCGAGGAGATGCACACGAAGCCTTCCCAGGAGCCATACCCTGGTCCAGCTTTGCTGGGTGAGGCTTTTTTTTTTTTTTTTTGGCGTGGACCATTTTAAAAGTCTGTACTGAATTTGTTACAATATTGCTTCTGTTTTATATTTTGGTTTTTTTGGCCACAAGGCATGTGGGATCTTAGCTACCCGACCGGGGATGGAACGCACACCCCCTGTATTGGAAGGCGAAGTCTTAACCACTGCACGACAGGGAAGTCCCCAAGGCTTTTTTTTCTTTCTCTTCCTTCCCACCAACTTCCCACACGACCCCATTCTACCCCCCAAAAGTTAGCTCTGCCCCAAAGTACAGCTTCTTGTCAGTTGGAAAGACTTTTCTTGGCAGGAGAACCACGGAGACACGGGAGCAGAGCGCGGGCCGGGGACCCTGGGCCTGGCTTTCCCTGCCCGGGCCCTGCAGAGCTGGGACAGGGCCGTGCCGTTCCTGCTCCCCACCACCTCCCTCCCCCCACCCCACAGACTGCGTGGGAGGCTCCCAGGCCCAAGCTGAGGGCAGGAGGAACTCCCCAGATCACTTTTTCTGTGCGTTTCCTGCTGCTGGGAGCTGAGCTAGAACCTAAGGAGGTTCCTGCCCACCTCAAGGCGTGAGGGCTCCAGACACTGTCTCCTCTCCAGGCCAGCCCTGCAGGGCCCAGGCAGGGAGAGCCAGGCGCCCTCACCTTCTGCCTTGCTCCCCAGTTCCCTTCTTGGCTCCCGTGCCTCCATGGTTCTCTCGCCAGGAAAAGTCTTTCCAGCCGAAGAGAAGCTACACTTTGGGGCAGAGATATCTCTTGGGGGTGGAATGGGGTCGTGTGGGAAGTTGGCGGGAAGGGAGCTATAAAGGAAAACATCATCCAGGAAAGATGAGCTGGGGTGTGGCTCTCAGGAAGGCCTTGTGCGCTTCACCTCCCCAGGGAGTGCTGGAGAGTTGGCTCCAGGCCGGCCGCGGCTGGCGTTGGCCTCTGCCTGACCACTCGCTCCTGTGTGATCCCTGGAGAAAAGAATAGAGACCCAAGAACACCAGGAAGCAGGGAGAAGGCTGCAGAGACTTGAGGACACACACATCCAAGCTCAGGGAGACACGACGCCATATATCTCCATCCGAGGCCTCGGGGAGGCAGCAGGAGAGGAAGCGAAGGAGGCTGGCGTGTCTGAGCATTGCCTGGAAGTGGTCCATCAGGGGAGGCGGAAGCTGGATTGGGGTTTGTCATCGAGAATCTGTGTCCAGATGTTGAGAAGCAGTGCCACACCCTACGTATGGGTTTGTGGGTGTGGCCAGGGCCAGGCATCTTTGCCGGTGTTTAGATGAGGTGTATCTCTGTGCTCTGCAAAGCACACAGGGGTGGGGGACCTGCTGTCAGGGTGTTCCCCGGCAGGGCACCATGTTCCCAGGCAGGGCACCATGCCAACTTTCACCTCATTAAAGAATCAAGACTGGAATTTCCCTGAAGCTCATTTCCTACCACTTACTACTTAGCGGAGGACCAGAGCTGCCACATCTGTCCTCCGAGGGCAGATGCTGGGCGTGGGCAAGGAGCAGAGCCCTCCAGGAGTGCCTCCATGCCCCGTCCACCTCTCCACCCAGAGGCCCGTCTCCTAACACAGAAGCACATGTGCCTTCCCTCTTGGATTCTTCCTCCTTCTCCTCCAAGAAAGGGAGTCACAGGGAAGAGATCCACATTTAGTCCCAGCTCCACCACTCGCTAAGCAGTGACCTGTGCAGAGGTTCCTTCACCTCTCTGAGCCTCCGTTCCTCATCTGTAAAACAGATGCAGTAAGACAGCACAGAGGTTCCCAGATGAATAAACAAGAGGAAGAACATAAACACAGACGGTGCCTGGCACGTGCAGATGTTCGGTCCATGGCCACCCATTCACTCCTCCCCTCACCCAGCCCTTGGGACCACGGGCCTTCTCTCCATCCTTTCAGAGGCAAAACACCCCATGCACCCATCACTCACTCCACCATGCAGCACGTATTTACTGGACCCTGCCTCTAAATAACCAATGCAAACAGCAAGTGCAAAAACGTCCAGGGGGAGCTTCCCTGGTGGCGCAGTGGTTAAGAATCCGCCTGCCAACGCAGGGGACGCAGATTCGATCCCTGGCCCGGGAAGATCCCACATGCCTCGGAGCAACTAAGCCTGTGCGCCACAACTACTGAGCCTGCGCTCTAGAGCCTACGAGCCACGACTACTGAGCCCGCACACCACAACTACTGAAGCCCGCGCACCTAGAGCCCATGCTCTGCAACAAGAGAAGCCACCGCAATGAGAAGCCCGCGCTCGGTGCAACTAGAGAGGGCCCGCACGCAACAATGAAGACACAATGCAGCCAAAAATAAAATAAATTAATTTAAAAAAAAAAGTGTCCAGGGAAGACACGGCCGGGGCGGAAGGTGGCCGGTCTCCCAGACGAGGCAGCTTTATCATGGTGCTTCATCACAGCCCAGCACCTCCTTCTCGGCTACATGTGCACACCTTGGACAAAGCAATCTCAGGTCCAATTAACATGAACCGGACGCACAAAGAATAGCTTACAGACCCCAAATGCTGGCTTGTTAATTTACAAACAGAGTCACATCCCCAGGCACCTGGACACATCTCTCCTGGGGGCCTCAGAATGTGGCTTTAGTGTGGAATCAGAACAAAGTCAGGACATTGGATGATCTTAATGGCAGGATGACAGTCTGAGGCATCCTCTGCACCTCCAGGCACACCCGTCCTGGGTCCTAGCCACTGAAGTTTGCGGGACGGGACGCCAATTGTCCGGCACAGCCTGGAGCCCCTGCACCAAGATGGGTCTCCTTGGGTCCCCCTTTATGATGAAGAGGAACTTTCCCCTCGTCTTGGCATTTTCCCTCAGACAGAAGACAATGCAGTTACTTCGCTGAAATGCAATCACAATCTTATCTGCTCCTCTACGTCTCCTTAATTGGATTTGGGATATTCACAGACAGACAGTCTCCTAGGTAATTTCTACAGAGGGCTAATATCCTCTCCTAAACTGAGTTTCTTCTTAATTGAATTCTCAGAAGGCCATGTTAACTTCAAGGTATTTGGCTGTCAGGCCCAAGTCCCGCCCACGTGGGGCAGTATTAAGGGACACAGGAAGAAAGTTTACACCCAAACAGTTCCTACCTCTAAACGATGTACAACCCAGTAGGGAAAACAAAACAAACACATGCAATGCAGTCGATGAATAATCCAGTGCTGAATGTGTGATTGTGTGGGTCTGCTCGTAAAAGGGATCAAGTTCAAAGGACAGACAGCTTAGGATGGCCTGGAGGAGGCTGGGAAGGCTTTGGGGAAGAGGCAGAAGCTAAGGCATCTTGGGAGGCTCTGTGGACAGCTGACTTACGTAAGAAAAGCAGGGGAGGTGGAACATTCCAAAGGCAAAACATAGGTGGGAAAAATGGAAATCAGATGGTCTAGATGGAAGGGGGACAGATGTGACCAATTCAGATCCCGCTCCTGTGATGAATGGCTTCCCGGTTCCCTCTTTCACCCCCACTGTTCCTGTTCCTCTTCCCCATCCATGAGCTGGGCTTGTGGAGAAGGTCAGGGAGGCCCATCTCCCCCACCCTCCCCAACATACACAAACACACGCGTGTCCAGACGCAGCAGAACTAACGGTCTGCTGGACAGGAAAGCCCTGTCAGAGTGCAGGGAACCTCCACCCCAGGCCAGGACGGACAGCCCTGGGCTTTCCACCTGCTGCACTGATCACAACCTGATTCAGCCCGGAAACCAGCCCCAGGTGCTAGACACAACATGACCTCTTCCCCTCTCCTACCAGCCCCTTGGGATTCTCAGAAGTGATAACAGGGAGTTCCCCAGTCAGGGGCTTTCCATCTGGGCTCTGCTGCTGGCTCCCACCTCCACCCCCACTTCCCTGAGTAAGCTACCAGCACAGGCAGGCAAGGGCAAGATGGAGTTTGGCATGCCATTTCCAGAAAGAGGGAGAACTGGAGGAGAAACCCCCTCAGAGCCCCGTTCTGGTGGTTTAGGTTCAGGACCAGACCCCTGAGACATCCAGAGCAGAATGGTTTCCATTAGTGCTAGTCTAAAGCAGGAGCTCAGAATGAGAAGGGGTGCCCCCCAATTTCCTGGTGTCCCCTCTGAAGGAGCTAGACCCTGGAAACAAGACAACGGCCCCTCTGCTTCCCCAGACAGCCTGGTCCTTAGACAGAGCTGGCCAGTGTGGAGCTGAGGACTCAGGAGGGCGAGGTCTCTGCCTGCAGGGCCCGCAGCTCCTTCCAACCCTGGCATGACTGAGGCTGTCTGCGTCTGGGACCAGCCTCGCAGAATGGTGAGCTGGCAGGCAGGGCTGCACCCTGGGAAAGAGGGAGTGGGCCCCAGGGAGCCAGTTGTTGGTCTAGGCTGTGAATAACGGAGGCCTCATCGGCACCCCAGAGCCCCGGGGCAGAAGCACCCAGCACAGGGACTGAGTAAGAGAGCAGGTCCGGGCGGGTGGACGACGACAGGGGGGTCGGGAGGCTCTGTCAGGCTACACACACACACACAGACACAGACACAGACACGCACACACACACAGACACACACACACACACACACACACACACACACACACACACACACACACGAGCAAATCTCCCGGCCTGCTCTTTGGGGTCCTTCATTTCCAGGCCCTTCTACCCACACGACTCTCTGCTTCTCCAGGCTAACTCGTCCTCCCTGCATGCCCCTCTGCCCTATCCCAAAGGTTGGGGCCCTGGACTTCTCCCCCCCTGCCCCAGGCCGTGGCTGTATGCCTGATTTCATGTGTCACTCAAGAGGCATTTGACCCAACCTTCCTTGGAACTGCTTATCTTTAGAAATGCCTGTCTTTCTCCGGAACAGAGCCCTGAGTCCCTCCAGGGCTGGAGCCATATCTCCAGCCCCAGCACTTTCATATGCCCAGCGGGCAGAAAACACAATGAAAGCAGCTCTGCAGGAATGCCAGCAGATGACAATTATGATAGTGACCTTCATTCTTCACAGGCCCTGCCCCACAGGGAGCTTTCCTGAACAGTTCACAGCGTGGCTCTTTCAAGGCATTCGAGGCATGTTCTGGCTCCTCCAGCCCTGAACCAGCTTCTCGTCTCCTCTCTCCCTCTCCACCCATCTCAGAGTTGAGCCTGAAGTCCAAGGTCAGCAGAAAACCAGCTCACAGACATGAACAGGGCAGGAAAAGTGCTCAGGGAGCAACTGGGTCAAAGTTCAGCACGCCCATCCTCCTCCCCAGCTCACCGCCAGAGGCTGCAGCTCCCTGTCGCCAGGTGACCCAGCCTCCAGGCCTAGGGGAACACTGACCAGCTGTCAGGTAGACTCCTTCAAGTGTGATAAGGGGGCTCTGCCTCCAACAGCCTCCCCAGGGCAGCAAGTGCCTGACATTTCACGTCACTGGCTCATGGGGTCTAAGGTCATAGTCTCAATCCTAGAAGCACCCGAAGAGCTAGTAAAAACAAAACAAACCCCAGTATCCCAGGATTCCAGTTCAAGATTCCAATCATCAGGGGTGAGTCTGGGTCTCAGGACTTTTCAAAAGCTCTTGGCGGGGGTGGGTGATGAATTCGGAGATTGGGACTGAAACATACACACTATTATATATACACAATAGATAGCTAATAAGAACCTGCCGTACAGCACGGGGAACTCTACTCAATTCTCTGTAATGACCTATATGGGAAAAGAAGCTTAAAAAAAAAAAAGAGTGGATATATGTATATGTATAACTGATTCACTCTGCTGTACACCTGAAATTAACACAACATTGTAAACCAACTATACTTCAATCAAAATTAAAAAAAAAATTAAAACAAAACAAATGCTCCTGGGTGAGCCTCAGGTGCAGTGGGGGGGCTGAGAATCACTGGATCAAGGCACAGAATATCATAATTCCAAAGTGAGTGTGACTCGGGAGGGTTTAAAATGGTGAATCCTTAAGACCTGAGTTGGAATCAGTTCCTTGCTGGGCAGCAGATCTGGGGGGGTGCGGGGAGGGGAGAGGGGATGAGACCAGGGTCAGAAGAGTTCTGAAGGAAAGAGTCAAGGGTGGTGGGAAGGGGGCAGTGGGACATGCAGTGAGGGAGGGGCATGGACCCATCCTGGGCTGGGAGGTGAGGGGGGACAGCTGTACAGCTATGTGGACAGGTGAGGCACTGAAAAACAGAATGGAGTTAAGAGCTGAGGGCTCTGGAGCCAGCTCCTCTCATTAGCTGAGTGAGCTTGAGCAAGAAATCCGACTCCTTTGTGTGTCGGTTTCCTCATCTGTAGAATGGGGACATCGCCACTCCCCGACTCTGAGCCACAGGAGAACGAACTAAGGTGATGAGTACCAAAGAGGGCTTGGCAGATGGCAACCACTCAGCATACCGTAGCCATCATTACTGCTGTAGTTTGGGGAAGAGGGCAACTCCTAAAACCCTAAAGAAAAGGCATGCAGACCCCAACACCTTAGAAAAGAATGGATTTGCAGATCAGAAGCTGCCTCAACATACTAACAGGGTCAGTCACAAATCCAGGCTGCCTGGCACGAGTTTTCAGAGGCTCAGAATCCATCCTTCCTCCAGGCTTACCAGCATGGGAGTCTGGGAGGCTAGGGGCCCTGCAGCCCTGACGTGGCGGTTGCTTCTCCCTGTCCCTTTCGGATGTAGGCTTCTTCTCTAGCTCTGGGACTTGCCACATTCTTGCTCTTTCTAAAGGCCCTGAAAGAGGACGGAACTTTCCCCTCTGGTATTGCACACAGTGTGGGACCCCAGACAGGCCTCCACCCTGTTCCGGCCATGACCTCATTCATCTCTAATGAAGTTCCTGCAGGTTCTAGCTTCTGCAAATCCTGCCCTAGAACCTAGAATTGTCTTACTTGATTTCCAGCAGCCAACTGGCCATTCGGGGGCTGTGACGGTCCCAGCATAGATGGGTTTCTTTACCAGATGCTCCTTTGGTTCTCCTGGGATCTGCCTGACCTTGGCAGGGGACCCTGTTTTCCCCCCTAGGAGCTCATCTGCCTAAGAAGGCCAGCAAAGGGGGGGGGGGCAGGGACCATTTCTCCCAGTCACTACAAAGCGGGACTCAGACCTCCAGCCTTCCACTCCAGTGCCCATACCTGGAAAACAGTTCACGCTGGGGCATCCCCAGGGTTGTTTACCTGATTGGAGCAGGAAGGCGCAGTCCCTTTCCTTTCCCCCTTGTTCCCTGGTAGGTGATTCTGTTCCTTGTGCATTGTTTTCTTTCCGGTGGAATTTCTGCTCTTGAAGACTCAGCGTTCTGCGTTCCTCCCACCGCTGCCGTTCCTCACATCCTGGTTTCCTCCTGTCCAGACAGCGTTGGCCATCGGCCAGGACCTCGGCCATTCGTGGAGAGGGCAAGGGCTGAGGACAGCAAAGGGTGGAGGCGGGAAGTGGGAAGCTGATCATTCCTCCTTCATCGGAGCCTCAGGCCTCTTCTGCAGGGCCTGCAGTGTGTCCTCCATGGGCAGTGTGTCCACAGTGGGTGGCATGTCCACTATGGGTGGTGTGTCCACCGTGGGCGGTGTGTCCACTGTGGGTGGCGTGTCCACTGTGGGTGGCATGTCCACAGTGGGTGGCGTGTCCACGGTGGGTGGCGTGGCCACCGTGGGTGGCTTGTCCACGGTGGGTGGCTTGTCCACGGTGGGTGGTGTGTCCACCATGGGTGGCTTGTCCACGGTGGGTGGCATGTCCACTATGGGTAGTGTGTCCACCATGGGCGGTGTGTCCACCATGGGCGGTGTGTCCACAGTGGGTGATGTGTCCACCATGCACAGGCAACCCCTCCCCCCCTGCAGTGGGCAGTGAGGCCCAGAGAGCAAGCCTGGGGTGGACACATGGGGAGGTTCTACACAGACGGGGACAGACCTTGGACTTCCCACTCCCAAATTAGTTCCTCCCTGGATTGGGTACAAGACCCGCCTGGCACTAAGGCAGGCAGGGAGCCCAGACGGTCAGGCCAAGATTGAGGTTAATCTCCAGTGTGGTCTCAGGACAGCGGTTAAGGGTGGGCGCGGGGTGGCAGGCAGTACTGCCCAACTTGTGCCAGCTCGCCTGCCCATGGCACTTCCTGTGGGGTTGTGGAAGGTGGGGAGAGGGGGAAGGTGTTTGGGGGGGGGTGGCTCATGCTTCCCCTCTCCTGACCTGGACCCTAGCCCACAGGCCAGTTCCAGGAAAGAGCCCAGGTCTGATTCCTGGGTGTTAAATGCAGCCCAGGTCAACATGCCCCTCCAGCCATGAAGCAGAAGGGGCCCCAGAGCCTTTGTCAGGTCTGGGCCACCTCACGTCTGCCACTCAGCTCCCCTCACTCCAGCAGCCCAGCCCCTCCTCCACCCGTCCCCCCAGGCAGAGCTGTGATGTGAATGACAGTTACGCATTTGCCTGCATCAGCCTTTAATCACACAGCCCTGTTAGTTCCTGACACTGATGGGAGTGGGGGACACAGCAAGGCACCACCAGGCAAGGGACTCAGGACAAAGCCATGTTATAATTCTGGGTCCTGGGAATAGGAGGGACAGCAGGCATTGCCAGCTCTGAGCATCTGCTTTAGATCGAATTTCTTAACTTGGTAATGATGTCTTTTTCAAGCATCTGCAGGAAGCCTGGTCCTGCCCTGCCAGCGCCAGACATGGGCCTTCCTTGCCCCAGTGCCCAGGCCCCACCTGCTGAATTTCTGGGGTTCCTTACCTGAGGACCTGATTAGCTAATCCCTTCTATCACAGGAGTCTTGGTCTCTACCCTCTACCCTCAGGAAACCAATGGGCTCAAGAGAGGACACACACACACACACACACACACACACACACACACACAAACACACACATATTTTTTAAAGTCAGCTGAAGCCTATTGATTGCTTTCTTTCTATGGATAGATACACCTGGTCATTTCATTCAAGCCATCTTTTGAAACCCTAACAAGATAGTTATGGAAGTGACATCATTCTCCCCATTTTGCAGAAGAGAAAAGTAAGGCTGTGGGGAGTAAAAAAGTTACCCAGAGTCTCCTGCTAGTCCTCAGGCCACATCTGCCTCTTTCTACAGAAGACATCTTGTTCATGCCCATGGTGTCTGTCTAGAGAGACTGAAGCATTAGGAAGGGAAGATGATTTGCTCACGACCATGTGGATAACTGGAGCCAGGATGTCTGGTCACAGTGATGACCACCGGGGAATCCTGACGTGTTGAGAGCAAACACATGTGGCTCAGTAAGCAGGTCTGATCGAAAACAGTCTTCCCTCGGTATCTGCAGATTGGTTCCAGGACCCCCGCAGGTACCAAAATCCACAAATACTCTAGACCCTTATATAAAATGGTATAGTATACTCTGTCCTCCGTATTCGCATGTTCTGTATCCACAAGTCCTGCATCAGGGGATTCAACCGACTGCGGATATGATCGGTTGGTTGCATCCACGGGTTCGAACCCACAGATGCGGAGGGCTGACAAGAAGGGGAGGGGAACCTTCGGGTGGTGAGTCTTCTTGGGATGCCTTTCCTAATCAGGGTGGGGTCTCTGAGGTCAGGAAGAGGCAGCAACGGGGATCCAGGAGAGAAAAAGCAGGTCTCCGAGGATGACGTAAGGGACAGGAGCAGTTGCAAGGAGGAGCCCGGTGCTCTGGAGAAGGGAGTGGGCCCAGGAAAGCAGGGATCAGGAGGCGGGTGTGGACGGAGTCGGGAAAGTGTTTCTATGTGGCCTCCAGCCTGCAGAGGGTAGAGGGTGCTGCTTAGGACGGCGACTGCGGTGCAGTGTCTGAAGGCATCTCTGAATGTCACATCAAACCCATCCCAGAGGAGATTCAGAGAAGCTCCTTTATGAACAACTGAGCTGGCGGATGAGGGGAAGGCAGCCGTCCTGTGACTCCCTGGATCAGGCTAACGCCCTCCTGCTCCCTTTTCTTCACACACTGCACTGCTCACTGCTCTCCCCAGCCCTTTCTGCAGCCAAACGGCATGGAGCGGCAGAGGAAGAGCCCCCCACGGATCCAAGCAAGCCAGCAAGACAGGCACCAACTGCCTTCCTGCGCGCCAAGCCAGCTGAGGCAGCCCGGGGTGACTCAGACGAACAGACATGCAGAGAAGGCCTGCTTCCATATGGCGAGGAAGTAAGAGAGAAGGAATAGTCAGTGACTCGGGACGTCCCTGGCTCCCCACTGGCAAATTCCATCTGTGCTGCATCACCAGGCTGCTTCGTTCCTGGGACCTCTGCCCCCCACAGGTTCCCCACTGACCCAGGGTCACTGTTTATCTGGGCGTCTGCCCAGCTCAGTAAACTGGTTGCGTCCAGAGCCAGGATGCAGACTAGAGCAGGAGCCTCTACTTCAAGAACCTGGGAAGAGGCTGCAGTAAGAGTAGACCTAGAACACGAAAGCCCATGAAGAGAGCAAGACGGAGATGGGATGCCTCAGGCAGAAAGGGTTGCTGCCCGGAGATGGAGACAGGTGGAGAGAGGATGGGAGCATTGTCTCCCCTCCCTGTCCTGGG
This sequence comes from Balaenoptera acutorostrata, assembly GCF_949987535.1. NCBI lineage: Eukaryota > Metazoa > Chordata > Mammalia > Artiodactyla > Balaenopteridae > Balaenoptera > Balaenoptera acutorostrata. The sequence continues at coordinate 7,542,079 of NC_080078.1, forward strand.
ATCTGTGACCCGCACCCCCCACCCCCACCCCGCCCCATCCATGCTGCCCTCTGCTTCTCCCTTGCAACCCAGCATCAGTACCTCTTCCTCCGGGAAGACTTCCCTCCACATTTGGGCCCACACCCTGATAGCCCGAGTCTTACAACTTTGTATACAGAGTTTGACAGATGGTTTTAATCTAATCATTGCATGATGTTAATCTTCTGTCCCAGGATGTGTGTCTGTGCCTTCGGAGAAGGGAGAAGCTTACGTTTCTCTGAATCACACCATCGGGCATTGATTGTCAATAACCATTTGGCCATTTGGGGGAAGAGTCACACAACAGCCAGGGTAAAATGAAAGAGGATGTGTCCAGAGAAAGTGATAAAGGGAGATTCAGGAACGCTGGGAATGAGGAACAAGTGCTGGTAAATAGGAAAGAAGTGAATCAGAGTTAGACAATCTATGTACGTGGAGAGAGAAGTGGAAGGAAGGTTAGGATGGGACTGCGGTAGACCCGGTGGGAGTGGGAGGTTCCCAGGCCTGCGCTACCTCATTCTGGCTGCCACCGGCAGGCTCTGCGGTCACACCTACGCCAGAAATCACACATGCCATCTGCCCCATACTTCCCCCTGTGGCCACACTGGGCCCCGTTCTCTCCCTCTGCCTCTTTCTCCCAAGAGAACAGGCTCTTTCTTCCCTGGGGGCTGTGGGGGGGTCTCTGGTGCTCACTGAACACTGACAGTATGAGAGGCCACCCCCAAGGGAATACTGCCCCCCAACACCCCCCCTCCGAGAAATAAGGATAAACAAGACATGGCGATGGCCACAGTAAAGTGAAGGATAAGCACAGAAATGACTGTAAGAGAAGGGGATGTTTGTAAAAGTGGTTCAACTGTTAGGGCGTGTTACAGGGGAATCAATAAGACATAAGGGATGTGGGTGGCGGAGAAGGGGACAAAAGGGCCAAGACCAGAAGAGTAGGTCAAACTCTACTCCATTTTCACCTGCTGATAAAACAAGCCTCCGTCCTTCCTGGTATGCTGGAGGGTTCAAGACACGTGTCAAATGTCAGTGGGGTCCACACGTGACCCCACAGCTCAGAGAGGAAAGTCTTCCCAGGATCTAAAGTCTGCAAAGTCGGCCAGTGGGAGCATGTCAGGATCAGGGTGAAATCAAGAAGATCTGGCCTGAAATGGACAGAGGGGCTGACAGCCATTCTCCTGGGTGACCAGCCAGTCTGCTTCCCCAGGCATTTCATCCACTCTGCTAATCACCGAGAGACATCAAAATATATAACAAGGCGCTTGCCTTATGTCAAAATTAACAGCTCAAGTTGTCTGGGTTCCTGTCCTGGTTCTGCCCCAACCGAGAGCGGCTGCCACTTAGTGAGCGCCTGGAATATGCCGGATGCTTACAATATTTCATTTAATCCTCACAAAACCCCTGGGAATCAAGGGTGGGAATCAGTGTCCATCTACATACCTACCTCACATACAAAAACTGAGACCCACAAAGTTTGGTTTTGCCCAAAGACACATAAGTAGCTAAGTGTCAGAGCCCTGACCAGGCCGGCTCAATGGGCACTGTTCTCCCATTTATGGTATGTCGCTGTGTGTTCTCAAACACATCCCACGGCCTCTCTGGGCCTCAGGTCTCTTACCTGCAAATTCAAAGGACCGGACCAGATGGTTCTTAGAGCCCTCCTGCTCTGAAACTCTATGACATGATTGGAGAAAAAAGCATCCCACATTGGGGGATGCAGGTTTTACTGTTACGGGAGTTTAAGGCGAGATGGCTGGAGGTGGCGGCTGGAGAAGGCGTAAAGGAGAGGGGCTTATGGTGGCAGATTAGGGGGAAGTCAGGCTCGGCACCAGTGTGAGGAGAGACCCTGGACAGGCTGAGGTGGCCCATGTCTGTCGGGCTGTCCCAGGGTCGTGATCTTCAAAGAGAAGAAACTGACACAGAGCCCAGGCCTCGGCTCACTCCTACAAAATGGGGCCAAAAGCCCAGCCCAAACACAGGCTATTTTGGGCGTTGTATTCTTTGGAAAGCCACCAGGCCAGAAATAGCGCTGTGAGTTAGTAGGACCCCGGCCTTCTGCCACCCCCGGCTCTCCCAGTGAAATTACCAAGAATCAGGAGGCCGGCTCTTAACATTCCAGGGAGCCTGTGTAACTGATAGGAGGCAGCCTCTTCTCCCCACAGGAAGGCCTGGAGCAGAGCATTTGACTGTAAAAGGGATTCTGCACAAGGAGAGGAGAGGGAAAGAGGGATTGAGTCACGGAGAGCAGAAAAGAGAGAAGGGGAAAACGGGGAGAGAGCTCACATAGCTGAGACTACAGGAGACGGGCGAGAGGGGATGGAGATTCCCAGTGGATGGAGGGATGAGTAGAAGAGATAAGAAGAGGGAGTCTAGAGGGAGAAAAGGAAAGAGAAAAAGAGGGTGGGTGCCTGGGGCTTGGAGAGCAAAGGGGAAGCAAAGAGGAAGAACAGAGAGCAAGAGGGCAGCTGGAGGGCAGGAGGTAAAGCGTTGGAGGGAAGACCAGCATAGCTGAGGCCCCAGTGGAACCAGGGCTACTGGGGTGGGTGGGATGGGGACAGGGATGGGGGACAGTCACGGAAAGTGTGAGTCTGATCTCGTCACGAAACACCTGCTCAGGGCAGATGAAAACATCTTTCCCAGTTGGCTAGAACTGGAACTTCCCCCAGAAATCCACAGCCCTGTAACTCATCCTGTTATCTCTGACCCTCCGGGACTCAGAGATCCAGTTATTTCAACAGTAGGGACTTTTGACCCCTTAAAAAAGAGCCAACGCTTGAAAGAGGTGACGGGGTCAAGGCTGTTAGTTTGGTGTTCAGGGAAAGGAGGGAAAGTGACAGCTCCTTGAGTCAGGCTGGATTCTGAGAAGGACGTTGCAGGGAGGTCTGCTTTGGGGCAGGGGGCGATCGGACTGCACCCTGGTGTGGAGAAGATCTCCTGAAGGCAGACCAGGGGGAGGCAAGGCCATTTCACGGAGAAGAGAGGCAGGGACCACGATCAAGTCTGGGTTTAGATCATCTGGCGGCCCCAAGTGATCAGAAAGTCAAAGGGAGGGTCAGAAAACCCAGCATGGTACAGTTACACTAGGCTTTGCCTCAGTTTCTAATCCACACCCACCAGACACCTACAAGTCTCCTCCAGTTTGGGAAAAGACCCCTTAGTAAGTCAGCCCTTTCTGTTTCCAAGGTAAAGCGTACCCCTTCTCTCCCCAAAAGGACATAGAGCTGCTCCCAGGTGCTCCTGTGCCCAGGAACAGAGGGGCTTTTCTGGAATGGCATCAGGATCATTCAGGTCCAGGGGTGGGGACAGAAGTGGTCACTGCCCTGGCAGGACCCAGGCGGTCCCAGAAAACAACAGGGCTTTTATGGCTGAGGCTGAGCGAGGAGAGAGACAACAGCTTCTGGAACAGTCCACGGAGGAAGGGATGAGGCTCATCTGAAGTGGCTGGAGAGGCCGGACAGCGGGGCACCTGGAGGGCAGGTCCAGCCACCTCTTGACCCACTGCTCTTCCAACTTGGGGCTTGGCACTCCCAACACAGACTCCCAGGTCCCTGTCCCCCTGTGGCCCCCAAGGGTGAAGGGCAAGGCATTGGGGCCTTTCTGGGGTTAGGAGATGGCTCGGAGGCTTCCCCTTCTCTCCGTGCCACCCCACATCCCCACCTGGTTCCCAGGGGCAACAGGGAAAACAAAGGCGGAGGCAGAGTGAAAATGGGAAAGTCCTCCAGCTGCAGTTGCCCTTGGTATCTGTTTACTTAAAAAATCCAAAACAAACATCCCGACACATCCACCCACTTAAACTTCCTGTGATGCTGCTACCGGCTGTCTCCATGGATACTCCCAGTTGAACCCCACCACCTACACAAAACATGACAGTGTGTGGACTCCCCCACCCAAGTCAAGGGCACCATCCCCCCCAGGACCCCTCTGGCACTACCCTGTCCACAACATCAGGCTACACAGCCAAGGGTGCCACCAGACCCCTAAATGCACCAGCACAGTCCTACAAACTAGCCTCTAGCCAACGTCCACCATCTATAGAATTCTTTGGTCACTTTGCCACCCCTAATCCCGGTGCCCTAGAAGCACATCCCGTAAACCCGCCATGAACTGACGCCCTTACTTCCATCCCTACTGCCGCCACTCCAGCCCTCCAAATGTCTGCATCTGGAGGAAAAGGATAAGACGTAATCCTCCCCAGTCACAGCAGGGAGCTCAGAAAAATGAAACCTACACACTGGGCTCCTAATTTCCCGCCAAGGCTTTAGCCCTTTACCCCAGTTACCCACCACCCCGCCCAGCACACCTCAAACCCCAGCCAGACAGGACTGTTGACACAAAGAGAGCCCTGGGGACACCACCAGAGTCTGGACACGTGGGGGAGTCAGCCACGCATCACCCGATGGACGGGCTGGCAGGCGCTTGGCAGAGAAGAGGGAAAGAGGAGAGGGAGTTCTCCACCAGGCTCATGTGCTACACAGTCAAAACCCAGACAATCACATGGCACGCTCCGTGCCCTCTGGCTGCTGGGATGTGGTCAGGAAGAGGGAGGGGTGTTCTTCCCAGTTCGGCCAGTGCATGGAGCTGGTGGACAAAAGTTTGCAGGATCTTTAGCTTCTTTGATAACTTTGCAGTGATCTGTTTCTCCAAAGGAAAAAGAGGAAGTGTAAATCGTTTCCCTACACTGAGCGCCGGGGAAAGTAAGCACTGGGTGCCAGGGGTCAAGCTGGCATAACATCCCGAGGCAGAGGGCAGCAAAATCAAGGGAGGCCCTGGGGTCAGGGCAACCAGGACTTGCTCAATTGTTCCAAGCCCTCTCTCTCACATGTACACAGACAGGACTGCACGCACACACACACAGATGCCTCAGCAAGTCCCACAGAGGGAGGTGCTGAGGGGGCCCGACCGCTGTTCAGACAGACTTCCAGAGCCAGAAAGTGGGCGGGGCCGGACCATGAGTTAATCTGCTTCCGGCCCACATCTGGTATAAAGGGAAGCAGCAGCCTCCAGAGGAGCACGGCTGCATCTGGCTGAAGGACCAAGAGCACTGTCCAAAGAGCCACACCCCCTCCCCAGCAGAGGAATAGCCACCACCATCAACACCCGAAGCCCCAGCAGCAGCAGGAACGAACTGCCAGTCACAAGGCACCTTGAGAGTTTCAGGTAAGAGGAAAGCAAACTGTCTCCATCTCTGGACCTCGGGCTAAGGCAGGGAGCAGCCCTCTGCAGAATCTCCTCCGTCCATGATCCCCAGTGTTCCTCTTTCTTTCCCTGGAGACCTGCAGCCCTGAGTTGACCCCGTCATATCAGTGATCCCAGGAGAGCGGGGAAGATGGGCAGGACCCCCCAACAATCCCACCACCCAGAAGCAAGGGCCTCACCTCTCTTGGACCCTCTCCATTGAGACATTCCCCTTTCCCAGCGCAGGAAAGGGGTTTTTCACGCCTGCTAACTTGAATGAAGCAATGACTGTGAAAGCATCATAAGAGAATGAAAAAGCATCGTGTAAATCACAGATGTTATTATAATTTCGCCTTTCAGCCTCCTGGAAGGGAAGGGAGATCTCTTGGAGGGTGTTGCCAGCGGGTTCTAAGATTCCCACAGGTGAAAACGCACTTAAGACTCCCTGGGGCTGAGACAGAGAGGAAAAGGCTCAGGATCTGAACTCATCATGGTTTCTGTCCTGCCCTCCTGTTCGCGTATCATCTGCCAGCGGCAAACATGGGGAGCCTGGCCATGGCTGGGGTCCCATCACCCCTCCCCACTCACCATCCTTCCAGAACTATGCCCTCATCTGATCCTTTTCCACTGGCTCTAGGATGCAGATGTCTCCTGTCTTTGCCTGCCTCGCCCTGGGCCTGGCCCTCATCTTTGGGGAAGGCTCTGCCTCCTACAATTACCAGTCTCCGGCGGCCCACCTGGCCACAGACTTTGGAGTGAAAGTGTTTCAGCAGGTGGTGCAGGCCTCCAAGGACCTCAACGTGGTTTTCTCACCCTATGGGGTAGCTTCAGTCATGGCCATGTTACAGCTGACCACAGGAGGAGAAACCCAGCGGCAGATCCAAGAGGCAATGCAATTCAAGATTGATGGTGAGAGATGGGGCAGAGTGGGAGGCGGGCATTCACGTGGTCTTCCCAGGACAGGGGTGTAACTGACCAGAAGCAGAGGAAGGGCTGACCCCAGCTTAGCTGAGCCAACTCCTGTCCTCCCATGCCGCAGGGATGGACCACTGCATCTTCTTCTTACCACACCCTGTGTCACTTGGCTCTTGGACAGTCACAAGGTGTACAGGCCAGTGGATCTGGTATAAACCAGCCCTGCCTCACCACTCATATACTGTGTGACCTTAACCCCTCCGAACCTCAGTGTCCTCATCTGCAAAATGGGGACAATAAAAGTATCTACCACGTGGGGCTGTTGTAAGGGTTAACTAGAATGATGCATGTGAAATGCCTAGCATAGCTATTGTTATTATTCAAAGAAAAAAATTAGGGTTTATAACGTAAAAACAGAGAAAATTATTCCAAGCCAAAGAAAGGGTTAGGACCTAAGATTTTTGAGGAAAAGAGGGAAATGCAGGAAAGATTAAGGTTTGGAATGAAATCTCCATCCAGAGACCTCCGGGGGAGCAGAAGAGTCCCGTGCATGTGGACAGGGTTGGGGGAAGTTAGCCCCACTGGGAGCCCTGGGTTTGAGATGAGCTTAATGTGTCCTTTCCTCCCCGCTTTGGCTCAGAGAAGGGCATGGCCCCTGCCCTCCGTCGACTGTACAAGGAGCTCATGGGGCCATGGAATAAGGATGAGATCAGCACGGCTGATGCCATCTTTGTGCAGCGGGATCTGAAGCTGGTCCAGGGTTTCATGCCCCACTTCTTCAGGCTGTTCCGGACCACAGTCAAGCAGGTGGACTTCTCAGAGATAGAGAGAGCCAGGTTCATCGTCAACGACTGGGTGAAAAGACACACAAAAGGTGAGCAGGCAGGGAAAGGAGGCCAGTCCCAAGGGCCTGCAGAGAAAGGGGATTCAAATCCCAAGTGTCCTAACCTCTCCCTTCCAGCATCTTCTGCTCTGTAGACAGAAGGTCAAGTGCTTTAAGAATCAAAGCATCATGTTTTTCCATAATTAGGCCTTCCCCGTGAGCCAACTCTAAAGTCATCCCTAAAAAAGTATTGCGAGATGTTATAAGAACAGTTATAACCGTGACAAGGGGCACACACAACCCGTCAAGACTGCAGCTTAGGGAGCAAAGTAAGGGGAGACTTATGTTTCCAGGTCTGATCCTGGACAGGATCCCAAGACCATGCAAGTGTGGTGAGTTGGAAGGCTTTCTGAGACTCTTAGGAAGATGAAAGGGTTTGAAAGCAGCTAGATAGGTTCACTAAACCTTACCCAGGCTGTCTTCTGACGGAATCCCTTCTGACACACATCCATTTGAGGACTGGGCGCTGAAGAGGACCATCGAAAAGGATTTAAAAATATCTAGCCTCCTGATCACCTCGATCTCCCACAGGCATGATCAGCGACTTACTTGGCGAAGGGGCTGTGGACCAGCTGACACGCCTGGTGCTGGTAAACGCCCTCTACTTCAATGGCCAGTGGAAGATGCCTTTTCTAGAGTCGAGCACCCACCACCGCCTCTTCCACAAGTCCGATGGCAGCACTGTCTCTGTGCCCATGATGGCTCAGACCAACAAGTTCAACTACAGTAAGTGCAAGACCCTCCCTTCCCCAAGTCCCAGAGTGACTGCACCTCATCCCTGGGGGGCATCCCCTCTAAGGGAGGAGAAACCCTAGAATACACCCCAGCTGTGACAAAGACTCCCCAGGTAGGAGACACTGGGATTATCAGAGCAGCAGAAAGTAGCTTTTACCTTGTGCAAGATGAAGCTGAAATCCAGAAATTCCCTCAGGCCCATATTTGACTGCTTTGACCCCATCTCTCATCTTCATGTGGTTCTAGTGTGATAACCTGGGGTTCACAGATCCTTCTGGGGAAGAGTGATGTGAAAGTTGAGATTGAGGAGATGGGGATTGGAATGAATTAGTAGCTGGGTACTGGGGAGAAGGCTGTGAAGGTAAAGAAGGCCAACAAGAGACAGAGAACCCAGAAGACACTGTGATTTGGCAGAAGAGAAGGGAAATGGGAATAAAGACATTGAACAGGGGAGTGGTGGGGTGGGGGAGCCTCAAAAGCTAGGATGGAGAGCTGGCTTCCAGAAAGAGTGGAGGGGACAGGAGGACTAGTTGAAAAGCCAGTGCCGGGTTAGAATCAACAAGAGCTGGAGCCATTGCCAATGCGCCATCTTGGTGTCTTCGCAGCTGAGTTCACCACCCCCGATGGCCATTACTACGACATCCTGGAGTTGCCCTACCACGGGGACACTCTCAGCATGTTCATTGCTGCCCCCTATGAAAAAGAGGTGCCTCTCTCTGCCCTCACCAACATTCTGGATGCCCAGCTCATCAGCCAGTGGAGAGGGAATATGACCAGACTGACCCGCCTCCTGGTTCTGCCCAAGTAAGCCACCCTTTGCTCTTGCCACACTTGCCAATGCTCTAGTGCCCTCTGCCTACCCCCTCCCCTCTCCCCTGGTTCCCTGAAAGGGCAACCCCCATGTGGAGTTTCCCAAACGTGACATTTGCAGGGTAGGGACAGGGACATGTGTGGGTGGCTGATGGGAAACACTCCGGCCTGGGTTTGATTAAGATTCCTCCCATCATCCCTCTTCTGCTGGAGGGCAGCGGGGGAGTTTTCTAGACCGTGCCCCACATTTCCCACCCTCTGAATACCCAGCAAAAGCTAGCCAAAGGAAGAGCCAGAGAGACAGATGATGCAGGCTTGGGGTGGAGGGGAATACATTGATCTACACTCTTTTAGGAATGCCCCTCACTCCCACCCCCATCTCTTCAAGTTAGCATCCAAACAACGGAGACAAAAGGAATCACTTCCACAGATGAAACAGCCGGAACTACAGCTTCTAGCTGGCTTCCAATAAAGCAGAGTTTTAAAAATCCTTCTGCAGAAGCAAAGAGGGTACCGGAGGCTGAGACTGGATAATTCCAGAATTGTGGGGAAGCGTCCCACCATGCTTACTCCAAATTTCCAGATGCCATAATGCCAGGCTTAGGGAAAGAGGATAATTTAGTTGGTTAGCACGCTCTCACTCTCTCTCTCTCAAAAAAAAAAAAAAAAAAAAAAAAAAAAAAAATAGAGGTAATTAGTTGTGCCCTGATGGGAAGCAGAGCGAGAGCCCCAAAGCCTCGCTGCTGGAGTCCTTCTCAGGCTCAGCTCTCAGAACACAATCTACAGACCGGGTTTTTGTTCAAATATCCTTGCAGAAGAATTTGCCCTGCCCCCTCCCTCCCCAGTCAGACTGAATATCATTGTGCTGAAACTACTGCCTTATTTGAGGAAAGTAATTAGTCATAGGTTCAAGGGGGTGGGGAGATTGCAGGAAAATGTTCATTAGTACTAGAATCTCCCAGCAAGGAGGAGACCTTGCAAATGGATTTGAAAAAAACAAGCTTCCCACTTCTACTTTTTTTTTTTTTTTAATAAATTTATTTATTTATTTGTTTTTGGCTGCGTTGGGTCTTCGTTGCTGCACACGGGCTTTCTCCAGTTGCAGCAAGCCGGGGCTACTCCTCATTGCGGTGCGCGGGCTTCTCACTGCAGTGTCTTCTCTTGTTGCGGAGCACCGGCTCTAGGCATGTGGGCTCAGTAGTTGTGGCTCGCGGGCTCTAGACCACAGGCTCAGTAGTTGTGGCACATGGGCTTAGTTGCTCTGTGGTATGTGGGATCTTCCCGGACCAGGGCTCGAACCCGTGTCCCCTGCATTGGCAGGCAGATTCTCAACCACTGCGCCACCAGGGAAGCCCCCCACTTCTACTTTCACATCAGTCCCCATCCTGTTGGTCTGTGGGGACAGGGATACCTGGTAGGGTTAGAGGTGGCCTGAGCTTGAGCTGTGTCCTGCTTCTGTCTGCAGGTTCTCCCTGGAGAGTGAAGTTGACCTCAGGAGGCCCCTGGAGAACTTGGGAATGATCGACATGTTTAGGCCAAACCAGGCGGACTTCTCAAGACTTTCAGGTAAGAGGTTTTCCTTTCACTTTCTTCCCCTGGTGGACATTGGGGTCCCTAAGAGGACTAAGGAGCTTCTCACTGAGAACCAAAGCTGATGTGTTTTGGTATCCACCTCTGTTTCAGATCAAGAGCTTCTGTACGTGTCACAGGCGCTGCAGAAAGTGAAGATTGAGGTGAATGAGAGCGGCACGGTGGCGTCCTCCTCCACAGGTGAGTCAGGCTCAGGTGAGGCCTGGCAAGTCTCAGCCCCAGGCTTCCAGGAGGGGCCTCGGTCTGGCACCCAGACCCTGGGTGAACCGGGAAGACCCCACTGCCCACGTCAACCAGGTCTCTCGTGGTAGAGCTTCGCTTCCTGTGTGGAGAGCATCATCCCGATCCTACTAGAATACAGGCCTGCTTTCCCTGGCACCCCGTTCCCTCCCCACTGGCTCTGAGGTCCTCTGAATGCGAGGTCCTGGCTTGCTCTCAGAGTGGTCAGTCAACTTAAAGGCACTTGCTTCCAATACGCCCTAAAAGGGTTTAGATAAACGTGCCTGCGAGTGACTACCTGAGAGATCTCTACCCGATTCCTGGAGGAAACCAGGCCTCAGAGGACATCCCAACACTTTTAGGGTTCACATCCAGGAAACAACTGAGCCTCCTAAACCTCCCCCCCATCCCAGTGCCACTGTCACTGGATCACCTGTGACCAATCCAGGCTCCCGTGCCCACGTCCCTCTGCTCTAAGACATGGTCCCTTCTCTTCCAGCCCTTATAGTCTCAGCCCGAATGGCCCCCGAGGAGATCATCATGGACAGACCCTTCCTCTTCGTGGTGCGGCACAACCCCACAGGTGAGCGGGGGGCCCGGGAGACCCCCCCACCCCCCCTGCTCTCCTGGACTCGGGCACTAGTCCGGGCAGGTGTAGACGCCCCCACTCCCCCCAGGAGGACTCCAGGCAAGGAATCACAGCTCTGTTCCCCTTCCCCTCCTCGGAGGCAGTGTTCTCTCCAGACGGGGTGCTCAGTCTGTCCCCCAGTCCCAGCTTAGTCACTAGAGCGGCAGTGCCTCCAGACACTCACTCATCTCCCCGTATCTCAGTTCATCCGTAAACACCGAGCTGGGTGAGCTGTGCTGTCCCCATTCCCCCCACTTCTCATCGCCCATGATTCTTCCGTCCTCAGGAACTGTCCTTTTCATGGGCCAAGTGATGGAACCCTGACCATGGGAAATGCAGCCCTCATCTGGGACAGAACTGGAGATGTCCAAGAAGAAGAAACTCCGGAGCAAAGAATTTTTATTTTAATTCATTTTTCTGGAGAAAGAGAAGATATTTACCTTTTTTTTTTTTTTTTTTTTTAAATGGTAAATCTTTCAAATCTGCCTCTTAGACCTCCGGCTCTCCCAGGAGGGGGAAAGAGGACCTTTGAGTTAAACTCCCCAGTGGAGACCCTGGGAGAGACCTCGGAAGCACAATGCCCCGAAGGTCTCCCAACAAGACTGCAGAACTCCCAGGATCATTTGCGCAGCTGCTTCTGCCCATCGCTCTGCCCGTTCGGGTCTTCGGACCCGGATCGCACTGAGGCCCTGGCAGGATGGCATCGCAAGGCTTACAGGAAGGAGCTTTTGTGTGTTTGCTAGAAATAATTTGTGTTCCGGTCACGTTGCCATCACTCTTGCACTGTCTTGCCACTGCTGAGAAAGCTGGCTGCAGGCCAAAGAAGGCCAATGGGAGAAACACTCTTTCATGTCAAGGTCCGTCCTCCCCCAGCTCAGAGGCGCGAGACCCACCCAGGCCTGGCTGGCCCCTCCCCAGAAACAGTGTGCATATATTATTTTGGAGTGTAGGTGACTTGTTTACTCAGAGAAGCAGGTTTCTTCTTCCCACAAACTTTATGTTGCAGAAATAGAGGGAGAGAGATGAGATGTATGCTTGGTTCTTGGCTCCAATACCCTGGTGGGGAGGGTGGGATGCCAGGGGTGTCCTTGAGTATTTATCACATCCTTGTCCTTGTGTGCTTGTGAGAGAGAAAGGACTATGGAGAAAACATATTATTTAAACTTGTTCATAGTGTTCCTTTGTGGTCTGTGTCATTGCACCTCAGGAGTGGCCACTTGCCTGTCATTCCCCTCCTGGCAGCAGGCGTGATAGGGCCCACACTGCCACCTGGTGGCTGCCTGAACCCCACCGCTCCTCTCCTGGCCTTTCCACTCCGTGGAGCAGGACACCTGCCGGGACTGTCCAACTTCAGCCCACTTTAGGGACCAAAAGGATGTGGTGGGTCAAGGCAGACAGAGTTGTTGTTTCAAAATTTTCCAATATATTTAGGAGCGGGAGTGCAAGAGGCTACACGACCTAGCAGGACAGAACTTTCCCCAATTACAGGGTGACTCACAGCCGCATTGGTGACTCACTTCAGTGTGTCATTTCCGGCTGCTGTGTGTGAGCTGTGGACACGTGAGAGAGAGAGAGAGAGACAGAGAGACAGAGAGAGCGAGAGAGCGAGAGCGAGAGAGTGAGAGAGAGAATGAGAGACACAGCAAGAAGCTCGGGCTCAATTACCCCCGTTAGATAATCTTTCTGAAAGCCAACTAGCTGGTGGGTAAGGCATGAAGACCAGTTTATTGAAGAATTGCACATAGATGTCGAATGAATGTAACCTAATAGAACACTAATCATCCCACTGCGCCCTTCAGTGAAAAATCTTCGTTCTTTGTGTGTTTTTTTTCTTTTTCCATGATGCACTGGACAATGACAGCCACACAGTACCCTCAAGGATACCCAGATGTGGGGTCCAACGTTCTTGAAAGTGTGTTGAATTCTATGCTTTTTCACTTTTGATATAGAAGCAACTAAAAAATGTTTTTTTAAAATAATAAATAAATAAAAAGAATATTCCAAAAGCGTCCCTGGCCTTGACTTTCCATGTTTCACACGGTACAAAATCCAAACGCTGTCAGTTCACAGACCTCTAGGGGGAAAGGGATCTTTATGAAACACACACCCACAAGTTCAAGGCACACTGACCTGTCGTGGGCGAATCCACAGGGCTGGCCACCGGGGCTCTGCAAGAAGACCCCCAGGGATACATCGTGCAGGACATGATTCTCCCTTTGGGCACCATCCTCAAAAAGGAAAGAGGGTTCCCCAAACACCTGCCACCTGCCCAGACACACCTGCTCACTGCTCTGTCACTTCCCGTCTCTGTTCATGCCATTTCCTTCCCCACCCTCCCCCATGCCTACCCCACTCCCCATTTCTCAAAACCCAGACCAAATCCATTTCCCCCACCATGGATAACCCATGGATCCAGTCAACATCATCGCTCTCTGCTTGGCATGTACCCGTCTTTCTTTTTCCTGGTGTGCAACAGTGCGTGCATGTGTGTGCTCTGTGAGTGTGCATGTTGTCCTTCCCACCCCCATGGACATATCAGGTTCCTTGAAAACAAGGCTTTTTTGTTACATAGATTCTTTTTTTTTAACATCTTTATTGGAGTATAATTGCTTTACAATGGTGTGTTAGTTTCCGCTGTATAACAAAGTGAATCAGCCATACCTATACATATATCATCCCCATATCCCCTCCCTTTTGCGTCTCCCTTGCACCCTCCCAATCCCACCCCTCTAGGTGGTCACAAAGCACCGAGCTGATCTCCCTGTGCTATGCGGCTGCTTCCCACTAGCTATCTATTTTACATTTGGTAGTGTATATATGTCCATGCCACTCTCTCGCTTCGTCCCAGCTTACCCTTCCCCCTCCCCGTATCCTCAAGTCCATTTTCTATGTCTGCATCTTTATTCCTGTCTTGCCCCTAGGTTACATAGATACTTTTTTTTTTTTAATTTATTTATTTTTTATTTTGGCTGCGTTGGGTCTTCGTTGCTGCACACGGGCTTTCTCTAGTTGTGGCGAGCGGGGTTTACTCTTTGTTGCAGTGCGCAGGCTTCTCATCGCAGTGGCTTCTCTTGTTGCGGAGCACAGGTTCTAGGCGCACAGGCTCAGTAGTTGTGGTTCGTGGGCTCTAGAGCGCAGGCTCAGTAGTTGTGGCACATGGGCTTAGTCTCTCCGTGGCATGTGGGATCTTCCCAGACCAGGGCTCGAACCTGTGTCCCTTGCATTGGCAGATGGATTCTTAACCACTGTGCCACCAGGGAAGCCCCTACATAGATTTTTAATATCCTCCTTAAAATCTTATCCTGAACAGTCCTTTATTGTCTTCTTCCAGTATCTTGAAGGCTTTTGCCAGAGGACATACTTCCCCCAATTATTTTCCATTCGTATATTCAAAAATAATTTTTAAATGGAAAAAATACCAAGAACTAGCTGTCAAAATTGCGTGCTATCCAGCTCCAGAGCCCTGAAGATGGGACTGAGAGATGCAGGCCCCCCCTGGAAACCTAGATCATGTCTTAATAGGAACTAATTATTGTCCAGAGGCTCTTGATCAAAACATTGTCTGATAGTTAAGCGGTAGTGAGTTCTCCATCACTGGAAGTGTTCAAGGACAGCCAGGATGACCTCTTGGTGGGGATGAGTCAGCAGTCAGGGTAGAGGTGATTTTTTTTAAATGACAAGGAACACCTGCTCATACTAAGACATTCAAACAGTTTGAAAGGGTAAAAGTGGATCACTGATTGACGTTTTGGTTGTTTCATGGCTTTTTAAAAAAATGTCATTGTTGTTACCAACAATGCTGAGACGGACATCCTTGCACATTTATCCCAGTGCACACGTGCTCGTATATGCATAAGATAACTTCTTAGCAATGGGACTAAGTATCTTTTAAGCATCTCCTAATCCCGCAAGAATGTGATTATGTTGGTAACACCAACATTTTCAAATGGTACAAAACAATCAAAGGTGATCATCTTGCCTGGTAAGAATCCTACTTTTTCTGAAGTTTAAAAAAGCCTTCACAACTTTCCTGAATAACCCCACTGCCATGAATAAAGATAGATTTTTAGACATTGAACTGAAAGAAGCTTCACATTATAATTTTCCCTAAAATTATGTTAGACTTCCCTGGAGCAAATTTTGATTATATGTTTTGGAGAGTAAATCTAGAAAGGGTCTCCATTCACTGACTCCCTCCTCAGTCATTCAACACATACTAAGGCCTTCTCACTGCCCTTCCCCTCCTGTATCCCTCTCAAGTGTCAGTCCAGGGGCATTCTTGGGGCCTCCAACACGACGCACTAGGATGTTCCAAGGAGATGTGGTTATTACACCTTCTCCTTATGGTTTCCTCTCTTTACATTCAGGATTTCTTATCTCCCACGAGGCTGATGTAGTAAGAGGGGCCCCAAAGTGCAATCAAGCCTAGAAGGAAGGTCTTCCTCTCCCCTTAGAAAGCCAGTGGGAACCAGGGCAAGACCCAGAGGAACGAGGCCTAGAATGAGTAGTTCCCCAAAGCTACTCTCAGCTTTAGAGAGAGATGCTCTCCTTTAACCTCGATGACTTCTCCGTCTTTCCTTTCCTATTCTCACTGTGCAACTGGCAAGCCTTGAAGCACTAAGATATGGTTGTAGAACTACAGGGAAAAAGGCCAGAGAGGCCACTTTGCCTCTTCCTAGCTGGCTTAGAGCCCATACACAAAAACTAGATGTAGCCTGAGCCAGCTCACAAGATACTTCTACGCTGAGATTTATGGCCAAAACTTCAGCTGGGGCTAAAGGATTCCTCTTCCTGCAGGAATACTTCCTTCCTCTCATACAGATCCCGCTTCGGGCTCATAAAGGGTAGCTGGCTCATGAAGGCAAAAGTCCAAGAATTTAGGACACCAGCATCCAGATTTAACTTTTGTCCTCCTTATACCCTGAAAATGTGACCAAAGCCAGGCACTGGGCTAGTTGTTGAGGAGCTACCTATCTGTGACAGATTTGCTTAGAGACCAAAAGAGCCTCCTTTTTGCACAAGATGCTTCCAAAAGCAGAACACATTATAGCCTTAATTCTGCAGGATGTAATTCAAACACTGTCCATACATGCTGAGAAGGCTCAGAAGAAAAGAGTTCTTCAGAAGGCCTCTTCGCCACCAAGGGAGTTTGCCCCAGGAAGTGCCCCATTTAACACTACCTTCTTTTCTTCTCAGATATTTTGAGGACAAAGACGGTGATGCAGCCTCACAGTGTGAAGCCCACCCAGCCCTCCTTGGCCACTCTTCCTCTCTCTATTTCTAGGGATGAAAACTCCACAAGATCTGCCTGCATCTATCATAACTGCAGATTTCTTGTTCACCTCACCCATTGGAATTATTTATCTGCCCAGGTGTGGGCAATGAGTATGGATTTTGTAAATCCCTCAAGGGTAAAAAGATTCTATCAGAATGAAACTTGTCAAGGAGATACCATCTGTTTTCCAAATCATTTTTTTTTCCAGGTGGTTCCTCAAGTAAGTTTCATTGTACTAATCATGGCATGCACTTCTGTAGAGATGAGGAAGGTAAGACACAGGAAGGTTGAATCACTTGCCCCAGCCATGCCTGTGCTCCTGGCCACTACACTGTACCGCCTTCTCTGTGGCATTTGTGAACACAGGTCTCCCTGAACACAGAGGAGGGCTCAGACGCAGTCAGGAGCAAAGGTGCTGCCCTCACGTGCCCGTCACCAGGGCGTCCTGGGTGCACACCTGTGCCTTACCGGCTTGAACACCAGCATCCTGAATGCAGCCTTTTCTCCCCTGGCCACCAGAGGTCGCTTTGGCGCCAGTGGAAAGCTTCTGAAGCAAAGCAGCTATGGCTTCAACCAAAATCTTGCCAAGTCTGAACTCCAATTTAACAAGTTTTTCTTTAAACGTGTAACTGTATACTGGGGGCGATGAAGCACTTTTAAAACAGAGTAAGTGAGGGACTTCCCTGGCGGTCCAGTGGTTAAGACTCTGCAGGGGGTGCGGGTTCCATCTCTGGTCAGGGAACAAAGATCCCTCACGCTGCTCAGCGCACGCCAAAAAAACAACAATAATGTAAGTGATTGATGTTTCTTACTCTCAAGTACAGGCATACCTCGGAGATACACTTAATTTATAAATACTTTATTGCTAAAAAATGCTAACCATCATCTGAGCCTGTAATTGTAATCTTTTGCTGGCAGAGGGTCCTGTCTTGATGTGGATGGCTGCTGACTGATCAGGGTCGTGGTTGCTGAAGGTTGGGATGGCTGTGTCAATTTCTTAAAATAAGACAACAATGATTGACTGCATTGACTGACTCTTCCTTTCACAAACAATTTCTCTGTAGCCTGCAATGCTGTTGGATAGCATTTTACCCAGAGTAGAACTTCTTTCAAAATCGGAGTCAATTCCCTCAAATCCTGCCGCTGCTTTATCAACTAAGTTTATGTAATACTCTCATTCCTTTCTTGTCATTTCAAGAGTCTTCACAGCATCTTCACCAGGAGTAGATCTCACCTCAAGAAACCACTTTCTTTGCTCATCCAGAAGAAACAACTCCTCACCATGAAAGTTTTATCGCGAGATTGCAGCAGTTCAGTCACATCTTCAGGCTCCACTTCTGATTCTAGTTCTCTTGCCATTTCTACCACATCTGCAGTTACCACAGTAGTCACAAAGATCACTGATCACAGGTCACCATAACAAAGATAATAATAATGAAAAAGTTTGAAATATTGCAAGAATTACCAAAATGTGACACAGAGGCATGAAGTGAACAAATGCTGTTGGAAAAATGGCGCCAGTAGACTTGCTCAGTGCAGGGTTGCTACAGTACAAACCTTCAATTTGTAAAATACTCAGTATCTGCAAAGCACAATAAAGCAAAGCACAGTTAAATGAAGTCTGCCAGCATCTACGGAGAATACTCACCAAAAAGCTGAAATGTTATGGGAATCACTGCAAAAATGGTTGAAAGGAACATTCTAGAAATGATCACTGGAGTGTAAAGGGTTATCAGGACCGGGTGCTTTGTTCAAACTTAAAGGATGAATAAGATGGATTTGGGTCTGTGGGGAGGGAATGGCAGGGCATTCCAGAAAACAATATGAACAAAATCACAAAGGAAAAATAATAGCAAGGCAGGTTCCAGGGACACGCCTGAGAATGAAGTCCCAAGTCATCAAGTTGGTTTTCAGACTGCTGCCTCCCTCCTCTGATAACCCAGCCAGTCTCCCCTTTTTCCATACGCTCTCCTAGTCTATCAGGCAGGTCTGATCTATGTCCCTTGAATAAGCCATGCTTTTTGTGATCCTTCATGTCCCAGGCTGATAGTCTGCAAACTTAGGAAAAGGTGGCGATGTTGACCACAATGGGAAACCAAGAAATGGGATGGTTTCAGGGGAAGGCGGAAGGAAGTTACTCATTTTGGGCAAGTGAAGTTTGAGAGGACAATGAAATTTTCAAGTGGAGGATCCAGTGTACCTTTCTTCAACAACTCTTGGGTACCTGCTGTGTGCCGGGCACTGTGCTAGGCACAGGAGAAACAGCAAAAGAAGGCAGTTTATCCTCCAGCAGGAATAATAGATATTAAATATGTACTATTATATAGAAAATTAGAATTTAGCATATTTGGGGTGAGATGTAAGATTTAAATATCTCGATTAGGTAACCATGTATACCAATCATAATTGAAGCCAATCAACAAGCACTGTGCTAGGTGCTGTAAAGAAATAAAACATGAGTAAGACACTGTCCCAAGGGGAGCTTACAGCTCACATGTGCCATCAACAGACAGTGTGGTGTGATTACCTAGTTTACCTAGTTTAGCACTCAGAGTCCTTTGTTACCAGGAACTGAAACCAACTCTGGCTAAATGAAGCAGAAAAGGAAACTGGGGAGCTCAGGGAACTGCCAGGAGGGCCAGAGAACCAGCAGGAGGTCTCACACTGGAGACAGAGCCCCAAATTACAAATCACCAGGTACCCCCACCCTACCTCTTACTGGTACGGGACACTGCCATTGGCACCACTCCACCTGCGCCCTAGGTTTTGTCCTCTACGCTCATCACCCCATCCCCCCTCATTCCCTCCTGGACCAAAGTCCAGGTGAGAGTAAAGACTGGCCGAGTCCAGCAGACATGCCCATGCTGTGGGTACAAAGAGGGCTGCCAAAGGGAATAGCTGGGAAATTCGAATGCTACACTGGGAGGCTGCTCTGTCTCCCCCTAGACTCGTAAGGTGGGGATTCCGAAACCCTAGGAAGGGGGTTTAGAGCCAGGGAAGTGAAAAAGAATGGCAAACATCTACCACAGAAAGTATTCAGGACCCTTAGGAATAGCATATGATAAGGTCCCAACTGCTTAGTTAAAAAAAGAAGTTAAAAAAACCCCCAGAGATGACTGCAAATGACATCATCAGGGAACAATGAGTACTTAAAGAATACACCAAAAATGGTGGCGGGGGGCTTCCCCTGTGGCGCAGTGGTTGGGAATCCGCCTGCCGATGCAGGGGACACGGGTTCAAGCCCTGGTCCGGGCGGATCCCACACGCCGCGGAGCAGCTGGGCCCGTGCGCCACAGCTGCTGAGCCTGCACTCTGGAGCCCGCGAGCCACAACCACTGAGCCTGCGTGCTGCGGCTGCTGGAGCCCGTGCTTGACAACGGGAGAGGCCACCCAATGAGAAGCCCTCCCAGCGCCGCGAGGGCAACGAAAACCCAACGCAGCCAAAAATAAATAAATAAAAAATAAATTAAAAAAAAAGAAAAAAAAAGGTGGCAGGGAGCGTCATCACAGGAGAAACATAGATCATAGACTCAGAAATGAAAGGCTTCGGAGGCCATGTGGATCACCCTTCCACCCACCGCAGGAACCACCTCTCCAACCGGATGAGGGAAGAGGGAAGGCTTGGGGAGGTGTCAGCATGGGGTTTGCAGGATAACAATAAAGACGCCATCCATACCAATGAAGGAGAATCTCACCTCTCCTACTTTTCCATTTATACAAATGGCACCACTAATTCTCCAGACTCATCTTTGATTCTTCTTCCTTCTCTACTTAGATGAGTTCTAAATTCAGCTGATTGGCCCATTACAGGTATCTCTCCAATTTGTCCCTCTCCATTTCATTTTTGTGCCTAGATTCCCAAAACTGCCTCCTAGATGATCTTCCAGCCTTCCATTTGTCCTTTCAAATCATCCCCCATATTACTATAAGATTAACTTTTTCAAAGCTGTTTTCACCAAGTTATTCAGCAGCTCAGACAACTATAATGACTCCCAACTGCCCACTGCATCAAATCCGAACTCATCTGCAGACACAAGCTTATTGCACCCACTAACTCATAGATTCTCTACGTGTATCATTCACTAAACATGAAGAGATAAATGCGGTCCACTATCTTCTAGTTAGTTTAAACCACTTGAGTCTATGACTCTATGTGAGCAAAACCCCTATTTCTCACAATTCTCTCATGGATCTTATCTTCTCTGCAGCTAGGCATGGCACGTTGAGACAAGGAATTCTAGAAAGTGTCATCTTTCCAAGGAGTGTAGGAGTTTACATCTCTAGATCTTCCGCACTTCCTCGGGCTGTTGCCTAGATCTCTGCTTTACATCTTTACCTCACTGCTCATTACTTCTTTTTTTTTTTTTAATTTTTATTTATTTATTTATTTATTTTTGGCTGTGCTGGGTCTTTGGTTCGTGCGAGGGCTTTCTCCAGTTGCGGCAAGTGGGGGCCACTCTTCATCGCGGTGCGGGGACCGCTCTTCATCGCGGTGCGCGGGCCTTTCACTATCGCGGCCCCTCCCGTCGCGGGGCACAGGCTCCAGAAGCGCAGGCTCAGCAGCCGTGGCTCACGGGCCCAGCCGCTCCGCGGCATGTGGGATCCTCCCAGACCAGGGCTCGAACCCGTGTCTCCTGCATTAGCAGGCAGATTCTCAACCACTGCGCCACCAGGGAAGCCCTCATTACTTCTTTATATACAAACTTCTCCTCTCCCTTATGAGCACATTTTATTATTTTGCCTTCTGCCCTTCTCACACACTCCCATTCCATCTTTTCACTCCATGATGACAACTTGCTTTACTGATATGATTCTTGACCTAAAAAATAACACCAAGATAGTTCAGCCAATGTCTATGCCATTGGCAAGCCTATGATATAGGCAGAGGAGAAAGGGAGATGAAAAACAAAGGAATAAGAAAAAGAAGTAGACCAAAGAAGTTGGGAAAGGCAAATAGTAGTAATCGCTACCAATATCAAGTGTTTACAGTGTGTCTGATACTTTCTATACAGCCTCAAATCGGACTTGCAAGGTAGGTATTGCTATCTTCATTTTTTAAATCAGTAAATGGAGGGTTAAAGGACCCACCTGAGACTATACATCAAGTAGAGATCAGAAACCAGATTGCATCCCAGGTGATTAGGCCCACCCCCTTGCAACTAAAGCATATGACCTCCATAACAAAGAGTAAGAAGAAAAGAACGCAAAGTGGAGACAGGTAGAGCCTTACCAACATTTGCTTCAAGTGCTACTCAAAAACAATAGCATCATTAGTTACCAACAATTATCTAGAAATATGCCATTAAGTTTTCGGCATGACAAAATTTAAGATTTTTCTCTTATCCATTTATATGCAAACTCCTTTACTACGTGGACACACACACACAAGTATACACACTCACACGTGCACATCCTCAGTCAAAAAGCTTGTATTACAATTTACATCCTTCTCATTTTTACACTTGTGTCTGGGTTACGACTGTCCCTTTTTAGCTTTGACCCGTGCCAACTTTTTAAGATTCTCTTTATTTCTTCCTCTTTCGCCTTAATCATGCTTCTCCCCCTCTTCCTTACATCACTTTTCTATCAGCCCCTCCTTTTCTCTTTTTATTTCTCACCTGCCTCATTACCTACACCTTTCTCTTACTTTGAGTGTTGTTGCATCTAGCAGGTTCCCAGTAGATATCTATTTTGAGCTCCATACTTCTCTCATGCTTGCCCCACCACCACCCTTTGTCTTTGCCTTCCTCGTCATTCCTCCTTCCCTACAGACAATTCCCACCCTGCTCCCTCTCAATCGCCCACGCCCCTTCCATTAAACCACCCTACTTCCGCACAAACTCCAGCGGTCATCTCATCCACCTCTCACCCCTTTACCCGCCTTTCTCCCCCAAGGTTCCAAAGAGCGAGGACCTCATTGTCCTCCTCCCCCACCCTCCAACCAGCCCACAAGACAGCCTTGTTACCATGACGACAGGGCTACTCAAAGCTGAAGTCAAGGACCTGGTTGCCATGGCTTCCGCTTCTCCACCTCCAGCCCCGCCCGCGCGCCCCGCAGCGTTGGCGCCTGCGCAGTACGCAAAGCCTTGGTTCTCTGAACCGCGGCGGACAGGGCGGGGCTTCAAGCGAGAGGGAGGGAAGGAGGCGAAAGGATAAGAAAGGGAGTGGAGCTGGCGCCTACGGTGGCCGAAGAGGGACGCGCAGGGCCGGAGGCTGCAGGATGGTAGGCTGTGCAAAGAGGGAGGGGAGGGGGAACCGAGGGGCGTGGGCTGCACCTGCAGGGGTCCTTGGGGCCGCCCTCGGTGTGAGCCGCTCTTTCTCCCTCCGGTCCTCAGAGGCCCTCACTTACCTGGGCGGGTGGGCTAGCCGGCCTCGGAAGGAAGAGCAGCTGGAAATGGCTTTAGGGAGAAGGCGCGGAGAGGGGGCGCATTTGTGGGGAGAGAGGGAGGTGACTAGGGGGCGGCGGGACCGTCCGGAGCCAGGGGGAGCGCGCGGGTCGCGATCCAAGGGGTCCCAACCACTGCCGCAGGGAAGTCGCCCGAGGAATGGGGGCTCCGGGGCCTGTTGGCGGAGGGAGGCAGCGGGGGTCGCGAGTCACCGAGACCCTCTGTCCACGTGCAGCCCAGAGCGGCGGCGGCCGGCGGGAAGGGCGGTGTGTGCGAGGGAATAGTTTCCGGGTCCGAGGAGTGGACGTCCTGCCTCACCTAGAGGCGGGGGTGAGGTGGGGAAGCCAAGTGGGCTCGAGGTTTTGCTCTCGGGGACCCAGGCTTTGGCTTCCCGGTTCCGGTGCTCTTGGCTCTCCGCCCCCCACCCCATCCTCTTTCCGGAACTCGGGCCTTCCGTCTTCCTGCTCCCGGCCCACCTCCCATCGTAGCCGCACACGGCTCCCTTGCGCCCCTCTGTTGACCACCCGCCGCGCTAGCAGCGCTTCGCCTTCCCCGCCACCAAAAAAAGCCAGTTCTCTCGAATTCTGATCCTTAGCCGTCTAAACTAGTACTGTTCCGCACACCCAGGGCTCCAGCCCTGGTAATGTACACGGAGAGAAGAGCTACAGGGAGACGGAGATGACTCCAGGATGTGGCCCGCACCCGCCCACCCCCCCGAACTGGGAAGCTGTGGTTGCACGGGGTAGTGAGGGCTCTGCACTCCCCAGTCCACCCCGCTGCGCTTATTCCACAAACATTCCCTAGGCGAGCCACCCTGAATGGCTGTGTCCAGACTGAGGGACTGAAAGGGAAATTGGTCACCTGGTATCTGGGGAGGTGTGGGCGTTCAGCAGGAGGCACCCTAAAAGGAGGAAAAGAGGAATATGGCTGGCCAAATGCCTGGAGGGCCGAGGAGAGCAGAGGGTGGAATCCGGGGCTCCCAATACCATGTGCTAACGTGAAGGATACCCCTGGGCACAGGACTGGCACGGGAGGGCAGTGTGTTGGGGACATCAGCAAGGGTGTATGGCTAGGATGGGGTGGAGGATTGAGGTAGCTTCTTGAGAACAAAATACCTGATTTCAGCGTGGTGGTGGATAGAAAGAGCAGGAAAGAAAGCAGACATCTCTGACATCAGCTATGGGCTGCTTGTCACCGTGCTAGCATTTTACCCACCTTTGGAAAACAGGATTAGGAAACAGGAGGTCAGGAAATAATAATAATGATACCTAATGTGTTATAGTGCTTACTACGTGCCAGGCACTGTTTCACGTATCAACTCCTTCAATCCCACCTAACAACTCGGGAAAGTAGGTACTTTTATTTCCATCTTACACACCAAGAAACTGAAGCCCAGAGACATAAAGTAATTGCCCAAGGCAAATTGCTCAACTACTAGAGCCAGGATTTGAACCCAAATGACAGACTCAGAAGCTCTGACACCCCCTACAAGGAAAGGCACCTGCTGGTGGGAATAGCCAGAGTTGACAGCAAGGGCTGATGTTTTGAAGAAAGTAGGAGCCGTGAGTAGAGAAGAGTTAGATGGGATGAGTTTGGGGCTGTGTATTTCTGGAGGAAACCAGCTCAGAGAACCAAATCTCTGACCCTTGGCTCTGACTCCCCCCCACCCCCAGATGCGATTCATGCTGCTGTTCAGCCGGCAGGGGAAGCTGCGGCTACAAAAATGGTACCTGGCCACCTCAGACAAGGAGCGAAAGAAGATGGTTCGGGAGCTTATGCAGGTCGTTCTGGCTCGCAAGCCCAAGATGTGCAGCTTCCTGGAGTGGAGGGACCTCAAAGTTGTCTATAAGAGGTGACTCCCCACCTACTTTCAGACCTGCCTGGATCCTGCTTGATTGGGGTCTGGGATGGGTTCACCTGGCCAAGAAATAGGCAGTCCCTTAGGTCAGGGAGAGCTTAGAGCTAAGGACATCTGGAGGGCAGTGATGAACTCCAGCCGCCTTTACTTTCCAAATTCACCTTGAAGAAATTCTTGTTCCCTTTTGGTTTTGCTCAAGCCTGACACCTACTTCATGCACCTACCTCTGTCCCAAAGGCCCCATCTTGTCTATTGCACACGTCCCTGGCAGCCTCATTCAACAATCATAGATCCTGCACCACTTTCCTAACACACACACACACACACACACACACACACACACACGTGCACCAACCCTTTCCAGTTCCTCCTCTGAGCAGGTGAATTCATGGCTCAGGTTTTTGCTGAGTCAAACTGAACAGGTCAGAGGTCGACAGGGAAAGAGCTTGCGTCCCTGCCTGCATTTGTGAGAGGCAGAGTGAGTTACTGTTTGCATACCCTGGGGCCACCCCGCCTGTGTCCAGTAGGGGCACAGACTGGGAATGGGGGGAAATGAGAGGTTTGGGCACAAAATGCCTGGGTCCCAAAGCAGCCCCAGCAGCCCCAGCAGCCGTCCCAGCCATTCCTCCTGTGCCCCTGCCCTCAGATATGCCAGCCTCTACTTCTGCTGTGCCATCGAGGGCCAAGACAATGAGCTTATCACGCTGGAGCTGATCCACCGGTATGTGGAGCTCCTGGACAAATACTTCGGCAGCGTAAGTCTCCCCATCCACCCATTTCCATACGCAGCAATCCCCTCTTTTTACCAAACTCTGGGATCCTTCCGGTCTCTGCCCTGGGAAGACTCAGGAGAGGGGAAGTTGGAACAGTGAGAACAGTAGTTAATCTCCCTCTTTAAGCCTTAAGCCTATTAGCCATGCCCCTTAATCAGCTCAGGGGGGAGGAGGGTGGGGACCAGAATCTGCCACTTAGTCAGTCCATCTAGAGCTCAGCTCCAACTTCTCACACAAGGACAGAGGCCTTGTTCAGAGTTTTATCAGTGGTTCCTGACCTTGACTTTGCTTTGGAATCTTCTGGAGAGTTTTTTTAAAAATAGCGATGCCTATGTCTCAACCCCGGAGATTCTGAATTAACTGATCTGGGATATAGTCTGGGCACTGGCAGTGAGCTCAGATCTTAGGTGGGGAATAGTAATAACTCCATAATTTGTATTCCACTTAATAATTTACAAGGTGCTTTCAGGTTCTCCTGTTTGCTCCTCATTCCATCCTATGAGTAGGTGTTGGTGTCTCCATTTTCAGATGAGAAAACTGAGACTCAGAGAAATTAAATGACATGTAGAGTTAGCTGGTTAGTGTCAAAGTGCTGCTTGGAACTGAAGTCATTTACCCCATGATCCAGAATCTCCTTCCCTGCCCTGCCTCAGTGCCTAGGGAGGGAAGCTAGCCCAGCCTCTGGTAGGAACTGTGTCGCAGATTTGGGGGGAAGGCAACAGGAGTCAAGGTCAAGGGTAGACTAGAGCAACTAATATTTCATGATCACAGAGAAAGAAGCAAGAGAAGGAGAAGGAAAAGCCGAACCAAGGACTAAGGCCTAGGGGTTGGGAGGACAGAGACCTGGGGCAAGAACCCAAGGTGAGGAGGAGTGGTCACGAAGGCCATGGAACTGTGATGAGAAAAAATGGGGGTGGAGATGCACCTTGACACTCAGCTCTGCCTCCCTCCCCACCCCCAGGTTTGCGAGCTGGACATCATCTTCAACTTTGAGAAGGCCTACTTCATCTTGGATGAGTTTTTGATGGGGGGCGACGTCCAGGACACCTCCAAGAAGAGCGTGCTGAAGGCTATCGAGCAGGCGGACCTGCTGCAGGAGGTGCGGGCTGGGGCGGTGAGGAGGAGGGGGAAGATGGCCAAGGCCAAGGGCGCCCTCCCTACCCTGGACTCCTTACCTGCGGGCCCCAGCTGCCCGTTCCCGCCCTCCCTGTGGCGTCTGGCCCCCAAGGCGCCTGGTTGGCCAGCTGGCCCTCAAGCCCTAACTGCTCGGGTTGGAAGGTAGTGGGGGTGGCAGACGGCCGCCTGTGCCAGTTCCCCCCTCCTTCTCCCAAGACCCAGGGTATCTCATCCCAGCCAAATCACCTTTGTCCCACGCTTCTCTTGGCATTGAGGGTTGCTCAGAGAATTGGAGAAGGGGGCACATGATAGGTCATTCTTTCTTTCTTGTTTTTAAACACACACATACTCAAAGCCTCTGCTCCTCAGAAGCAAAATTTTGCTATGGGGATTTGGGGGTTGGGGTTGAGGGCGCCTGGTTGTTGATTCTCCCTTCTATCCGGCACCCCCGCCCTCACGCCATTACTGCCTGCCCCCTCTCTGCTGTGCCACTGCTGAGCCTCGGTGCAGGGAGATGAGTCACCGGAACCTGCAATGATGAGCAAGCCAGCCTGAGCTGGCTCTGAGGAGGGGGAGAGATGGGGGGCGGGGGGGCGGGCTCATCCCTGCAGAAGGAGAAAGGGCAGAATCCAACTTGCCACCTCACTGGTCCAGCTCCCCCATCTCATACACACACACACACAGACACACACACACACACGCACACACACACTCATACACACGTGCCCTGGCACTCACACACCCACCCTGTTGCTAGTGCTCTGTTCAGACCCTAGTGACTCATCTCTCTGCAGTCTGGTCCACCTTTCCTCGGGGACCTGATGCCAACTTCTTACTCCCTCCCCGCACCCAACCATCTGCCACCCCCAGCCCTGGGAAAGCCAGTTTCCCAGCCCCCAGTCCCAGTTTTACTCCCTCCCCTTCAGACACTAAGGCCGAACCCCCTTCTTGCCAAGCTCCTGGCTTTGGGTTCTCTGGGTGGTGGTGGACTCAACCTGGACCCCACTCCTTGCCATGGCTGGCTCTGGGGGGTGCACCTGGGAGGCGCTCCTGCGAGGCTGGAGAGCTCCCCTGAAGGGTCCCCAGCTGTTCCAGCCTTGGGCTCACGTTGGCTTCTCTCTTCCCTCCCCGTGTCTCTCTGTGCTTCCCCCCCTCTGTCTGTCCTTACGATTGCTGTCTTGCCCACCCTCCGCTCCCTCACCCCGTCTGCCTCTCCTGGTGTCTCCACATCACCCTCTGTCTGTCTCTGCCTTAGGAGGATGAGTCGCCGCGCAGTGTGCTGGAGGAGATGGGTCTGGCCTAGCCTCCGCCCGGGGCCGCGTGGAGATGTGGGGAGCTGGTGGAGAGGCAGGGCATCGGTGGCCCTTTTCTTGGTGGGACCCAGCTGCCCCTCCCCTGCTGCCTCACCTTCTTTGGCAGTGAGCTGTGGGCTCAGGGCCCTCAAACATTCCCTCCCTCCACCCCCTACCTCCTGTTTCCCCTTTTCCCACTGAAGGTTTTAGGAGCTAGGAGGCAGGAAAATGTGACCAAGTCGGGGGTGCTATTTGGCTTTCATCCCCTGCCTTTGAAGAACTAATGTCACCCCAAACTCCCCCCCACCGCCCTTATAACTGTAAATATATAAATATGTCAGGTTAAAGGGAAAAGGTTTTCAGGGCTCTTCTCTTCTCCCTGCCCCATAACCTACCTCCAGCCCTCCCCGCAGCCAGCCAGGGCAGCTTCTCTGCCTGGGAGGGGGACCTCCGTGTCTCCAGAGGGAAGTCCTTTTCCCTCATCTGTCTCCTCCCCTTCCTTCTTGGCTGCAGTGGGGCCTCTCTTGGCTGCAGTGGGGCCTCCGTTCAGTTCCAGCAGAGGAGCAACATAGTTAATGTTTTTCTAACCTTGCTACTTTGAGGGAAGGGAGGGCTGGGGGAAGGGTAGGCCTTACAGAAGACTGGGCCCTGTCCCTCCTTCACTCCGAGTTCCGGGTGAGGCAGGAGCTAAGCGGGTGGGGTGGGGAAAGTGTCTGATTTTTTTTTCTTTTCCTCCGAAATAAAAGGAAAAGCATTTCTGGACTTTGCCTGGCTTAGGCTCTGTGAAGGAAGGCAGGGCTGCTGCGATCAGTCAGGACGCGAAAGCAACACTGCCTGTTCCACTCATCCCTGGAACTAGAGTTGCCAGGTTTAAGGCCAAAAAAAAAAAAAAAAAAAAGGAAGATACCCAGTTCAATTTGTTATGATAATGATAATGTTTTTAGAATAAGTGTGTCCTGTGCAAATGTATTCATTGTTTATCTGGAATGCAAATTTGACTGAGTGTCCTGTATTTTACCTGGCACCGCCCTCCCCCCAAACAGATTTGTGAGCTCAGTGTCTTTGACCTCAGTGGCCACTGACCAAGGTGCCTCCAGCTCCCTGAGCTGCCTTCAGACAGGGAGGAGCAACTCCTGGGGATGTGGTTTCACTCCTCTGAGGTTTCTTTGTGGTCATTCACCTGGTTTAGTTTCATTTGGGGAGACTCAAGAGTTCAAGGATATATCCCATCCTCTATGCTTAGAAAAGGCTTGAGAAGCAGTTAAAAGCAGGATGTTTCCATGGCCGCCAACCCCTCCTCCCCATATGTCTTGTGAGGTACATAGGACCAGGGAATTTAGGGAGCAGTTAAAGGAGGTGGGTGGGTAAGGTGGAGCAGGGGTGGTGGGAGCCACCAGCACTGCCTAAGTGGCCCTGAGATCGTGCAAAGAAGAATTTACTAGGTGGGTCAGAGCTGCGGCACCTTATCCGCTCTGCATCTCTCTGCCAGGGCCTGAGGACCTGTGACTTTAACCCCCAAGCTGGAAGTGGAATTTAGGGTTTCCTAAAGGATGTGAGCCTATTCTACGCAATCCCCCCCCCCCCGCGAATACGGTTGAAAGAGGTTCTATCACTCAACCTTGGCTTTTGAGCAGGAGGAGATGGGTGTTGTGGATGGCGCTTCCCTCACCGCCCCTTGGGAAGGACCACGCAGGCCCAAGGGGACGGGTGAATAACCGAGAACAAAGTCCTAATAAAATAGTCACTTTTATTTCTTAGCAAAACTATTTCCTCCGTGAGGGGTATTTACAACAGAGTAGGGAAAGAAGGGGTAAATTCACAGCGATCCGGAGAGGGTGGAGAGGCTCTTGGGAGGCCCAAAGGGCGGGAGACAGACACTTCTTCACACAGTTAACTGGAAATCCTTTTTCCGGTTTCAGACCGGGACATCCCGAGAGGGACTAGGTGGGGACGGGGCCCCGCGGGGGCAGGGAACTCGCACAAACTACCCGGCCCCCTGTGCTGTTCCCGAGACACCCGTGAGTGAGTTTGGGATTTCGGGCTTCCGACGCACGAAGAGGTCTGACAGGTCCCGGCGTAGCCCGGGGGCGGGGCGGCCCGCGGGCGGAGGGGTGGGCGGGGGCGGGGCTGGGCGGCGGCCGAGGGCGGGGCCGGGCGCATGCAAAACACTGAGAGGGGAAAGGAGCGACACGGAGGGGGGGTGGCGGCGCGCGCGGCGGCGCGCGGGGGCGGGGCCGGGGCCGGTCACGGGCGCCTGAGCAGCACGTGCTCGATGTAATTCTCCAGCTCCTCCTGCTCCTGCAGCCGGCGCTCCTCTGCCTCCGCCTGCTCCTGAGCGCGCCGCGCCTGGGCCTCCCTGTCGGGATAGTGGCTCGAAGGCGGCAGGGCGTGGTGGTAGTGGCGGCGGCGCGAGGCAGCGGGTGGCTGCAGTGTTCGCGGCCGGATGTAGTTGGGAAAAGGGTGGTAGGGCCCCGGGGGAAACACCTCGTCCTCCTCCCGATCCCAGGGCGGGAGCACCTCGTTCCAGTCGGGCAGCTCGTCCCGAGCCGGGGCGGGGGAGAGGGGCTGGGGCTGCGGGGAGCGGGCGTGAGTGGGGACGGGGGCGGCCCGGGGGGGCGGCACAGGCTCGGGAGGGGCGTTCTTCTTCCGCTTCCGCTTCTCTTCCACCTCCTCGATGATGCTGACCACGTCGTCCGCTGGCAGGTGGAGTTTGGTGGACAGCTCAATGAGGCTATCGATTGTCTGCGGGTCCATCTCTTCGTCGTCGTCGTCCTCCTCCCCGCCCTCCTCTGCCCCCTCGGCCTCCTTTCGTCGGTGGCCGGGCGTCTCCTCCTGGGAGCGCTTGTCTTCGGCTCCGGCTTCCCCGTCTTCCTCCTCAGCGAACAGTAAAGCGTTCTGTCGCGCCCTCTCCGCCTCCTCCGCCTCCGCCTCCGCCTCCGCCGCCTCCTCATCCTCTTCCCCCACCCTCTCCTCCCCGCCGCGTCTCTCCTGCTCCGCCTCCTCCTGCAGCCCCCGACCCCCAAGGCCGCGCTGCCGAGCCCCGCCCTGCAGCAAATACTGGAGCAGCAGGTCGGAGGCGAGGTCGGCCAGCCGCTCTTCCTGGGCCGCGGCCTGCCGTGTGGCCTCCGCCTGCCGCCTCCCAGCTTCCACCTGCGCCAGCCCTTGCTGTAGAAGGCGCTCTCCCGCCTCAGAGCCGCCCAGGAGTGAGGTCTCCGGCCGGCGCGCCTTGGTAAAGGGAGCGCCCAGGCCTTGGTACGCCTTGGACAAGGGTGCCAATGCCTCACCTAGGTGTGTTTTGGGGGAGGACACTCCTTCCCCGAACTGGTGGGCTTCGGGGAGGTGCCCGCTCTCGGGCATACGCGCCTGGAATTGCGGGGGAGCAGGCGGCGGCAGGGCCGCGCGCTCCGGGACGCGCGCCTGGAACTCTCCCCAGGAAGCCCGCCACACGCGCTCCGGCCCGGGGCTCTCCAGGTTGACTCGGGTCAGCGTGTGCGTGCGGGTTTCCGTCTCTGCTGCCGCCGTCTCTTGCTGGCGCTTGGCACTGCTCGGACTGAAATCTCGCAGTTCCTGAAGCAGGGAAGCTAGCGCCTCGAGCTCCTCGGAGGGGTCGGCCGCCTCGGGACCATTCTCCTGAGTCTGAGGGCGAGGCGGGGCCGCGGGCGCCTGGGTCTCTGGCGCTGGGAGACTGTGGGTCTGGCTGCGCACGGTCTCGGTCAGCAGAGCTTCTGCTGCTTCTTCCTCTGGCCGCTGCTGGGAGCCGCCAGGCGCTGGGGGCGAGGCCGGGCGGTCGAGTGCCTGCAGCAGCACCGCGGCCAGCGCCCGGGGATCCACGCCCTGGAAAAGCTCTCCCTCGTCCTGCGGCTCTGAATTTCTAGCGGCTCGGACCTCTGGGGCGCTAACACCCTTCGGCCCGAGCACTGCGTCCCCAGCTACCGGCTCTTCATGCTCAGAGCTGGGGGGAGGTGGCTGAGCCTCAGGGTGCCCCGGGGGCGCTGCTCCCAACCCCTTGGTCAGTAGAAGGAAGCAGAGGAGGACAGGAGCCGGCAACCTGAGCGATTTCATGACCGAAGGGCTGCCGGAGACTGTGAAAAAATAGAAGTGACCAAAGAAAGAGAGGGTTTCTGTAAGAATTTTCCGCTCTCTGATTTTATATTCCCTTCCCCCACCTTTAATCAGGAAAGCCGGGGCTTCCCTTATCCCCCTAACCTTACCCTGAAAAGGGACGTTTAGGAGCAAAGGAGGAAGATGTTGTGCCGATCTCTGGAGTCGTGTAAATGGGAAAACGCCTGCAACCCTTGCTCCCCCAGTGCCTCCTCGCCCCCTTCCCTGAGCCAGCTCACTGCCAGCGCCCACGTACTAAGCAGCAAGGATACGGGGAAAAAAAAAATCTCTGCTCCCTCCCCACAGGACTCCCCGGATGGTGCGTGGGCGACTTCAGCAGCAAGAGAAAAGCGGCGACTCCCCCATTTACCAGGGCCCCTTCCCGGGGGCTCCCCGCTGTGTTTTCAACACTCCCAACTGGGGGAGAGAGAACCCTCCCTCACGCCCACGGCTGCTGAGGGTTTGAGGGACGGACAGCAGAGTATTTACCAGCTGGTGCCACGACGCGGGAGGTGGAGAGGAGGGTCGGGGCGGGGTTGGGACAGGGGAAGATCGGGACTCGTCCGCCTCGGCTCCGAGCGGTGGCTAGGATACGAGCGATGGTCGAGGTCTGGCGTCCAGTGGGCTGGGCTCAGCTGGGTCCGCGCGGCTCCGGGAGACTCGCTCGCTCAGGCTTCAGCACGCTGGACAGCGCCCGCGCCGTTACCGCCTTATAAAGAGGAGCGCGCGGGGTCACGTGGGAATCGCCCCGCCCCATTGACGTCAATGTTCATTCATGGGGAAGCGGGCGGGCGCCTAGAGGCGGGAGGCCGCCCAGCGATTGGAGGATGCGTGCCTCTCCCGGCCCGCGCCTGCGCGCTGCAGGGCTCTGTTGGAGGGGTGTGCGCTAGCCTGGCACCAGGGAAATGAATGAATGAAGGAATGAATGAATGAAATGTTGAGGCGGGCGGGGCAGGGGGGCTATGAATGAATGAAGGAGGGACGAGGAGAAAAGGATGAATGAATGAATGGCAGAATGAATGGAAGGGTGGATTCAGAGACGCTGCAAGGCGGGAGGGTGGGTTACAGAGCAACTTGCAGCGGCGGGAGCCCGACGAGCGGAATAGGGTGGGGGCTCTCCCAGCGTCTGACTGGGTCCCATAGGAGATCCACACTGGGAAGGGGGAAGATAAGGATTGCAAAACTGAGGAGGGGGCCAGACTCCCCATTCCCCGACTGCACGGTGCGTGGGGAACACGCCCAAGGACGGCGTGAACCTGAGAGAAGAGGGATGGTTCTGCGCGCCTGCGGGCGCTGTCCGCGGATCTGCGGTGCAGGGTGCGGGCCCTGGGCCGGGGCACATGGGTGGATCTTGAGGCTTGGGTGATCCTGTCGGAAAGGATCCGAGTTGGAAGAGATAGGGAAAAGAATGAGGATGTGTGTGCCTCTGTGTCGTGTCTGTGCATGGTCTGTGCGTGTCTCGAGAAAAAATGTGTGTCTGTCCTTCTGTCCAGCTGACTCTGTTGGCCCCTTTTCAGACCACCTCTCCCCACCACCCTCCTGCTTCTTCCCCTCTCGCTGCTACCCCCCAAAGGACGTTTGGAGGACGAGAGCAGACCAGGTGGGGAGGGGGGTGCGCAGGTGGGGGGTGACTCAACTCCATCTCTCTCCATTGCTTAAAGGGAAGATTTAAACGCGATGTGGTGGGGGGGGGGAGTGGAGGGTGGGAGTGCAACGTCAGAGATCGCCCCTGTCTGCCACCAGACCCCTCGTCCGCATCTCCTGCCAGAGGGGTTGGGATTGGAGGCTTGGACAGTTAGAGGTTCCGGGGGGATGGGGGGCGATGACGCACAGATTGCGCAAAGAGAATCCATCAGCGAGCCGGGTCCAGTGAAGGGAGACCAGCCGTGGGCGGGGGTGGGGGAGGACGGAAATGAGGAGGGGGGCAGGGGAGAGGAGAGGGAGGCAAGGGGAGAAGCCACTGCAGGAATGAACGGGAGGGAGGGAGGCTGGAGGGGGGCTGCGGCGCAGGCAGAGAGCTGTGCGGGGGCGTGGGCAGGGAAAGGGGGGAGTGGAATGACACATGCCAGACACACAAGGACTGCGGACACGGGTGCCTGTGGGCACACACAGGGCACCCGCGCCCTAAGACTCTGGAAACCGGAATCAGAGCTGTCTGTCAGGAGCTCCGAGACTCTTTCAGAGCCAGTCCTCAACCCCTTCCTCATCTCTTCCTAGCACTGACCCTCATCCTCTCCTCTTTCTCTCTCTCTCAAACTCTCTCTCTCTCTCTCTCTCACACACACACACACACACACACACACACAAACACACGCTCACGTGCTTTCCCTCTATAGCCAGCAGTGGCTTCTCGGTTCCATCAGTGGCTCCACTTTCCCAGAAGAAAGCCCATCAGCTCTGCGGGGAAAGAGGTGGGGAGAAGTAGAGAGAGAGGAAGGAGAGAAGAGATGGGGGCAGGAGAGGGAGGAAGGCAGGCAGGCATCTGGAACAGGTAAAGGATCAGGCTAAAGAAAAAAAAAAAAGGAGAACCAAGGTGACTGTGAAGATGCCAAAGACGGAGAGGAGGGGGCAACAGACCTGAGACTGTGCCTTATCCCCCTCCCCCAAACTATCTAGGACATCCCTCTGCCCCTATGGGTTCCCCTCATTCCTCTTCCTCCTCATCCCACTCCCCTTTATCCTCCCTGCCTGGTTACCGAGAGCAGTGGAATGGGGAGGGGGGGGTCACGTTACCTTCCTGAGGAGGATGAATCAGAGAGAGATGGCTCAGACATCTGGTGGGGGGAGGGGAAGCCATCCGAGAGGGAAGGAAAGAGGGAGGGAGGGAGGCGAGGTGGGGGGGGGG
Source organism: Balaenoptera acutorostrata (assembly GCF_949987535.1). Lineage (NCBI taxonomy): Eukaryota > Metazoa > Chordata > Mammalia > Artiodactyla > Balaenopteridae > Balaenoptera > Balaenoptera acutorostrata. The sequence continues at coordinate 7,576,704 of NC_080078.1, forward strand.
CAGCCTGAGAGGCTGATGGGGCTAAGAGACCAAGTATGAGATGAGGGAGATGGGCATCTAGAGAAACTGTTTGTGTTCCTGTGGGCTTGTATATGTGCACATGCATGTACATACGTGTGCATTGCATTTGTGTGTGTCCAGAGATTAATGAAACATACGGGGAAAGAAAAAGAAAGGGAATGGGGGGACCAATTGTGTATTTAATCAGCTAGAGAGTGGATAGGCATGGTAATGTTCCAATTTAAATATGTAATTTTCTCTTCCAATCTGTGGAGCTGTGTTTTTGCCTATTTCCAGGTGTCTCTGTAAGTGTGAGTGTGTGTGGGTCCTGATCCCTCTGAGTGCCTGTATACCTGTGCGGTTGGGAGTTTGAGTGCATCCAGTCTGGGTACCTGCTGGTGTCTGAAAATTGTGCCTAGCTTGGTGTGTCAATAATATGTGTGTACCCGTGTGTCTTTGTGCATTTATCTGGGTCCTTCCATGTCTGTTGATATACGTTACAGGTTATGTGGACTGCTATGGGCTTTTGATCTTTCCTGCCCCTCCCCCATTTACCTTCACCTCTAGATTTCTGTGCAGAAAAGCCTCAGTATCCTAGCTAGTCATCTGCAGCCTCCAAGTTCAAGTCTTGCCCCGCGTTTTTTAGAGTGTTCCCTCATTCCTCCATTCTTCCCCAACGCTTTCCTCCTCCACTCCGCCCAGAAGTCCAGGGGAGCTTCTCAGAAATCGACATCCTAAGAGTCTCAGTCATTATGACATGGGGGAGGGGGCAGTGAGATGGAAGCCAGGGCAATAGGTTTGGTGATTCCACAATCTGGATTGTGTCTGCATGGACTCTGAATCTCTGGGTCTGTTTCTGCCTCTCTCTATCCCAGTTCCCTTCCAGGGTCAGCTCGTTCACATGCACCCCACCTCTCAAAAATGTGCTGTGCCCTTCACACCTGGCTGCCTCTAAGGGCTTCTGGAAAAGAGCTGGACTGGGGACAGGTTCCTGGGGTTTGGGAGAGGAGGGAGATGGCAGGAAAGAAAGAGGAATGAGAGACAGAGCTGGGAAAGGCAAAGCTGAGATGGGGACCAGGAGGGGAATGCCTGGTGTTTGCTCTGAGATGTTTGTATAAATCCGTCTCTTTGTCTTTGTTTCTGAATCTCTCATACTCTCCAGGAGGGTAGTAAGAGAAGATGGGGTCCAACCAAGTAGTGATCCAAGCTGAAGATTTGGAAAACCAAGGGAGGGGGCAGAGCACTGGGTCTTTTCCCTGAGAAGGTTTGGGAAAGAAAAAGAGAGCAGGGGCTTGGGGGTCCCCGCAGCTCACCTCCCCTCTCTTCCTCCCTTCCCCCAAACCAGTGACTCACCTCTGCAGCCTTTCAATGCGTCAGCTATGGGGGGGACAGGCAGGGAGGGGCACTTTATGAGAAAGGCAGGGGTCTCCACCTTGAATTGAAAGAAGGTGCTGAAGAACCCCGTGGAAATGGCCCCATTAGAACACATCATTGCCTATCCCCTGCCCACCCCAGTTCAGGTGGGTGGGGAGTCCTGGGAAGGGGACTGGGAGAGGGCTACGGGCCACTGGTGGATCTGGGAATGATGAGTAATAAAGGGGGGCTCACCCTGATTTTTAGTCCCAGGGTCCCATTCCTTCATACCCCCACCCACTCCTGGGTGGGGGAGGGGAGACCCAGCAAGCTGGGGGAAGGCAAAGCCGCAGAGATGAGTCACCAAGAAAGGAAAAGAGAAAGAGGGAAAGAGACAGAGATGAGGAGAGACACAGAGACAGCCACTGGAAAGACTGAGAAAGGAACACACACACACACACACACACACACACACACACGCACACACCATGAAGGTGGTATCCACAAACTAACAGGAGGAAGGAAATTTTGTACTTCCATAATCCTGAACCAGCCTCCTCCAGCATCCACCTGTCATACAAACACACACACAACACTATCATTCAGAGTTACACTGATATCCTGAGACACACCCACTTACACAAACACAATGTCACACCTAGTCCAGCAGAGTCACCTGTCCAGGCACATGCTGAAGATGTGACCAGTGTAATGGAGGTTCAGGTTGAGAGCCCTCGATTCCTTTTACACAGGATGGTGGGAGGGCATAAAAGCCCTAAAGGAATGTAACTTCAAAAATCCAAGACTCACAGGCTATGCCTTGCACACGCGACGATACACACAGTCCCCTGCTTCCCCATCCACACGTACATAGTAACCTATCAAGCGCCTCCTCGTCAAGAAGCCACTTGGAGTACCTGATTCTGGGGTACGCCAGGCCCGTAGCCCCGAATATATCCCACCCAGACACCCCCTGATTCGTACACACATGTACAGAAACACAGACACACAAAGACGCCCATGGCCACACTCACACGGACGGAAACCACCTTGCGCTGCCTTGCCCGCGTCCGCACACGTCCTGGCGCCCCCGCGTGGTACTTTTCGGGATCGCAGTCTCCGCCGCTTCGGAGCTCGGCTCCCGCGGGGCGGCGCCCAGGCTCCCTCCACCTCTTCCCCCTCCGTGCGGTGCCCACCCAGGAATGGGGAGAGAGCAAGGGCGCTGGCCACGAGAGAGCCGAGAGCTGGCAGTTAGACGCCTGGATCGTGGGAATGAGGCAGGCTGGTTCCGGATGCCAAGGGGAACTTGCGAGAGAGCAAGAATTTGGAGCAGCAGCGGACTCCCAGGTCCAGGGGAAAGCGAGGCCCGGGACTAGTCCAAGCGCCGCGCCGCTGCCCGCCTCGGTTCTGAGCAATCAATTCTTTCTGCCGCTTGGCTGGTGTGGGGGGTAGGGGCGCGCAACGGCCAGCAGCCCTCCCCAGCTCCCCTCCAGGAAGTCATTAGCCCCAGTGGCACAGGGCTTAGAGATCCTCTCTGATACAGGCTGCTGGGGAAGGGGGAGAGGACAATGCAGCTCATCCCTCCCCACCGAGAAGAAGTGAAACAGACACAGAAGGTGGGCCAAGGGCCCGTTTTATTGCAATACAGCCATGGCTGAAGTGACAGGGAGGAGGGCAGCTTGGTCAGGTGCAGGAGGCAGCCAAGCAAGGCACAGCAGCACAGGCGGAATGGGGGGAAAGAGGGGAGCAGCGGCTGTCTTCTTTGTCCACCTTCTTCCACCTCCTGGCGCCCTCCTCTGTCCATGTCTTTGATTCCATCCCCAGCGAACCCTGTGCTCGCTGTCCATTGTCCAACAAGAAGGTCCAGCTACAGTGAGGTTCTGAGGTATGCTCTGGGCTGGGGACACCTGGTTTCTAGTCTCTGCCAGACTCCCAGCTATTGTGAGCCACTTGGAAGGCACTTGAGTCTTTCTGAGCCTGTGTCCTCCCTCTGCGGGAGATGTGAGGATCCCGTGTAGGAGACATCGCTGTGCAAATGCAGCTGTTACTACTTGCATTTAAATAGAAGACCGTCAAAGTCTAGAAAAAGCATAAAGGAACAAGAGGATGGGAGGGGTGTCCAGAAATATCTGGAGGAGGGGGTTCCAGTCGCGCTAGAAGGCAGCCCGGGTAGAAGCAGGAGACAGCCTCGCACCAGGCTGAGGGACCTGCCCTCCACTACACCAGGCTCTCCACCCAGAACCCTCTGGTTCACGGGCCTGCTTCGGGCCCTTGGTTGGGGGCATAGGGAAGGGAGCCTGCAAAATAGCACCATTGTGCAAAGTTGGAGGAAACCCCAGTCAGAGGAGGCAGCCTCAGAAAGGTGCATCACCAGAGCGTAAGCAGGGGCCAAGTGGGGGTGAGGCATTATAAATCTATTTCCTTTACAGGGTCCTTCTCCATATTACACACAGGGTGGGGGATGAAGAGATCATGGGGAAGGGGAATGGAGGGGCAGACAAATGGACAACGGAGAACTAAGAGAGGTCCAGGCACAGGAGACTGAGAGGGCGATGAGGAGAGAAGCAGAGGGTAAGCTCTGGGGGCCTGAGAAAGATGGGGAGGAAGAAAAGTAATACCTATTGGGCAACTGTGCTCCTGGCCGGGTACTGGGCGTTGCACACACTTCTGCCAGCTCCCATCCACGAGGGGGCAGAAGGGAGAAGCCACAAAGGGCAGAGTACACTCCCAGGCTGGGGCACGGACAGGGAAAGGCTCTGAAGGAGCCCATTCTTTGGCGGGGAAAGGGAATGGGTGGACAACAGAAGCGCGAGTGGCTCCCCCAAACCCGGCGGTTCAGATCAGGGTGTGGGCAACTGCGTTTGGGGGCGCTAGCGTCAAGATGGCAGACAGATGTAAGGGGGAAAGGGAAGGGAAGGATGGACAGCGGGTGAGTGTAGGCGGCAGAGCCGATGACCGAGGGCAGGGGGAGGGGGCGGAGCTTGAAAACAGCAGGGGCGGGGCTTTGGGGGGATCCGAGGAAGGAGGTGGGTCTAAAGTGCATCTTCTCTCCCCTCCGACTGGAGAGGCCTTAGATGTCGGCCTCCAGCAGGTATTGTTCGGTATAACCCTTGACCAGCTCGAGCCCCAAGCCAGCCTGGCAGAAATCAGCCAGCCTGGCAGAAATCAACCAGATGTAACCACAGCTGGGGCGCCAGGAAGAGCTGGCACATGACGTTGAGGCCGACGAGACGCGGGGCCTGGCGCTGCAGATGCCACAGAAGCTGGCTCTGAACCTGCGCGCCGTCGCTGCCGAAGGCGTAGATGTTGAGGTAGCGCCACGTGCCGTTGCCGCCAGGTGGGATGGGGAAGGGGCGCGTGCACAGCGTGAGCACGCGCGGGCGCGCGCGGCTGTCCACGCGCCACTCCAGGCCCTTGGCCGCCAGCAGCTCAAGTTACTCTCGCTCGGCCGGTAGGGCTGCCAGTCCTGGATGATGGTCCCGCCCGGAAGCACGTCGCGCTGCACAGAGGGCGACAGCAGGGGAGGCGTGCCACGTCGCCGCCAGCCTCCGACACGGCCTCCGTGGGCAGCGGCGAGAAGGTGCCGGAGGCCCGCAGAGCCGCCAACCGCGCGCCCAGCCCCTCCAGCAGGGCCGACACGTTGAACTGGACCAAAAGGATGCCCTGCGGGGGGCACGAGCGAGCGCGGGGCGGGCGGCGGGAGGGCTGCGAGTCCGGCGCCTCTTGGCATCGTCACTCCCACATTCACACCCACGGGCTCCCACCTGGGCCCCTCGGGAGGGCCGACCGTGCGGGGCCGGGTGGAGTGGGGTATGTGAGAGCATGCAGGAACCAGGGGCAAGGCCTCCGAAAACCTGGATCCCCAAGGAGAGTGGAGATCAATGTGGAGTAGTCAGAGACATGGGGATGTGTGCCCCAAGAGTGGAAGCGAGGGAAGCTTATCAGTCGGTAGGATGGGGGAGGCAGAGGGGAAGGACAAAGGCTCAGATTAGGATGTTTGGGTCCCTGAAGAGAGGCGGGATCGATGTAGGGGAGGCAGGGACACGAAGTCCGGACGCCTGGGCTCCAGCCTCCTGGAGTAAGGATGGAGGGTTTAAAGATTGAAAGTCGGGAGCTGTTTGACTTTCCCTGGGCAAAAGGGCCTGGGTAAGGACTGGGAGTCCCAGGGCAGGGCTCATGGGCGCCCCCACTCGGCCGAGTCTGCAGCAAAGGAAAAGCCGGTGACTGGCTGCATGTGGGGTGACAACGCCCGGAGGCCCCTCGGGGACAGGCCCGCCCATCCGAGCTCCCTTGTCCTTCTCACCTGCTTGGTGATTAGGTGGTATTTCTTCAGCTCCCGGGACGCCAGCTGGTCGTCCCGGGTGAGTCGTGCCACCTTGATCCCCGGGTGCCTTCGCTTGACCAGCTGCGAGCAGAAGCGCTGCAGCATCCCAGCCAGGCCCTTGCCGCACTCCCAGGGCGCCGCGCGCAGCCCCTCCACCAGCGCCGTCTCCCCGGCGTCGATCACGTGCACCGACCCCAGGGCGATCTGCGGACCGAGGCCGTTAGGGGGCCCCCGCCCCGCCTTCGCCCCTGCCAGGGCTCGCCTCTTCCCACACACTGAGCACTCCGTCGTCACCACCCCGGGCGCTGGGCCAGACCCGGGGCCTGTCCAGGGAGCTCTCCTCAGCACGTGGGTCTTGGATTCAAGAGCCCGCGGAAAGATCATTCGCGGGCGTCTCTTCCACCTCTTGAGATGCTCCAGACCCCCCGAGCATCAGGTCCTTGCCCATTCGCCACGCCCCCTTTCTTTGGCTCCACTCCCAGGAGCCTGCTACTCCCAGCTTCCTCTTAGCTCCGCCCCAGAGCCCATCTCTTAGCTGCTCCTGCATTCAGGCCCTCTTGGTGCGAGAGTTCAGTCTACTCAGGGGTCCAGACCCCTTTCTAGCTGCTCCCACCCCCAGACTACCCCCTCTTGTCTGCTCCCCTACTTTCTGTGCTCCTTCCCCCAGAAACTCGTCAAAGGAATCCTAAATTACCGAAGCTGTCAGGTTCCTCCGCTATTCCGAGTTCTACACATCCGCCACGCACCCTCACTGGCTGGGCCCCTGGATCCACACGCCCTTCTCTCTCTCTCCTTTTCTTCTTTTTGGGAAATTTCTTCCTGTAATCCTTGCTTCATCTCCCACTCAGGCTACCCCTGCTCTTCTCATTCCTCAGAGTTTCCTTTTTGGGTCAATGGCTTGTGGATCTGGTACCCCTTTGGCATCCAGCTCTTCTTTTTCCCCTGCCCAGAGACAGGACGAAAGAGAAAGGCCCGTCCCCAAGTCCGGATGACTCCTCATTTCCAGATGTCTCTCCTCCAGACCAACCAAATCAACCAATCAAATCCCCTCTTCTCTCTTTCAGCCAATTAGAATTGTCCACTCACATAACCTACATAAGCCTCAGTAACCAACATCCCAGGGGACACACATACCAGCTACTTTGAGGAGGGTGATTTTGGGATGATTAGACTTTTTTTTTTTTTGTAAGAACATGACCTAGGTTTAGGAGATGGGACCAGCAGGGGCACCAAGGGGTGGGTTAGAGATAATTTTAGCTTCCATATCACAAACATGGCTTATGTAAGCACAGTGTGGTTCCAATACAAACAAGCTTCAAAACAAGGGCTCCATCTCCCTCTTTCTTTTCAGTCTAATTCTTAGGCTTAAGGCTCTCCCAGGTAAGCTGGGGTGAAGTAAGACAGCTCAGGCCAGTATCATCAGAGGGCAGGGAGAAGCACAGGCTCAGAGGATCTTAGAGCCCCTGCTATGGCCACTAGGGACCATCAGGTTCAACTCATTCCTTTCACAAAGAGGAAATCAATCAAGGCCCAAGATGGTTAAGATCTTGCCTAAGGTGAGTCAGCTTGGACAAAGCCGGGCTAAAAGTTAAATTTTCCTGGATCTCAGGCCAGTGGGGAGATCTCCGACCCCAGCCTGAAGAGCAAGGATAGGCATGACTGGGTCCTTGGCAGGAGTCAAAGTTTCCAAGTGCTAAGGGTTAAGCTGACTCAGAAGCAGAGATGAGATTGCGGGAGGAACCCCCACTGCCTTCTCCCCACCGTCAATAATTTCTATGCCAAAAGTGAGCTCAATCAGATTCCTTGCACCAGGCTCTGGAGATGATGAGTCCCAGAGAGGAGCAGGTTAGCTTGTGGCTCCCATCTGGATCTCCAGACAACCTCATCAGCTGTTCATGGGTCCCTGGAACATACAAGCTGGTGCTTCAAGGATATTCCAGCAATTCCCCACTGCCTCCATAAGGGGGCAGAATGTGAGCAACTTGTAGACCGGAACACATCCAACTAGGTGCAAACATTAGGCTCCAGTTTCCCTCTTACTTTCAAGATGGGGAGACTACTGCCAAAGAGTGTGTCTGCATCTCAGATAAAGATGTGTGTAAGGGGAGGGCATTCCCAGGGTCACAGGAAAGAACGGGGAACTTGCTAATTCACCCTGCATCTTTTTTCCCCCGGCACTCTACTCCTATTCCCTTTGGGGGAGATGTAAAGGTTCCAAGGTCCTTCAACCCTGGAGGAGGTGGGAGCTGGGAACAAAGCAGGTCAGGGGTAACAGGCCAAGCGAAAGCAGCCAGCTGGCCCCACAACCCTTACTGCACACTCTGATCCCTTCCCACCCTCCAACGTGGCTCCTTGAATTCTAACTCCCATTAGGTGTCTAGACAGAGACAGAGGCAGCCCTGTGCCCCTGGGCACTATGGGAGATGTAGTCCAAGCACCCCCTGGACCAGGCTCCAGGAAAGCGGGCAGCATTTCCTTATCATCCTTGTATCCTTTCTCTCAATCTCATAAATATGAATGATCCACTCTGGCGAGAGGATGATTGGAGTCATCGCTAGGCATGCCGGGAGCCCACCCCCCACCCCATCTCTCTCCCACCAAACACACCTGAAATATTGATGGCCCTGAGGTCGCAGCTTCTCTGAGCTGGAACACGGAACAGAGGAAGCAGAGAGAGGAGGGGCGGAGTCAAAGAGACCGCAGCTACACAAAGCGCCCAAAGAAGAGAGCGAAAAGGACTGGAGCCGAGGCAGAAAGGAGACCAAGGCAACCTGGAGATGATGGGGGGTGGGGGAGAGGCACGGATACCGAGTCACAGACATGACACCTCGTGACTCAGGGCACAGCAGATGCCAAACAAGTCCTAGCACGCGCCCCCTCCCCAAGGAGACCAGAAATAGAAAGCAGCTTGACACACCCCCTTCTCCCCACGATGTGTGGTGGGGAAAGGGGTCACGGGCAGGAGAAAATCAGCAGAGGCTGGAAGAGAACAGAGACTTGAGAGCAGAGGCAGGGGAGACAAGATGAAGTGAGGCAGGGGCAGGGGATGAGGAAGATGGACCAACGAACTGGGGAGAGGGGGTGCCTCAGAGGGCCACAATCATGGAGAAGGGGCGGCTGTACTGGAGGGTGGTCCTCGGTCTTTTGGGGGAAGCAGGCGGGAGGGAGATCCCGAAGGAAGCTGTCTACTAGGCAGGGGTCCCCCTGGGCACCAGACTCTGGGGACAGGTGGGAGCCAAATGATGATGGGAGGCGGAGGGAAAGCGCCTCCGAACACCTGGGCGAAGTCAGGTCTCAAGTTATCTGGGACGCGGGACTGGGATGGGTTGGGCGGTAGGAGGCGCAGAGGCTCTCTTCCCCTGAGGGGGCGTGGCCTTCTGCTGCCCCCATTCCGCGGGGGAGGAGCACGCCAGCCCCCCGCCCCCAGGCCTGGCAGCCCCCCTACCTCTCTCAAGCCAGGGCCAGGGACCGGGTGCTGAGAAGCCGATCGGGGCCGGCCGCGCAGACAGCGAACGGTACCTAGAGCGGGGTCACCTCGGAGCTCCGAGGGTCAAATTCCGATGACACGCGGGGACCGGGCCGCCGCCGTCCGGTCCCTACTCGGAGTTCCGATGCGAAGGCCGGGTCTGCTCAGTCCTGCACGCGGGCTCGGGCGCCCAGAGCTTCGGGATTCGGGCGGTACGCGCGGCCGCTGCTCTGCTCGGGCTCGGCCGAGGGGAGGAAACCCCAGAGATGCAGAGGAAACATGGCGCGGATCTGGAGCGGACTCGGTTGCCACCGGGGGCAGGCGGTGGGGTGGCGGGGCGCCTGGGAAAGCGGAGTTGCCCCTGGGCGGTGAGGTGGGCGCTGCTGGGTGGCCTCTAGCCTTGCAGACGAGAATCCGCCCCTTGTCCCGGTGGGGGGCGGGACTGAGGGTGGGGAGGCATCTCGAGGGTCGGTGGAGGGGCCTGATTGCTGGCTTAGTTATGGCCCCATGCCCGCAGCATCTCTATGTTGGGTCCGGGAATACCCCCCACGCCCAGTCCCCCTTCTCCGGGGGCCACGCTCCTACTCCCCGCAACGTCAGCCCCATTCTCTGATCTCCGGCTGCTAGACAAGTAACAGCGGCGGGAAAGGGGACGCGGAGCCGAACACCCTGGGGACCTGGTCGGAGAAACTGACAGAGGAAATTGGAAACCCATGAAGATCAAGAAGGGTAGAGACACCAAGTGGCAGAAGCCAAGAGCTGAAAGGAGCAGAGCGAGGCCAAGACGGGTCAGATGGGCCACCACTCCCCGGGGGTCGCCGAGCAGCCTCACGCCCCCCTCCCCGCCCTCCGCAATGGCAGGCTCAGCTCCACTCAGCCGCGGACATCTCAGCCACGGGCATCTCACCCGCCGTCAGGCAGCAAGGCCCCCGCGGGGCAGCACGCAGAGAGAAAGACTTCAGTGTACACCTGGGGACACCCGAGTACAAGAACACAGACCTCTGTGCACACGGCTGGGCACCCGTGCTTACCCGGTGGGTGGACGAAGGGTGGGAGGGAGAGCGCAGTGCAGACCCGGAACCGGAGCGGCTGCAGCGCTGCTGCTGACTCTGAACAAGCTGGTGACCCGGGCTCTTAACTCCTGGGGGCTCCCCACCGCATAAAGTGAGATAAAAACACCTGCAGTTCTACCTGCAAGGAACCAGGAAAGGGATGGATGTGCATGTCCTTTAAAACCTGTAAAGTGCTGCGGAGGATGGGACACCACCCCCTTGTCTCCACTGTCGTTCCTGCCCAGCTCCCATACCCACCGCTTCCCACCGAAGTTGACCTCTCACCTACCTCATCCCAGTTTTATACTTTCCAAGGTAATCACTCCATAACCTGGTAATCCCATTGGCTGTGCTAATGTGAAAAGATGGAGGATCATGTTCCTGGACTTCCACACACAAAGCCACCCCAAGAGTTAAAGGGATCAGAGTCATCTCTTGACTTCAAGGCCAATAGGCCAATAAGTAAGTCACTCAACCTTTTTTTTAAAAATAAGACTTCCCCTCATTTCTGATTTTTTGAAACTGCCAACACACTGTGCATCTCACAAAGCTGCAGTCAAGGTGGAATACATTCCAGTGTGGGAAAGGACCTCCAAAAGTTAAAGGTGTTGGAGCAAAAAGTCACTAGTGGCCGAAAGGAGATGCGATCACACTCTAATTCCTTCCCTTTCACCAGAAGACTCCCCTCTGCCACCAGAAACGCTTGGATTGGTCCAACATTCACCCACCTCCAGTTTCCTCAACCAATCAGAATTGAAAGTTTCCCAAAGTTCCAGTTCTTTCATGTCCAAGCTATAGGTGGTGTTGCATTCTTCCATCAAAGGCTCAAATACAGTTGTCTTACTGAAATTTTATCAAATATTGATGTTCGACCTAAATCCAATCATTTATTAGGGGTTACAAAACGGTGATATTCTTAATCTGTCATTCTGGTTTTTTTTCCCCCCCCTAGCTGGAATATGCCTATAAAAGGAAACTTGTTCTCTTCTACTATGATTACCCTTAGAGATAGTTTGTTGAAGGAAAGACCAGATAAATGCTTACATTTTTCCCTTTATTTGTTAACTATTCAAATAATGTGGTGGTTCCTCAGCATCCTTCAGTGGTGATCGATTATTACTTTCAGACAGTTATGAACTCATTGATTTTAAACAGGCTTAATGTGGTGCAATCCAATGCTGTTATTGTCCTTATTAATGTTGAAGCTAGCCAACTTTTTGGATAAACTGATGTTTTAAAGCGACACAGAGGATCGTGCTAGATCTTCAGGAAGCACTACGTGGATGCAGAGGAGAGGATGCCCTGGACCAGCCTGGCACGTTGGCTGGTCAAGGGAAGTGAGACCCCAACTGTGTCTTAGAAATTCCTCTCTGGGGACTTTCCTGGCGGTCCAGTGGTTAAAACTCCGCATTTCCAATTCCCGGGGCGGGGGAGCTGGTTCGATCCCTGGTCTGGGAGTTCATGCCACGGGTGAGGCAAGAAAAAAAAAAAATCCCCTCCAGATGACAAAGAAGGGCAGGGTCCCTCCTGCGCAAGGGGAAGCCTGAGCAAAGCCCAGAGCTGAGAAACAGCCTGCTTTGCAAGAACAAGCAATTCTGGGTTGCACCCATCCTGTAGGCGGGGACTGGCCAGCCAGGGGAGGGCTTTAAACAGGAGAGTGACAGATTTGCCTTGTGAGTAGAGGTTGCCCTCTGGTGGCCACATGGACAATGGCAGGGAAGGAAGAAGGCCTGCCAGGAGGCAATTAGCTGTGCTCCTAAGGCATATATTCATATATTTGTAAGTTAGACGCTTCCAGATTGGAGGAGAAACCACACATTGTTGGGGGTTATTATCCAGATACACGGCAGGAGAAATGGGACAGGGAACCTTGACGGCTCTGTACTGTGGAGTCCAGAGCTCTTGAAAATACAATAGATCCTTTAGGCAGTTTAGTGATCCGTCTTCTCTCTGTGCACGTGGCACCTGCACTTCCCCAAAGAGAAGATCCCATAGCAAATGTTTGTCACCGCCCAACCTGGAACATTCTTTGTCTAATTTGCACAAAGACCACGTCTCGGTGGATGCAGCCCCCAGGCAAAAGCAGACAGTACTTTTGTGTGTCTGGTATCCTGTGTGTCTACAGGGTAAGGCTCTGTTTGTGGGGTGCCTCAAATGCTGTGCTGAGGAGTTCACACCTTCTGACAACGAGGATCCAGTCCCAGTGAATAGGAGGAATGACACGATGAAAACAGTGTTTTAGGGAGAGCATCTTGCCAGCGTGAGAAGGTGTTAGATGGGAGATGAGAGGCAAGACCCCTACTCTCTGAGGAGTGGTCCCAGAGGAAGTCCACGGGAGGGATGGGGGCCTGGAGTAAGAGAAGAAGCTAAGAAGCACTTAGAAGAAGACAGGAGGCCAGGAAGTGTGACTGGGGTTCTGGAAGGTGGGGAGAGAGGAAGGAGGTGAAGGTGATTCTGGCATCCCTAGCATGTTACCCGGGAATGATAACGTCTGGTGGCAGCGGGCAGTGCAGGATATTAAGCTCCTTGGATACGCAGATGCTATGTTTTGTCTACAGATGAGTTGGCTTTTCAGGGCTGCAGAGACTAGCAGTAGGGGAGGACCCACTGGGGCTGGAGCTCTGGAAGAATGACCAGAAATAGGTCTGTAGAAGAGCCCACATTAGGGTCTACATGGGTGGCGGGTGAGTGGGGATAGCCCCGGGCGCAGGGCTGAAGTCTGACCCAGTGGGATTCTCACTGTCTGGGGCTGGAGCTTCCGAAACAGCTGTAATGATTCTCTAACCGACCCTAACCTCCTCCAGCCTGCTGGGTCGACTCCTCTACCCATTCAAAAGGCTCGTCCCCAGCCCAGCCCATCCCAGTGCTGACTCCTCTCTTCTTTCTCTGAAAAGGCTTCCAGATGTTTCCTCCTGGCTCCATCCTGGGTGAGTGGGCACCCACCCAGCAGAGAAATCCAAGGGTAGAGATGGGTGGGAAGATGATGGCTGACAGTTCTCCTCAATCCACACCCAAGGACGCCAGTGCAGCTGTCCCAGGAGCCTGAGTACATCTCATTCACTTCCCAGGACAACCCCGTGTATGTTCAGTGGAAGAAAAATCAAGCCGTGCCCTTGTGATCTGTGCACTTCTCTGTGTTGTATTTCAATAAAAATTAGAAACCCTGCAACTCTGAAGTAGGTAGCCCCGTGTTATAAGGAGGAAACTGAGGTTTGAAAAGCTTAAGTGACTTGGATAAGGCCACGGTCAGTTGTTGGTGGAGCTGAGAATCCGATGGCGGGCATCCGATTCTACGAAGTAGTGGTGTGAGAGAACTACCTTTTATTGGCGCAGTAGCATGGCAGTAGGTGGGGGTCTCAGGGCACTGGGATCAGGGGCTGGGGGGCTGGTGGGTGTGGGGGGAGGGGTAAGGCCGGGGCTAGATGAAGGTGGGGCGAGTGGAAGCTGGGACACCTCAGCTTTCCTTGTGCTCATCAAACAGTTGCTCCAGAGCCTTCACATAGAGCATGTAAGAGTGGTCAACCTGCTCCTCGGTGGGCTGGAGACACTGGGGCACCGGGACGGGGCAGCCCACTGAGGGGAGAGGGGAGACACGGGTGAGGCGCTGCTCATGAAGCTGATGGCAGCCTTCTTCCCTGGAGACGGGCACTCACCCACAGTGGTCATGGGCCTGGAGAAGGGCACCAGGCCCCAGGAGTTGGCTGAGAAGAGACCATAGCCCCAGAAGATGCAAGGAGAAAAGCCCAGGAGCTTCTTGAAGCCCAGCATCTTCTAGCACAGATGCTGCCACGAGTCTGGGGCAAAAGCCTAACTCTGAAGATATCATTCTCCCCAAAGGAGTACATGGGCACCAGAGAAGCGCTGGGAAGGGGCGGCAAGAGAGAAGACGGGTGGTCAGATCAGTGTCTCAAGGAGTGCCCCAAATTCCTCCCTCGCATGATTCCACTTCCCAAGGCCATTTGAAGCAAATGACAGTGGCTACAAAAGAGATCTGAAAGAGGGATTTACATTTCTTGAGGAAAGACTGTGTACTGGGCCTTCCTATATACATCTTCTCATACAGTCTACAATTGCAACATGGTGGCCAGGTAGGTATTAACCCTATTTCACAAGTAAGGAAGCGTGCAAGGACTTGCCTTTGAGAGGGTGTCATAAGAGAATTTGAACCAAGGGCGTCTGAGCCCCAGGGTCCTGTGACTTGCACTATGATCCTGTCTCTCTCCGCCTGGGAGGGAACCTGGGGAACTGGCACCGGTGCTTGGCACAGAGGAAACACTCAAGGGGCAAGAGCGCCCTCTAGGTGTGGTCACAGTGTAAGCTCTGGGGATACACAGGCCCACCTACAGGGGTGCGGGTGTGTAGGGACAGAGGGTGTAGACCCCCAGACACACTGTGACTTCTGAGCATTCAAGGCAGCGCCCCTGGGCACCCACTCACCCGTGCCTCAGTGTCAGGCGGACAAAGCCTTTCCGATTCTGGACAGTGAGGCAGTGCTCCCCTGGGATGGCATACAGGGACATCGTGGGCCTCCTAACCAGGACGACCACAGCCTGCCCGACCTGAGGCTGCGAGAGAATAAAATCCAGGCTCTGGCGGTTCATGGAACATCCTCCTGCAGGCACGAGGAGGTGTGGGAACAGTCACTACCCCGTCCTTGGCTCCCTAGTCCCTTACCCCACCCTTTAGCCTAGGAAGGGTGAGCCCCCCATCCCTTTCCTTCCAAGCTCCCCTACCCCTGTGCCCATGTCAGTGTGCCCTACAGCACCTCTCCCAGCAAGGATGCAGGACGCTTGCTCCAAAGCCATTCACTGACGCCCACTGTGAGCCTGGCCAATGTTCAAGCCAGGTCCCTGGGCTGAATGGTGGGTGGGGTGTGGCTGCTTCCTCCCCTCAGCTCAAGACTCACCAAAGGACAGAAGGTAGTCTTGGTAGACTGGGAAATGGAAGAGGCCATTCAGCATGGCCATCAAGGGCCGGAGCCTGGGGAACTGCTGGGAGAAGCCAGAGCTCTCAGTGGAGAAGTTACAGAGGATTCCCATGGCCATGATCCCATGTGGGTGAGCGACCAGCAGGTAGTTCCGGTCAGGGGGCAGCTCTATTGTTTTCACCAGTTTTGGGGGCAGTGGGCAGGATGAGGGGAAGAAAGCTTAGACAGCAGGATACCAGCTGAACAGAATTCCCTCCACACCAACAGACTTAACTTAGGGTTAGAGTTCAAGGTCCTACGATGGGGTCAAGGGCACAAGGGGCCCCCTCTGGTACACCATCCCACCCCTCCCCCATTGCCTGAACTTAGGCAGCTGTGGGGCTCAGACTCCAGCGTAGGGAGGGGTGAGTAGGTGGGGTACATAGAGGGAAAGGGAGGAATTAGAGCATCTCCTTGGAGGGTCACCTGTTGCCTTAATGGGAAAATAATCCCTTAGGTGCTTCCAAACAGTCCAGTTCCTCATCCACTCAGAATGCCTTCCTCCTTGGGCAGACAGATAAGCGTGGGAGAATTCCTGGAGGCACCATTTATCACCTCTCACTACTTGTTTAGTCCTCACCTGGGGGGCGGGGTGTGTGTCCCGGTCCAGGAAGAACCGTACCAAGTAGAGAACAGAGAAATACCAGAGCGACGTGAAAAGGAGGAAGAGCAGGAGAAGGGAACAGAAGGGGCCTGGGGGAAAGATGAGAAAGAAAAATGAACTAGCTTTTGAAACTCCAGTGGCTCCTCCCCTCCACCCTCACCAATGAGATCACTGGCCATCTCCCAGCTGGACCTCTGGCCCCTCCCCCCTCCCTTGGCCCTCGGACATCCTGGCAGGTGGGGCTCCAGCCTTTCTCCCCCCACCCTCCCCCTTGCCTCCTCCCCCAGTGGACCCCGGGCACCACTCACCCGTGAAGAGGAAAGTGAGCAGGTAGCAGTAGGCGCTCAGTACTTCTAGCCGCTGCTTCTTCAGGGTTTTCATACTGCGCGAGGGCGGCGGGGCTGTGGAGACTCCCACTCTCTCCCCTTCTGCCAGCAGGGCTCCAGGACCCGGAGGACAAACGGTGAAGATTTCGGTACGAGCCGGGGAAGCCTTTCTCGTCTGAGTGACCACGCCCCTGGGGCCTCCCGGGGTTGCTTGTAGAGGGCTGTGTGGATGGGGAGACCTTGGGATCCGGAGCGCCACAGGTCTTCACACACTGATATTTGAACTCCAGACGGTAGGTCTGGGCTGGCCGCTGGGCGGGGCTGGGAGGCGGGGTAGGGGCCGTGCGATGGAGATCCACCCCCGCGTGCATTAGGAATCGTTGTGGGGAGCGGTCGCAGAAGAAGCCGGAGAGCCCACCGACTGGGTCCGCCGAGACTCTTTGATCTCGAGTGCGGCCGGCAGATCCTGGACGCGCGCCCCGGGTGTGTCTGCGGGTCTCCGGGAGTGTCTGGTCCCCTCCGAGGCCCGACCAGGCGCGCGGACTTCCCCCGCCAAGTACAAACACACACACACCGCAGGTCTGTACCCACCTTTAATTTCAGTGCCCACCCACAGTCACCGAGGGCACCGGTGGGGGCCGGCGGCGTGTCTAGGTGGGGGGAGGTGCCCGTCGGCGGGGACGCCAGAGCGCGCTTTGTGCTCTTTCAACAGCTGCTTGAGCCGCTCCAAGTAGACCTCGTGCTGCGCATCCACCCGCGCCCGGCTGGGCCGCGGGGTTCGCTGCGCCGGGATCGGGGCCCCCACTGTGGGCGGAACAGGAGGCCAGAGGGGTGGTCGCTAGCAGCCGCCCGCAGGTCACTTTCTCGCTCGCCGCGATTAACTGGGACAGAGTTCAGGGCTGGCGAGGTTGCCGAAGGCAGCCTGGGGGCGTGGCCGGAGTCCAGGATGTCAGGCCCCAACCGGGGGGGCCTTCACCTCCCGGCGCGGGGAGGGTGCAGGGGCCTTCAGCCCGGGAGGAGCAGGTGGGGGGGCCGGATAGCGGAGCGGGTAGAGGCCGGGGCTCGCCGACGGTGTGGATGGGCGTGCGGAAGGGCAGGAGGAGGCCCCCGGGGGCCGTGGAACAGCGGCAGGGCCACTCTCAGCAGTGGCTGCAGCGCTTCCTGTGTCCTTCGCACCCATGAGCCCGGCGGGTTCGGAAACTGCTGGATGAGCTAGTTCTCCCCGAAAGAGAAGACTGGCATCAGGGAGGTCCTGGGGGAGCAGGGGGGCAACTGACTCCGGACCCCGCCCGGGGCGCGCTGCGCTCCTCCCCGGCAGCGCTGCCCTCTTCCAGCGCCAACTTGACAAATCTCTTCTGATTCCGGATTCGAAAGCTCAGCGCTCCGGGCTTTGCCTCCCACGCCTCCAGGGGCCCCTCCCACTCCCAGGAGGCCCCCCGGGGCCGGGACAAGAGATAGGAGGCGCTGGCCTTGTCCCAGGACACTGATCCTGCGAGAGAGGGCGGAGGCCAGGGGACCTGACGCCTGATTCTTCCAGAAAAGAGGGCGCAGGGCTCTGGGAAAGTAAGTAGAGCTGGGACCAAGTGCCCGCATGCGGGAGGAGGGCAGGTAGGAGGTGACAGCAGGGACTGGGGCTCCTGAGACCCAGCGCTCTCCTCACCAGCACACATGATGTAGTCCTGGAAGACAGGGAGCTGGAACCAACAGGGCAGGGTGAGCAGGTGGGGCTGGAGGTGAGGGAAGAGGTGGGAGAAGCCAGTGGCCTCTGTGCAGAAGTTGCTGCAGGCCCCGCTGACCAGGACCCCGTGAGGGTGGAAGCCAAAGAGGTAGTTCCAGGAGGGATCCGGATCTGCGGTTTTAACCAGCTGGGGGACAGAGGGTGCACACCCCACTGGGGAGCTGACATTGGACTTCGGGGGTGAAGGTCCCGAGAGTCCATTCTGAAGCCCTGCTCCCAGCCAGCGCACCGTTCCCGAGTGCCTCGCTGAGATGGGGAGGTGGTCACGGATATGTCTGCGAATGGCCCGGTTGCGGACGCAGGCAGAGCAGTGGCCTCCTGCCCCAGGTGTGTTTCTATCTCCATGGAGCCAGACCAGGTGGAGGACCGCTAGGATCCAGGCCCAGCCCAGGAATACAAGGAGTAAGGCAGCCAGGCACACGTGGGCAGGAGGTGGTGGTGGTGCGTGGGGGGTTGTGGGGACTCAGGATCCGGAGGTTCGAGTCCCAGGTCCCCCGTTTGCCCCCTTCCCTGTTCCATGGTTTCAGGCCCACCTGTCCTATCTACATCTTTCTCCCTCGTTGAAGGACCCCATCCCACAGACCCCTGCCCTGCCTCCCTCCCTCCCGTGCTGGAATGGGGAAGCAGAGTGCCAGGCGCAGGTTTCCTCAGGTCTTCAGGGACTCAGTGAGCCCCCAAAAGGGGAAGACCCATTGCAGGACGGCAAACACTTGGAGGCCCCGGAAGAGGTGGCTGGAGGAGGATGCAGAGGGGAGTCACCCAGGGGCCACCATGGCTGTGAAGCGTACCTTCTTTGACCCAACCCACTGGTCCTGACCCCTGGCCTGGATTCTGCCCTCGCTTCCGCCCCGCTGCTGACCTGCACATTGGAGCATTGTGAACCCTGGCATGGAAGGGTTAACCACTATTTGGGCTCACAGGGCTGTGACCAGTAGGACCAAAAGGGCTGTGGCTTGGAGCCTGGGGGTGAGGAAGGCGTTTGACTTTGTGGAGGTCAGGACTGGCTCCCTGTGAGGAGCAGGGCTGGGAGAGGTCTGGGTGAGCAGTGGTTGCCATGTGTGTGTACCCTGAAGAGCAGGGCTCCCCATTGGTCACCCGGGCCTGGCCCCTGAACGGTAGGTGACCTGCAGGAGGATATATTCCCTAAGGAGTAGCTTAGGCCTCTGTGGGGAGACCTCCAGAGGGGAGGGTTTTATGGGAAAGGCTAAGGATTGGGGAACCCCTCCAAGAGAGAGCCCACTGGTCTGTCGGCACACCTTCCAGTGGGCTGGGGCCAGTCCTCACTGTGACGGTGGCCCTGTTTAACATTGACCAGAGGCCTGCAGAGCCAGCACTTTTTCCAGGTCAGGGAACGTCACTTGTTTTTGGTTTTTTTTGGCTGCACCTTGCCTTGTGGGATCTTACTTCCCTCACCAGGGATGGAACCCATGGTCCCTGCAGTGCAAGCCAGGAGTCCTAACCACTGGACCACCAAAAGTCTCAGTTAAAAAAAAAAAAAGTCCCGGTCTTGTCTTTTTCAAGGCTGCTTCCCATCCCCCCTCTTCCAGGAAGCTTTCCTGGGCTGACCCTCAGGATTCCCCTCTCCTGATTCCACCTAACGAACAGCTTAGATGCAAGAAGCCACAATAAGGTTCCAGCCTGTCTTCCCTCAAAGAACACATGCCCCCAGGGGGACTTACTTCCCCAGCAATGTCCCTGGAGCCCAGCTTAGGGCTGTGCCACCCCACACTTCATGCACTGGAGAAGATGCTATCAGGTGAGGAGAGAATCAGGGAGGAGAGCTTGTGGGCTTTGTGGGGGTGGGGATGGGGGGTTCTCACCTCAGCCCAACAAGGGAAGTTCTTCTTTCCGTCTGGCCCTCCTCACGTCCTCCCCCAGCTCTGGCAATGACAGGGAGTTAGACATGCGAGCCAGGGAAGCTTCCAGGCTCCCACTCTGCTCTAAAATCATGTTTCCGCCTTTTCTTCTTCTCTGTTCTTTTCCTCTGGAAAACCCCGGGTCTCCCCTCTACACTGGGTGGCGGGAGAGATACGGGGTCCACAGGTAGATGAAAGAATAAATGGACTCGAGAATTACAAATCCTCTTTTATTGAGAGGGAGACTGAAAAACAATAATTTATCACGTGGTGAACACCCAGAAGCCCTCTCCCCGGGAACCCTTGGGGGCTGAGGGGTGGAGTAAGGGGGCTCCCTGAGCTTCCTGAGGGCCGTGTGGTGGGGAGCGAGGCGACACATTCAGTCCCAGGCACACGGAACGTACACCCAGGAGGCGAGGAGCCGGACAGACCCCCTCCGAGGAGGGGGGCACAAGAAGGCACAATGGCAGGGAAGCTTGGGCAGAGTGGTGGAGTGTCAGGGGTCGACAAAAGACACCATGATGTAGCGAGTGCCCCGAGTGGTGGGCAGCCCCTCGTGGTAGTGGGTGAGGCGGCCAGGGTGCAGGAGCCCCCAGCCCTTCCGGGGGGACGACACCACGCAGTCGTAGCGCAGGAAGCGGCAGCCACCTCCCTGGGAAGACGAGAAGGGGCAGGAGTGCAGAGTGAGCGGAAGTGGGGACTGGGCGGCGGGCTGACAGCGGGGAGAGCCGACTGGGGGAATCAGGGAGGCAGGACACAGGAGGTTTGGGCATCAGCAGATGGGAGACCCAGAAGAAAGGGTGAGGCTGCCAGCCCGGAAGGGGTCCAGAGGAGGATACCCACGAAGTCACTGAGAAATATAAAGAAGGCAGACCAGAGGGAGGGAGGTGACTGAGGGGTGTGTGTAGGGATTGTAAGGGGGCGGGACACAGGGTCCTGCGTGTGGGGAGGGGCCCTGGGGGCGCCCTGAAGCGGAGGGCAGTAGGGACTCACCTCATAATCCAGGCCCTTGTGGTTGAGGGCGACATTGAGGGTGAAGGTGGATGAGTCGTGATGTGGCCGGAGAGAGGGCTGCTCATCTGGCCGGTAGCGGACCACAAAGTTCATCACCGCCCGGGTCTGTGGGGACACGGGAGGAGAGGCTGGAGGGATGGCCATCAGGTCCGGGGAGGGGGAGGGGTTCTCACTGGTACCTGCGGGCTGCCTCCCCCAGGGCTGCCCTCCTGTAGGATCTCATTTTATGGGGCCCCAAACACCACGGGGGCCAAAAAGGCATCGTGTGGAGACGTCCCACCGGGACGGGGTGTGGGAAGGGGGAGGAGTGGGGGTGGCGAGTGCAGCGGCCCACCTTGGTGTGGTAGCCTGGGAACAGGCTCTCGGTCATGGGCCCCACGTACGTCCTCAGCAGCTGCAGCCACTGGTCCTCATAGCCCACCTGCTTCATGTGGATGTCCACAGTGGGCACGTTCTCGTAGCCTCCAGCCAGCCTTGAGTCCTGTGGGCAGTGGGCACTGAGCCGATAGGGCAGTGCCAGCCTCCCCCTCCTCTTGCTCCCAGGCCTTAAAGCCTGTATTCCCTCCGTCTGGAAGTCTCGACCACTTCTTAGCTTGACTCACTCCTCCTGTCCTCTAAGTGTCAGCTAAGATGTCACCCCTCCTGTGAAGCTCCTCGGTCCCCCCACGTCTGGGTCAAGGGTCCCTCCGGAGACTCCTGCAGCACCTGGGCTGCCCATCACAGCCTTTAGAAGCTGGGTTGCTGCTGCTACTGACAGCAGGTGAGACCCAGGAGGGCAGAGCTCGACCTGCACCACCCAGGTCAGGGGCTGGCGTCTAGGACCCACCCCGTAAGTATTTCTTGAACGAGTGGATGAATGAATGAATACAGTTGTGCCTCCTGTGGGCCCCTCCCCCTTGGGGACCCCTCCTTGCTCCCACTCTCTGGATTCCATTTTCCCTCAATCAGGGAAATTTCACCTCCCTCCTCCTGGGGTCCCCCCTGCTCCCCTGCCCCAGCCCCTCACCTCATGCCGGCCTCCTGACCACTGGCCGTAGTTCTCCATTTCCTCCACCAGCTCATCACACATTTGCTCAGACAGCAGAGGGAACCAGTACACGTCCGGGCAGGGCTGAGGACGGACAGGGCAGGGCAAGAACAGCAGGGCCGGGTCATGCTCGGGGAGCGGACAGGCAGCCAAAGGAAGGGAGAGAAAGCAGGGAGCAGAAAGGGAAGCCAGGAGATGAGAGAATTTGCAGGAACGGGGATCTGAGTGTGGGGACAGGTCAGGAGACGCCGGGCCAGAGAAGGTGGGAGCAGTGCTGAAAACATGGCGCAAACGGCACGGGGGTCCTGGAGCCCCGGGTTCTGGGATAGTGGTTTTCAAACTCGTCTTAAAAAGTATCATTTCACCCATACACCAATATACCCAACAGACAGGAGAGGACCACCCTGATTAATGCCAGGATGGGGGCGGCAGGCCTATCTGCTCAGCCTTTGCCTTCATCTTGCCTGAGCAGAAAACCCTGAGGCACCACTAATCCAGGCGGTGGGCCCAGGGGGTGATGGCCATGTGACGGGTCGGGGTCCTGCGTGGGGCTCACCTGTTCCACGAACCCCTCCCCTTCCAGGGCGCGGCTGTAGTTCTCGTGAATGTACTGCTCCTTCCAGTCCTGGGGGGTGGGGGGTGGGGGGAGGCGCACCTTGACCCGGGCCCTCTTCATTCCGTCTGCTCCCACCCAGGAAGCCCCCTCCCCAGGCAACAGGAGAGCCTGCACAGCGCGCATGCACGTGCGGTGGGTCTGGGGCATCCTCCTTTAGGGAAGGAGGGGAAACTACCTTCTGAGCGAGGGGCCGCCTACTCACCAGGGGGTTGTCGAAGATCTGCCAGAGGTCAGGGTGCAGGTGGTCTGTGTCATACCGGGAAGTGGCCAGGAGGCGCCCAAATTCGTGCTGATTGCTGAGGTGGAGAAAGATGCCCTGGCATGGGGGGAGGGTGTGAGAAGGGTGACAGGGAGCAAGCGCCTTGTCCCGCCTCGAGCCCCAGGCCCACTCACCTTATCCCGCAGGCTCTTGCAGAAGGCCATGTCTGGGTCAGTGTCACTGCCCGAGAACACCTCCCTCTGGGGCAGCTCCGTCCTCAGGGTCTCCCCGCGGATCACATAGGCCTGGGATATGTAGGGCACATTCCACACGCCCCTGGAGGCACCCACACCGGGGTCAGCTAGGTGGGCGACCCCCACAATCCTGCCCTGTTCCTCCCAGGAGCCCCTTCCCTCGAGGGCTGTGAGCTGCTAGGTCCCACTGGCTTCCTCCGTCAAGCCCTGCTGGTCGCAACCCTCTCATGCCCCCCTGCACGGTCAGTCCCTGCCCACAACCCCCAGCATGTCTTATGGGTGGCCACTGGACCCCGAGACTGGGGCTTTGGGGCAGGATGCAGGGGTCTCCGAGGGCCCAGCTCGGGGGAGGGGAGGGGCTGCAGGACGCACACTCGCTTCCGCTGCACCAGCTCCACGTAGTCCTCGGAGCGCGCGTAGTACTCATCGGGGCTCAGGGCTCCCCAGAAATTGGACCACAGCTTCCCGTGGCGGGACAGCATGGGCGCTATCACCTTCCTGTGGACGAGCAGAGGTGAGGACCAGGTGGAGTTGTGCCCCGCGCCCAGGGGAGGAGTTGGGGGTTCCCTGGGGACTACTTGGGGGCCCTCTGGCTGAACCAGGGGAGCGACCTGTTCTCTTCAATGAGGATGCGCAGGGTCTGCGGGTTGCTGATGACCGCGTCTGCGTCCAGGCTGAAGTAGAATTCACACCTGGGGTCCTGCCGACAAATGTCCCTGGAGGTGACAGACCAACAGACAGATGAGCTGAAACGGGAGCAGGTGGGGGGGAGAGGGGACTGTAGAGTGGGTGGAACTCCCCCTACCCGCTGAGGAGAAGAGGAGGAAAGTGGGTAGAAGCACCAGCAAGAGGACAGGAGGGAGAAAAAGACTGGGGGGGGAGGGGGAGGGCGGGAAAGGGGGAGGCCGAGGCCTGTGTGCCTCCTCCCCCAGGACCCCCAGATTCTTCCATCTGTGCAGGGCAAGGGAGGGACAGCACGCGTAGTGGCTGGGAGTGCGCTACTGTGGAGGCCGAGGAGAGGCTGGATGGGGAACGGAGAGGGAAGGGGGCGTGCAGTGGGTGGCAGCCCCTCCCCCACTGCTTTCACCGCCCGCCCCCCCCCCCCCCCCCCCCCCCCCCCGCCCACAACACCTGCCGGAGGCTCACTCACATGGCCATGTCCCTGGCCTCGCCTGGCGTCAGGCCCTCCTCGGGCCCCACCAGCTTCACAGCTGAGAAGTGGTCCTGCAGCTGGGGCCAGGAGTCAGCAATGTGGGGCTCGTGGTACACCTCCTGGAGATGGCGGGGGGAGAAGGGGGAGATGGGGAGACTGAGAGGGCAGAAAAGATGGCGCCTGAGGGACAGGAGCGGGGAAGGAGGTGAGCAGAAGGGTGCAGGAAGGAGTCTGGGATAGGGAGTGGGAGTTCTGATGAGGGCAGGGGCGGGGTCCCTTGGGAGGGAGAGGCTGTCAGTCGGGGTGTCTCACGTTGTTGTGCAGGAAGAGGGTGACCCTGTCGGGGGGATAGTCCAGGAGCAGCAGCCGCTGGAGGAAGCGGGGCAGGAACGGGCTAGGTTGTTCCACAAACACTGCCAGAAGCACCCGGGGGGGAGTCTGGAAGATACAACGTGATGGGGCTCAGAGGAAAGCCCGCCAGTCTGTCCTCCACAACCCTGGCAGGTTTGGGGGTCTCCAGGGGCTTTGCCCCCACCCACTGCTGCCTGGAATGCCCTCCCTGCACCCCCTGCTTCCAAGCGCTCTCCCACCCACGCTGGCACTCCCTCCTCACCTGCCCCCCCGGGAGTGGCCTCCGGTCCTGGTCGCAGAACCCACAGCCTCCCTCAGGAGTCCAGCCATTGGGGACGTAGTTTCCCAGGTAATTCAGCTGGAGCTGTTGGGAGAGACGGTGAGAGGCTGAGGCTGACGAGTCCAGGGCCAGAGGTGAGGGAGGTGGGGCAGACAGGCAGGGGACAGGGCAGGATGGGGAGCGGTGGCCACTGAGAAACTCTCCCAGCACCCGTGCTTCTGGGGCTGGGGAGGACTCACTACTTGGAAGGGCTGGAGGAACCTGGGGGCTGGGGCGAGGTCTGGGGCAGGGGCTGTGCGGCCAGGACTGACTGGGGCTGGGGCTGAGGGTATAAGCAACTGGGGCACCTTAGTGGGGCCGTTCCCATGGACCACAACAGGAAGTGTGTCATAGGCCACATTCCGGATACGCACGCGATTCCGACCAAACTTTAAAACCACCTCATCTGGGGAAGAAAGGCCAGGCTTCAGACTCCCTTTCCCCCAAAGCTGCCAAACAGCACGTGCTTCTAAATGTGGGGGGGAGGGGCGGGGGCTGCCCAGCTTCTCTAGAGGATGAAGGACTGTGACCCATGGGGCAGGGACGGGATACCTTCTCTCTCCGAGGGCACTGACCAGGCAGCTGCCACCCTGGGGCACCCCACCACTTACTACCTGTGTGACCTGGGCAAGTCACTGGCCCCTCAAAGAGGCAGTTTCCCCATCTGAGACAGGTGGATAACCACAGACCCGCCCTTTGTAGAATTGTTGTGTTAAATAAAATTACAAAAGTAAAGCCCTGGCCCAGAGCCTTGCCACATAGTATGTCAAACAGACATTAGGTACGACCACTGCTGCTTCTGTTACTATTAGCACAGTGCAACTAACTCTATCAGCCATTCTGACGTTTGATGAAGTTAACATCGAGGTGAGTTGAAGATCACCCCAGTTCTACCAGGAGGCCCTCCCACGTTCAGGACCCCCAGCAGCCTCTCATCACCCCTCTGATTGCCTTTTCCTCACCTAAAGCCCCGTTGAGGTTCTGAAAGATCTGCGATTTATGATCCAGATTAAGGCTGAATTTCTCCTGGATGGGATGAGATGGGGCAGTTAATTAAAGAGGGGGTGGGACATCATTTCCCACTCTTTTCTCTTTATGTCTTTCAAGAAGCCTCTTTACCCCTTCCCTCCCATTCAGCCTGAGAGGCCTGCCACCTCCAGAGCTTCAAGTCGGGACCCCTCCTCTGCCCCTCCCTACCCTCAGTCCTGGGTCCAGGTAGAGCCGAGTGTAGAACAGCTGATCGTCATCGTCATCTTTGTACTTCCACTGGCGGACGATTTGGTGGATAGCGGGGGCGAAGCCAATGAATCCTGGGTCGGGGGAGGGGAGGTGCTGACTCCAAGATTCCCAGGGTCCCAGGACCTGTCCCCACTCCCTCTCCAGCCCGCAGGCACCTGGAACACTCCATGCCCCACCACTTTTGGACACTCTGCCACTCACCACCAGAGTTGAGGAAGCGCTTCCCCGTGCCCACCTCAGGGTACTGCTCCGCCAGCCCCCACTCGGGCCAGCAGAAGCCCTCTGCAGAGAAGAGCAGGCGGCTGCCACTCTGGACAAACTTCTTCAGCAGCTCCGAGGGGCTGCCAGCCAGAATCACATCGTAGCTGGGGGAGGAAGGGGAGGATGAGCAGGACAGCCACTAGGAACCTCAGTATCCTCACCCCCTCTTTCGTCCACCCCTCTTCTTTCTCCCCAGCCCCAGCCCCTTTACCTGTCCACAAACATGATGACCATATCTTCCCTGACTGCATATTTCTCCATTTCCTTCTTTAGCCACCTGACCTTCTGTCCTCCACCAACCGTTCGGGCTACATCGCCCCCTCGCCACTCCTGTCCCAGGCCCAGGGTCTGTGGAGGAGACCCAGAATGCCAGGGAGGGGCTCAGGCGGCCAGGTGGTCCCACCGCCCTGACCAGGCTCACCGTGGGGTCCCAGGCATCCAGCCCTCAGCCCACTCCTAGGCTAGACCCCACCCCCACCCCTTCTAGAGGCCACGAGGGTGTTCCTCTCCTCACCCGCACAGTGTAGTTGAAAAACTCCGCTGACCGCAGGAAACGCCGGTATCCTTCTGTCTCGCCTGTGGCCACGGTGATCACCAGCAGCTTCTCTGTCACCAGCCAGGAATTGGCACTCAGGACCCACTCGCCCAGCTCGCTGCCCCACGCGCTCCACTCACCGCAGGCCCCCTTCCCCTCCCTCTGACCCTGCTCCTGTTCCTCACCTCCTTTCCGCATTCCCTCTTAAACTCTTCCAACCCAGGGAAACCTGACCCCAGTGAAAGCGGGATGGGAGTAACACCCAGAAATTCGGGGTCAGTTTCCATGCGGAGGGTGGGTTTCAGTTCAGAGCGAGGAGTGGGCGAGGGGCCGTGTGATTCGGCCCTAGGGAGCCCGCTGGGCGTGGGAGAGGCCGGCCTCGACCCTCTCCCCCGGATCAGTCTGGCGCCACTCGCCCCTCCCGGGGTTCTCACCTGGGTTGACAGGGTCGCTGCCCCGGGGACGATTTGAAGCCGAGGCCTCAGGAGGCGGCGACAGCAGTAGCAGCAGTAGCAGCAGGAGCCGGAGTCCCGGGCCCGAGGCCATGACGGGGAGCTGGCCGAGCGGCACACAGGCCCGCACTGGGCTCTGGCTGTGCGCCTGGACCCGAGCTCCGGAGAGGGGCTCTGGGAAAAAGGATGCGGGCTGCTGTGCGGCCCGCAGCTAGGAGGAGCCGGGTTGGGGCTCCGCCCTGGGGGGAAAAAAAAGCGTACCCGGGGGTTACAGAAAACTCGAGATGCCGGGCCTTAGACAAGGCGAGGATTGTCCCGGGCGGTGAGCAGAACTGAACGAGCGGAGGGGGCGCGCAGCCCGGAGGCGGGGGAGGGGCGGGGACTAGGGCTGGCGATCCCGAGCCGAGGACTTTTAGAGCCAGCCCGGCCCACAGCCAGCCTAACACTTGAGGAAAGTGAAACGCGGAGAGGGGAAGTGACCCCTTGCGGGTCCGGCGGGATGCGGAGGCGGGTCTTTGCCACAGCCCTGCATCGAGCAGCCGGGCGGAAGACCCAGAAAGAGAGGCGGTGGGGACGCGCGGAGCGGGTTTGACGGCAGGGAGGGAGAAGGCCGAGGAGTCTGCGGCCCCAAGGGGTCTGGGGGTTGAGGTTTTGGCAGAGGGTCACCGGGGACCTCTGGGATTGCCCACTCAAGCCAAGTTCTTTGGTACTCCGGACCATCATCTTCACCGCCCAGGGGAGAAGCTCCAGGGGATGCCTTTGTGATGATTGTATCTTCAGACGGACCAAAGGAAAATGACGTTTCTTGAACGATCACTGGCAACACCTCTTTAAAATGACCCATTTCGAGGGTCCCGCAAAATACACAACTACACCGAGGTCGGAAGTAGTTTTGCCCGTATAAAATATGGCGGAAAGCTTTCTGGTCTCTAAGGGAACATTACGCAGTAAAAGCGGTGGATTACACTGCGCACGCGTAGAGGCACGCGCCACAGGAAGTCGTCATGCCCCTACCACAGCGCGTGATTTAGAACGCGTGCGCAGTAGGCTCATCTGGCGGCTGTGTTGTGAAAATGGTGGAGAAGAAAACTTCCGGTATGTGAGCCCTCTGCTGTTGGCCCCCTATCCTCCTCTAAAACCGAACCTGGCCTAGGATTCCCTCAACCAGTTATTAGTCTTAAATCCCTACCCCGGGCCTCGGGTCCTGACGTCGGGGCAGACCCCCAAACCATCCGTTCACGTTTTATTCATGCGTGCTGCAACCCGGGCCCTGGGGATGGAGAAAGAAAAAAGATCCTTAGCATCCAAGAACTGGCTTTCCGGGAGCTGGGCAGACGCGCAGACTTACCGCTGCATTTCAGAGTGATACGTGCTATGGTAGAGGGATGCAGAGTGCCTGGGCTCGGGGAGGAGTGGCATCCAACCCAGCTTCTGGGAAGGAGGGGACTGGAGGGAAAGAAAACGCTTGGATTGAGTCCTGAAAGTCACAGTTTAGCTCAGTGCAGTTGCGTGGGGACTCCTTCCCTGCAGCGGGAACCGCACGTGCCAAGGTAGGAGAGCAAGAAAAAGCAAATCGCTTAGGAAGCCAAGTTCACAGTTCTGGGGCTTGCAGAGGAGAGAGGCTGGAGGGCTAGGAAAAGGTACCCTTGAAAGGCATTGTATACACTGCCGAAGAGTTTGAACTCTCTGGAGAGGGCGGTGGAGAGCCATCAAGGGCTTTTAAGGCAGGGGAGTGACCCAGACAAATTTATCTCTTAGAAAGGGAGTTTAGCTTCAATGCGGAGGATGGATTGGAGCGACTAGAGCTGCGCCGTCCGGTAGAAATTTCAGGGATGATGGAAATGTTCTTAATCAGCACTATTCAGTATGGCAGCCGGTAGCCACATGTGGCTATTGAGCACTTGAAATGTGGCAAGATTGAGAAACTGAATTTAAAAATTTATGTGTCTTAATTAATTACATCTTAATTAATCTACATCTAAATTTCAGTAGCCTCATGTGACTAGTGGCTGCTCTATTGTGTAGTGCAGGTTCAGAGATTGGAAGGCCAGTTAGGAAGCTGTTGAGGAATCCAGATAAAAAGAGATGAGGGTCAGAACACTCTGCCAGATTGACTTGTAATAAATCCAGTCATGTCATCTTTAAACCCCTCACTGGATCTCCAACACCCTCACCATAAAATCCCCAAATCCAAATTCCTTTATTTTGTTATTTTTTAAATTTTTAAATTTATTTGGTTGCGCTGCGTCTTAGTTGCAGCAGGCGGGCCCCTTAGTTGTGGCATGTGAACTCTTAGTTGCAGCATGCATGTGGGATCTAGTTCCCTGACCAGGGATCGAACCCGGGCTCCCTGCATTGGGAGCTCGGAGTCTTATCCAGTGGACCACCAGGGAAGTCCCAAAGCCAAATTCCTTTAGATACTTAAAGGTAAGATTCTTAATGGTCTGCCTGACTTCCTATCCCCATCCTCCCCCCTCCCCACCACACACACATACTTTATATACCAGCCATACAGAACTTTAAAAAATTTATTGAAGGCACTGCAGTCTTTCATCCAGGCCTTCTCTCATGCTGGTACCAAGGCCTAAGACACCCCACCCCCATCCCAATCAGGCTAACTTCTATTCATCAGTCAGGCCTCAACCTAAATTTACTTTCCTCTGGAAAATCTTCCTGACTACCCCAAGCCCCGGTTATGTGTTTCTGTCATGTGCTTTGTAGTACTTTGTACTTCCCTGTCCTAGCATGTACTGTCCTGTACTGGGCTTGTTTATTTGATAATTTATATTCCCCACCTGACTGTAAGTTCTGGTTGTATTCCCAGAACCGCCTGGTACTTGGAAGGGAGGCAGTATAGTACAGCGATCAAGAGGATCTCTTTTGATGCTGGGCAGTTCTGGGTTTGAATTCTGACCCAGGTGCTTATTAGCTGTGTAAACTTTGGACAGGTTTCTTAACCTCTGAACTCCAGTAAACTGGGGATGATAATGATACCTATCTCATAGGGTTGATGTAAAGATTAAAGGATTCCATTTATGCAAAGAGCTTAGTACAGGCAGATCTCAGAGATATGCAGGTTCGGTTCTAAACCACTGCAATAAAGCGAATATCGCAATAAAGTGAGTCACACAAATTTTGTTATTTCCCAGTGCATATAAAAATTATGTTTAGGGACTTCCCTGGTTACCCGGTGGTTAAGACTCCACGCTTCTACTGCAGGGGGCACGGGTTCAATCCCTGGTCGGGGAACTAAGATTCCACATGCTGCTCGGCGCGGCCAAAAAGAAATCTTTTTTATTTTTACGTTATAGTCAGTTAAGTGTGCAATAGCATTATGTCTTTTAAAAATGTACATGCCTTAATTTAAAAATACTTTATTGCTAAGAAATGCTAGCCATCGTGTGAGTCTTCAGCGCGTTGTAACCTTTTTAGCTGGTGGAAGGTCTTGCCTCGATGTGGATGGCTGCTGACTGATCAGGGTGATGGTTACTGAAGGCTGGGGTGGCCGTGGCAGTTGCTTAAAGTAAGACAGCAGTGACGTTTGCCACATTGATTGACTCTTCCTTTCATGAAGGATTTCTCTGTAGCCTGCAATGCTGTTTGATAGCGTTTTACCCAGAGTAGAACTTCTTTCAAAATTGGAGTTAATCCTCTCAAGCCTGTCACTGCTTTATCAAGTAAGTTATATAGTATTCTATTTTTTAAAGGTCTTTGTTTTTTCCTTTCCTTTCCTTTCCCTTTCTTTCTCCTCCGTCCCTCCCTTCCTTCCTTCTATCCCCACACAGCTTGCAGAATCTTAGTTCCTCAACCAGGGATCGAACCCTGGCCCACTGCAGTGGGAGCTCGTAGTCCTAACCACTGGACTGCCAGGGAATCCCCTGTTATGTGATACTGTGAATCATTTGTTGTTGTTTCAACAGTCTTCACAACATCTTCACCACGAGTAGATTTTATCTCAAGAAACCACTTTCTTGGCTCATCCAGAAGAAGCAACTCCTCATCCGTGAGTTTTATCGTGAGATTTCAGCAATTCAGTCACATCTTCAGGCTCCCCTTCTAATTATAGTTCTCTTGCTGTTTCCACCACATCTGCAGTTACTTCCTCCACTGAAGTCTTGAATCCCTCAAAGTCATCCATGAGGGTCGGAATCAACTTCTTCCAAACTCCTGTTAATGTTGACATTTTGGCCTCTTCCCATGAATCACAAATGTTCTTCATGGCATCTAGAATGGTGAATCCTTTCCAGAAGGTTTTCAATTGACTCTGCCCAGCTCCATCAGAGGAATCATTATCTATGGCAGCTATAGCCTTATGAAGTATATTTCTTTTTTTTTTTTTAATTAATTTATTTATTTATGGCTGTGTTGGGTCTTTGTTTCTGTGCGAGGGCTTTCTCTAGTTGTGGCAAGTGGGGGCCACTCTTCATCGCGGTGCGCGGGCCTCTCACTATCGCGGCCTCTCTTGTTGCGGAGCACAGGCTCCAGACGCGCAGGCTCAGTAACTGTGGCTCACGGGCCCAGTTGCTCCACGGCATGTGGGATCTTCCCAGACCAGGGCTCGAACCTGTGTCCCCTGCACTGGCAGGCAGATTCTCAACCACTGCGCCACCAGGGAAGCCCTGAAGTATATTTCTTAAATAATAAGACTTGAAAGTCAAAATTACTCCTTAATCCACAGGCTGCAGAATGGATATAGTGTTAGCAGGCGTGAAAACAACATTGATCTTGTTGTACATCTCCATTAGAGCTCTTGGGTGAGCAGGTGCATTGTCAATGAGCAGTAATATTTTGAAAAGTATCTTTTTTTTCTGAGAATTAGGTGTCAACAGTGGGCTTCAAATATTCGGTAAACTATGTTGTAAACAAATATGCTGTCATCCAGGCTTTGTTGTTCCATTTATAGAGCACAGGCAGAATAGATCTAGCTTAATTCTAGCCTAATTCTTAAGGGCCCTAGGATGTTCAGAAGGGTAAATGAGCGTTGGCTTCAACTTAAAGTTACCAGCTAGCTGCTTTAGCCCCTAACAAGAGAGTCATTCTATCCTTTGAAGCTTTGAAGCCAGGCATTGACTTCTCCTCTCTAGCTATGAAAGTCCTGGATGGCTTCTTCTTCTAATAGAAGGCAGTTTTGTCTACATTGGAAGTCTGTTGTTTAGTGTTGCCACCTTCATTAATTATCTTAGCTAGATCCTCTGATTTTTTTTTTTGGCTGTGCTGCGCAGCTTGCGGGATCTTAGTTCCCCAGTCAGGGATCGAACCCGGGCCCACAGCAGTGAAAGCGCACAGTCCTAACCACTGGCCCACCGGGGAATTCCCTTAGTTTGAGCTTCTGAATAACTTACTGTAGCTTCTACAACAGCACTTTTAAAAAATATATTTATTTATTTATTTGGCTGTGCCGGGTCTTTAGTTGTGGCATGCGAACTCTTAGTTGCAGCATGTGGGATCTAGTTCCCTGACCAGGGATGGAACCCAGGCTCCCTGCATTGGGAGTGTGGAGTCTTAGCCACAGGACACCAGGGAGGTCCCTCTACATCAGCACTTGCTGCTTCAGCTTGCACTTTTATGTTATGGAGATGGCTTCTTTCCTTTTTTTAAAAAATAAATTTACTTATTTATTTATTTATTTTTGGCTGCGTTGGGTCTTCGTTGCTGCGCGCGGGCTTTCTCCGGTTGCAGCGAGTGGGGGCTACTCTTCGTTGCGGTGCGCAGGCTTCTCATTGAGGTGGCTTCACTTGTTGTGGAGCACAGACTGTAGGCTTGCGGGCTTCAGTAGTTGTGGCATGCAGGCTCAGTAGTTGTGGCTTGCGGGCTCTAGAGCGCAAGCTCAGTAGTTGCGGTGCACGGGCTTAGTTGCTCCGTGGCATGTGGGATCTTCCCGGACCAGGGATCGAACCCATGTCCCCTGCATTGGCAGGTGGATTCTTAACCACTGCGCCACCAGGGAAGTCCCTGGCTTCTTTCCTTAAACGTCATGAACCAACCTCTGCTCGTTTCACACTTTGTTTCTGCTGCTTCCTCACCTCTCTCAGCCCTTGTAGAATTGAAGAGAGTTAGGGCCTTGCTCTTTATTAGGCTTTGGATTAAGGGAATGTTATGGCTGGTTTGATCTTCTATCCAGACCACTAAATCTTTCTCCATATGAGCAGTAAGGCTGTTTTGCTTTCTTGTCATTCAGGTGTTGACTGAACTAGCACTTTTAATTTTCTTCAGGAACTTTTCCTTTGCATTCACAACTTAGCTAACTGTTTGGTGCAAGAGGCCTAGCTTTTGGCCTGTCTCAGCTTCTGACATGCCTTCCTCACTAAGCATAATCATTTCTAGCTTTTGATTTAAAGTGAGAGACATGTAGCTCTTCCTTTCACTTGAACACTTAGAGGCCACTGTAAGGTTATTAATTGGCCTAATTTCAATATTGTTGTGTCTCAGGGAATCGGGAAGCCCGAGGACAGGGAGAGAGACTTGGGACAGCTGACTGCTAGAGCAGTCGGAACACACACACATTTATCAATCAAGTTTGCCGTCTTGTATGGGCGCGATTTGTGATGCCCGAAAACAATTACAATAGTAACATCAAAGATCACTGGTCACAGATCACCATAACAAAGATAATAATAATGAAAACGTGTGAAATATTGCAAGAATTACTAAAATGTGACATAGACACAGTCTCAGGCTATGGAGAGCTCAAGCAAACACACTGGATTTGGCCCTAGATGGCCACTGGTGTCCTGAGTGCGAGTGGTCCCCATTAAATGGAAGTTGGTTTGCTGGGGTTGGGTAGGAGTGGGTGGGAGGTAAGGAGATAAAACTTACCGTGGACCGCACTCTCAAAGCAGAGTAGGTATGAAGTTGGGTAGACACGTGAGAGTTTAGCAGGTTTTTCTGTGGAGGGGAAAGTACCAGTTGAGTGGGAGGGGTTGAAGATGCAAGAGGCGGGGAGGACTCGAGCTAGAGGTAAAGGGTTTGGGTTTAGCAGTGGGACTTGGGGGTGCGTCCACTTGGAATGGAGGGACGGGGGGTACCCATGCAGTTATGATTGAGGGTAGGCTGATGGATGGGCATCTCTCCATGGTGGCTCATGTCCTTTTAGGTGGGAAAGGAGATTGCTGAGTGTAAAGGCTGAGTGCCTCAAGGTCCCAGTGGAGCCTGGAAGCCCCGAGTGTACTGTGGTCTCCGTCAGCGTGGTTGTGTGATTTTGGCCAGCAGTGAGAGGTCTCCAGGAGGCATTTCATTGGCTGTGTCTGGGATTGGGAGGAAAGGCTGGGGCCAAAAGGATAGAAAACAGGCATGAATGGGGACTTACCTGGTAGTCCAGTGGCTAAGACTCCACGCTCCCAGTTCAGGGGGCCCGGGTTCGTTCCCGGGTCAGGGAACTGGATCCTGCATGCCGCAACTAAGAGTTAACGTGCCGCAACTAAGAATCCCGCATGCCACAACTAAAGATCCCACACGCAACAACGAAGATCCTGCGTGCCGCAACTAAGACCCAGCGCAGCCGAATAAATAAATAAGTAAATATTTAAAAAAAAAGAAAAAACAGGCATGAGTGACTGAAACGGCAGTCTTAGGTAGCTGGGAAGGAAGCAGCCAGAGTGGGTGATATATTGGGAGAAGATACAGGGGCCAAGGGCTTGGGGACTAGGATGAGATCAGAGAACTTGTGCCTCCCCAACCCCTGGACGTCTTCCACACACGGCTCAGAGCCAAGGCCGCCCCAGCTTCTCTCTTCTCTGACCCCATAACTCTTCTGGCCCCGTCCCATCTAGTTCGCTCCCAGGACCCTGGACAGCGGCGGGTGCTGGACCGGGCGGCCCGGCAACGCCGCATCAACAGGCAGCTCGAGGCCTTGGAGAATGACAACTTCCAGGACGACCCCCACGCGGGGCTCCCCCAGCTCGGCAAGCGGCTGCCTCAGTTTGACGACGATGCGGACACTGGTGAGTCGGGTGGAGGAGGGAGCGGGCGCCGGGTGCCAGGAGACAAGGCTGCAGGAGGAGGGAAGAGCCGGCCCGGGTCAGGGTGCGTAAGGACATCGGGCTGCGGGATGGATGATCCAGGAGCTCCTCTGGCTCCTTTGAGCCAACTGCTCTCCCTTTCTGTGCTTCCGTTTCCTTTCCTTTATGTATCAATAGAATAAAGAAGCTGGAGCCGACGAGCTCTGAGATCCCTTGAGCTCGGACACAAAGCTCTAGATGTAGGGAGGGTGGAGATGGAGGAAGGCTTGGCTTGGAGAAGTCGGGGGCGGGGAAGGGTGTTAGAGAGAGGCCGGCTTAGAACCCAGGTGGGCACCTGGGCAATGAATGGACACGGGGGATCAGAACGGTGAAGCAAAGAACCAGTGTCTTCCTTGGCACGTGCCAAGTAACTCATTGCTCTTGACCTCTAGGAAAGAAAAAGAAGAAAACTCGAGGTGATCATTTTAAACTTCGCTTCCGAAAAAACTTTCAGGCCTTGCTGGAGGAGCAGGTGAGAGGAGCTGGCTGGGGAGGACCCCACAGGGCAGGGATGCACCTGTAGAGATCCTTGGCCCCGGCGGGTGTTCCTGGGAGGGGACAGAGGGGTCACAGGGCCAGCCCCCTTGTCTCTGCAGAACCTGAGTGTGGCTGAGGGCCCCAACTACCTGACGGCCTGCGCAGGACCCCCATCCCGGCCCCAGCGCCCCTTCTGTGCTGTCTGTGGCTTCCCCTCCCCCTACACCTGTGTCAGCTGCGGCGCCCGGTACTGTACTGTGCGCTGCCTGGGCACCCACCAGGAGACCAGGTGAGAGGGGCCTCCCCCGGGTCCACACCCTCCCCCTCCTCCCCCCACAGCCTCCTGGACCCTCTGCTCATCCTGGGCTTCCTCTGCCTTGCAGGTGCCTGAAGTGGACTGTATGACCCTAGGCGTCCCCAGAGAGGAAGGCCTTCCGTGCATCACCTGGCCTCGGAGAGGGCATCACCGAAAGGAAAGGCGCTCCCCCTGGACCAAGAGAGGAGCCCAACAAAGCTCGTGTCCTGTCCTCCAGGGAAGACCAGTCTTACTCCCAGGGACTGTGGCAGGGCAGTGGGCTGAGCCCTCAGCGTGCTGTTGTAATAAAAGGTCTCATGCGAGGAGGAGCCTGCCTGTTTGGTCCTGTGGTGTTTTGGGGGTGAGGCTGAGGGGTCTCCTGTCTCTCGAACTCACTGCTCTGTGTCTTTTCCTACTCCCGCTGTCTGCCCCTCATGGTCCCTGACCGTGAAAGATTTTGTCCCATTCTCCTGCCATCCCCAGGTCTTTGCATTTCTTGGCTGCTTCTTTTTTTTTTTTATATTTATTTATTTATTTATTTTGGCCGCGTTGGGTCTTCATTGCTGTGCACAGGCTTTCTCTAGTTGCAGTGAGCAGGGGTTTTTCTTCGTTGTGGTGACTTCTCTTATTGCAGAGCATGGGCTCTAGGCGCGCAGGCTCAGTAGTTGTGGCTCACGGGCTCTGGAGCGCAGGCTCAGTAGTTATGGTGCACGGGCTTAGTTGCTCTGCAGCATGTGGGATCTTCCCAGACCAGGGATTGAACTTGTGTCCCCTGCATTGGCAGGCGGATTCTTAACCACTGCACCATCAGCGAAGTCCCTTGGCTGCTTTATGTCGCTATTTGGGTTATCGATCTAGTTCTTTTTTTTTTTTTTTTTTTTCTTAATTTTGTTTCTGTAGTTCCTCTGGGTATCTTTTGAGTACCGCTGGCTCCCAGGACTGGTGATGGGGAAGTGGAGCGAGGGAAGGGGTGGGGACGGGGGTATAGAAGGGTACCACAGAAGGCACCAGCCCTGTCTTTGTCCTCTGGTTCTTAACCGAATGGGAGAGACTGGGACCTCGTTCTTGGTGCTGCCCGTCTGAGGGAGCACTTGTCCTTAGGAAGCCCCTCTTACCAGGGGCTGTGGTGTGTGAAATTATTAGCAGCAGAGAGAATCCAGAAATTTCTGGGACGCATCAGGAAGTTCACGGTATAGAGGCTCCTGTTCTTGGCGGCCCTGGATGCTGTAACTTCTGTGGTACTAGAGCTTCTTACGCCCACACCTTCTCTAAGTGGATTGCAAGCTGTGAGCTCTTAAGTGCCTTGGAGTTGCTGTCTTAAGGCCCCATACCCTGTTGCAACATAGCAAACCAGGTGCTTAGGAAATACTTGTTGCACAAATTACTTCAGTAGGATATTAATGGGATCCAGCCAAGCTGGTGTCAGGGAACTTCTTAGGCTCTTCTCCCCACTCTTGGGGACTTTCTTGGGGTTGGCCCAAATATTCCCAGTGTCTTCCTGAGGAGCTTCCTGCCCTTCCTCTGGAGACTTGGTTGGGCAGGTGGTGTTGGTGACATCTTCGTGTTCAGTGGTGGCGAGGACAGGGTTTAGAGACAGTCCTCAGTGTGGTGGTTTTGAAAAATGGCTGTAAAATTTTTTACTATCCTTTCATCAAAAGGTAGTGCTTGGTCCCCTTCCCCTGGGATCTGGGCAGGCTTATGACTGCTTGGACCAGTAGAAAATGGTAGAAGAGCGATCACATGACACTTGAGGTGGTAAAAGGCAGTGCAGCTTCTGCCTTGTCCCTAGGACACTTGCTTTTGGAGCCTTCAGCTACCATGTAAGAAATCCAACCATCCTGAAGCTGCCACGCTGCGAGGAAGCCCAGGCTGCACCCAGAGGCCACGTGCAGGTCCTCCCATTGACAGGTCCAGCTGAGCCAAGCCTTCAAGCCATCCCAGCCCAGGCTTCCATCATAGGAGTGAAGATGCTTCCTGAAGATTCCAACCCCCAGACATCAAGTTACCCTCAGCCATTTGAGTCTTCCTAGCTGTGTCCTCAACATCGTGGAGCAGATGCTGTCTCTGCTGTGTCCTGTCTAAATTCCTGACCTGCAGAATCTCTGTGTATAATAAAATGGTTTATGCCTTTGAGTCTTGGGATGGTTGGCTATACAGCAATAGTAACTGGGACATGAGGAATTCAGTCTGCTGGCTGCTAACTCTTGGCCTAGATTAATGATCTTGCTCTCAGGAAGGGAAACTTTCCTAGATCCTAACCTTTCTGTTTTTCTGTCCACCAAGAAGTATACTCAAGAAAGTAAATAGAGTTCCCTGGTGGTGCCACGGTTAGGACTCGGTGCTTTTGCTGCCGGGGCCCTGGGTTCGATCCCTGGTTGGGGAACTAAGATCCCACAAGCCGCAGGCATGGCAAAAAAAAAAAAAAAAAGACCATTTCTGGGCTGGGAAACACCTTCTATGCTTCACTGTGATCACCTGCGTCGGAATTCCTGTCAGATTTCCACTGAGTCGGCACAATCTCTTTGGTTTATTTCCTAAATTTACTGACTTTGTTTCATATTTTATTGCTATAAAAAGAATCACATAGGTTCCGCTTGCTGTAAGATTTGTCTACTCAGTGACACACTCAGTCTTCCCCAACTGCCCTTGATAGGACAGAGCCAGACCCTAGGGGCTCCCGATGCTCTGATGCTGATTAGGTCCCCAAGTCATTCATTGATCTTCTCTAGGAAGGATCTCCAGACCCCCATTTGAAACCTTAACTCCTCAAGGAAAACCTTGAGCAATTTTTGCCAGCTTCCTGTGTACTGGTAGAGACTTGGTCCCCACCTTGGGAAACACCTTGGTCTTTGGGAAATCTACACTATGCCAAAGCTTCTAGAGGCTAGAAGCTTCTAGATCCAGTGTCATGTGATAGGGCAGCACAGACCCTTCCTGGGCCCGCAGGGGCAGAAGAGGTTAATGCTAGGATCTGGAAGGCTGAAGACTGGGGCGCTCCCACCTAAAGACCTCAATGAGCTTTAAATTTAACTGACATGGATTAGGGACTTCCCTGGTGGCGCGGTGGTTAAGACTCTGCACTCCCCTCAATAACAAAAAAACAGACAACCCAATCCAAAAATGGGCAGAAGACCTAAATAGACATTTCTCCAAAGAAGATATACAGATTGCCAACAGACACATGAAAGAATGCTCAACATCATTAATAATTAGAGAAATGCAAATCAAAACTACAATGAGATATCATCTTACACTGGTCAGAATGGCCATCATCAAAAAATCTACAAACAATAAATGCTGGAGAGGATGTGGAGAAAAGGGAACCCTCTTGCACTGTTGGTGGGAATGTAAATTGATACAGCCACTATGGAGAACAGTATGGAGGTTCCTTAAAAAACTAAAAATAGAACTACCATACGACCCAGCAATCCCACTACTGGGCATATACCCTGAGAAAACCATAGTTCAAAAAGAGTCATGTACCAAAATGTTCATTGCAGCTCTATTTACAATAGCCAGGACATGGAAGCAACCTAAGTGTCCATCATCAGATGAATGGATAAAGAAGATGTGGCACATATACACAATGGAATATTACTCAGCCATAAAAAGAAACGAAATGCAGGTATTTGTAGTGAGGTGGATGGAGTTAGAGTCTGTCATACAGAGTGAAGTAAGTCAGAAAGAGAAAAACAAATACAGTATGCTAACACATATATATGGAATCTAAGGAAAAAAAAAAAAAAAAAAGGTCATGAAGACCCTAGTGGCAAGATGAGAATAAAGACACAGACCTACTAGAGAATGGACTTGAGGATATGGGGAGGGGGAAGGGTAAGATGTGACAGGGTGAGAGAGTGGCATGGACATATATACACTACCAAATGTAAAATAGATAGCTAGTGGGAAGCAGCCGCATAGCACAGGGAGATCAGCTCAGTGCTTTGTGACCACCTAGAGGGTTGGGATAGGGAGGGTGGGAGGGAGGGAGACGCAAGAGGGAAGAGATATGGGAACATATGTATATGTATAACTGATTCACTTTGTTATAAAGCAGAAACTAACACACCATTGTAAAGCAATTATACTCCAATAAAGATGTTAAAAAAAAAAAAAAAAAGACTCTGCACTCCCAATGCAGGGGGCCTGGGTTCAGTCCCTGGTTAGGGAACTAGATCCCACATGCATGCCACAACTAAGAGTTTGCATGCCACAACTAAGGAGCCCATGTGCCGCAACTAAGGAGCCCACGAGCTGCAACTAAGGAGCCCACTTGCTGCAACTAAGACCTGGCACAACTAACTAACTAAATAAATAAAATATTAATAATAATAATAATTGACATGGATTAGTTTGGAGAGCCAGGAATTCTGGGAAACAGGCCATTTGGGTCTTCAGTCTCAGACAAATCTTGGGCCCACTACTTACTAATTACTGTACTACCAATTATTACTAGCTTGGACAGGTCACGTTGCCTCTTTGACTCTGTTACAGCCACCTCCCAGAAACTGTGAGGATTAAATGAGACTGTACCAAGCCCAGTGCCTGGCGTCTGGTAAGTACTCAGCTGTTGACATCATTGCCCAAGACCTAAAGCAGTTTGTTGCTGAGCTTTCTCATAGCTAGTTCCTCAAAAACTGGAGGATTCCTGGAGTAGCCTTAGCACCTTGCCTATCACACGGTAACTAGCTGTCTGCATTTCTGTCTGCTCCCAGCCTGTGAGTTCTCTGAGGGCAGGGGCCCGGTCTTGCTGCTGTAGCTTCTAGCAAAGAAGAAAATAGTGTTGAAAAGGGTACATGTGTCTATGAGTCTGTTTCTGTTTTGTAGATAGTTCATTTGTGCCTTATTTTAGATTCTTCATAGTTGGTAGGTGCAAACTATTACATTTAGAATGGGTAAACAACAAGGTCCTAATGTATAGCACAGGGAACTATATTCAATATCCTGTGATAAACCATAGTGGAAAAGGATATAAAGAATGTATATATGTGTATAACTGAGTCACTTTGCTATACAGCAGAGATTGACACAACATTGTAAATCAACTATACTTCAATTTAAAAAAAACTACAAAAAAAAGGTACATGTGTCGATAG
Source organism: Balaenoptera acutorostrata (assembly GCF_949987535.1). Taxonomy (NCBI): domain Eukaryota; kingdom Metazoa; phylum Chordata; class Mammalia; order Artiodactyla; family Balaenopteridae; genus Balaenoptera; species Balaenoptera acutorostrata. The sequence goes on from NC_080078.1 coordinate 7,617,674, forward strand.
CTCTTTATAGCCATGTGACCCTCGCACAATGGACAAAGAAATCAAAATTTAACCCCATGGTCATATTAAGGCACATAGTAAATGCTCGAATGTGAAACTCGGCTCCGGTTTGTTTTCCTGAAAGGGGGAAGGGACGAGAAGAGGCAGGTCAGCATCACGTGGCCCAGGGCCTGTCCTGGTAGATTGTTACACTAAGGGCCTGCATGAAATACACTTCCCAGTGTCTATGCTCCTGGACAGTCCCTTCCACGTGGACTTTGGACTTGGCCAGGGGACATCCGCAAATGGTACGAAAGCAGAGTATTGGTGGTGGAGGGGCAGGGATAGGCCGTGGAACCCTTTATGTAGGGAACAGCGCAAAAAGCATAATTGTTTCTGGGTGGAGCCCAGTAGGAAGCCCTGACTCAAATGTGTGTCCAAGTGAGCAGTCCAGCTCGCTGAGAGAGCACGGTTGCATGGAGGAATAGTAAGAAATGGGGACAGAAAGGCAGGCTAGGGCCAGGTAGTGTGTCAAGGTGTAACTGTCTTTTTTTTTTTTTTTTTAATTAATAGCTACTTTATTTATTTATTTATTTATTTTTAGCTGTGTTGGGTCTTCGTTTCTGTGCGAGGGCTTTCTCTAGTTGCGGCAAGCGGGGGCCACTCTTCATCGCAGTGCGCGGGCCTCTCACTATCGTGGCCCCTCCCGTTGCAGGGCACAGGCTCCAGACGTGCAGGCTCAGCAGTTGTGGCTCACGGGCCCAGTTGCTCTGCAGCATGTGGGATCTTCCCAGACCAGGGCTTGAACCCGTGTCCCCTGCATTAGCAGGCAGATTCTCAACCACTGCGCCACCAGGGAAGCCTTGTAACTGTCTTTTTTGTTTTGTTTTTTCTGAGGCACCGGGGAGCTGCCAGGGCAGGACAATGAACAGTGCTCCAGTAGAGGAATGGGGACTGAGTCACAAAGATGGGATGAGAAGCTTACTTAGGGGAATTCTGTAATGAGTCCAGGCAAGAGAGGTGAGGGCCGGACCCAACACCAGGCGGTCGAGGGGGAGAACTAGGTGGATGTGGAAAAACTCTGTGGAAGGAGAGTTGATAGGATTTGGCAGCCAACTGAGGGGAGGTGGTGAAGAGGAAGTGAAGGGAGAAGCCAGAGATGACTGAGGATGTCAGTCTGTGAGACTCAGAGCTTGGCATGACAGGAACTGTGGCTTTGGGGAAAAGTGATGAATTTACTGAGCCTGGTGAAAACACACAGGGGGTGCATGACTTCTGAAGCTCCAGAGAGAGGGCCCAGTTAGCATGCAGATGTGGGAGGTCCCTACAACCCAGGACAATGTTGGTGCAGGTGAGCAGATGGGATGAAAGAGAAAGGGGAGGGGGCCAAGGTCAGAACCCAGGCCACCCCGAAGTGTCTGGCCGCTGTATTCAGCACGGCAGGGGATAGGTGCCAGGACAGGGCCCTGGTCCCCCCTCCTTCCACCAGATGCCAGGCTTCCTTCTCACGGCCTCAGTTTCCTGTCTCAAGTGTGTACTGGCCGCTCTGTTCAGTACTCACTGGGACTGTGCCAGGCATGCCCATGACCCCGTGCCACACCCGACCTGGATACTGAGTCACACACACACCATCAACACGCAAGCCTCTCTGAACAGACCTCCAGTGCCTTTTCTGGAAGTTATTATTTTTTAAAATAAATTTATTTATTTATTTATTTTTGGCTGCGTTGGGTCTTCGTTGCTGCCCACGAGCTTTCTCTCGTTGTGGCGAGTGGGGGCTACTCTTCGTTGCGGTGCGCGGGCTTCTCATTGCGGTGGCTTCTCTTGTTGCGGAGCATGGGCTCTAGGTGCGTGGGCTTCAGTAGTTGTGGCACTCGGGCTCAGTAGTTGTGGCTCGCGGGCTGTCGAGCACAGGCTTAGTAGTTGTGGCGCACAGGCTTAGCTGCTCCGCGGCATGTGGGATCTTCCCGGACCAGGGCTCGAACCCGTGTCCCCTGCATTGGCAGGCGGATTCTTAACTGCACCACCAGGGAAGTCCCTCTGGAAGTTATTGAACCGTCCCCAGAAAACTGTACTTGCACCAGGCCTGGTTGATTTGACACAGTTTCAAAGGGCTTGTCAATTTCTGATATCCACTTTCAGGCCCAGGTAAAGAAACTCTGCTCTAGACCAACTGTCTCCTTGTACAGCTGTGAGAAAGGTCCAGAGTAAAAGGAGTGATCTGTTATCAATCTGGCCAGAGGGTATCTCTGCTATTCCGGTTCCTGGAGCTGGATATTCCTTATCTGCTCCTTGATGGCCCTTATCGGTAGTTGTAACAGTGCCACACTCTAGAAATCACCTGCCACTCCTCTTCTCTTCTGCTGGATGGGACAGTCCAAAGGCGATGGAGAGGAGAACAGGTGACAGCCTGGGGTCCAGGAACTGAGGCGACCCTGGGTGCTGCCTCAGCCACCCCTTGCTGGGCCAACTGCCTCATGACACCTTCAACCCCTGAACAGTTCCCAATACAAATTTATTTATGCAAGTATTTATACAGACCACAAACACTCAGGGACGCCTCCGCCCCCTTAACGGCCCAGAACCCAGACTCAGAAGGTTAAGAGGGGTCCAGGCTCAGGGGCCAGAGGTGAGTTCTCAGGAAGCGGGTTCTTGGCCTGAGAGGATCCAGGGAGCCAGACGAAAGAGGCGTGACCGGGGCGGAGCTCCGACGGGGAAGGCGGGGCCTGAGGTCAGAGCTGGGCGCGGCTTCCGGGCACGGGGCGGAGCCTGAAGCGTGGCTTGGCCCTGAGCTTGTTACCGCGAGCAGGGGCCTGCGCCTGCAGCCCCGGGTTTACGGGGACCCCTCTCCACTGGGGGCAGTGGGAAGGGAATGGGAGGCCAGGCCTCCTACACGTAAGCGTTTTTCCCGTACTTGCCAAAGCTGCTGTCGCCTTCTTCTTCCGAGGCCGAGGTGGGCAGGCGGGCAGCGAGGCTTTTGGCGGGCATCACTGGGGCCTTGTAGGGAGGCCGGATGCTGGCAGGGGAGAGAACCCGGGTCAGAGGGAGATGCGGCCCTCGCCCCGCGCCCCGCGCCCCGCCCTTCGCGGCACGCCCTCCCTTACCTGGCGCCGTGGTCCTCGTCCCGAGAGCGGCAGCAGTTGGAGAAGAGGCAGATGCCACCCAGGATGGCGAGCAGGGAGGCGCTCCAGCCCAGGTAGAGGGCGGGGCCCAGCTCGTACCTGGGGACAAGGACGACGAGCAGGTGGTGCTAGCTCGGGGGCGGGGGGGGGGGGGCAGAGGCCCACCCATTACTCCCGTGGGTGGGGCTCCCACACTCACTTGGTTCCAGGGTACAAGGGGTCGAAGAAGTCCTGGGTGATGTTGAAGGCGTACCAGGAGATGGCCACAATCCCGCAGACACCTGGGGGAGGGAGAGGAGAACCGCACTAGGCCCTGTGGAGGAAGGGCGGCCCAGAGAGCAGGACGTGGGCATCAAGTCCAAGAGCAAGTTTCATTGGATCCCTTTCATTCCCCCTCTCCAGCTCATGACTCTTCTGTTTCCTAGGTCAACTGCAGGCTGCTCGATCCAGCCCCCAGGACCCTACCACAGCCCACCTCTCTTGTGGTCTCCCACTCTGCTCCTTAGACCCTCTTCCCACTGTTTGTCCCCAACCTGCCTTGGCATTCCTACCTCTAGCGCCTGGACCACATAGTTTCCTCGCTGGGAATCTGCTCATCCAAGTCCTACCCATCCTCAGAAGCCCAAGCAGTCTTCCCCATCAGCCCTGCCTGCCCCGACTCCCCTTTCCTTGGCCTCCTAGAGCCCTCAGCGCTGTGCCAGGTCTTCACCACTCGGTGCATGAAGGCCTGAAGCCAGCTGGGCCCCCGGACTACAGGTCCAGCCTGGCCGCCCCCTGGGGGCTTGTCTTCCAGCAAGCCACCTGGCCTTTCTGAGCCTGTTTCCACATCTGGAGAACAGGACAAGACCTGCCCTCCCTCACAGGCTTGTTGCGAGGTGATGTGTGCAGAAATGTTTTGCAAATTGAAAAGGGATGGCAAGTCACATGGTACTGTTATTGTGTACAGTGTGTGTGAGTGTGTGTGTGTGTGTGCATGTCCTAACTCTTCCCATCCAGGCTGTAAGCTCTGGAGGGCAGAAACTCTCACCTTTGGAGTCCCTCCCACACCTCACTCCTACCTGGCTCCTAGTGCGGGCTCAAGAAACATTGCTGATGGACTGATTTGATGGACTCACCAAGGGATTTGGTGAGTATGGGTGAGAGTGGGGTGAGCAGGGAGAGAGGGCAGGTGTCAATGCAAAGGGGAAGGTGAGGCAACCGTGCAGTCTGGGCCAAGGGCCACCCCACCCCCACCGCGGCACAGCCTCCCCCCGTAACTTTCCCCCAATTACCAGCCAGTATGTGTAGGGCCCCTGCGGTGGCCGCCAGCTTGGTTTTCCTGTAGCGCTCCAGGCCCCCAATGTTCGTGCAGCGCAGCCCCACCATGCCTAGGAAGAGGCCCAGGAAGCCCAGGAGGATGGCGGTGATCATGAGCGCCCGGCAGGCCTGGATGTACCCTAGGGAGGTGGGGCGCAGCCATGGGTCCCAGAGCCGGCCCCTTCCCCTCCATCTACTCTCCCGGCTATGACAGTCAGCCCCTTATACAACCTGCTCAGGTCTCAGTCCCTAAAAGCCGTCAAGTCCTCTCCCTGTCCTTCAGGCCCCATCCAGCCTAAGGGGTCAGGCTGAGGGGTCACACCCCCCTCCATCCCAGGAGCTCACCTCAGTGCCAACGAGGCTCAGCGCCGCCTGACCCTCCCGCCTGCGCAGGCGCACTTCGCCTCTACCTCCGTCACAGGGCTTCTCCTCGGCGCCAGTGACACTTTGGCCGGATAACGCTTTGTTCTGGGGGGCATTCTCTGCATTGTAGGATGTTTAGCAGCATCCTTGGCCTCTGCCCACTAGACCTCAGCAGCAGTCCCCCCAAACAGGACAATCAAAATGTTTAGACATCGTCAAAAAATCACCCCTGGTTGAGAACCGCCGTGCTCTGCTGGGTATTACAGACACTGCACCCAAGCACCCCCTCCCTTTCCCCACATCTACTAGGTCCCATTTAGTGCCCAGCGCAGTGCCCGACATCCTGAACTGAGCCTCTTCCTGGAGTGACCGATAGGGGGCAGCAGTGGCCTATGGGTCACTGGGTAAAGGGCAGCTTCTTATCTGGAACGTGGGATACCTGGGCCTAGGACCAATCCACGTCAGTCTAGCTCATATGCTTTCAGTGCCTGTTTCCCCTTTCTCAAACTCGAAGAAAAAGGCTGCTCCCTTTCTGGCCCCCCTTCCTCCTTCTCTGTCTTTGGTAGTTGCCAAGCACTCCCAAGGACCTTGCACCCCTTTACCGGGTGGGGCAGTGCCACCTGTGTTGAAGGGGAAAGGCTGGGTCCCTGCCAGGAGGATGTGAAGCGACCCAGAGTTGGGGAGCAGGGAAGAGCGACAAAGTTCTCTGGGAGCATTTTCTTATTCCCAGCCACTCCTTCCGGAGTTCCTACCCTCTCCCCATCCATCCATCCACCCATCCCCACCTGGGGCAGACCAGCTCCGGATCCTCAGGTAGCTCTCGTAGACAAAGAGAGATTATTGAAGGGCCCATAAGAGCATGGGCTGGGTGGCTGCGAGGTGAATAATTGATAGGAACCTTCCCAGGACCAGAACCAGCCTGGGAAGGAAGTATCAGCTGGCTCGTGATACACACGAGTCTGGATTCCAGCCCCCCTACACCTGTGTGGCTCTGGGCAGGCCACCTTGCAGTTTTCCAGCTTCTGGAAGATGAGGTTACTAACACCGCCAAAGGCGGGGCTGTTATCAGCACTGAAATGGTGCATGTGAAGCATGCAGCACGATGCCTGGAACCTCAACCTGGGCAGCTGCGCTCTCTGCTCTCCCCCTCAGCACGCCCTCGCACCCCTGTCTTTCATTGTCTTTCGTGCACACTCATGAGAGGTTTCAAGCAGCGGCCCAAGTTGGGGCCCCTCCTTACACCATGGTGTGGTTGAGGGGTAAGTCAGAAGGGGGTGGCCAGGGCTGCTGAGTGGCTGCCGCCAATGTCCGTTCTGGCCACCCAGCATTCTGGGTGTCTGGCCCAGACTGTACTCAACTTTTACAGAGGGCTTTTTTTCGGGGGGGTGGGCATCCTGGATGGGATGAGAGCATGAAGCCCCTGCAGCTGCCTCAGGAGATTCTGGGAATAGTGGGGGCACGAGAGACCCACCTGGACTCCCTAACGGCTCAGAGCATCTTTGACATACACGGGGGCGATTTCGTGGCATGCTGACCTCGGCTCTTTCCCCTACCACCTGGGCCCTGCAGCAGGGGGCCTGGAAGAGCATGACGGCTCCATGAGCACCCAGTGAGGGCCTGGGAGCTGCACTGCATAGGGTTCCTCGTCATCCCCTCTTGGCCTGGCGAGAGGCCGACTGAAGGACTCTCCTGGGGAATGATGGGGGTGCTACTCACAGGTGAGCAGGGAGCAGGAAGATGCTCCAGCCACCAGGGAGGAACTTTCTGGGCCAAAAGAGCTGTAGGCTCCAGCCCGCCAAGAACCTCAAAAAAGTACGTTGACCCGAGAACCCCAAACACATATACACACACACCCCTGCTTCCAGTGGACACTGAGATGTGCAAGAGGACTCCCTTTAAAACAGTCCTTTAGAACTCACCATGGCAGTGAGACCAATGCCCCAGTGGAAGCCTGGCGAAGCTACTGAGACTTTTAAGTATCTCAACCCCCAAGAATCCAAGATGAGGTTTCCTCTTCACCCCATGAGCCCCAGCACTCCCACCCTGAAACTAAAATGCTGAATTTGACTGAGCAAATATAGATGCTCACATCACATTAACATTTTGCACATCTTATCTCATAAAATCCTCACAACCACCCGGTGAACCAGTGCTATTATGACCGTAATCTTACAGATGGGTCAAATGCAGCTCATTTTGTCACCTGCCAGGGGCACAGAGCTAGCCAAAGGCAGGTGCTGAAGCCAGCACTCTGGCCCCAGTGCCTGCACTTGTAGCCACAAAGACAGAGGGTCAAGTCAGAGCAGGGGGCCACGTGTTGGTGAGGCCTCCACCGCAGTTCCAGAGGGCTGCCCCCAGCACTCCCGGCTTCAGGAACCCAGGTCTCCCGGCTGGATTGGGCCTCCCGGATCTGTATGGCGCCCAAGGTCAGACCGCAGGCAGCACCCACCCTTGCCGGGGTCTCTCCAACCTCCCGCCTCCCTCTGCTCCCCTTAGCTCTCCCCACCCCGTACCAGAGAGGGCCAGCATGGACGGGAACTCCCAGCAGTTGTAGACTCCGAGGGAGTCGGTGGCACAGCTATACCAGAGGTTCTCGAAGATGGTGCTGGTGGTGATGACATTCCCGTGCACGGTGGACACTCGCCAGCTGCTGTGTGTCAGGGTCACCCCGAGCATCAGCAGCCCCAGGGCTGCCATGAAGAAGCCGAAGATCTCCACAGCCACCGACATGGTGGGACACAGGCCCCGAGGGGAGCCTGGGGCCCCAGAGAAGGGGAGGGACTGAGCCCCAGGGGAACTTGGAGGGGCTTAGGCTAAGGAGGGCAGTTAAGGCAGGCTGGGGAGAGGGAGGGAGGCAGGCTGCAGCCTCTGTCTCTTCCTTAGCCCAGGTCTGTCTCTGGCTCGTCTCTTCCCTCTCTCCGGGCCTCTCCGCTTCCCTGCGGGTCGGTCAGAGCAGTGAGACAAGAGTGCACGGCAGCTGTTGAAGAGGAGATGGACGGAATAAACGAAACGGGCCAAAAGTCCACCCCCTCCCCCCCAGTCTCTGGGCTGCCCTGGGCTCCCCGCCCCGCGAGGGTGTGGGGAGAGGACTTACCGGGGAGGGACTAACGGATGCCGCCAAGGAAGGGCTCCCACGGGAGGCACTGGGAGCCGAGGGGAAGCGTCCGCCTCTGACTCAGCTTTAATCGGGGGCCAGAGAATGGAGTAAGGGGGACAAGAGACAGAGACAGAGACTGACCACAGACGGGTCCCCTGCACCTTTCAGCGGGGAAGGATCAAGGGAGTGGAGCCACCCGCTCTGAATGCTGGTGAGAACAATTCAAGAAACTCAAAGACCTAGGGGTTGAGGCATTGAGTCTCCAAGGAAGATGAAGGTTGAAAAAGGGAATGGGGAATCTGGGAGAAACCCATGGCTCTGGAATCCAACCAACCTGGATTCAAACCAGGTCCCATCATTTACCAAAGGGATGTGGGCATGAAGTTTGAGCCCCTTGAGCTTGTTTCTGATTCTGTGAACTAGAACTACTCCTCCTTACTTCATAGGTTGTATTAAGAATTGTGACTACAGATCAAAGCTCCCCGCAAGCATGAATTGCTTGATACTTGGTGAATGCACTGGGTCTGGGCGCCCAAGGGCCAGGGTGAGGCCACCAGGAGGTTGCTCTCCCCCAAACTTCAACTTCCTGAACTTGAATTTCCCCCCTTGTTGGGATGATCTTTGACTCTCGGCAAAAAGCTTGATCTTGCTGCTAAGGGGCCTCAAGGGGGCTAAATCACAAGCCCAGGACATGATCCTCTGATAAGCTAAGAAGCAAAGAGTTAGCAGAACTCTCAACCAGCTCTATTAATCATGAGAGATCAGAAACCTCTGGGTCCCCACCCCAAACCGAGGCTGGGCACCTGTCCCAGCACAGACGGTCTCAGTTCCCGCCCCAAGGCCATGGCTGGGGCAGCTCTGGTTCTCTTCTGGCAGGTGAGGCTGGGGCTCAGTCCAAGGGGCCCGTCCTACACCCAGGCGGTCCCATGGGCATCACTGCTCTGAGGTGTAGTCCCCCATCCCCTCCTCCCCGTGTCAGGCTCCTCTGTGCTCCCCCAGGTGCCTCCGCCCCAATCGCCCCCAAGCTGGGCTGAGGAACGAGAAGTATGCAGTGAAGCAAGGCAGGCCCACGCTGAGCCTGGCACGGGGCGGGTGTTGGGCAAAGCAGGCTGTGTGGGGACTGGGTCCCGATGTTCCTTCTGCAACTGGGATGTCCTGGGTTCCTGACCTCTCCCAAGACCTCTGCCGACTCCATGCCAAATGCCCATTTCCTTTCCCCCACCAGTGGCCCCCCTCCCCTAAGGAGTGGGATGGGGAGGAGGAAGGGGAGGACGCAGGAAAACAAAGGGAGGGAAGGGTGGAGGTTTTGGAGGAAACTGAGTGGGGGCCCCCCTGGTGTGGAAAACTCCACACGCTGAGAGGCAGCTGAGTGGGTCAGAAGAGATGGGAGACGTAAATTCTTGCCTGCCCCTTCAGCTCTGCCCTTTCCACCCCTGGTCACTGCTTTTTCTCAGGATTCTACGGCCGTGCAGAGGGCACGTCCCTACGCTGCCTGCCGCTGCTCAAGGACGTGGCTGGGCTGAGGCGGGGGAGGAAGGAAGGGAGTCGGGTCTGGGCAGCTCAGCGGACAAAGGAGAACCCCACACCAGCCTGGGGGGCAGGAGTAGGAAGGCACAGAGCAGGGAAAGCCCATGCATGACCCCCACCCCTGGGCCCAACAGAACCTGCCCCTTCCTCAACACAGACACAGAGGTTCCCAAGCCAAAGCCCAATTTTATTTACACTCATCCCAAAACACATGATTTGGGGCTAGGGGACAGGTCCCAGGGGAGAGGAGGTTGAAGGTCACAGAGGACAGTGACAGGTGCAGAAGAAGAAAGGGACGGCGAGGATGGGTGGGCCTCTCTTCCAGTGTCCTCCACGGGCTCCCACGTACCCCCACGCGGAGGCAGAGATGCCGTCTCGTTCAGGATTTGGACTTGGATACAGCAAGTCCGATGAGCCCAGCCAGTCCCGCCACGCCCAGGGCCATGCCTCCAACAATGGCCATGCCCACTAGACCATCTGGGGAGAGGAAAAGGGAGACCGTCACGAGTCCAGAAACCTAGTCCCTGCAGGGACCTCGGCCACCATCTTGCCGCCCGCTGCTCCTCGACAGAGGACGTGCCTCTCTATCTGGAGTCACGGGGTGAGGGACCCCTGAGAGATGGAGAAAGAAGGGGGTTTGGGGAGGAACTGCTTGGAGGGCACCATCTGAAGAGAGCCCAGAGGGCCCAGGCACGAGGGAAGGAGGAGGACTTAACAGAGTTGAGAGGGACCTGGGGATGCTGGGGGCCAGGGAGACACGAGGGTGGGGAGTGGACGGAGACGGAGGGAGAAGGGCAGAGAGGACGGCCTTCACCTTTCTTCATGGCCTTGTCAATGAGCCGTTCCAGTTCCTTGGCCTGGCTGTTCTGCGGCTCCGTCTGCAGCAGCCCCCGCACGTACTTCAGGGCCTTTTCATATTCCTACGCTCGGGGAGAGTGACACACCCCCTCAGAATTCTATCCCTCCTTCTCCCCATCAGAAGGGCCTTCCCTCCGCTGGCCCCAGGGCTCTTCCCTCTACCTCCCCCGCTCCCTCCCCCCCGCCCCACCCAGTGGAGTAGAGTCCACAAACCACCCCAACTGTGTGGGGTTGATAAGCCGAGGGAGATAACAGCCCAAGGCTTGGGGCTGCACCCCACTGCTGACGTCACACTGCTCCCCACACCCTCGGCACCTGGATCCTCTGTCTCTCACCTTCCCTCAGGGTCCTGCTATCACCCTGCACCTCTGTACCCAACACCACCCCCTGCCTACCGCCCTCTTCAGCCTTCCAGAGGGCCTGGGCTCTGTGATGGAGGAGAGAGACGAGAGGGAGCTTGGCCACCCAGGCCGGGTGGAGGGGGAGAAGGAGCTCTCTGCCTTACCTTGAGCCGGTAGTTCCCCACAGCCAGGTAGAAGACATAATCCCGCTGCTCCTCTTTGCTCCCTTTGGGCAGCAGCTCTAGGGAGGGAGGGAGGGAAGAGGGTAAAAACCCCTTCTCTCCCTTCCTAGTGCCTGTGTCCCAGAGGCCCCCTCCACTCCCTGAATACCTATAAGATCCTGGGAGAACGTCACTGTCCTGAGCCTCCATTTCAGCTCTGGTCACTCCGGGCTTCCCAGCCAGAGCTCTGGGGCAGCATGAACCCCAGCTGCCCCAATGCCCCAGTGATCCACACCCCGGTATCAACACTACAGTCAGCTTTGGTTCATCCAAGTGAACTGAAAGGAAATCAAGGCACCGGAGAAGCCAAAAGCCATCTCTACTCAGCTGTGGCATCTGCTGTGTATTTTAACTACAGCCGCTTGCTGACCAGAATAGTGTTCAAAACCAGTTTGCACTCCTTCCCCCTTTAAAAAAACAGCTCCAAACTCACCTTCAGTTACCCCTCCCTGAAAGACCCCACCTGACTTTCTTAGTTCAGTGACTTCCCAGAGGCTCATGTGTTCAGTTGTACTCTGCATTAGAATTTGCTGCTAAGTGGTTTTGCAGGTGTTTACACATCTTCCCAAGTGTCTGTACTGCCTCCTTAACTAGACTGGCCATGTTTAGAGACCAATTCTACAGCTGTGCCCTGCTGTAGAGGAAACCTGAGAAATAGACAAATGGAGGCGGAGATGATTTGCATTAAGGAAGAGTCTTACTTTTATGGATTTACAACACGCATCCTTGGCTAGTACAGTGATTGCTTATACACCATTACTTGACCAAGAGAAAGGGGGTACAGAGAAATTTAAAGGTCAAGTATTGTGGCCTCTGACAAATGGTGACCCATCCAAAACCAGCAGGAAATAGGATTCTGATCAAAAAAGCACCACGTGCTCACAGGTTTTGGGAACCATCTTCTGTACTTCTTCCACACCGCCCCCCCAAAAGGTTTTCAACAACAGCTGCTAAATAAGCAACACGGTGGGGGTGGGGGGCAAAGAGCATGGGACTGGGACACACAAGCAGGAGCTTCTAGTCCCAATTCAGCCATAAATCAACCAGCTGTGTGACCCGAGACAAGCCACTTTCCTTATGTCTAGACTACGGGATCACCAAAGTCCTGTGGGGACCGACATGCTATGACTCTGTCTGGCAAAACCACCATCGATGAGGTGGCAAGTAGCCAAAAGCACAGTGGGAGAAGTCAGGCTAAGTAGAGCCCTTATTTTGCAGTGCGTTTACTGGTAAATAACTGCGAAGTGACTGCACTATGAGGTCCCATGTTGAAAAAGGATCCCCGAACTTGAGATGGAGGGAGTGAACCAGGCCAACGGTGGTTGAGGACGATGGCAGTTGGGAAGGGGAGAGCTGGGGAGCCAGCCTAGCACCTCACCCTCCAGCAGAGCAAGGCCTTTACGGATGTCATCGTTGTATTTGCTTCGCACCAGGCACCAGGCATATTCAAACTGCGTGCTCTTGGACACTGAGCCTGCTGCCTTCTCAGACTGAAATTTCCTTTCAAACTTCTGCCATAGGAGAGGAGAGGAGTCATTTAGAGGTGAAGGGGCAAGCCACACTGTAGCAGGACCTGGGTGTCCCTTTCCCTGTTACTCTCCATCTTCCCCTCTGCCACATTTCCCTTGCGGGTCTTGGGGCCTGGTACCCCAGGTTCTGCCATCTCCATCCCTGGGACCCAGACATTCTGCTTCTTAGTGGCGGGCTGTCTTGGCCCCCCTCTGCTTCCCTCCCCCTAGTGGTACCGACTGGAGATGCCACCTGCTGGCGGCTCCAGGCACCGCTCCCGGAGCAGCTGACCCCGAGAGGCTGAACAGTAAACACGCTGTCAGAACTGCTCAACAACAGCCCACGCGGTCCCTCATCGGAGACTGCTTCTCCCATCCCCACCCTGCCGGTCTGGACCCTTTCTTATCTGAAAAACGGGAATAAAAATAGTGCCTACCTCCTACTAGAGCTACAAAGATTGAGATCTCCCCTGAAAGGTTCTCAACACCGTGCCAGATTGTGACTAATATATGAAAGTTTAAGGTGGTCACTGTGTTCCCCCTGCCACTGAAGGAGCACTCAAAATCGGGTGCCCGCACCCTGACCTCCTAGCTCCTGCATGCATCAGCACCCGTCAAACTCCAGGCCCCCAGGCTGAGGCGTGGTGGCGCAGGAAACTACATCTCCCATTAGCCTTTGGGGCAAAGTGGAACCTCTGGGCAGGAGCTGGAGGCTGCAGGGGCTGCCGGGAGCCGTAGTTCGACTTCCCTAGGCAAAGCTGATGCTGGGAAGAGGGTTTGGCCCCTACCCGGGCTCTCCTCAGGGCCCGCCCTTCCGAATCTTCCTTTTCCCTCCCTCAGGGCCGGGCCTCACCAGCAGGTCCTCCACAGACACCAACTCGTTCAGCACGGCCTCCATGGCCGCCGACCCCGCAATGCTCACAACTCAGACGCTACTGTGCCACCTTCTCCATGGCCCACTGACCGGGGCGGAGAGTCACTTCCGGCGTCCGACGGAAGCGGGATCGCCCTCCGCTACGGAGAGCCAATCGCTTCACGTAGCCGCCGCGAGCCCGCCCCCCCCGTCCCCCCCGCCGCCGCCGCGGAGCAGCTGGGATCAGTGATGCGCATGCCCCAACCGGTCCTTCTCCTTCCCCCACGACTCGCAGGCCGCAGGCGGGGCCGGACCTGTCCTCAAGCCAGTCTTCCCGGGTACCCTGCGTGTGCCTCCGTCTACGGAGGCTGCCTCACTAAACTCTGAGACTATGTCTTGGTGGTTAGCTCCCAGACTGAAAACAGCGGAAAGAGAAGGTGGGGAACTGGGCATGAATCACATAATTTTAGGGACCAGTGTAACCCTCCTTCGCTCCTCCCCGCTCCCCCCCACCCCAGTTCTCCCCTCCCAGATATCTAGGACCCTAGAGGCTACGTGACTTCTCAGTGCCGGCAAGAAAATCATAACTAGTACCAGGGTTTCCAGGGCCCCGGCTGACTCTACAATGCAAGAGGAAAGAAAACTGATCTGTTAACCATACACCCAGGACTGGAATACATAATAATGGGGAATGCTATCAATGGGAATTTAAAGAAAAGCTGTTGCCACTGCTTGCAGAGAGGGTCCAGTCTTCTAAATATTATTTAATAAAGCATCCTCTGCGTGTACCCAAGGGGGAAAGGCCTGCCATGTGGGGTCATGGACAATAAGGAGCTTGGCAGTGAGAAGCAACAAAGCATGGAAAGGAGAAATGCTGCATGCCACTCTGGCATCTGTGTTCTGTGCAGTGATGGGACTGGGTAGGTAGTCATTTTCAAATTTCTTTTTACCTTGACCCACAGTGCTCCAGTACACATGTGAATGTAAGTTCCACGAGAGCAGAGACTGTATCTTGTTTATCCATGCATCTCCAGCTCCGAGCACAAGGTAAATGTTCAAGAAATATTCGTTGAATAAACAGGAAATGAAGCCGACAGTAGTAATGACGGCAGTGCAAGTGCAGGGGATTATCATCCAAACACCTTTTACATTTGCAAGGCCCCTTGATTTTTTTTTTTCTTTCCTCATAATAGCCTTGTGAGTTAAGTTGGCAAGTTATTCTTCTCTATTTGGCTTGGAGAGTTGAAATGATTGTGATACGAGCTCAGTAAACTTTGAGAGAAACCTCAGTTTAGGGAACTGGCTCCATTAATAGTCAAGGAGAAAAATTCACATTCATTCAAAGATGTATTGAGCTTCTAATTTTGGCTGGGCTTTGAGGTAAGCAGAGAGGGTAAAAAGATGTACGGAATACGAAGCAGATGGGTGAAAACAGAACCGAGCACAAAGGGCAACTACTAGCAAGGCGGGGAATATAAGAAAGCCAAAAGGGCATTATTTCTATCAGGACGTTACTTCCTTTGGGTGGCCTGCTGCCCCTTATGCATGTTTGTATCTGTTGCAGCTCTTGGCACGGGCCTGGCACGTGGCAAAAGCTCCATCAGGGTTTGTTAAATGTATATTTGTGGGGGGGAAAGGAATGCCTTACTCACATGGCTCAATTCTGTGCCAGTGAAGGGATCCTAAGTCTGAGTTTGTGTTTCTCTGGTCTAGTTAGCATAGCCATCCACCCTGGATCACAGGGATAAGAAGTAGTGCCTGTTAATTTTACATCCAAATTATGTTTCTCCATCTTCTTCAACCAGCATCCAAATGCAAACCATTGTCATCTCTGCCTTGGGAGCCACTGACAGCCAGTTCACTGGTGCCCTGCATCCATTCTTGCCCTGTTACTGTCAATTTACCACCCAGCAGTCAGAGGGACCTTATAAAAACACAATTCTCAATTTATCTGGAACCCTTTGATGGCTTCTCATTGTCCTTCTCATTGTCTGGTCTGTGCTTACCTCTCTGCCTCATCTCTCCATCACTGCCTCTCCCTGTTAGGCCTTCTTTCAGGTCTGAAACCCCCAGTGGCCACAGGCCCTCTGCACATGCAGTCCCCTCTATCTGGAACATCTTTCCCCTCCCCCTTTGTTTATATGGCTCATTCATTCATTCATTCATGATTTAATTCATTCAACAAATACTCATTGAGCACCTGCTATGTGCCAGGCACCGTTTAAGTGCTAGGGATCAGTGCTGAATAAAGTTCTTGTTCTCATGGAACTTGCATTTTAGTGGGGAAAACAGAAAAAATACTTGAACAAGTAAATAACTAAAAACACAATAATGGCAGGAGTTGAAAATGCTTTGAAAACAAATAAAGCAGGGGAAAGGGATTGAGAGAAGGGATTGAGAGAAGAGGATACTATTGGAGGAGAGCTCAAAGAAGCCCACCCTGGAGAGGTGACACCTGGGCAGAGTACTGAAGGGCGTGAATGAGCCATGCAGGTAAATGGCGGAAGAACATTCCAAGCAGACAAATGGGCAGGTGCAAAAGCCTTAAGGAAGGAATGCACAAGAGTTGTTTAGAAAGTGAGGGCAGAGGGGTAGCCAGGGGCAGATCATGTAGGGCCTTGTAGACTCTGGGAAGGAATCTGGATTTAATTTGATGAGTGATGGGAAGGCACTGGAGGGTTTTGGGCAACAGAGTGAAATGATCCATCGTAAAGGAATCCCTCTGGTGGCTGCTGTGGTGGCCCAGGCAAGAGGCAGCGGTGACCTGGTCTACCGTGGCAGCGGTGGGGGTGAAGGGGTTAAGGGTATATGGTCAGAAGGGAGAGTCAGCAGGGTCTGCTGATGGATCGGATGTGTGAGAGGGAGGTAGGGTGACAGATAGGTTTGTGCCCTGAGTGACCTGGTGAGCTCCTACTGACCCTCAGTTCTAAGCTCTAAGGCTCTTCCTTAGGGAAGGCCTTCCCTGGCATCCAGACTAGGTGAGGTCTCCTGTAGAGAGGCAGAGCATTACCAGTCCTACATTTTAAGAATATAAAACTATAACCCGCTCATTCCTTTCTTAGTTTGCCCTGTGTTTTTGTGAGCCACACAAGTATTGGTTTGGGTATGGTAATAACATCTGCCAGGAGCCAGAGACTTTATTCTGCTCTCGTCTCTTTTTTTCCCCCGTAAAGGAATGCTCACACATGACCTGTGGTCCAAAATCATACCAGGAAGGTATGAGCTCCATTTGATCCATAAGGAAACAGAGGCTCAAAAAGCTTAAGTCATCTGCCCAAGGTCACAGAGCTAGAAGTGGAGGAGCTGGGATTCAAACCCGAGTCCTGCTTCAGCTTCAGAGATGAAGAGTCAGTTAAAGAATAAATAGAAAGAAAGGATATGACAAGTTTGTAAGTACTCTCTAGTTTTTCATCTTTAAAAAATGTAGGTGTAAATTTGTAATTTTTTGGTTTTGCACGGTAGAGGACTTCCCTTAAGCAGCAGATGAACGAGGAAGGAAAAATTCAGGTTAATTCAAAATCAAAACAGGCAAAGCAATCCTGACAAACCATTTTTTTAGTAAAACACGGTAGTAAAATTGAAAACAAAACCCCCCAAGCCACCACCAGTGCTGCTGAGATTGTTGTAAAACTGGTTTCTGCCTCTTGGCAAGCGGCCTGTATTTTTAGTTCACACTATGTGTTAGTTTCTAATTATTGTGTAATGAGCTGATAAATGCCACCGTCCTGTACTAGACTGGAAGCGACAGGAGGGCAGGGTCTGTCTATCTTGCTCATCTTATGCTCCTAGAGCTCAGTGCCTAGCGCGAGTAGATACTCAATTTGTAACTGTTGCATAAATGGATATTGCTGTTGCCATGATTAACTTTTTGGAAGAGAATCAGGCAATATATAGTAAGAGCTATAAGATAAAATATTATTTAACTAGTAATCTACTCCTGTGAGGAAAAAATATTCAACAAAAGCCAAAAAAAAAAAAAAGAAGAAAGAAAGAAAGAAAAGACATGAAGATATTCATTCCTTAAAGAAGATGTGGTACATATATACGACGGAATATTACTCAGCCATAAAAACGAACGAAATTGGGTCATTTGTAGTGACGTGGATGGACCTGGAGACTGTCATATAGAGTGAAGTAAGTCAGAAAGAGAAAAACAAATATCGTATATTAACGCATATATGTGGAATCTAGAAAAATGGTACAGATGAACTGGTTTGCAAGGCAGAAATAGAGACACAGATGTAGAGAACAAACGTATGGACACCAAGGGGGGAAAGTGGGGGGGTGGGGGTGTGATGGTGTGATGAATTGGGAGATTGGGATTGACACGTGTACACTAATATGTGTAAAACAGATAACTAATAAGAACCTGCTGTATAAAAAAATAAAATTAAATTCAAAAAAAAAAAAGATATGAATACCTCTGATCTAGGAATTCCACTGCCAGCTATTCATTAGTGAGAAACTTGCACATGGGCAAAACATGTCTAAGAATGTTTATAGCATCATTTTTAGTAACAGAAAAAAAACCCTCAAACTGGAAACAACCCAAATACCTTTTATATGAATTTAAGAATGAGTACTTTATGGTATATACACATAGAATTGAATATAGAACATTGAAAATGAAGTACAGACACATTTGTCAACGTGGTAAATCTAAAAAATTGTAATGCTGAATAAAGAAAATTTATTGAAAAAAAAAGATATTCATTCCTGCACATCTTCGAAGGTAAACAAACAAAAAAAGCACCAGGGAATGGTTTTATTAAATGATGGTACATCAATATTACGTTACATCAATATAATAATAAACAGCCTTAAAGTTATAGTCGTTTGGATTCTAGGCATGTGGCTGATAATACTCAAAACAAAACAAAGAAGTGTGTACTTCTCAGATTCAGTCCTGTGAGTGGGCAGAAAAGAAACGGACATTTTTTGTTGGTGGAACTAAAACCTAGAAGTGGTACTTGGTGGCAGATTCCCTCCCTTGACTACACCAGAAATTGGAGCCTGTTCTGGACTTCTGCCTTACAGCATCTTGTCAGTGGTCAGCCCAGGAGAAGTTCTCAGCAAACACCCACTAAACAGGGTTCCACTACTTGTGTTCTTCCAATCTTCAGTGATCTGTCTCCTCTACTTCCCACTTTCATCTACTATTTAATTAGTTAGGGAGTCCGATCAACCGCAAATTGATTCATTCATCCATCCAACCAACATTTGTTAAGGGTCTACTGTGTACCAGGCACCCTTCTAAGTGCTGGGTAAGAGAAATGAACTAAACAGACATAGTCCTTCCCCCATGTAAGTTACATCTTAGTGGAAGAGAAAAGACAGCTAACGAATAAGTACATGACGTCAGATACCGCTGCCTCCGTTCTGTCGCCATTCTCTAACAGCCTTCACGTGTTTTCCTCCTCCAACCCAGCCTGGCTGCCAGCTGCATTTTAAAGTGCAAATCAGACTTCACGTCTCCTGTTTAAAATACCGTCTAGACTACTCAGGACATTGTTTAAATTTCTTATGCATACGAAGCCCTTCAGGATCGCCTCTGCTTACCTCTCCAGCTTCATTTCCAGGCACCCACGCGCCCTGCACACGGAGAGTTTTCGTGGGACGGCCACCTTTCTTCCACCCGGAATGTTCTCCAACTGGAGATCTCCATCCACCAAACACCTGAGTCCCTGCATGGCCCGCAACTAGCAGCCGGGCTCAGGGCCGTTACCCTCCGGGACATCTTTCTTCTATCCGGCCCCCGTGCCTCCAGCCCCTAGGAGGTACAGCATTTATCACCCAGTCCTACAATCCTTTATGTGGACAGGGGCCGTGTCTTGTTCATCTCTCTGCCAAAGGGCAGGCACCCAAGAATCGTTGGTGGGGTTAATGAAAAAGTAACGGCCGGCGTTCTAAAAAAGAGGCTAAAAACCTCGGAGACGTTTGCACTTCCGGGTGGCGGTTCGGTCGGCACCCGAAGATGGGAGAAGTGGGTACAGGTACCTCCTCAGGGGCTGCTCTAGGAGAAGTGCTCGGTGATCCGGAGGACCCGGGGAGCCTCGAGGGGGAAGAGCGCAGCGTCTGCCTCTGCGCAGTAGTCGCCCTCCGCAGGGAGGCGGAGCCGAGAGAAGCCTGGGGCGGGGCGCGGGGGGCGGGGCGCGGGGGCGCGGCGCGACTGAGAGGTGGAGGGGGTGGTGCCGAGGTCTGGGAGCCCCGAACCTCACAACTCGCCCTTGTGCCCGGGGGTGAATGAAGCGAGGCTCACTGTAAATTAAAATTTACCTGTTGCTTCCTTTAGAGTCTGTCTTGGCTCGAAAGTATGTGATGAGTGCACACAACGTGCCCATGAATCACCTGGGATCTTGTTAAAAGTGCAGAGTCTGATTCAGGAGGTCTAGGGTAAGGCCCAAGATGTTGCGTTTCTAATAAGCTCCCAGAGGACGCCGTTGCTGTGGATTCTCCAACACACTTTGAGGAGCAAAGGTGTGAAACAGTGGGGTTTTTTGGCTGCATTGGGTCTTCGTTGCTGCGCGTGGGCTTTCTCTAGTTGCTGCGAGCAGGTGCTACTCTTCCTTGCGATGCGTGGGCTTCTCATTGCGGTGGCTTCTCTTGTTGCGGAGCACGGGGCTCTAGGTGCATGGGCTTCAGTAGTTGTGGCGCGGGAGCTCAGTAGTTGTGGCTCGCGGGCTCTAGAGTGTAGGCTCAGTAATTGTGGCTCACGGGCTTAGTTGCTCCTTGGCACGTGGGATCCTCCCCGACCAGGGATCGAACCCATGTCCCCTGAATTGGCAGGCAGACTCTTAACCACTGTGCCACCAGGGAAGTCCCGAAACAGTGGTTCTTAAATGCGGTCCCCAGACTAGCAGCATGGGCATCAGCTGAGAATTGTTTAGAAATGCGAATTATCGAGCCGGCTCCACACCTGCAGAATTAGGATATCTGGGGATGGAGCCCAGCAGTCGGTATTTTTACAAATGCTGTAGGTGATTCCGATGCACGCTGGAGTTTGAGAACCACTGGACAGCGGAAAAGTCAAATTGAGCCTCATTTCTCTATAGACTTGTGACTGTGATCAATTTGCCTTATCTAGTTAAGCTTCAGTTTCATTAGCTTGAAAAATCAGGATGAAAATACTAATGCCTTCCTAGTGAATCTATTATGAGGAGGGAACATGAGATAATGATTGTAAAGCACTTGGCACACATAATAAACATTTTATAATAGTTATCAGAGCCTAGAGAGCTTAGAGTAATTTCACTAGTGTGACAGGGGCAGAAAAAGACTTTAAAAGGAATGAGGAATGGGAGGAGGTGTGGTAAGCATATGGAGAAATGACTTTACTCTTTCAGGCCACTAAAGCGGAAAAGACAGGGCTGCAGTGGTAGATACCACAGCAATGCTACCTCTCAGCCATGGTGATTATCCATAAAGCCATTCATTTGGACAATGAATAACTTCATTTATTTGGAGTGCCTCTTCCAAATGAGTGAGTTTCAGAGAGCAATAACAGACAAAAGGGTTCCCCCCCACCCACCCAAACAACAGATGTACCTTAAACTATTTAGGTGTGATTTTCCTACTTGTCTGTTCTGGGAATGACATCGCCTTTGCTGTTTACCGCTTTGGTCTTAGGATTTGGAAAAGGGAAGGAGGCAAAACTCAGAGGCAAGAGAAATTTCTGGATCAGTGAGTTTTTATTCAGCAATGAATTCCAGCTGCCAGAAGAAGAACTAGAATATCTAGTTGGAGGGAAAGCTTCCCAACACATTTTACTTTCATCAGTACATTTTATCAGCATTACCCTGATACCAAAACCAGCCAAGGACACCACAAAAAAAGAAAATTACAGGCCAATATCCTTGATGAACATAGATTCTAAAGTCCTCAACAGGGCTTCCCTGGTGGCGCAGTGGTTGAGAATCTGCCTGCCAATGCAGGGGACACGGGTTCGAGCCCTGGTCTGGGAAGATCCCACATGCCGCAGAGCAACTAGGCCCGTGAGCCACAACTACTGAGCCTGTGCGTCTGGAGCCTGTGCTCTGCAACAAGAGAGGCCGCGATAGTGAGAGGCCCGTGCACCGTGATGAAGAGTGGCCCCCGCTCGCCGCAACTAGAGAAAGCCCTCGCACAGAAACGAAGACCCAACACAGCCAAAAATAAATAATAAATAAATTTTAAAAAAAAACTGCATAAAAGCCTCAACAAAATATTAGTAAACTGAAGCCAGCAATACATTAAAAGGATCATAGACCGTGATCAAGAGGGATTTATTCCAGGGATGCAAAGACGGTTCAACATCCAGAAATCAATCAACATGATACATCACATTAACAAAATGAAGGATAAAAATCATATCATCATCTCAATAGATGCAGAGAAAGCACTTGACAAAGTTCAACACCCATTTATGATAAAACTCTAACAGAGTGAGTATTGAGGGAACATATCTCAACATAAGAAAGCCTGTATATATGAAAAACCCACAGCTAAAATCATACTCAAAGGTGAAAATCTGAAAGCTTGTTTTCTTTTTCTTTTTTAAAGTGAATGGTTTTTATATTTTTAAAAATATATTTATTTAATTAATTTATTTGGTTGCAACGGGTCTTTGTTGCAGCAGGTGGGCTCCTTAGTTGCAGCTCGCGGGCTCCTTAGTTGTGGCAGGGAAACTCTTAACTGCGGCATGTGGGATCTAGTTCCCTGACCAGGGATCGAACTTGGGCCCCCTGCGTTGGGATCACAGAGTCTTAACCACTGTGCCACCAGGGAAGTCCCTGAAATCTTGTTTTCCAAGATCAGGAATAAGACAAGGCCACTTTGGCCACTTTTATTCAATGGTATGGAGATTCCTCAAAAAATTAGGACTAGAAGTACCATGTGACCCTTCTATCTCCACTTCTGGGTATTTGTCTGAAGAACACAAAAACACTAATTCAAAATGCTATCTGCACCTCTATGTTCATTGCAGCACTATTTACAATAGCCAAGATATGGGGGAATGGATAAAGAAGATGTGATAAATACACAATGGAATACTACCAGCTGTAAAAAAAAGAATGAAATCCTGCCATTTTCGACAACATAGATGGACATTGAAGGCATGCTAAGTGAAATAAGTCAGTCATATATAAAAAGAAAGATACACTGTCCACATATTCTCATCAGTAGGACCCTTTATGGTCATCTGAAGGCTTTACTTTGTCTATTTCCAGGCTCACAACTGCTGAACTGCCTTTTTCTGTATAGTTTGCCAGGATTATCTGAACAGCAGGGAGTGTAGCAAATTGGCACATTATAGGAGTGAAAACGTTTTATACATTTAAATCATTAAACCCTTATCTCTATTCTCTTGATCTTGACCAACAACATGCCACCGAGCTTAACGCGGTTATAGGGAAAATAAAAGGGCTGTACCTCTCTAAAGATGGGAAGCCCGAGTCTGGACATAGGGCATTTGTTTTCAAAGAAATCAGGTCAGTGATCAGAGGACCTATCTGGTTAGCATGGAATTTGTTTTAAAATGATAATGCTTTCATTAGGGTAGTTGAGAAATAATATTTTCACTAAACTTTTGAATCACTCTCCGCCTGCTGAAGACCTAGAGCATAACCTCCTCCTATCTTATGTCATCTATTTCTTCTATAATCTCAGTCCCAGGCTCACCGCCTGTGTAAAACTCGCTCTTCCTGTTGGGTCTCTCCACACCAGCTGGGTGTCCTACCATTCAATTCAATTCTGACGCTAACTAGAGTTCGCACAGACCGCGCAGGTGACAGGCTCAGTCCCACAAGACTGGCCCCCCAACTTTAGATGCCAGTCTCAAGTGATAGTTCCCCAGTTTACCTGTAACTCCTGTCTGACTTGGCTACAAATTGAAGGTTCCCATGAGCATCCCCCCTTGGATTCGACTCTGCTAGAACAGCTCACAGAACACAGGCAAACACGTTTACCGGTTTATTATATAGTAAAGAATACAGATGAACAGCCAGATGAGAAGATACGTAAGTTGAGGTCTGGAAGGGTCCTGAGCTCAGGAGTTTCTGTTCCCTTTGAGTTGGGGGTGCACTACCTTCCTGGCACATGGACTTGTTCATTAACCCAGAAGCTCTCTGAACCCCAAACATTTGGGATTTTTAGGGAGGCTTCCTCATGTAGGCATGATGGATCATTAACTCCACTTCCAGCCCATCTCCCCTCTCTGGAGAATGAGGGTGGGGCTGAAAATTCTAAGCTTCTCATCATGTCTTGGTCTTTCTGGTAACAAGCCTCTCATTCAGTTCACCAAGAGTCATCCTATTAGAACAAAAGATGCTCCTATCAGTCAGGAAATTCCAAGGGATTTAGGAACCCTGTGTCAGGAACCAGGGTCGAACACCAAACATCAGAACAAAAGATGCTCCTATGCTCCTAGTGCTTTTATTAAGAAATTACAAGGGTTTTAGGAGCTCTGTGCCAGGAATAGGGGACATAGACCGATACATTTATTTTCTATTATTTCACACTCCCCTAAACAATACTAGCATGATATTAAAAATAATCCAGTTTATTTAATATTCTGGATTATTATTCCGATTTCTCACTTACATTGCTCTATTTTCCTGGTTGCTACACTTTAATTTCACACATGAATTCAAACTAATTAGTGTATGAGGAGAGTATTATGATAGGTCTTTCACTAAAAGTTGTGAGTTTATTTCTTTTTTTTTAAAGTGTGTAGTTTTATCACTTTCAAGTACTGTAAATTGACCTGGGTTAGTATTAATTAATAAAAACCCTTGAGGGTCATTTTGTAATAGGAACGTTCTTTACTAAAGTAGTGACTATTTATAGATAAATCAGTATGAAAAAAGATGCTTGGAAGTTGTCAGCTCACTTAAATAATTTAATTATTCCCTTGAAACCTGTGTAGTATAGTGAGAAGACACCATCAATTTCTGATTACCTGGGGAAATAGGAGGAGGTGACATAGGTCACATTTACTTTAAGATAGTGATTAAACAAAACATGATGCAAAGTATATTTTTAAATGTAAATGTTTTTCATTAAAGCATTCATTGTTTTTATACATGTATTCACACATTCATTGTTCTATAGACATTATTCAAAAGTATAAAACACCTTTTTTTTTTAGATTTCATTTATTCAATAAACTATGCATGATTCATGCAAAATGATCTTTAGTTTTAAGCCTTTTTCAGTGATTTCCTCCTCATAAGTATGAACTTACACAATGATAGAGCAACAAAATTAGCTGCTTTGACACCTACTGTTGAAGAAAGCAAAAATATTTATTGCAGTGCAGGGGTAGGTAAAAGATTTCTAACCATAATCTGCCAAGAACTGCAGGAATTATTCATACCCTGAGCTAAATAGCCACAATCAGTATTCTTGTTAAGTGCAATTTCATTTGTAAAACACCTTTTAAAACACAAGTACAAGGAGTTCCTGGGCAGTCCCGTGGTTAGGATTCGATGCTTTCACTGCCGAGGCCTGGGTTTGATCCCTGGTCACGGAACTAAGATCCTGCAGGCCACTTGGCCAAATAAATAAATAAATAAAAATAAAACACAAGTACAATAGTTTAAAAACCAAACTATTTTTTAACATTTCATAAATTGCTTGACAAAGAAATAGCCATGCTTCTAATAGTTAGAATAGTTTGTTATCTGTTTTGAACTGAGCTCTGTTTTTGTAAGAGTAGAATGAAGTTGGTCACTGAACACACCATCCTCTTTGCTCCCTAATAGTCCAGCAGACATCCAGGGTCCTTGACCTGGGGGTAGGTGACAGTATCTACACTTGGGCTTTGAAAGAGTTCGTGAACTCCACAAAATTGTATGTGGGGAAAAATGTGTACGCATATATGCAAATACATTTGGGGGAGAAGAATGGGTTCATAGTTTTCAAAAGGTCCTAAAAATAATAAATATAGGAAAGCAAGGACCTTTGTAAGTCATGGCGCAGGGCTCCATAAGACACTGAGAACGCATGAGGGCCAAGTCGGAAGCATCTGTTTTGGCTAATTGGGGGGGCCTCATGACAGAATTGGGGCTGCTTGCTCTAAATCACTGCAGCGTGGTCAGGGTTGTGCCCTATAAACCCGGCCCCTCCCGTGGGCTACATCTGCATTGCTAAGGAATATTTGAGACGAGTAGTAGCTGGGTAACTCTGCTGAAGGTCAGAATTTAATCTGTAGTTTTAGGGTGAATTGGGAGGATGCCGGTGTGGTGAAAGCTGCATGTTTGTTTTATATCTAACGTTTAGAATTTTATAGCAGGAATGAGCAGAAGAGCTTTAATCCAGCCACTCGTGTTTTAAGTGAGAAAACAAGATTGAAGAGGTGAAGTAACGTTCTCAGAGCTCCTAGGTCTCCTGGTTCTCGGTCCACAGCAGTTTTCCTATGCACTAATATTTCTTTTGATATGTGGCAGATCAGCTTTTAAAAAAAGTAATTCTGATGCACAATCATCTGTTTCTGGTAGAAAGTTAGGTAGCTCAGTCATTCTTGAAGAAGAATGTCTGCGTGAGCTAGATTACTCAAAATGTTCCAGTCTCAGAAACATCCCTCCCACCACTTGGAAGTGTTCAGATGCTAGAAAGGATGTTCCAGAAGGCCAGCTGTGACTAAAAGCTGAACGGAGGCTGCTTCCTCTGAAAAAAAAAATGAGATCATATCAAGCTGGGCAAATCTGAGAGCCAGCTAAGGCATTGAACCTTCCTAAATGTCAAAATTGTGAAGGTATTTTTAGAACATTGGGACTTTTACTGATTTAACAGCTGGGAGAAGATGAAAGCAGTGGAAAAGCCCAAAGAAATTTGAAGTTTAGATAAATCTGTATGTGCTTGGAAGGTTTTTGTTCAATGTGGAATGGCCTGAGCTTTATGGGCTGAATTGTGAGCCCCCAAATTCATGTGTTGAAATCCTAACCTCCAGTCTCCCAGGATGACTGTATTTGGAGATAGGATCTTTAAAGAGGTAATTAAGTTACGATGAGGCCATTAGCCAATATGACTGGTGTCCTCAGAAGATGAGGAAATTAGGACACGGACACACAGAGCGAAAGTGTGAGGACACAGGGAGAAGATGGCCACGTACAACTGAAGGAGAGAGGCCTCAGAAGGAACTAACCCTGCAACACCTTGATCTTGGGCTTCTAGCCTCCAGAACTGGGAACCCTTCCCAGTTTGTGGTACTTTGTTAGGGCAGCCCTGGAAAACTAATACAACATGCAAAAGTCATTTTGCATGAGAAAACTCATTTCTTTTTGTAATTACACAAAAATATTCTTTACGAAGCCTTGGTAAGTGCACAATGCAATCCTCCCTTGGGTTCTGTTCCAGAGCTTTCTGGACCTGATTCCCAGGCAAGCCTTGTGCATTCCTGGCCTCTCTGATGGCTTCTGCCATTCACTCTGAGTGTGGAATGCAGAGAGAGTTTTTCAGATACTGGAGCTTAACTCCAAAAGGTTAACCTCTAAAACGAAGGTCTTTGCACACCTCCTGTGATCGTCAGGGGTGTGGCATCACACCTGCAGGGGTGTGTTAGCATCTGTGGCCCCTCACCATTCCGATAACCCTACTTGGTGTTCCGCTGCAGGGATTTGTGGGGGACAGGGGGTGGGGAGCTCCCTCACTTGGTGAGTCTGGTGGGGCTGGAGGGAGGAGCACAGAGCCGGGCTTCGTTCGGTGCCCTTTCTGAAGCGCGCGGGGTGGTAGTTCTTGTGCTCAGTGAGGGGCTAGACTTGGAGACCTGTGAGCCCCAATGCACTTTCCTCCCCTCCTCTGGCTAGACCTGGGTCACCCCACTTCCCCTCAGCTCTCAGCATCCAGAGCGGCCCCCTTAGCTGGCCCTGACAGCCCTGCAGGGAGCTCTGGGTGTGGGGAGGGGTCTTTCCTCTGACCACACCCCCTGCAGCCTCGCAGGGCTGGTGGGGCAGGAGCCCAGTCCCAGGTGATTCGCATGAAATGTTAATAAAGGTGTTTAGCCCTAAGGGTGGGGTAGAGAGGCCAACCTTCTTGAAGGTGTATATTACAGTCTAATAACAGGCATCACTTTTTAAGCACTTACTGTATACCGGCCTGCAGATAAATTCTCCCTTCATCCTTCCAGCAGCTCTCCATGGTGGCTATTATTATACCCATTTTCCAGATAAAGACACAAGCTCAGGTGAGAACATTGAGGCACAAAGAGGTGAAATAATTTTGCTAGGTTTCCACAAGCTAGCAAGTAGCAGAGCCAGGAATTCCATACAGTAAAACTTTATTCAGGGGACTTCCCTGGTGGCGCAGTGGTTAAGAACCCGCCTGCCAATGTAGGGGACACGGGTTCGAGCCCTGGTCCGGAAAGATCCCACATGCCACGGAGCAACTAAGCCCGTGAGCCACATGCTGGGGATGATGGGCTTAAAAATCAGGAGGATGTGCTGTGCAGGGTGTGGGGATCCAAGCGGCATCAGCATCAGGATGGGAGGAAAGCAGCTGCTCTCTTGGATTGGAGAGTGAGAAGGAGGTGAGCTTAGGGAAATAGTCGGAAACCCATTTAAGTGAAGGTTGAAGAGTAGCCCGAGAGATGGGAGGAGAACCAGGAATACGTATGCCTAAGCCAAGGAAAGAGTTTTAAGAAGGGAAGGGTCCATATTATCACAGGCTGCTGAAAAGTCAAGTAAGAAGAGGATTGCTTGGATTTAGCAAAAAGGGAAGTGCTGTGGCGGTTCAGTTAGAGGGAACGGAGGAAGTCATTTGGATAAACGAGATAGGTGGCAGATAGAGGAGGACACGTGGGTTCAGTTTTATATATGTGTTTATTATAGTTAGTTGATTATTAACATTAATAATTAATGGAAAGAGACCTGCACATGGTCAAGTACCAGTGGGGAAAGTGCCAGCAGAGGAGAGACTGACATACGGGACAGAGATGATTAATAACTTCAGCAGCACTTCTGCTATCGACTTGCTCTTTGTCTTGGGTCACTACCCTCCGCACCGCATGGGCTGTCTGCTCCCTGCTACCAGAAGAATCTTCTCAACAGCAGACCAGTTCCTGACACTCCTCAGTTTAAGATTTTCTTGGTCCTGTCTCACCTCTCATAACTGTTCTACTTACACCAGGATCTCTCATACTTCTGGACCTTTGCACGGATAGCTCCCTTTGCTGAGGGCTAATTCCCTCTTTAGCCCATTCACTCATAGACGTCTTTCAAGATTCAACTCAAGCATCTTCTCCGAGACCCTCTTGGTCTCAGTGAGGCGTCTCTCCTGTGGATTTCTGCAGCCTCTTCTGCTCCCAAGTCTCCCAGCTCCCATCATGTATAATTACAAATCTCTCTATTTCTCTTTTAAAAGCTGTGACTTCTTTGAGGTCAGGGACTAAAGTTCGTGTTTACATGTCCTCGACCAAACTCAGTGCCTGATGTTTTATGAATGAAGAAGACACAGACCATACTTCTCGAGACTCATACCAACAATAGAGAAACACAAAGCCTGTAACGGTGCGGTGTGTGCCGTGCTTTGGGAACTCTTCTTAGAAGACGTGAGAAAGTTTTGGCTGGGTCATAAAGGATATGCTTGTCAGGTGGAGAAGGTCATCTTAAACAGAGTGAACAGGGTGTTTGTATGCTGTGGACATTTCCACTTCCTAGGTTATTCAGGCCAACCTTCCCACTGAGGGCAACTAAAATGCTAGCTGAAATCTAATAAAGCATCTTGAAAACACTAAAGACCTAACAAAGATAGCAAAACATTACCAGGCCATGATTTAGAAGACAGACTCAGAGGTGGTTAATCAATTTTTTTAAAAAAATTGAGATATAATTGACATATAACATGACATTAGTTTCAGGTGTACAACACAATGATCCTATATGTATGTATATAATATCGTGAAATGATGACCACGGTTAAGTCTAGTTAATAGTTAACATCCATCACCACATATGGTTATTCCAGATCTTGGCTGTTGTAAATAATGCTGCAATGAACATGGAGGTGCAGATATTTTTTGAGTTAGTGTTTTCGTTTTCATTTTTCAGATAAAGACCCAGAAGTGGAATTGCTAGATCATACGGTAGTTTTATTTTTAAATTTTTGAGGAACCACCGTACTGTTTTCCATAGTGGCTGCACTAATTTACGTTCCCAAAAACAGTGCACAAGTGTTCCCTTTTCTCCACATCCTTGCCAACACTTGTTGTCTCTTGCCTTTTTGATAATAGCTATTCTAAGAGGTATCAGGTGATATCTCATTGTGGTTTTGATTTGCATTTTCCTGATGATTAGTAATGTTGAAAACTTTTTCCTGTACCCGTTGGCCATTTGTTGTCTTGTTTGGAAAAATGTCTGTTCAGGTCCTTTGCCCATTTTTTGATCAGATTATTTGTTTGTTTTTTGCAGTTGAGTTGTATGAGTACTTTATATATTTTGAGTATTAACCCCTTATCAGATATATGATTTGCAAATATTTTCTTCCATTCCATAGGTTGCCTTTTCATTTTGTTGATGATTTCCTTTGCTGTGCAGAAGCTTTTTACTTTGATGTAGTCTTACTTGTTTATTTTTGCTTTCGTTGCCTTTGCTTTTAGTGTGTGAATGAACTCTTAAAACTGCTTTTGCCCTGAAGGTATTTACCAACTCAGCAGGGAACTGTTATGAAACTGAATTACAGTTTTGCTTACCTCATGGCTTGAGAGGGACAGAAGTGAAAGTCCAAGGGACATCTAAGGTGAGAGATAAGAAAAAGCTAACTATCCCTAACCCAACACATTTTTGGATTCAGGGTAAGGTTAGACCAGATGTAAACCTGTGTCCTTTTGGCACAGGGAAAAGATTCCTGTGAGATAGTAAACCAAACCTAGCCTCCCTGAGGAATAGTAGACTAAATCTGCATTCCAGAGGTGGTATAAGAAAACTCAAGCAGGGAATTTAACTGAAAGTGGTTCTGGTTTTGATAGTGCCCCAGACATCTGGCAAAAGGGAATGTCCCATTGGAAAGATGGGAGAGATCCAATTTCTCTGCATTCTTTCCAGTATTTGCTATTATTAGTATTTTTCATTTTAGTCGTTATAATAGATGTTTGTTATTTGTAATTACTGTGTACATGTATTGTAATTTTTGTACTTTGATCTTGTATCCTGAGACCTTGTTGAACTCACTTATTAGTTCTAGAAGTTTTTTTAAAATTGTTGTTGTTTTTTGAGGGTTTGTCTTTTGGTAGACAATCATGTCATCTGAAAATAGGGACAGTTTAATTTCTTCCTTTTCAATCTGTATGCTTTTAATTTCCTTTTCTTGCCTTATTGCTTTGGTTATGTCTTCCGGTATATTGAATAAGAGTGGTGAGAGCAGAAATCTTTGCTTTGTTCCCAGTATTAGGAGGAAAGCATTCAGCCTTTCACCACTAAATATAATGTTCACTGTAGGTTTTTAGTAGATGCTCCTTATTGGGTTGAAGAAGTTCCCTTCTATTCCAAGTTAGCTGAGAGTTTTTATCACAAATGGGTGTTGAATTTTGTCAAACGCTTTTCTATATCAGTTGATATGATCGTATGGCTTTTCTTCTTTAGCCTGTTAATATGGTGGATTACATTTAAAAATTTTTTTAATTAAGGTAGAGTTGATTTACAATGTTGTGTTAATTTCCGCTGTACAGCAAAGTTATTCAGTTATACATATATATACACATTCTTTTTAAAATATTCTTTTCCATTATGGTTTATCATAGGATATTGAATATAATTCTCTGTGCTATACAGTAAGACCTTGTTGTTTATCCATTCTATATATAAAAGCTTACATCTGCTAACCCCAACCTCCTACTCCATCCCTCCCCCAATCCCCTCCCCCTTGGCAAGCTCCAGTCTGTTCTCTATGTCCGTGATTCTGTTTCTGTTTCATAGATAGGTTCATTTGTGTCATATTTTAGATTCCACATATATATGATATCATATGGTTTTTGTCTTTCTCTTTCTGACTTACTTCAATTAGTATGATAATCTCTAGTTGCATGGTTTTTGAATATTGAACCAACCTTGCATTTTGGGAATTAACCCTACATGGTTGTGATGTAAAATTGTTTTTATATAGCACTGGATTCAATCTGCTAGTATTTTGTTGAAGATTTTATATCTGTGTTTATGGGGAATATAAGTCTCTAGTCTTTGGTTTTGCGGTCATGGTAATACTGGCCTCATAATATAAGGTAGAAGGTGCTCCTTCTTCTATTTTCTGGAGATTGTGTATAATTGGTGTTAGTATTTCTTTAAATATGGGTAGGATTCTCCAGCGAAACTATCTGTGTCTGCTGAATGCAGCAGGTCTGTTTCACTCATTTCTCACTTGTCTCTGTATCCATGGTGATGACCCTTGGTCAAACTCTGAGAACTACATTTCTGGAATGTTCACATAGCAATGGGTAGATGTTATTCTATATGGCCCAAGTAGTGGGTTGAGAAGAACTAGGCTGTCAACATGTTTAAAGTAAATGTAATGATTCATGATGTGCCCCTGGTGCCTGGTTTGGGGCCATGCTTGGTCACATGGAAGGTATGTGACCAACTCCCTTTAAGAATGTTGGATTCCAGACTTCCCTGGTGGCGCAGTGGTTAAGAATCCACCTGCCAATGCAGGGGACATGGGTTCAAGCCCTGGTCTGGGAAGATTCCACATGCCGCAGAGCAACTAAGCCCGTGTGCCACAACTACTGAGCCTGTGCTCTAGAGCCCGCAAGCCACAACTACTGAAACCCACACGCCTAGAGTCCGTGCTCCGCGAGAGAAGCCACCACAATGAGAAGCCGTGCACCGCAACAAAGAGTAGCCCCCACTCACCACAACTAGAGAAAGCCTGTGCGCAGCAACGAAGACCCAGTGCAGCCAAAAATAAATAAAATTTTTTAAAAATGTTGGATTCCAAGACTCAAGTAGAATTTCCTCGGCAAGGACATCTCACATATGTCCCTGCAGTTTGCACGTGGAGAAGGTGTGTCTGTGCTATCCCTGTAGAGAGATAAGAAAGTATACATTTGACCCCTCCGCTTTTGCCTATGTATATCTTTTTCCTGCTGCTCCTGCACTGCATCCTTTGCTGTAATAAATCTTAACCTTGAGTATAACTTTATATGGAGTCCTGTGAGTCTTTTCAGTGAATCACCAAACTAGTTGTGGGGCCACTGAGATAAGAAGTTGTTTTTCTGAAACTACAAATCAATTTTTTATATTATCTGTTTCGTATTGAGTGAGTTTAGGTAGTTTGTGGTTTTCAAGGTATTGGTTAATTTCATCCAAGTTGTTGAATTTATATGGGTAGAGTTGTTTATAGTATTCCCTTATTATCCTTTTATGTTCTACAGAGCTTGTAGTGATAGCCAATATTTTATTCTTTTTGGTTTCAAAGCACATTTATGGAAAAATTACCTGACTGGAATTCTAACTATAACCCTATGTGGCAGGCAAGACACGTGGTATTATTTACATTGAGTTGAGAAAGAAACATACTTTTTCAAAAAAACTGAAGCATAGTTGACATACAATATTATGTTAGTTTCAGGTGTAAAACATAATGATTCAACATTTAAATATATTAAATAAAAGATGATCACCATGATAAGTCTAGTAACCATCTGTCACCATACAGTTATTATAGTATTATTGATTATATTCCTTATGCTATACATTACCTCCCTGTGACTTATTTTAAAACTGGAAGTTGGTATCTCTTAATCCCTGTCACCTATTTTGCCCAACCCTCTAAACTTGTCTCCTCTGACAACCACCAGTTTGTTCTCTGTATCTATGAGTCTGTTTCTGTAGGAAGACTGTATGTATAGAGAATTGCAGAGCTGATATTAGAGCCCAGGGTTCCTGACTCCAGGCTTCTCTGTTGATAATAAGGTCCCAGATATCACTCCTAGGTAGTTCTGTATCATTCTATACCTATCTTTCAGCTCTTTCTTAACTGGCTCTTTTATTCTCCACCTAACCTTCCATGTCATGCTTGTTTTTGTTTTTGTTTTGTTTTTTTAAAGCAAATCCTATCTTAGAGATCTTTTGCTTATTCTTCTCCAGAACTTCTTATTCCTGGCCTCTCTCCTTTCTCTAGGTCAAATCATACTTGCTCTTTTGGAGACTCCAGCATTATAAAGTCTAACCCAGTGGTTCTCAACAAGAGGAAATTTTGTCCCCCAAAAGACATTGGGCAATGTCTGGAGACATTCTTTTTTTTTTTTTTAATTATTTTATTTTATTTTTTTTGGCTGTGTTGGGTCTTTGTTGCTGCACGCGGGCTTTCTCTAGTTGTGGGGAGCGGGGGCTACTCTTCATTGCAGTGCGTGGGCTTCTCATTGCGGTGGCTTCTCGTTGCGGAGCACGGGCTCTAGGCGCACGGGCTTAGTTGCTCTGCGGCATGTGGTATCTCCCCAGACCAGGGCTCGAACCCGTGTCCCCTGCATTGGCAGGCAGATTCTCAACCACTGCGCCACCAGGGAAGCCCCTGGAGACATTCTTGACTGTCACACTGGGGGTGGTTACTGGCATTTAGTGGGAAGAGGCCAGGGATACTGCTAAATAGCCTACCGTGCACAAGACAGCCCTCCACAGCAGGGAATTATCCAGCCCACGGTGTCGGCAGTGCCAAGGTTAAGCAACCCTGCTTTAAGCCTACGCCTCAGGAGACCTTGTCTGACTCCTGACCAGCTCTTTGAGGTGGCACAGCTGTGCCAGGCCATCAAGGCTGTATTGCTTTGAATTTGTGGTGAAAGACTTGACAATCCATGGCTTTGTGGGCTACATGGAGGGGAGTGGCTTCCTGCCACACAACCACAGGATAGGGCTTTGGACCTCTTGGACTTGCACTTAGAATTCCACGGATACTGAATTACATTTGCCAGTATCTCGGTGTGGGACGTCAAACCCAACAGCCTGGGTGGGTCACAGCCTCACCCACACTTACAGCGTGTGCTGGTCTGAGGCTTCAGTGGAGTGTTGGAGTGACAGGTGTTGTGGTGATGCTGGTGGCGGTTTTTTTCCCCAAACATTGGAAATCTATTGGTTATCCAGCATCAGCTCCATGGTGCTTATGTTTTTACTGGTGGGTTTTGTGGCTGTGATTCTCATGTGCATGCTTTGGAAATGACCCGGTTCAGTACAACTTGGATGAGATGATGATTGACCAGGGTGACAATGGCTGGAAAACTACCCATACAGATGTCTTCCACTTTCCTCCATACTTTGGTCTGCTCTGTGCTGTGCTTGGCATGGGTGCCCAGAAATGTGGGACATTGATTTCCTGGCCTTGGCACTGGTGAAGTGATGAGAATTATCAGGAATTTCTCTCAAGGGGTAGAACTAAGTAGGTAGTTTGTTCAGAAAAGGTTTGTGGATCTTCTCTTCTATCCAAGGTGAGGGGCAGACTTAAGGGGTAGACCTAAGACCTAAGGAGCTTTAGCAATGATGCGTATATTTTATTGTAGGTTTTCTGGACAACAGACGGGGGAGACTGTTTTGCTGGAGGCCCTGGGTCTGGAAGAAACTGGGCTAATTCCTCTGAAATTGCTAAAGGGGGATAGGTGGGACCTAACACAGACTTGCCGCTACCGCCCCACAGGCATTACTACCATGGTGCTGCGAGGCGTGTTGTGTGCATCCTGGTGGGGCCATTACCTTGGCACCGTCTTGTATGCCCCAACCTGCTGCTTCTCTGGCTACGTGTTCAGCCACTGCTTTTGGCAGATCGGAGGTGAACATTGGGTGTGGGACGTCATTCTCACCACCAGGCTCTTCTGATGAGGACTTCCATTTCCCTGGTAGGCAGGCCTGGGCTTAGGAACTTAGAAACGTCATGCAACCTGGACTAGAGTTAGTGTGAGGTTTCCTGCCTGGACCCTCACATGCCTGCTTGCTCGTCCTAGATTCACCAGTTCAGAGCCATTCAGTGTTTTATTCTTGATATTGGCAATTTGTGTCTTCCTTTTCTTTTATCAGTCTTATTAGAGGTTTATTGGTCTTTGAAAGAACCAGTTTTTGTTTTTTTATTTTTAAGAACCAGTTTTTTGTTTGTTTACATGCCTTTCGGTTGTTTTTTTTTTTTTTTTTTATAAATTTATTTATTTATTTATTTTTATTTTTGGCTGTGTTGTCTCTTCGTTTCTGTGTGAGGGCTTTCTCTAGTTGTGGCAAGCGGGGGCCACTCTTCATCGCGGTGCGCGGGTCTCTCACTGTCGCGGCCTCTCTTGTTGCGGAGCACAGGCTCCAGACGCGCAGGCTCAGTAGTTGTGGCTCACGGGCTTAGTTGCTCCGCGGCATGTGGGATCCTCCCAGACCAGGGCTCGAACCTGCGTCCCCTGCATTGGCAGGCAGACTCCCAACCGCTGCGCCACCAGGGAAGCCCCCCGGTTGTTTTTATCGTTTTCATTTCATTGATTTTGACTCTTCATTATTTCCTTCCTTCTGTTTGTTTTAGGCTTATTTTTCTTTTCCCTGCCCTCCCCCTCCCCCCTCCCCTCCCCCTCCCCCTCCCCCCTCCCCCCTCCCCCTCCCCCTCCCCCTCCCCCTCCCCCTCCCCTCCCCCTCCCCTCCCCCTCCCCTCCCCCTCCCCTCCCCCTCCCCTCCCCCTCCCCTCCCCTCTCCCCTCCCCCTCCCCTCCCCCTCCCCTCCCCCTCCCCCTCCCCTCCCCCCTCCCCTCCCCCTCCCCTCCCCTCCCCCTCCCCCTCCCCCTCCCCCTCCCCTCCCCCTCCCCTCCCCCCTCCCCCTCCCCCCTCCCCTCCCCCTCCCCTCCCCCTCCCCTCCCCCTCCCCTCCCCTCCCCCCTCCCCTCCCCCTCCCCTCCCCCTCCCCTCCCCTCCCCCCTCCCCTCCCCTCCCCTCCCCCCTCCCCTCCCCCTCCCCTCCCCCCTCCCCTCCCCCTCCCCCCCCTCCCCCTCCCCTCCCCCTCCCCCTCCCCTCCCCTTCCCCTTCCCCTTCCCCTCCCCCCTCCCTCCCCTCCCCCTCCCCCCTCCCTCCCCTCCCCCTCCCCTCCCCTCCCCTCCCCCTCCCCTCCCCTCCCCTCCCCTCCCCTTCCCTTCTCTTCCTCCCTCCCTCCCTCCCTCTCTTCCTTCCTTCTTTCCTTTCTCCCTCCCTCCTTTCCTTTCTTTCTTTCCCACATCGTGCAGCTTGCAGGATCTTAGTTCCCTGACCAGGGATCGAACCTGGGCCCCCGGGCAGTGGAAGTGTAGAGTCCTAACCACTGAACCGCCAGGGAAGTCCCCTTATTTTACTTTTCTTTTTCTCGTTTCTTGTGGTGGTTGCTTAAATTATTGATTTGAGATCTTTTTGTGAACATTTAGTGTTACCAATTTCCCTCTCAGACTGCTTTAGCTGTGTCCCACAAATTTTGATACAGGTAATACATTGTTTCTTTTAAGAAATAACATAGCTATTTTGAAGACTTTTTTCTGATTCTTGGTATAACGAGTGACTTTCTATTGTATCCTGGACAATTGGGGTATCACAAGACTCTGAATCTTATTTAAATCTTCTATTTTAGTGGGCTCTGCTGACACCACACTGGTGAGGCAAAGTGGGTGCTGCCTGATTATCACAGGGTAGAGGTGAAAGCTTAGGCTCCCCACTGATGACACAGTGGGGAGGGGGAGGAGCACCCCATCAGTAGCAAGTGAGAGTGGGGGTCTAGACTCACACTCCATCTCTGTTTATTCTGGGGTGGGGTGGGGTTTTTTCCCATGGCGTTTGTCTGGAGTAGGGTGGACATTGTCAAAATAAGTTTGTCTTGATAGGCTGCTCCTTTCCTGGTTGTTTAGTTAGAGAGAGCAGGCTTTGACTGGGGCTTTTTTTTTCTTTCTTTTTCTGTACATATTGGCTTTTCTGGGTTTCAGGCTTCTTCTGTGCTAGTCTAGGATATGTAGGGAGCAAAAAGAAAATCCGGTAACTCATTGCTGTGTCATCCCTTGAGTTTCAAGTTTCCTAGATAGTCGCCTTCTTCTCTCTACCTTTCAGACTCTTCCTATAATGTTATGCATTATGTCCAGGGTTTTAGCTGTACTTGGTGGGAGGGATAGAGGAAACTGTGTCTATGTCATCTTGTCTGTAACCATCATTGACCTCTTTTAATACTTTTAGGTTATTTTTAAATAAACTTTTAATTTTAGAATAGTTTTAGGTTTACAGAAAAGTTGCAAAGATAGAAAATTCCCATATACCCCATACCTAGTTTCTCCTATTACTAACATTTTATGGTACATTTGTCATATTCATGAACCAATACTAATATATTATTAAAGTTCATACTTTATCTAGATTTCCTTAGTTTTTACCCAGTGTTCTAAGATGCCACCCAGAATACAACATTACATTTTGTCATGTTTCTCACACTCTTCTTGGATATGACAGTTTCTGACTTTCCTTGTTTTTGATGACCTTGACAGTTTGAGGACTCAGGCATTTTGTAGAATGTCCCTCAACTGGGATCTGTCTGATGTTTTTCTCATGATGAGACTGGGGTTATGGGTTTGGGGGAAAAGACCACAGAGACGAAGTGCTACTGTCATCACATCATATCAAGGGTACCTACTATCAACATGTCTAATCACTGGTGATGTTGACCGTCACCTGGCTGAGGCAGTGTTTGTCAGGCTTCTCCACTGTGAAGTTCCCCCCTCCTCCTATTTCCGTATTGTGCTTTTTGGAAGGAAGTCACTATGCAGCCATTATAATATCTTTTTTTACACTTACATCAGATCTTGTTTTCCTCTTACAAATTCTGACTTATTAGAGGCATTAATTTTTACTGGGTCCGGACTTCCCTGGTGGTGCAGTGGTTAAGAATCTGCCTGCCAATGCAGGGGACACGTGTTCGAGCCCTGGTCCGGGAAGATCCCACATGCCGCAGAGCAACTAAGCCCATGTGCCACAACTACTGAGCCGCGTGCTGCAACTACTGAAGCCTGCGCACCTACAGCCCATGCTCCACAACAAAAGAAGCCACCGCAATGAGAAGCCCACACACTGCAATGAAGAGTAGCCCCCGCTCGTCACAACTAGAGAAAGCCCAAGCGCAGCAATGAAGACCCAACGCAGCCAAAAAAAAATTTTACTGGGTCCATATTTTTCCAAACATTTCATTTTAATATTCATTACACCAATATCAAGCATTTACACAGAAAAGATGAAAAAAAAAGGCATGATTTGAGAGACTAGTTCTCTTAATACTTCTGGGCACTCAAAACTAATGTCCTAAGGAAGTCTTTAAATACTATAATAGCCATTTTTAGGAAAAACCTAAAACCATATGCAGCCATAAGACCAGTGGAATTATTCTGAATGCTTCTGTTTGTCTCAAGGAAAGTTATCAGAAGAAATAGAGCCATTTCAGTTTTCTTTGGAAAGCTTATTTTAAGAAGAGTCTTGGATCTTACATATAATTTCCTCATGACTCTCTGAAATTCCAAAAAGGGAAGCACAATTGTTAATGTTATATTTGTCCTTTTGACATAGACGGGGCTATTTTTAGACTAGATAGAATGGTCTGTGCTTTATGTAGACTTCACAGTACATTGAGGCCTGTAGAAGAATCATCTTGAGTACACACGTGGCCATGCAATAGGACTTGAAACATAATGTTACCCTTTTATATTACTAAAGACCATCCGAAGTTTTCTCTTTGGGCTTTCATGACCTATTTATTAGAACCATAACTTGTTTGATGCTGAGTTTCTGGATATGAGGAGTTATTAAGAGAAAATATGACTTTTTTACAAAACGGTTCCAGGAATACATTGTAGAGGAAAAGGATAAGTGCTTAAAATAAGGATATTGTTAAAATGCTACCTGTGTTAAAGAACCTTTGTGCAATCCCTGACGTCATAATAAACAGAATATTTTGTGAGGATGTTACATTATTCTCCTTTCATCCTTTTCCGTTTGATTGAATGTCTTGGTCATACACACGACGGGCCACATTGAGTCTCTCAAGGACAGTGTTCCGTCTCTGACTCTCACCAGCTCCAACTTACTCACCTTATTTTCACCCATGAGCATTTTGAAAAAGAAGAGCAATGAGGGAAGTAAACTTATCAGATATTGAAACAACTTATAAAGTAAAATAATTAAGATGATGATGTATTGGTTGAGGTACAGACCGATAAACAGAGATTCAAGAAAAGACCCAAATTCAAATGGAATTTAACACATGATAAAGGTAGCATTTCAAAATAGCTGGGAAAAGATAGTTATTCCCTAGACAGTGTTGCGAGGTGATGGGAGGGAGAAACCTGGATCTTGACCTAATTCTTTACATTGTATTGAATTCCACTTGGATCCAAGATTTAAACATAATAAAATGAAACCATAAAGGTACTATTAAAAAGAGTTAGTATTTTAACAGTTCTGGAATGGGAAAAGTATAAAAATTATGCAAAATTCAGAAGCCATAAAATAAAAATGCAGTAACCTCTGGTTTAAAGACACACACACACACACACACAGGCACACGCACGCACACACACACACACACACAAACTCAAAAAACAAATGCCACATTTGGAAGGCTATCCGTAACACATTTGACACACAAAGGGCTAACATTTTCAATGAGTACAGATGTTTTGCACAGGAAGAAAGGGAAAGACAAACAGAAAATAAAACAAGAGGCAGAAAACATAGGAAAAGATGCCTAACCTTACTCACAATCAAATGTAAATCATTTCTCTTCCACTAGAATAAAAACAATGAAAAGTCTGGAGATGAGAAATTTAAGGCCACCAGGACTGGGCACCTTCCTTAGGCTCACTGACTTCTTTTGCATGTGGCCCTCCTGCATGTGCTCCAGGATGGCTGCTGCACCTCCAGGCATCACGACCGGGATCCAGCAGAAAGAAGGGGGCAGGTAGGGGAAAGGCAAAAGGTTTCTGCTCCAGAGTTCGCTCCCTGTCACAAGTTTTCTTGGAAGCCCAATTCTGATCTCATCTCATCTGCTAGAACTGTCCTGGGGCTGCCTGGGAGGATGGGGAAGTGATTTTAAAAAAGCTTTTCAAAGTAAAAAGTATACCACTTAGGGATTTTCACAAAGTGAACACACCCATCTGACCCGCACCCAGATCAAGAAACAGTGGGAACCACCTCCTTGCAACTGCCCACGTGCTCCTTCCCAGTCACTGGAGAAGGTGAGCATTTTTAATGGGTAACTTCTCACTGTGGCCAAAATCGGGTTAAGAAAGAAAAAGAGAATATCAGAAACCAGCAGTCTGTCACACCCATCGCTTTATATATTCGCCCAAAGGCACTCTTATCATCAGTTTCCCCAAATCTTTCATTCTCAGTCCAAGAAATTTTATCTTAAGAGACAACAGTTGAAATTTACGTTTTCTGTAATTTCATATTGCGAGCCTGGGACCAAGAACAACAATCTGGCCTGAACGGGGACTTTCTGCAGCTGCAGATTCATAGGTGGATGCATCGAGAAGGTACCTGTGGGATACTGACCAGGTCTGAGTTTCGAGAGGTCTGTAAATACAGAGACATCCTAGAGAACCATGAGGGACCCCGTCCCATGAATGGGATGAATATGGGAAAATCTGCAATTCTAAACACATGTTTTTCAGAAGTGAGAAAACCCACAAATAAGATAGATGTGGCCAACTCTTAGAACAGAATTCAGAATTTATTCAATATTACAGTATGCATATTGGAGAGAACATCTCTGTTATGTACAGAGGCCACTTTTCTCAGGGCTCCCAGCCTACTGAACATTCTAACATTCATCTTGGAGAGAATCCCTGTTTGCAGGAGGCATCTGGCAGCATTCTGACACCACACGGCATCAGCTAATTCGCATGCAGTAGAAACGCTACAGATGCGATAAATGTGAGGGCTTTCAGGAAAAGTAAAGCTCATTCAACGTCAGAGAATTCACACTGGAGAAGAACCATATTCACGTAATGGCTGTGAAAACGCTTTTAGACAGTGCTCAGAGCTAATTAGACATCTGGGATTTCAGAGCGGATAGCAGCCCTGGGAGCAGAATGGATGAGGAAGAGCCTTCAATCGGAGTTCTAGCCTTAGACAATGTCAGCTGATTCATTCGGGATGTGAAGCGGGTGTGTGTGATGAATGTGGGAAGCTGTCTAGGGGAAGCGTGGAGTATGCTGAACGTCAGATCATTCATGCTGGAGAGAAGCCTGTGAGTACAACCAACGTGGAGCGTCATTTGGGGATAGCGCAGCCCTTTCTCATCTTTGGAGAATTCACAGGAAACAAACACTCTCGTTGTAAAGATTGTGGGAGAGTTTTTAGTCAGTAATCAGGCTAATTCATTCTGGAGAAAAACCTTGATTGTGGAGACTGAGGAAAAGCCTTCAGTTCTTTTCCTTATTGGATTTCAGAGAATCCTTAGTGATACATGGGGAAACTTTGCCGGGGTGGGGTCGGGGTGGGGATTCAGGGTTTATTAAGTATCGCATTAAAGCATTAATTGCATTAAGAAGGGGTTTAAACTTTTTGCTTCTTCCACTGCAACCAAAGCTTTCATTTCTGTCCCTGATTATCTCACAGAATTTTTTTTTTGTCTCTAATGACTTATCTTCCTTAAGGAAGGTAAGGAAGATAAGCTTATAAGCTTGCTCTTATAAGCTTAACTTCTAATTCTAGTAGGTATTCAGTACATTTCTGCTGAATGAATGAAGTCATGCAATAGGTAAACAGCAGAGTCGGCCTGGCTTGGGCCTTTGGGGTCAGGACTCCATAAGTCATGTAGGGCGCCTAAGGACTGCGTTGAGGGGGCGAGGCTTCCTGGCAGGATCTGGAGGTTACAAATTCTACTAGGACTGCAACATACCCGTGTTCGGGCCCCATCAACTCGAGGAACTTCTACGGGCCCCATCTCTTTCCTGCTGAAGACTGTTTTGTGATGGGAAAAGGGGGTGGTGATTTTTCTCAAGTTCTGAATGTAATGGAATCATTCGTATTTGAAGGCTACATTAGGAGGATGCCAGTGTCTCTTTGTTTTGTATCTAAAACTAGACATTTAAAGAGGAAGGGCTACAGTTCTTGAGTTCAACTCCTCATTTCGTGCGGGAAGGGTCAGGCACATTTTCTTGTGTTGAAGCGACACGAAAACCACATTGCTTGATGGAAGCTGGATCAGAAGAAAGCTTCATCAGGTTCTTATCCACCGACTGTGTTCTCTCCTCCCAACCTAACTCCTTACCCCTAGCCTAGGATTCTGGGTCTCCTAAAAGACATCCTCGCTCACCACTGTATCCATTCCCCAGTTGAGGGAGAAGAGATTCAGGTCGTGTGCATTTCTGGCTCCTGGCTTTGCACAGAGAAGACAGGAAGAAAAGGTTGAGAAAAAAGGGACAGGTGGAAAGGGGACAAAGAATGGAGAAAGTGGGGAGTGGCCACAACTCATGGCAGCTTATTCCCAAGAGGATATGCAGTGTCACTAAGGCTGGCTGGAGAGGAACTAAAGGGCTTAGTTTTGCACCAGTTTAGTTCTAGCTGCCATACATTTCTTCCAGCTAGTACGTGGGGCTCATAAAATCCTGCTACATGAGACTGGCCTCCTTCTCTAGAATTCATCCAACCCAACCCACCACTTGCCCATTCCAACTTGCTGCTCCTTCCGTGTGCCTTCCGTGGCCTTCTGGCCCGTGCTTAGGCTCTGCATCCCAGGGATTCATACCCACCCCCCCGCCCCTATCCCACTGATTTGTTCTAAAATTCATCATTAAGCCCCATTTTAGAAGACATGCTCATATGCCTGAACTTTCCTGAATCTTTCCTTCCTTGTCGGTGCCCTGTAGGCCCTGGGAGTTGGAACTAAGTGCTAAAGTTGCTTGCCTATGTAGGCTGTGGCTAATCTTGACTTGCATTTCCTACCATGCAAGTAAGATTTCCAATGTCTAAACTTGGGCTGATTTTCCATTTGGAGCTACACCAAGAGCCATGGGGCTCTAAGGAATTGATGACAGAGAGGTTCAGAGGAGTGCTGTACTGGTTAAGAATGCCAAAGGCTGCAAATAGCAGAAATCTGCTTAGAAAATAAAGACATTCAATTTAGCGATCAATAAGACTGGAAGTAGGTAGTTCCAGGATAGGTATAGTGGC
The DNA here is from genome assembly GCF_949987535.1 of Balaenoptera acutorostrata. NCBI lineage: Eukaryota > Metazoa > Chordata > Mammalia > Artiodactyla > Balaenopteridae > Balaenoptera > Balaenoptera acutorostrata. The sequence goes on from NC_080078.1 coordinate 7,660,920, forward strand.
TCAACAGTATCATCAAGGACCCAGGCTTTTTTTGTCTGTCTACTCGGCCAAGCTTGGTATGTTGGCTTTTTCCCTTGGTTTTGTTGCCTCCTGGTCTCAAGATGGCTGCTACAGCTCCAAGTATCACGTCTCAAACATCCCTGTTCAGAGCAGGAAGACGGGACAGGCCTCTTCACTCTCTCTTCTTTAATCAGAAAGCAAAATCTCCCCAGAAGGTCCCCCAGCCATTTCCCTGTAAGTTTTGTTGGCAGAACTAAGTCACGCGCCCACTTCTAAGCCAACAGACAGCAAAGGGAAGAAGTTACGAGCTTGCTGCAGTGCAACACATGGGTGGGGGGGCGGGGCAAGGCAGGCCTGGTGAGCCCGGGCAGCAGGGCGGCTCCAGGGCTGGCTCCTCTCTCTGCCATTTTCACGGAGTCCCAGCTCTGCTCAGGTTATTCCCTCCTTTATCTTCTTCCACAAGAGGCTCGTTCTTCCCGCAACTCTAAATGCGTTTTCTCCCTGTCACAGCTTGTTTTGCTTTTCTTCAGTCTCCAGTTTTCCTCCTCAGTGTAATTCTGGCCAGCCCATGGCCCTACTTGCCCTCATGACTCGTGTTACACACTGCCTATACGGTCTGATTTGGGGGTTCAAATTTCCTAAAAGGGGAAACTGCCTGGCCTGACTGGCTTCCTTTATATTTTTGAGTCAGGTAACTTCAAAAGTTGTTGGCCAGCCTATACAGATCCTGGTCCCCTGACCTGCCTGTGTGTGTAGTGTAGGGAGGGTGACAGAGAGAGGGTCATGTGATACAACACAGCCACCTGGTGGGGGGGCTGAACGAGGCTGCTCCCCGCAGGAGGGGCTGTGTGTGTGTTGGGGGGGGCAGGTGTAATGGAGTGGAGAAGAGCAGAGACAGTGGGTTCCTGGAGCCCAGGGAAACAAGATAAGAAGATCAGGCCACTCTACACAGAGAGACGCCACATGGCAGAACACGGAGGCACCAGGCCCAGGAGGGAAAAAGCCATTTTTGGACATTTCAGCCCCATTTTAGTGGATGCCATGTGGAGGAGAGGAACCTGGCTGGCAGACAGAACCAAGGCCCTTGACTTATGGCCGCAGTTGAACCTGCCCAGCCGAATCCTGATGTTCGGGTCACCCTATTTAAGGGTGATAAGATTTGGTCTTGGGATAGTCCTTAGAGGAGTGATTTGAGAGGGTGTTCTGGAGATCCAGTGTAAATGACGTTCCAGCTCTACACTTTCAAGTCAGGAGCACGAAAACCCAGTGAGCAGCTGTCCTCCTGCCCAGAGATGGCGGCGTGCGTGAGCTCGTAAGCCTCGGGTAAGCAGGCAAAGAGGCAGCTGGCAAGGGCCCTCCCTTTCTCTCCTTATTGCTCAACAATCTGCTCACATCTTCACCAGGTTCGAGGTTCAGCTGTTTAGAAGCAGCCTTCGCTTTCTAGGAAATGCAGTTCTTATGGGCAGTGCCAACACTAGGCACTAACTCTTATCAACCCCACCACGAACATTTCTAACTTACTAGCTTTTTAAGAAATTTAGAAGAGAGCGCCACGGCTATATAAATCCCTGGATATATACACAGAATCTGTCCCCTTTTTTGGTAGGGGAGATAGAGATTTTGCAGCTAACAAAAGACAAGGGATGTTCCTGCATTTCGTGCTTGGGACCCAGAGCTTCGCCGTGTACGAAAGGATGATGCACTCGTGGCGGGGGTGGCACAGGTGCGACCTTTCAGTACAGTCGTCAACATCCGTTCTCCTGGTTACCTCCGTGCTGGTAAGCTTGGCTGCTGGTAACTACAGGAGCACTCAGTGCCAGGTGTTAAGCGAGGCACTGTGAATACAGAGATGCTTCAGACATAGGCCTTGTTCTTAAAGAGCTCCAACTTCATGTTGAGGGTGGACCCTGAGCCAGCCATCCTTATCCAGGACACTGGCGAGCTCTCCAACATCCTGATTTCTTGTTTGTTCCCTGCCTCCCCCGCTCAAGGTCACTCCCAAGGTTAGTGCAATGCACGGCAGCCAGCAATGCCTCCCAGGCAGAGCCGAGGCAGTGGGGACCAAGCATCTGCCACCTTATGGACATCAGGGCTAATCTGGCTTCCGGGTCGGGGGGAAGGGGTGGCAATAAGGACAAGCTGACCTTCCTCCTTCCTCCGACAACCATCCCAGAGAAGGCAGGCTATGTCTTCAGTCAAGGGTAAGCGCATCTCCATCTAAGATGGCCCTGAACCACAAATCCATCTCTCTGCGTCCACTGCGGTGTCCACAGCCGCATACAGTCGCCAATCCCCAAGTCGTCCGAGTCCCTCGGTGCTCATAGGTGCCGTGGAGAATACAAAGGACAAGATGTGGTTCTTCCTTGAAGAGCTTTCTCTCTGTTCGAGAAGAAAAAGGCATGAGAAGGCCACGAAGGACCAGAGCATTACCGGGGTGCTAGACGGGGCTCAGGGGCAGTGGATCCGGTGAGCACAGTGCAGGCTGGGAGCCCAACTGCAGGCCTGCAGGGTCCCAGGAAGGCTTCATGAAAGAGGTGGGCTTTGGGCCAGGCTTGAAGGGTGGGCAGCATTCGGAGGGATGGTGGTGGCGGCTGCATTCCTGGGGGAGCTGCACGTGAGCCATGACCGTGGGTGCTCAGAACATGGTTCCCTCATCACCCCCTTGTGAAACAGAGGATTCAGCCAGTGGTTCCTCTTCTCGCTGCTGTAATCACAACAGCCAGAGGCTAGAGGGTTCGTGCAGGCATAGAGCTTTGTGTGGCCGAAGTGGGGGCCTGTGACACTCTCATTTCCTACGGTGTCATCACAGCGTGAGGCCAGGGCCAAGGACATGCTGTCAGCACCTGTGCTCAGCCTTTGTGCCAAAGCAGCACGGCGGGGGCCATCTTGGGGGACCGCTGCTCCTCAGAGGCCAGGATCTGGAGCCTTTATGCTGAAGGTATCATTTTGGGAAACCACAGACTCTAAGCCCAAACCTCGCTCCACCGGCATGACACACGTGGCCAAACACTTGGACTGGATTCTGGCAGAAGATCAAAGAATTCATTCGGCAGAGGAAATCTTTGGATATTCTGAATAAGGGGAAATTTCCATTCATCTCATAATTCATACTAGAGAGATTCCCTATGAGTGGCACCAATGTAGGAAAATCCTCCAAGCGAGGCAACTATCACAGTTGAGAACTCACAGGGGGAGGGCTGGGGGCACGGGAAGCAAAGACAGCACAAACAAAGAGCTCAGCCTGGAGCCCATCACACGGGAGAAAACCTATATCTTCATGAGCACAACGGCGCTCCGAGAAAACACAACCCTCACCCAACAATGGCTAAGCCCTTCTGCAGATTCATTCATGTAATGAATCAGGGGTGGTGATCATTTCAAGAGAAATCAGCCCTCATTCATCACCTGAAGGTTCCAACTGGAGAGAGGGCAGATGCTCGTCATAAATGAGGGGGCTCTTGGGGGTTCTCCGGCCTCAGGAAACACGGAGACCATGCAGGGCCCCAGGAGGACTGTCAGAGGGACCTCAGAGCACACGTCGTATCAAATGGTCATGGAAGAGGAAAACATGATGAAAGGGCAAATTTAGAAAACGATTTTGTTGGAACGTGCACTTTTAGCACCTGTAATGGAACGACAGACTTGGGCTGGAAGGGATACAGACACCCCTTGGGAGAGAGTCTGCTCTGGGGACACGGTCGTTCGCTTGCAGCCCGTGGGGTCCACTTGCCCAGGGACCTAGTGCTGTGTAGGGGAGAAGAAGCCAGGCTCCGGAGCTCTCAGCAATTTCCTTTTCCACAGGGCCTCGATGTCGATGTTTCTTCATGGTCCCTCTTCCTTCCTCTCCCCTCAGTAAAGTCCTGGCCTTGTGTCTGCCACGTGCCCACCTGTCACTGGTGCTGCTCAGGGGGCAGGAGGCCATCTGCCCACCAAGAGTGTGATGACCACCATTTCATCTGACAACTTGCGAACACGCCCCAAGGGATGCTGCTGTGACCTGTCCCTTCATTCATTCATTCATTCAACAAATACCTTTCAAGCATCTCCTCTACTCTGTAGCTGGCACATTGTTTGTGTTGGGATAAAGGACAGGGGAAAAGGAGGTGTCAGCCACAAGTGGCTCGGGCCACCCTGGGGAAGAGAGAGGGGAATCAGGAAACCAGGAGCACCTTCGAGACTGCAGGGGTGTCTGTGTCCCTGGTTTCAGAGGGGGGCTTTGGAGAGAGCGCTGGGGAGGGAGGGAGGAAGAACTCTGATCTAATGACTGCCTCCCACGTGACAGGCTAGCATGTGCTGTCTTCGAGCCCCCTGCGTGCGTGGCATCCGTGGTCCCCACTTTGTAAAGAAAATCAGGTGCATGCACAGCTAGCAAGCGGCACAGCTGGTCTAGGTCTGTCTCACTCCTGATCCCAGTGTCTTCCCATCACCACAGGGAGAGAATGGGTCCTTCAGTGCCACCGTTCCTTGGGCGGTGTTGCCAGAGGCCTCGGGGACAGTGGGAGGCCCCTGGTGAAGCGGGAGGAAAGGGGATGGAAGGGGAGAAGGGGACTGGCTTTGGTTGACTCTACTTTAGGGAGCAGAGAAAGGCACACTCATTCATTCACTCCTCCCTTCATCCACTAGGCAAATCTCTCTGGAGCCCTACGGAGGACCAGGCGCTGTGCTTCGGTGCTGGGGATGTGAGTGAGGAAGACGGACACGGGACTTCTATTCTAGAAGGAGGCGGGCGATCCAGGAGGCTACGCGTTTTGAAGGGGAAGCCAGAGGAGAACCCTAACCTCGACCTGCACCGCTAAGACTGACTTCTGGGAAGGGCTGACACGTCAGGTAAGAGCTGAAAGAATAAGCATCAGCCTGGTGTGTGCTGGGAAGCGCCTTCCAGAGAGAACCGCGCCGGCAGGTCTGTGGGTGATGAGCCGAAAGAGGGCCAGTGTCATGTATGTGAGGAAAACAGTGCGAGACATGGAGGGAGGCGAGGAGGGACCAGGTCATCCAGGGCCCTTAGAAGGAGCCCAGACTGGACCCTAAGAAAAACGGGAAGCCGTGAAGAATGTTAATCGCGGGGAGGCCCTGAGCAGTCTGCAGTTTATCCCTTCCCTTGGAAGCCCAGGGCTGCAACCGCCAGGAGAGAGTTGTCCAAGGATTCGTCTAAACTAGGGCAGATGTGGTCAGAGTGAGCGTGTGAGTTCTGTCCTTTTTCCTCATGAACCAAGGAGGTTTCCAACAGGTGCGGGGAGCCGAGTGAGCAGTAAAGCTAGGGCCGAATGCAGGTGGCTTGATCCCAAGGAGGAAACCTCTGGTGCGTGAAGGGCAGACCTGAAGGTCCCCACAAGAGCTTTGGGACGGACGTGCGTGGGCAGGCACCCCCCTCCTGTGGCCAAAAGAGGTACTGCACCCGTGTTCCCAAACAGGCCAGGCTCTAGGTTCTCACTGGGGAAGCCCAGTGAAATGAAGCCGGGGCTGCAAGGAGCTGTGGACCCCAGGAGGTTCCCACCTGTTTTTTTGTTTGTTTTTTGAGAAACCTGAACAGTGGAGAAAATGTATATATATGCTTAGAAAGAAAATGCTAGAAAGACAGTGTTACCAGTGATTCTGGTATAGGTGACTAAATTTTTCATCGCGTTTATACGTATTTTAAAACTTGGTCATGTATTACTTTTGTTGATAAGAGAAAAAAATGTATTTTTTTTTTTTTAAAAGAGCAGAAGTGACAGAAAAGTGCCCCAAGGGGGTACTGAAGTGGAGGCCAGGTGGCTAGTGCGAGAGCTGAGTGGCTTGGTGAGAAGCTGCTGCCCGGGCAGCCCTGGGCATTTCACACCTGTGGAGCACGAGCCACGCTGAGAAGGTCCGTGCTGGGGACCAGGCTTCCTGGAGGCTGCCCTCCTGGCCGTTTCTCTCTAGCTGCGTCCTTCAGCTCACACGCACCCAGCCTCGGGGTCCCTGCCCCTCTGCCTTTCTCGCATGTGCTCATCCTTCTCCCATCAGAGTAGCACTCTCCTGACCTGGTCTCGCAGTGGCCCCAGCCGCCAGGTTCTGGGTGACCTGGAAGTGTATTCCACACGCTCACACTGGAGGGTTCTCTTCTGCGTGGTCTCTGGCTTGTAATGAGGGCTGGGTCTGCTCAGAAACTACAGCCACGCGTGTTCCATCCATGGGGTCTCTGCCTGGACAACTTTTCTGGCTGGAGACAAGCAGCTCACCTGGCCGGCAGTTCTGGCCACTCTGGTCACCTTCCCAACTCCTCTCTTCTCTCTCCTGCTTGAAACTCTTCTCTGGGGCGGGGCAGCTCCTCGGCCTCCCCTCTAGGAAGTTCCCTGATGCTGGTCTAAGGGACTGGATCTGGAGGGCCAAGGACACAGCCCCCATCATTGCTAGGGTCATTCTTGACTGGAGAAGTTCCCAAGGAGGCTCACTTGTGCTGTGGGAGGGTTACATTGCAAAGAAACTCCTCATGAGCTTAATTTCAGAAACCTTCTGAAATACGTAAAATATGTTTTTTAAAAAATCAAATAAAACCCCTTCATTATAGAAATTTTCAACCCCACTAAAGAGAATATAATAATACAACGAACTCTCATGTTCCCATCACCTAACCTTCATAGCTATTCATTTACTGCCATTCCTGTTTCCACCACACCTCACCACATTTTGTGTGTGTATGTGTCTGTGGAGTATTTTAAAGTAAATCTCAGACAGTATATTTTTTTTCTGATCGGTAACTCAGTATGTATCTCTAGCAGATAATTAAATTACACTTGACGTTTTGGGGGAATATGTATGGTAACAGAATAGTTTAGTGATCTCCTGTACCCATCCCCACCTCCAGTAGACACCCAGCCAATCTCCTTTCATCTGCTCTCCCCTCTCCCACCACAATGGATATTTTTCAAGCAAATCTCAGACATCATTTCACCCATAAAATCGGCAGTATGTGTCTCTAAAACGCTTTTCCTTTTTAAAGCATAACCCCAATATCATTATCACAACTAAAAATTTTAAACAGTAATTCCTTAATATCATACATGTTCACATTTCCCTGATTTTAAAAAATTTCACAGTTGGTTGGTTGTTAGAATCATAATCCAAATAAGGTCTACAGGTTGCATTTGGTTGATAGTCTCTTCAGGTCCACTTCCCTCTTAAAAAATATATATTTTTAAATCTAGTAATTTGTTGAAGTATTTCAACAGTTTGTCCTTAGAACGGAATGACACAATGCTCGAGCACCAGTTCTGTGCCAGGCACTGTGTTTTGTGCTGGAAATAAAGGCGTGAGCAGATCTGGGGCAAATCACTGACTCTCTCTGGGCTTCAGTACCCGCTTCTTTAACAGAAGAGGATTGGACTAGATGCTCTCTAAAGGCTCCACTCTGATTCACTCGGATCCCCATCTCATCTCTAGGATCCACTGTGTGGGTCTACGCGAACCGCAGTCAAACTTACTCCCAGGGAACCCTCGCCTTGACCCTACCGAGCGGCGCCGGTGGGGGCAGGCCGGGCCGACACCCTACCTTTCTGGGCGGCCGCCCACCTGTCGGGGTGCTAGGAGGTCGAGATAAAACGGCAGGAGCTCGCCCGGACGCCGGAAAATCGCTCTGACCGCGGCAGCGAGCTGTAAAGGCAGAGACCTTGCGCACGGGCCGGCCCTGCCCAACTACACTTTCCACAGCCCTCTGCAGCCAGCCGGTTACCACGGAGACGGGCCGGGATAGTCGGCTCTGAGACTGTCCGTGGCCTGGGCCTCCGGGTGGCCGTATGCAGAACAGCCTCTACCCCCACGGCTTCCAAACAGGCCGGGCACGCGCGCCCGCCACCCAGCCCTTGATTCTGGGGCCCGAGGAGGCAGAGCCATTTGGTTCGGTCTGGGCCGCCGGGAGGCTTAACTACATTTTCCAGAAGCCTCCGGGCACGCTCGCGCGGGGCACCGAAAAGGTAACATCGAGTTGTTGCCAAGAAGACCAGTCCCGGCGTATTTGGGCCCCTGAAGCCCGTGGACAGAGGAGTTGGAGACAGAGAAGAGGGATAGGAGAGAGAATGAGGATGGGAAATTTGTTTATAAAGCAACATAAAGAGTACACTCCCTCCTGTTTAACTTTGTTTCCACCAATGCTCAGGGCCAGCGTGAGCATCGCACAGCCCTCTGGGAAATGCAGATGGCGCTGCCCTAAGGGCCATGGGAAATGTAGTCATAACAGCCACTACCTCGAGCACCTACAGTAAGGATACGGGATTGAATCCTCCCTGCTTCTCCCTTCTTTTCCACTCAAGCACAATATTTACCTCCCCAATGCGTACAGAATCTCTCCCTTTCTCTTCGTGCCAACCCTCAGTGCTGTATTTCAGACACTCCCTTAAATCTATTCTCCTCACGGCCACCAAAGTAATTGTCCCTGCTCTCTTAGGGCTCTTACACAGCTAATAGAACCAAGTCCACATTAACCGGCTGGCATGTATATTTGACCTCTCACCTACTGTCTCCCACTAGTCTCCTCATATGTAAGAACCATTCTCTTTAGATTGTTCATCTCATTTGTGATTGACATCTTAAAGCCATTGCCACCATTTTTTAAAAATGCAGAGCACAACTTCTTGCTTTTAACAGTTGCCCCCCCAAAAGGGTGATACATTCCAAGTGTAGCTGGATTTGCAAAATATTCTTGAAAAGTACTTGAAATAGGTTTCTATCAGTAGAAACCAAGTTTCTCATACTTCGATAAAATTAGGATTTTATTTCTCTGAACAAAATATTTCATTACATGATCTGGTTAATTCACACCTAGGTGTTTTCCAGGTCTTGTAAAGTCACACAAAAGATTAAAACAAAAAACAAAAACACAATGGTTCTTGTATGAACTACTTATCACAAAACTCCGGTAGGATTATAAACAGTCTTAATAGATTTTTTTTTTTTATACAACACTTTGAAAGTCTAAGATCTATACACTTGATCCAAAGAGCTGTAAGCGTGGAGTGAATCTGCCTGAGGCTTTAGAGAAAGGAGGCATACTTTTAAAGGCTATCAGAAAGCCCAGATAGGAATGAACTGTACGTGTAAGAAGACAGATGAGGTGTTGCCCACATCAAAGCACCAAGAAACTTTCCTTGTGAAGTGGGAATACTTGGCAGACAGAACATTTCCATTAGCTTTTAACTTCGGTAGGAAGAATGGCCCAGATCATAAACATAGAGAATTATTTAACTGATAAAGCCATTTAGAAGTCACAGTCAAAAATACGTAATCTCTTAACATTCAAAAGCAGAGTTTCCATCTTCCTCATTTATTTAATTTCTTTGGCTTTGGTTTTTAAAATGTAGAATCCTTCATTTCTTGCCTGAGGAAAGAGTACGTTTGTTGAAAAAGCATCAGCCAAGGCCAGGATATTCATGTAGTTCTCAGGAATCAGGTGGGGAAGGCTGAAGTCAAGATCTAGAAGGGCCACAGTTCAGAATGATTTTCTTTTTTTTTTTTAAAAGGAATTCCTTTATTTTTATTATTTATTTATTTATTTATTTATTTTTGGCTGTGTTGGGTCTTCGTTTCTGTGCAAGGGCTTTCTCTAGTTGCGGCAAGCGGGGGCCACTCTTCATCGCGGTGCGCGGGCCTCTCACTATCGCGGCCTCTCTTGTTGCGGAGCACAAGCTCCAGATGCGCAGGCTCAGTAGTTGTGGCTCACGGGCCCAGTTGCTCCTTGGCATGTGGGATCTTCCCAGACCAGGGCTCGAGCCCGTGTCCCCTGCATTAGCAGGCAGATTCTCAACCACTGCGCCACCAGGGAAGCCCCAGAATGATTTTCTTAAGTGGTACCAATGCAGTTACCTTTTCAATGGGTATCAGGAGCACTGCTCTTTTATTAACTCTTATATGTTCTCAGTTACCAGCAAAGCTCCATCTGTTGTTATAGCAACTTAGCCTACACTTTGGACATAAGGGTCTTCTGGTATTCCAGCAAATGTATAATGATCTCCAGGAGCTTTCCTGAACAATTTTGAGATACGGACATTCAGGTTACAATATAAGTTGTAATTTTCTTTACAACAGAGCTTCAGAATACTACTTGGTCATTTGATTGGTTTCAAGAAATATGATGCTATATATATCTGCAACATACTTGCAAACCATTTTCTGGGTGGTTTAGCTCCAAAAATGGTTATTTGCCCTGCTGTTGTTGCTGTGGTTGTTATTGCTTTACTAGGTTCAGTCTCAAAGGGTGAGACTCTTAGCCAGGTCCACTTGTAGACTCATCTGCCCAGTTACACAAGACAGTGGAAAGAGTGGGGGCATGGGATCCAGTTCTGTCCCTGTCCCTAACTTGCTGAGTCACCTTGAACTAGTCATTTGTCACCCCCCTAAAACCTGCTCCTCCTCTTCTACTAACGCCTCAGTGACCAGCATCTGTGGTAGGCTGAATAATGGCCTGCAAAGACATCAGGCCCCACTCCCGGTAACGTGCACATCCTGTAAATGATACTTTGCTTGGAAAAAGCGTCTTTGCACATGTGACTAAATTAAGGATCTTTAGATGGGGAGATTATCCTGGGCCCTAAATGCAATTATAAGTATCCTTACAAGAATGAAGTAGAGGGAGATTTGAGTCAGATACACAGAGGTGAAGGCAATGTGAAGATGGAGCAGAGAGAGATTTGAAGATGCTGGCCGCGAAGACTGGAGTGATGGGGCCACAAACCAAGGAATGACAGCCGCCACCTCTACACTCGTCCTCCTTCCGATCCAGCCCTCACACTGCGGTCAGAGGGGCTTTTCTACCATGGAGATCCGACCACATCAACCTGCAGTGAACATCCTTCAGTGGCAGCTCAAACCCTGACACCTTGGCCGGGTGTAAGAAGCCCTTCACCATCTGACCCCTGGTCCTCTCTCCTCACCCACACGCACACCCACCCACCTCCAGTCCCCTCCTCCACACACTCCGCCTCACTCACTCAGACACTCCCTCCTCCACACAGCCTTGAGTGACGATCCACTACCGAGTTTCCCACACTTCTGAGCTGTTTCATGCTTCTGTGGCTTTCATGTGCCTTGTCACATCTGTGATAGAGAGAAAGGAATTTTAACCATATGCCAGCACACACAGCAAAAATCACTGTGCACTTAGAAAATGGTTCTGTGACACTGTAAATCAGAAGTAGGATTCTAAGACCAGCCGTCTTATCCTTCCCTCAAAAGCGCTGATGCACTTCCCTAAAATTCCACATTCAACGTACCTGTGTCCCAAATCATGTTTTTCAATGCCATTAAAATGTCCATCAATAAAAATATAATATTTCAACATAAATTGTTAGTAATTGTAATATAAAATTCCCAAGTAAATGATTAAGTGGAATATTACGCAGCTGTAAAAAAGAAAAAGGCAGCTCTGTATATAGTTACACAAATCCTCCAAATAAAAAAAGTGAAAAAAGTTGTAAAAAAGTGTGAATAGTTTGCTACTGTTTCCATTAATAAAGCACAATCATATGTGCACAGGAACGGGGTTTGGGGACAGGGAAGACAGGGAGACTTCTTCACTAAATGGTCTCTTGTAACCTGTGCACATGTGGCCTCTTAAATTTTAAAACATTTTTCTCGATTCAGGGGCTCACAAGGGTTGTACTCTGGCTATGAACATAAATGAAAGCTGCTGGGTTAATTTTTCTATTGAGCTCTTGGATAATCATTAAAAATCAGATAAAAATAATCTCTGTTTTGGAGTTGTAGTCTCAAGATCAATTATTATTATTGCAACTATTACGTAAAGAAGATTTACTACAGTTTGCATTAACGTAATCTTGTGTTCCTTGCAAAAGTTCCAACTGAGAGCAGGTCAGGCAGAAGGAAATTAACCTGGGCCTAAAATGTGCTCATGGATAATCCAGGCAGTTTACTAAGAGTTGACTGTAGTTCAATCTAAATTTACCAGGGGGGCTTCCCTGGTAGCACAGTGGTTAAGAATCTGCCTGCCAATGCAGGGGACACGGGTTCGATCCCTGGTCCAGGAATATCTCACATGCTGCGCAGCAACTAAACCTGTGTGCCACAACTGAGCCTGAGCTCTAGAGCCCGTCAGCCACAACTACTGAGCCTGTGTGCCGCAACTACTGAGCCTGTGTGCCGCAACTACTGAAGCCAGTGCACCTAGAACCCGTGCTCCACAACAAGAGAAGCCACCACAATGAGAAGCCCATGCACCACAATGAAGAGTAGCCCCTGCTTGCCGCAACTACAGAAAGCCCGCACACAGCAACGAAGACCCAACGCAGCCAAAAATAAATAAATAAAAATAAAATTAAAAAATAAATAAACAAATAAATAATTTACCAGGGAACTGTCATTATCTGCCAACACCACTCTCTCAAGCAGACTGCCCACACAGCTGCATTTCAGCCCTCTTCATTGTAAGAGTGAAACGCAGCCAAGCATATTTTTCATCTCTTGTGTCTCTACTTTTCTTCCACTCTCAGTTGAAAAGACCTACATCTAACTTTTTTTTTTGGCTGCGCTGGGACTTCGTTGCTGCGTGCAGGCTTTTCTCTAGTTGCAGCGAGCAGGGGCTACTCTTCGTTGCAGTACGCGGGCGTCTCATTGCGGTGGCTTCTCTTGTTGCGGAGCACGGGCTCTAGGCACACTGGCTTCAGTAGTTGGGGCACGCAGGCTCAGTAGTTGTGGTTAATGGGCTTAGCTGCTCTGTCGCGTGTGGGATCTTCCGGAACAGGGATGGAACCCATGTCCCCTGAGTTGGCAGGTGGATTCTTAACCACTGCGGCACCAGGGAAGTCCCTACATCTAACTTTTGATCTACTTAATATATTTTCAGGTTGGCTGTATTAAAAAATTCAAAAAGTACAAATTATGAAAGAACAATAATTCATAAGATCACTAAAACAAACTCACTTGTACAATAAGCTATAAACTCACCATATTTGCTTATCCTGAGCATTAAATCTTTTGACTAGTTTTACAAATGGTTGTTATGACAACAAAACATTGTTTTTCCCTGTATTACATGAAATAATATTTAAGAATTAAATTCCCCTGAGATAATAAAAAACGTTTTTAGGAGATGTATATGTATTCCATCTTCCAGTGTGATATGGTGTCCAGATATCAAGGACATCTAAATAAAAATAAAATCTTGGAGAGGTTAAATGCTAATATTTTTCAAAAATATCCTAGGCAAATTGTACAGATTAAGGAATGAAAATCACATTTAAACCAATCTATGTGGATTAAACTACTGTTGGTATCACTGGGCTATGACAGTTACAATTCCACAACTTTTATAGTATGACATAATGTGAAGGGGAAAAAAAACCACCTCAGTTTTCCAGCTCTCTGGAGAGATCTGGGGCAAAGGAATCAGAATTCAGTAACAGGAGTTTCTCAGCTGAACTGAGGACAGAGAATAGATGGTATGAGTCAACTCCCTGGTGGACTGTTACCTTTGGCCAAATAAGGAAAATGTCTTCTACAGCCAAAGGGAGATGAGAACCTTAGTAGGTGGATGGATTTCAGATCTGCACTGAAATTGACTTCATTTGGGATGCGGAAGCGTCTAGGTGAAGGCCGGTTAGGTGATAATTGACATCTCCTCCCGGTCTCTGCTCTCAGACACTGAGTTGATTATGCTTCTTAAATACTTTATGAACTCCATTCTGATCTCTTCTGGGTCATCCTCAAGATTTGAGTGCACCAGCTTCAGCTTGTTCAAGGGTGGCGCTTAAAAAGGAAAATAATGTAATTAGGCATGAACTTTTAGTGAGGGGCTATTTCTAGCTCCAAAGAACCTGAGTCTTTTATATTTTATTAAAAAAAAAATTTATTTATTTATTTGGCTGAGCCGGATCTTAGTTGTGGCACGCAGGATCTAGCTCCCTGACCAGGGATCGAATGCGGGCCCCCTGCATTGGGAGCGAGGAGTCTTAACCACTGGACCACCAGGGAAGTCCCAGGACCTGAGTCTTACAGGAGCCAATTTGTTTAACTTTCCCAAGTCCAAAAATAAAGTTGTGCCTTGCTTGACACAATTTAACAGAGAAAGGTTTCATCACACTGCCACCTGGCAACAGGATCACAGCTCTCCAAGCCACTTCCAGGCCTTCTTTGTTCTTACACCAGAAGAAGGCATTTCTGAATTTTGAGTTGTTTTTTATGATCACTTTGACACCTCTGTAATGGTGTGTGTCACATGCAAATTGGAGCTTAAAGGCAAGTCAGGAAAGAGTGTCCCTAATAGTACCGATGAGTGGCTAAAACCAGGTTTTTTTCCCCTCTTAGTGTCTGCCTACTTTTAAAGTGTCTGCATGCTGGCCTGGATGGTACAGCAGATCTTCCAACCCAGCAGTTCTGATTTACGTGGTAAGAAAAACAAATGTCTAGGACACAGCAGATGCTCTTTAACTGCACAGGGCTGCTGGTTTCCAAGACACAGGGCAATATACAAATGCTCAGAGCATTTCAGACTACAGCAGAAAGGAGAAGTCCAGGCTCCTTACCCAAAGCCAGGTTTCCTTTGTCACTTCCAGAGCCTGGTTTGTGGTGTGCAATTAACAGACATTGAGTATCCTGTAAAAACTGCTGCTGGACGAAGCAGGAATACCACATCTCAATTTCCTTCAGGTGGCTTGGGATGTCAGCATTGAAGACGATCACCACCCCGTGAGAGTCCTTCATCAGGGCTGGCCAGCAAGACTCGAACCTGCATGGCAGAAAAGGATGCAGCGTGAAGGGTAGGTGGCTCTGGTTTCTGCATTTGTTTTGTTTTTAATTTTTATTGGAGTATAGTTGATTTACACTGTTGTGTTAGTTTCCGCTATACAGCAAAGTGATTCAGTTATACATATACACATATCCACTCTCTTTTAGATTCTTTCCCCATAGAAGTCATTATAGACTATTGAGTCCCCTGTGCTAATATAGTAGGTCCTTATTAGTTATCTATTTTATACATAGTAGTGTGTATATGTCAATCCCAATCTCCCAATTTATCAGCTGCCCGCCACTTTCCCCCCTGGTAACCGTAAGTTTGTTTTTTACATCTGTGACTCTATTTCTGTTTTGTAAATAAGTTCACTCGTACCATTTTTTTTAGATTCCATGTATAAGCAATGGTTCTGGTTTCTAACTGTGGACTCTGAAAATAATGTCTAAGTATTAATCATGAATGGATGACCTCTCACTATATCATAACCCAGTCACTAAAGTTTCAAGAGCAATGCATGTCACCAGTAATTGATGGAGCCCCTAACACATGCTAGGAAGGGCGCTCGCTAGGCCCAAGTCCAAGGTGCCTGGCAGGCAGCTGATTTTTGAATCATTTGATGGAACAAATGCTGTAAAGGAAACGTACTTTGGATCGCCACCACAGTCCCAGAGCTCAAATTCACACCCCGTGCTTTTGTCGTTGCTGGTAACGTGTGGGTTCTCAAATTCCAGGATCCTAAACATAAAAACAAGAGCAGCACCTCTCCTTAGGAAACGTTATACTTTGCGGATGCCACCAGCACCAAAGTCAGGGGCGGGTGATGGTCAGGGACTCTGTGGGAGGTGGATTGGTCAGGGCTCACCTCACTCCTTGGGTTGGGTTGTATTCGGTGATGTCAGAAGATTCTGTCAGGAAGTTGGCCAAAACGGTTTTTCCACTCTGTGAAAATGAAGACAGTGAAAGATCGTTGCTGAAGAGCAGAAAAGTAAACCATAAGCAGGCCCTCCAATAGCCAGCTTGGACCCAGGTGGGATGCAGTAGAGGCCACGGCCACCCTGAGATCACCAGGGCAGAGGGCTCTCTCTGGTTGGGTGGGCACAGCCTGCTCTGGGTTGCAGGGAGCACAGATTTCAGTGCTGGCTCTGCCGCTGGGTGACTTTACCTGCTTCCAAGCAGAGGGAATAACTAGTTCAAAGGCACCAGGCAGGAATGGACGTGGCACATTTAAGGACTAGAAAGGCTGGTAAATTAGAAGAGTAGTAAGGGAGAGGGAGATGTGTATGTGCAGAAATCATTTTGTTGTCGAAGCTAGGTAATGGATACTAGGGTTCATTGTTCTCTCTCCCCTTGTACGTGTTTGAGAATTTCCATTTTAAAAAGATATCTATGTTTGTTTTGCTTTTCATAATTCTGAGCATATTGTTGTTACTTGCCTATTTAACAGTTTACGTCTTGGAGAGTTCTCTGTGTCAGTTTACATGGATTTGCCTTATTTTGTTTCACTGCTGCACAAACTAAGAATGTACCTTAGTTTGTTCAGACATTTGCTCATTGATGGGCACCGAGGGTGTTTCCATCTGTTCAATATTGTATAGGACTCATGGGGAATGTGGAGGAGTCTTTAGCTACAGTAGCTTTTGAGAAACGTAATTGCCACGCTAAAAGCTGTGCACGTTTAAAATTGCAATCCCAGAATACTCCTTTCCCTGAAAGCATTCTAACACTGCATGTTATCAATATTCTAAACTTTTCTCATCCAAACTGATGAGCAAATAAGTGCCATCTGTTTGTTCTGTGTTCTGTGACTGTGCGACTGAGCATCTTTTCATACTTATTGGTCAGTTGTATTTCTTGTACACAGACTTTGCTACATTATCTTGAGTTGCTTCTCTTTTCTTTATTGATTCTTAAACTTTCCTGTATGTTCTACCTATGAATCCTTTCTTTGTCATGCATTTTGCTAATACTTTTCCCTGGCTTTAACTTTGCTGTCATTTCTTTTAAGGCTTCTTCATTTTTGTGTTGTGTTGAAGACCTTCCCTGTCACAAGATTAAAAACATAGCTTTCCATATATTCATCTACTACAGTGGGTCCCAGCAAGTGGTCCCTGGACGACCAGCATCAGCAAAATGCAAATTCTCAGGTCCCTCCCAGACCAACTGAATCAAAACCCTGGGATAGGACCAGCGAGTTGTGCAACTGCCCACCAGGCAATTCTGATGGGTGTTTAAGTTGGAGAGTTATTCATTTACTACTTCCACAGTTGTTCTTTTACACATTTAGCTTTTTGGTCCATCTGAATTTTATTCTTGTGTACGGTGTGAAGTACACAGGTAGATTTAATCCCCCGCCACCACCACCCACATGAAAAGCTAATAGTTCCAAGACCAGGTAATAGTTCAGTCTTTCCTCCTGGTTTTCTTGTTCCACAGACATATCTCATTAGGGACAGCCACAGGCGCAAAGGAGAGTCATGAGATCTAGGCTCTGATTCCATAACGCCACTCACTACCTTGGGCCTTCGGGCCTTAGTACAGCCGGGTCGAGGTCTGGGAACACCGAGTTCACGGTGAAGCCAGCGGCGCACACCAGGATGGGCGCGGTGGGACTGGGCTCCCGGCTCCTGGGCCCCACCCCCGCCCGGGCCCCGCTTGCCGCCCCGCCGGCCCAGGCCTCACCTCGCAGGGCCCCACGAAGAGGATCTTGGCCTTCAGCATCGCGGCCCGCAGCCCGCAGACCCGCCGGAGCCCCAGGCGCTGCCAGAGTCCTCGCCGCCGTCAGGAGCGGAAGCCGCCGCGCCAGCCGCCGCGCCGGTTGGCTGCCTTCGTTCCCATGGAGACGGGAGCGGTCGCGGGGGCCGACGGGAGTGGGCGGGTTTCTGCCGGGGGTTGGGGACCGGCCGGGCTCCCGAGGGGCTCTGGGGTGGTCTGCCGGCTGCCTGGTGGGCGGCGTGGGTTTCGGGTTGGAGGTGGGCTGCAAGGCAAAGCAGGAGAGTAGGAGGGAAATAAAAAACCCGGATCCAGATTCGCTTGTGAGCGGGGGAGCCCGCAGAGCTCGCGGGGTCCCAAATCTCCTTTATTCCTCCCCGTAACCCCGAGAGCTCAAACGGGCCAAGTAGCTGGTGAGGTGGGGTTAGAACCAGGCAACTGACGCCTATATGACTCTGGCATGATACTGTCCACATTGAGAACGGATTTATCATATCCCTGGCCCAGTCTAGAAAAGGTCAGGGAGAAAATGAGTCTCTATGGTTCACCACTCACCGTCATTTGGATAATCTGGGAGAAACCAAAAGGATGGTAATGCCCCGGCCTTGTTCACGGGCGATGCAGGTGTCTGAACGCACTGCTGCTGAATTCAGTCACTAGGTCAGTTTTAAATTACGGAGGCGGAGCCGGTCCAGAAATTTGGGTGAGGCCATGAAATTGTATGCTGAAGGTGCCAATACAAAATTACGCTAGTCCCCCCAAAGTGCTAGTATAACAACTACAACAAGAACAACAACAAAACCAAAATAAATCCAATACCAAACTGCTTTTTTTGCAATACAAGGTGAACTGGGACTTCCCTGGTGGCTCAGTGGTTAAGAATCCGCCTGCCAGTGCAGGGGACACAGGTTCGTTCCCTGGCCTGGGAAGATCCCACATGCCGCGGAGCAACTAAGCCCGTGCGCCACAACTACTGAGCGTGCGCTGTAGAGCCCGCGAGACACAACTACTGAAGCCGGCTCGCCTAGAGCCCGTGCTCCGCAACAAGAGAAGCCACTGCAATGAGAATCCCGTGCAGCGCAACGAAGAGTAGCCCCCGCTCGCCGCAACTAGAGAAAGCCCGCGCACAGAAACGAAGACCCAACACAGGCAAAACAAAAAACAAAAAAAACCAAGGTGAACTGTAAGGAAGAGTCTGCCTTAAGTTCAAGATGTCCTTAACTGATTGATTGAATAAATATCTTTTGAATGCCTGCTGTGTGTTCGTCTAGGTACTGGGGATGTGCCCGTACCTCTTGAAGCTTTCATTCCAGTGGAGTAGATGGATATTAAGTAAACAAGTTAATAAAAAAAGTACTCTCAGGTAGAGACAATTTTAGATATTGGTAAACGCTATGAATAAAAATAAATCACTAAAGAGTTAAAGAGTGTGAAGGAGCCAATTTTGGATGGAGTAGTCAAGGCAACACCTTGGTGCAGAGGTGACATTAAAGCAGAAAACTGAGTAAAGAGAGGGCGCAAATAAAGCGTGTGAAAGATCTAGGGTACGAGCAATCCAGCAGAACAGCAAGGGCAAAGACACTGAGGTGGAAATAAACGTGGCATGTTCCAAAAATGGCCCAGAGGGCCTGTGACGCCGGTGCAGGAAGAGTAAGGAAGAGAGTGGTAGGAGATGCTTTTGGAGAGGTTGTATAAGACTTCGGGGATTCATTCTAAGGGTGATTAGAAGCCTGTGCCAGGACTGTATTTGGCTATGTGTCATAGAAACTCCACCACAGCAACTTAACCAAATAAGGGATTTATTATTTTCTCACCTAACAAGGAATCCAAGGATGGGCATACAAGGGCTGATGCAGCTGCCTTCTCCTTACTTTCCTGACGTCTTTTGGCTGCTCCACCTTTGTGTATTTGCTTTCTAGGCAGGAACAAAGGAGAAGAGCAAAGGTCAAAAGATATAGAGTACTACAGACTCCCTTTTCTCAGGAAAACAATGGCTTCCTTAGAATCCCTATCCAGTGATTTCTCCTTCTGTCTCATTGGTTAGAACTGTGTCACGTAGCCTCCATAACTGCAAAGGAATCTGGGAAATATAGATTGTAGCTTTGCACATTTCTTTTCCCAAGAAGTGGGGCCCAGAGTGGGAGTGGGGGTGGGGATGGGGAGTTGATATTGGCTAGGAAACTGGCCAGCCAAAAAAGTCATCATGGAAGATTCTGAGCAGTGGATTGACATGATCTGATTTATGTTTAAAAGTGGTCACTGGCTGCCATGTGGAACAAAGGGGACAAGCGTGGATGCATACATGGCAATTAGGAGGGTATTCAGGTAGCTTAAGAGAGGGATGATGGTGGTTTGGCTAGGGCAGCAGTGGAGGTTGGATCTGGGACACATTTTGAAGGTAGAGGTAGCAGGAGTTGCTGATGGATTAGATGTCAGGGAAAGAGGAGTTAAGGATGAGTCCCAGGACATTGACTTATGAATGTCATTATTCACTGACATGAATAATGTTTGCCATTTCCAGACTTGGGAAGACTGGGGCAGGGTTTGTGGTAGGAGATTAAGAGTTCTATTTTGGTTATGTTAGTTTTGAGATGCCTGCTAGTTGTTGAGGGAGAAATGGGATATAAGATTCTGTACCTGATGGGTGAGGTGAGGACTAGAGCTATAAATCTGGACGAGATATCAGTCAGCATGTGGAATGCCATTAAAGCCATGGACTAGATGAGAACACGTAGCGGGTAAGTGTTGGCAGAGAAGATAAGTGTAGACAGATAGTGCCCTGGGACACTCTGCTCTTTAGAGGAGAATCTAGCAAAGAAAGCTGAAAAGGAACGTCCAGAGAGGCAGGAAGGAAACTAGGAGAGTATGGCATCATGCAAGCCAAGTCAGGATGGTGTTGCAAGACAGGGAGTGATCCATTTTGTCAGATGCTTCCAAGAGATCCAGAGAAGTCAAGGAAGGTGAAGAATCAACCATCAGATGTGGTGGAGGTCATTGATCATTTTTTAAAAATACTTTTCACTTACTATCTTTAAACACGTGACCACACATACATATAGCTTTGTAAAAATGGCTAAATATGATCATGCGTTTAGTTTCTTTTGGTGCAATCTCCTTTTTCTTTTTTGTTTGGCTCCCTTACCTCACCCTTGACCTTTCCCTTTCCCTCTTTACCGCTTGAAGTTTTCATTCTAGTGAAGAGATAGACAGTGAGTAAACTCCCAATGGAGAGGCTATGATTACAACCTGGGGTGCATTGTTCAATATTTTTCTCCATCTTATAAATCCCCATTCTACAAGGCTCTAAATAAATAGAGATCTGTAACAGGTTGCTAAAAGGTGACTCTATCCAATTTTGGCTGAGGCTTTAAAGGCTGACAATAGGTGTTGAGTGTCTCCCAGAGTCTAGTCCCTTTCTGTAGAACTTAAGCACATCACCTGGAAGTTATCAAAGAGTCATGAAGTTGAAGAGGGAGAGAGGGAGAGTTTCTTTGAAGAGTGTGCTGTTTGCTCATCTCAGGTCAAGTGAGACATGAGTCTTCAGAGAACTTGTATCCCCTGGCATTTGGGTAGGCCCCCGTTTTCACAATGCACCTTTGAAGATTATGTGCTTGAATCCTTAGATTGGGGTTCTGGAGGAAGAGGAGTGATGCATTCTCAGTTGATGAAAAATGAAGATGGAGTGGAAATAATCTGGATGGAGGGGCTTTGTATTTTGGGTGTGAATTAATTTGACTGAAATAACAAAACTGTATTCCGGTGTGAAGATTGACAGTCTAGAGATGGTACGGCAACGCAAAAATGGCTTCATGCACCAGGTTCTTTACACCTTTTTTTCTCTGCTGTCCTAAGGTTTAGTCTTTGTCCTCATGCTTGTTACCTCATAGTCACAAGATGGCTGCTGTGCCTCCAGGCATCATGCTTGCAATTAAGGAAAGAAGAAGAGGGAAGAGCATATGCTTTTCTGGTTGAGTCTGTCCTTTTTAAAAAAATTAACATTATTTAGTTATAATTTACATATAATAGAGTATACCTATTTTAAGTCTTCTTTGAGTTTTGAAAAATGTGTAGACTCCTATACATTTACTATCTTACCATCTTGCTCAAGACATGGAGCTCGAGTCTAGATGGGGAGACCAACCTGTATTGTGCTTTTCACCTTGTGCTTTTCCAAATATAATCTCATTTTAATTCACGACTGGAGCTATTACTAAAAGGCACGTGATGAGTCCATACCCTAAATTGATGTCAGGGAGGAGGCAGGAACCATGAGGCTTTGCAGTGGTTCTCCTTTCTGTGTGAAAAGATGCTGTGTCTCCTCTGTGCACAGAAATGGCTTTGCCTCTCAGTCTGCACCAGCTGTGTCGGGTCCAGAGTCAGGGCTTCCTCAGCGCCTGTGTTTCCTGAGCCTCACTGGGAGATGCTACATCCCTTAACAACCCGTGACTTCTTTGAAGAGTCTTATTCATGTTTGGGTCCACTGGACCCAGTTCAAAGCCTGGTACACAGTAGGTGCTCAATAAATTTCAGTTCCATCTCCCTCTCTCCCCACACACGCATGCAGACACACATACACGTGCACATTCATTTATTCTATAAATATGTAAGTTAATGAAAGTTCCCTTATACTTGCCTTGGGGGCTTTAGTTTTTGTTTCCAGGTGAGAGAAATAAAAATTGTGAATTGCTTTACATTTCTTGGATATAGGTACTATATAAATTTGGGATTATTATTATAGTAGATTACTGAAATACTTTGCTTTATGACTTTCATTTTAATTAGAAGAGGTTGACTTCAGATGGCTTAATACCCAGCCTTTGGTCCTGAAGGGAGCAATATGACATTGGCAGGGACCAGACCTGGATGACCTAAGAGTAATTTTTCTCCTGATTCTGTGACTTGATGCAATAAAACCTCTCACTTGAAAAAACTTAAAGAAATACATTTGACATATTTCAAATCCTTTCTATAAATTGTTGAAAAGATTTAGTATAACCTCCCTGTCATAAAATCTTTAATTTGAGTTGACCTTCCATGGTCCCAATTCTTACACATGCAGTTTTTATTACTAAAGAGTAAATGATGGATTTCCTGTTATTCAAGGGAATAAAAATGCCCTTCAATCACCTCCTCCTACAACATAGAGATTTGAACATATTCGGATGAACTCTCAAAGATAGGAATGATCACAAAATGGATTGTAACCTGGAAGTATTTTGTCTTCTATTAATGCAGGCATCCCTTATTTTTATTATTGTCTTTTAAAAAGCTCTAGCCAAGGATAAGGTTCAGCAAGTTTGGTTTAGGGAAAAGTCAATAAGATAAAATTATTTTTCATCAATTCCCATTAGAAAGCCTGAGCTATGCTTTCAATATATATAAAAAAAAAATTCCCAGGGGGTTGAAGATAAAACTTTTGGCAAAAACAATGAAACAGGGATGTGGCATAACTAGGACCTTTTGTCTTCATTTGGCAGTGTCCTGCATGCAGGCTTTGGGGAGGCAGTTGTGTGGTGGAAAGAGCGCTGATTTCGGAGTAAGCCAGGATTTGAAAGTAGCTGAGTGATCCATAGAAGATTACTCATACTCTTGGGCTCAGTGGGAGCCAGCATTCAAGATGGCCCCATGACTCTCCCTTCTTGGTTTTCATGCTCTTGCGTAGTCCCTCTTGCACTGAATAGGGCTGAACTGTGTAACCAACAGGGTAGTGAGGGATATGTGACTTCTGAGGCTGGGTCATAAAAAGACACTGTAACTTCTGTCTTCCACTCTCTTTGATCAGTCGTTCTGGGACAGGCCAGCTGCCGTGTCTTAAGGACACAAGCTACCCTGTGGAGAGCCCCATGGGGTGAGAAACTGAAGCCTCCTGCCTACCAACTGGCATCGACCTGCTGGCCATGTGAGTGAGCCATCCTGGGTGGATCCTCCTGGTCCAGTCAAGCCTTCAGATGACTTGCAGCTCTGCCAACATCTTACCTACAACCTTGTGAGAGATTCTGAGCCTGAACCACCCAGCTAAGCTACTCCCAAACTCTTGACCCACAGAAACTGAGATAATAAATGTTTATTGTTGCTTTAAGGTGCTAAGTTTTGGGGTAATTTGTCATGTAGCAATAGATAACACAGAACCTTAGTGTCTCACCCAGTGAAATGGCGTTCCTAGACCAATCCTATAGGGTCTTTTGGAGGATTGAATGAGATAAGACGTACAAGCAATCTAGCCCAGTTCCTGGTACATTAGGTGGTTGATATCTGGCAATTACCATCACTTGTAACACTCTCAGATCTTTATAACACTTGTGATGTTTTTGATGCACTCTTTCCATGCCCTTGATCACAAGAGTTTTCCCACTATATTGATCGTACCTTTTGAGCACTAATCTACCTTTGCTGTACCCCTCCCCCCTCCTTTTAGAGGAGGGAGCATTTATATGTTTAACTTATTGCAAATAAGTTAATGCCTTGACTAACACATGATATATTCCTGTTGAAATTTCTTCATAGAGAGTTTTTTCACTCTTGCTGAACTTAGCTAATTTCCTGCTTTCTCGACTTAGTTTGCTCCAGATTCTGTTTGCTTGAAATGAAGGCTACTGTCCAGTCAACGGGTAGCTGCAAATTCCAGCCACATTCATTACCTAAAGAAGTCTTCATTAACTCACCTCTCACGCTGAGATTTTGTTTAGGAGCAAATTAGATCATGTAGGCATGTGAAACTGTAGCTGACAATGCCTGGGAAACACTGTGATACACCTGTGGATTGCTTAGAAGGTTTGTGTTATGGAGTGTGCAACATTTATGTATTCATGGAAAGATTTACTTTCCTAATGCAGTTTCAGATTTGATGCATTGTCTCTTCCGGGGCCAGACTTTAATCTGAAATATAACCAAGATGATTCTAGAGCCTTCTTCTCTGAAAGAATGCCACCCTCATATAAAGCTGTTTTGAAATGTCGTCTTTATTATTCAGGTCTGGTGAGGCCAACAGATCAGGAGATGGTTGCAATTGGAAAGATAGTTTGTTCTCACAGTTCCTAAGAGGAGGGTGCACAGGACCCCATGGGGGACCACATGGGGAAGCACCAGTGTCAGTGGAAGGACAGAGGGAGCAAGAGAAAATTGTGGGCAGGAGCCTTTATTGTGGTTTCTGTAGGAAGGAGAGGGTAAGGCAGGGTCAGCAGGATTAGGATTGGCTGGTTTGAATAATTTCAGGGGGCTCTGGGATGTAGGCGCTGTCCCTAGTTGCCTGGCACCTGGCCCTCAGGTGATTAGGGCAGGGGGATAGTGGTCCAGAGTTTGAGAGAAAGGAGGTGGTTGGGATGTGGGCTCCGGATTGGTTGGTTTGCATATGAAAAGCATGCTCAGAGGCAGGCCTGTGGTTTACAGTCTCTAGGAATTAGCTAGTCCGGGGAGGGGTAGTCTCTCCAGAGTCAGCAATGCCCTGGATGTTGAAGCATCAGAAGCACATGGTTCATTCAAAAGCCCATCACTTAATAGTAGTTAACATATTATAAAATGTACCTTTTGACTTTCAATAAAGGTCATTATTTTTATAGACTGTTTTTCCCGCTTGGTATGGATGGATTGAAGGATTTACTTGTTCCTTTAATACTGTATATTTAAACCTTTTTTTCTCTTTTATTTACATTTAATTTTTAAGCTAAAACAATGTATGAAAGGAATATCCATATGTGTTTTTTAAAATCTGTAATGAAAAATAGTGAGAATTCACCTCTCAGCGCGTTCCCCACACTGTCCCCCTACCCGTCACCCAGACAACCACTTCCACCCACTTCTTTTGGTAGTTATCTCTATAATACAAAATTTTTATGCTTACACTGCTTTTTTCCTCAATATATCAGTTTTAGACATAGTGTATTGATTGACTTTTCTGTTATGATAATATGTGAAGTATTAGCTTTCTTTTTTTTAATATATATATTTTTTATTTGGCCACACCATGTGACACGTGGGATCTCAGTTGCCTGACCGAGGATTGAACCCGTGGCCCCTGCAGTGGAAGCGCGGAGTCTTAACCACTGGACCGCCAGGGAAGTCCCAGTATTAGCTCTCTTGTTACCACCTCCACCTGTTGTCTCCGCATCCTCTCAATACAGTTGAATCACTATTTTTTATTTTATATCAGTAATCAGGTAAACCTTGTGTTAATAGGTTGTATTTGGAGATGTAATTATTGTGTGATAGAGTGCAGAAAAACTCTTTCAGTCCCTGTTTTAGAGGTGGGAGAGCTGGGGTCAGGAAGACCCTCGTTGGGGGGTACTGCGTGGCACCCTACACGGGGAAGAGGAGCCGGGAACAGCTGTTTCCTCGTGGCAGCACCTGCCCTCCAGGCCAGGCTGGAGAAGCATCCAAGGTGCCCTAGCAGGATAATGCCAGGTCATCATTTCCCAAGAGACAGGAGGAACATTTTTTCCTCCTATGAGACTAGATCACGTTGTCTCCTGAAACAATTGCTATTTGACTTGGAGAGATGTGCTTGCTTCTTAAATAATTAGGAAGGAAATTAGCTGCAATGCTGGTTGATAGAGAAACTGAAGTAGGAAACCCCCTGCCCACAATAGCCTTCCTCAGCCTGGGAACCAGCGCGCAGTCCTCCCCTTAGCCTTGGCAGTGCTTCAGTAGCCTGTGCACAAAGTCTGAGGCCCTGGAGATGCAAAACCCAGGAAGGGAGAGAAAAGCAAGGTCTCCTCTCCCTGTGGGGAGGGAATGGAGCGTTCTAAAGCAGGGGTGGATCCCTGAGCTGGAAGGCTGAATTCCGGAGGGGGATGGAGAAGAGAAACCTCAGGAGACCTTGGCTTAAATGGGACTCTCTACCATCTGCTCACCAACTTTCTCCCAGAAAACTTAAGGCTAAATTTTGTTTTATTTATGTTTATTTGTGTGTTTAAATAGGTAACAAATTCACATGGTTAAAAATAAAAATGTTAGGAAAAGAAAAATCCGGAGGAAGTCTCTCTCCCACCTGTTCCCATCCCCCCCACTCTGCAACCCCTTTCCCAAATATAGAACCACTTTTCTTGATTTCTCACACACCTTGCATTGTTTCCCCATATAAGCAAATATTAGTATATGGCCTTATTTCTCCCTTTATTGCGCAAAAGCCATCATGCTCTATATATCCTCCTCCACGCTTTTCTATTCTTCACTTAACAGTATAGCCTGGAGATCTTTCCATATCAGTGTAGTGAGAGCTTTTGTCTTCTTTTCTACAGCTGCACAGTGTTCTGCCATGTAGATGTACCATACTTTAATTAACCAGATCTGTTTTGATGTACACTTGGTGGTTTCCATCATGATACCATTGCAAACTGTGCTGCAATGAATAACAAACACTATGTGTATCTCATTTCTGACATGCGCTGGTATATATGTAGGATAAATTCCCAGAAGTGGGTCAAAGGGTATACGCACTGTTTTTTTTTTTTTTGCCACACCCCATGGCATGTGGGATCTTAGTTCCCCGACCGGGATCGAACCTGTGACCCCTGCAGTGGAAGCATAGAGTCTTAACCACTGGATTACCAGGGATATGTGCACTTTTTGATTTGAATAAATAGAGCTAATTTGACCTCTACCTAGATTGTGCCATTTCCACCAGCAAAGTATGACAGCCCCTGTTTTCCTTCAGTGTCGTCCACAGAGCATATTATAAAATCAGCTTTCAAAGTTCCCAAACTAACGATACCTATGGCTTGGGATAGGAAAGTTTATTTATTTATTTAAAAAATTTTTATTTATTTATTTATTTATGGCTGTTTTGGGTCTTCGTTTCTGTGCGAGGGCTTTTCTCTAGTTGCGGCAGGCGGGGGCCACTCTTCATCGCGCTGCGCGGGCCTCTCACTATCGTGGCCTCTCTTGTTGCGGAGCACAGGCTCCAGACCCGCAGGCTCAGTAATTGTAGCTCAAGGGCCTAGTTGCTCCGCGGCATGTGGGATCTTCCCAGACCAGGGCTCAAACCCGTGTCCCCTGCATTGGCAGGCAGATTCTCAACCACTGCGCCACCAGGGAAGCCCAGGAAAATTTATGTTGAAAACATTGGCTAACTTCTATGATGTGTTTCTTCTCTTACTTATCATCAGCTAGTAATTCATATACCACCTGCCCAGTGGGTAAGGTATTCAGATACAAGCTGTTGACTCCTTGGCTGGGAGAGGAGGAATAGACCATGGATGTGGTTGGACTAAGTGTCCTGAGATGCTCCTTCCATCCTGATTCTGTGGTTTGATACTGTGTCTCATCCACTGATCTCATCTTCTTCTTCCCTCCCAATAAAATTTACATATTGGAGTCATGTTCTAAAACATTTGGTAATTGTTTTCTCCAAAAGCACACTTTGATGTCTTAGTACGTGTCAACACTTCATGGACCAGCCCGTGGTGGAACTGACTGTGTGAGTTTCCTTTTCCTCGCGTGATGGCCAGGCTGAAGGAAGACTTGCCTGGGTGTGGAGCAGAGCCTGGTGACTTTGGCAGCCCTTCCAGGAGACATGTTTTGGGAAACAATTCCTTTCTCACACAAAGCAGCCCAACCACCAGAGCAGATCCATTCAATGGCCTTAAGCGCTGTCTGAAGTCCCTTGGGAATCAAGCCAAACACAAACACAGGGTGTTTCCTCCATCACCGCCCTTCAAAGCACTTTGCCTCTGGTATCTAATCAATCTTCATAGCAAGTTTTGGAAGGGAAGATGGTTTTCCTCATGTCATGGTGACTGCAAGTCAGGAAGCATGAGGAGAAGAAGACAGGTTTCCTGTAGCTGTCCTCCCATTGGTGCCTTGGGAGAGTCCTGCTGTTTCGCCTCCAGCTTTTCTCTTTGAATCTCTTGCTGGAAGTTTGGAGGTCAGGATCATGTGGTCTAGTCTATGAGCCGAAGGCCCTCTCCCATAGCCACTGGCAGCTCAGCTTTGTGCACTCTGTCTAAACACTAGTAATATGACTTTGGGTAAGCATAAGTCTTTGTCTGAGCCTCTGTAAGATAGGAATAGTAATCTGCATGTCATGGGATAATTGGGAAGATAAAATGAGATAATGTACATGAAGATGCTTGACACATCAGAGCCAGAATTAATTCAGTCAGGGAAAACAACCAACCAACCAACCAAACAAACAAACCAAACAGCATCATTACCATCATCAACAACAAAATGGTTTGATCCAATCAGTTCAGTAGCCATCAGAAAAACATCCCAACAAATCAGACAGGAACTTTATAGTCCCTGGCTGTCCCTGTTGGGTGAGTTGCTGTGCAAAGCAGTGCTGCAAGGAGTTTGGGCTCTGCAGCTGGACGGTCTGAGTTCAAAGCTGGGCTCCATAACTTCCCAGATGGGTGACCTTGGACCAGTTACTTAACTGCTTTGTGCCTCGGTATCCTTGCCTGTAAAAATGGCCATAATAATAGCACCTGCTTTGTAGGACTGTTTTGAGGACAAATGTGCTAACCCACCCCAGGCACTCAGCTCAGTTCCTGGTACTTGGGAAGGGCTCCATCACCATCAGATTTTTAGAACTGTGCAAACCTGGGCCAACTCCAGGGTAACGCTTTTTCGTGGAATGGTCTTTCTCCATAGGCATGAAAAATTGCTAAGAAAGGCACTTAAGAGTACTACAAATTAGAACGACAAGAGGAACCAGAAAGAGGCTTGATTGTGTTGTGTAATGCCGTCACGTGTAAACTGACTTAGTTACACACCTGCCCTGCAAAGAGCAAGTGTGCTCGGATGAGGATGGGTCAGCAAAGGATTCCTTTCAATGTCTTGCAGCTCACGGCACAGCTGTCTTGCAAAGGCTGGACAGGACGCTGGGCTGCAGGACAGCAGAGCAGATAAATCAAAGGCGTGCTCACTCCTACGCAGACGGCGGGAGAGCCTGGTGCCACAGGACACGAGGTCCCCTCTCCCCCAGGCAAATGAATCATCAAGGATCACCGTCACATCGCTTCTGTCATCAGCTAGTTATAAGGAAAGGCCAGAGAGTTTGGCAAATTCTTACTTGAAAAGAGATGTCTTTGACCCATCTGAAGACTCTCAAAATGGTGAAGGGCATTAATCAAATTGTTTCTGATTAGAAGCATGTGAAAACTAAAAGGCACAGTTCTAGCCAAACAACTTGAGGCAATTCTTAGCATTCATGTGGGATATGTTACCAAGTCCAGGAGAGGCTGGGGAGCGGGAGACAGGAACACGATGGTCACCGGGTTATAGTGGCTGGGGAACGTGTATTAATGGTAATGAAATCAGCTAACATGTGCTGAGTCCTTACTGGGCGCCACACCCAACTTGAAGCACTTTGCACCTATCCACTCCTTTAAAATTCTCAACAACCTCATAGGTAGGTACTATTATTACCTTCATTACTATTTTATAGAAGGTAGAACCAAGGTACAGGGACTGTTTGAGGCCATCCAGGATTTGAATGAAGGCTGTGTGAAGCCAGGACCCAACTCCCTGATGCTACCCTGTCCTGCTACCTTGCTGGTACCATCATTAGGGTAGGATGTGTGTCACTTGGTGGCTTGGCAATGAGTCTTTCTTTTTTTAAGAGCAGACTTAAAAACAAATATTTATTTGTTTATTTGGTTGCATCGGGTCTTAGTTGCGGCAGGCAGGCTCCTTAGTTGCGGCTTACCTGCTCCTTAGTTGTGGCATGCGAACTCTTAGTTGTGGCATGCATGTGGGATCTAATTCCCTGACCAGGGATTGAACTCGGGCCCCCTGCATTGGGAGTGGCAGTGAGTCTTGATCAGGGAAACAAAGCAAGCTGATGACCAGACTGTTCCATCTCAGAGGGACGCCTCTAAACCCATTAACAGACCTCCTCCTCCTCCTCCTCCTCCTCCTCCTCCTCCTCCTCCTCTTCCTTCCCCTCCCCCTCCACCCCCCTCCTCCCGGCTTCCTTCCTCTTCTTAACTTGTCAATATGGACAACTTAAATATATACACATCATTTGCTTTAACAAATATCAACCATATTCGCCCCCATTTTATCTACCATCACCACTTTTCTTTTCCGGAGTATTTTAGAGTAAATCCCAGACATCATGTCATTTCACCGGTACATACATGTGTTTAACAGATAGGGGCTTTTTAAAAAACATAACCACCATGTCATTATCACACCTAATAAAATGAACAACGACTCCTGAGAAATATCATCTAACATCCAGTCCATATTCAAATTTTCCCGATTGTCGTAAAGACGTTTTTACAATGGATTTGTTCAAACCAGGATCCAAACCAGGGCCATCCACTGTATTTGGCTCTTCTACTTTTAAAGCCCGTCTCTCTTTAAAAAAAAAAACCTTTTTATTTTGGAATAATTTTAGATTTATAAAGAAGTTACAAAGCTGGTACAAGAGTTCCTGTATACCTTTCACACAGTTTTCCTTAATGTTAATGCCTTAGGCAATCATGGTGCATTTGTCAAAAGTAAGAAATTAACATGAATACATTACTATTAACTAAATTTCAGAGTTAATTCAGATTTCATCAGGTTTTTTTCCCATTAATATCTTTTTTTTCTGTCCCAGGATCCAATCCAGGATACCATAGCATTTGGTTAAGTCTCTTTCATCTAAATTTTGATCTAATTTAATCACCTTATTTTTTTTTCCTTCATGCCCTTTGTGTTTGGGAGAAACCAGGTCAACTGGCCTGGTGAACATCCTGCATTTGGACTTGGCTGAGTGCTTCCCTCTGGTATTGTTTAACATGTTCCTCTGTCTCCCGTATTTCCAATAAATTCACGGTTATACGTAGAGGCTTCATGAGATTGAGGTTCCATGTCTTTCTGAGACAGGGATTCTCCGTGGATGATGCTGTTATCGCATCATCTTGTGAAGCACATAATGACTGGAGGTCCCACTTAAGGGCCTGGCATGTCCTAGGCACTCAATAAATATTTGTCAAATGAATCAGCAAATCGATGATCCTGTATACGTCGGAGGTGGGCCATTAGGGGGTGAGGGCGGAAGGAAGGGGCTCAGGACAGGCTGTGTGGAGAGTTATCCTGCTGTTTCTCTCGTCATGATCTGCGCAGTGATTTGTAGTTTCCATCCCCAGCATGGACTTACCCCCTGAGTTCCAGGCCTGTCCTTCCAGTGAAATATCCCTCTTGGATATCCTAGAGGCATATCCACATTCAACGCATCCCCAGATGAATTCCTTTTCTCTCTCACCCTGCCAGCCTGCCGCCCCGTTCCCAGCCTCCGTTCATGGGACTTCTAGAAGTGCAGTATCGGTTGTGACTAAGAGCCTGGACCCTGGAGTCAGACTGCCTGGCTCCACATCCCTGCTCTGCCTGTGACCTCTCTCTGTCTTAGTTTTCCCATCTGTAAAATGGAGATAACATTGGCATCTGCCTCATTAGATTGTTGGGAGGAATGAAAAGAGCACGTGGCTTAAGGTGCTTGGGACCATACCTGCATCCAGGAAGCGGGGGCTGCGTGTGGTACCCGCTATCACCCTAATCATCACTCAGTCTCCTGAGCAGACACCCAGAGTCATTGTAGGCACCCCCTCCCCCTCCATGGTCCCGCTAATCCAGCACCACCCAAAAGAAATAGAATGTAAGATTTAGACGTGATTTTGAGTTTTTAATAGCCACATTAAAAACATTTAAGAGAGAAAAGAGAAAAAAGAAAAAAAAACATTTAAGAGAAATACGAAGAGTTAATTTTAACACTTTTATTTAGCCCAGTATCTCAAAAATATAATCTCAACATAGAATCAATATAGAAGTTATTAGTGATATATTTTACATTCTTTTTTTAAAATTAATTTATTTTATTTATTTATTTTTGGCTGCATTGGGTCTTCGTTGCTGCACATGGTTTTTCCCACGGCGAGCGGGGGCTACTCTTCGTTGCAGTGTGTGGGCTTCTCATTGCGGTGGCTTCTCTTGGTGCAGAGCACGGGCTCTAGGTGTGTGGGCTTCAGTAGTTGTAGCACGTGGGCTCAGTAGTTGTGGCGCACAGGCTTAGTTGCTCCGCGGCATGTGGGATCTTCCTGAACCAGGGCTCGAACCCGTGTCCCCTGCATTGGCAGGTGGATTCTTAACCACTGCGCCACCAGGGAAGCCCCTATTTTACATTCTTTTTAAAATTTTGAACTAGGGACTTCCCTGGTGGTCCAGTGGTAAAGAATCCGCCTTCCAATGCAGGGGAGGTGGGTTCAATCCCTGGTCGGGGACTAAGATCCCACAGGCTGCGGGGCAACTAAGCCCGCGCGCCACAACTACTGAGCCTGCGTGCCTCAACTAGAGAGCCCGCGTGCTGCAAACTACAGAGCCTATGAGCTCTGGAGCCCACGTGCTCTGGAGCCCATGTGCCACAACTAGAGAGAGAAAACCTGCACGCCACAACTAGAGAGAAGCCCACGCGCCACAACGAACAGATCCCGTGTGCCGCAACGAAGATCCCGCGTGCCACAATGAAGAAGTGACGCAGGCAAAAAAAAATAAAAATAAATAAATAAATAAACAAAATAAATATTAAACACATTTTTTTTGAACTAACTCTTCAAAATCTGTTGTGTATGCCAGATGTGTAGGCCATCTCACTTTGGACCAGATGTATCACCAGAGCTCAACAGCCACAAGCGGCTGGTGGCTACTGCGTTGGGCAATGCAGCTCTAACTGGGCAGAAAGTTTGGGGTATTCTCTCTACTCTGCTCCCTCGTCACCATCTCCACTTCTAGTCAGGCTTCTGCAAGAGCCTCTGAACTGGTTTCCCAGCCTCTCACCTTCCCTGCGCCTGTTTGCTCTACATCCTGCAGCCAGAGAAATGTTCCTAAAATGCAAACCTGATTATTTCTTGTCCCTTGTTTCTTGAAACTCCTCCGGGGGGCTCCATCCTCTGCAATGGGACAGCTTTGGCCCACTAAGCCCCTAATGATGTGTCTGTGCCGGTCCAGCTGTACTGGCCTTATCTCTTGCCCTCGCCCACATCTTCTCTGCCCCTGCTCCTCCTTTCCCCTTCGGTACACTGTCCCCACTTTCTCTCGGGTGAACTCCTACGCATCCCTAGGTCTTAGCTCCTCTTCTGAGACACCTTTAACTGCCGCAGGCTGGTCCAGCAGCCAGCCCCTCTCCTGGGGCTCCCTACACACTCCATGCAGGTGTCACACTGCTTGTATCTGTGGGTTCACTTATCTGTCTCCCCAAGTCCTCTGGGTCCTGGGCACTGAGCCATGCACTGTTGCATCTTAGCTCATGCAATTTCCCAACCCTGTGTATATGGCTTGCTCTGGGATACGTGCTGGTAAAGAAGGAAGCAGTGAGAGATGATTCCAGAAGGGTAGTTTGAGGCCAGTTCATGAAGGGCTTCGAAAAATGAGAGTTCAGACTTTATTCTGTAGGCAGTCGGGAGCCATGGCAGGTGTTTGAGGGAGAGCAGGCAGGGCAAGTGGTGAGGCCAAGAGGGCCTTTTGGTCTGAGCATCAGGCTCAAAGTGAGGTCAAATCTAAATCCTTGGCACCCTCTGCAAAGTCCTGGAGGGCAATGATATGATCTGCATTCTAGAACCATCTTTTCTGAAGGTCACTTAGGGAAAGGTTGGAGAGAGGAAGTGAGGAAGAGAACCAATACACATGGAGCTTCCATAGGCCCGGTTCTTTTCAGATATTGTTGGTATGAATGTGTAGAGGTATGGATTTTCCTAGTGACCCTGG
Source organism: Balaenoptera acutorostrata (assembly GCF_949987535.1). NCBI lineage: Eukaryota > Metazoa > Chordata > Mammalia > Artiodactyla > Balaenopteridae > Balaenoptera > Balaenoptera acutorostrata. Next base: position 7,695,010 of record NC_080078.1, read on the forward strand.
GTGAGAATATTCTTTCCACCTCACAGAGAGAGAAGGAAACTGAAGTTCAGGGAGGTTAAGAAAGTTGCCCAAAGCACCCTGTAGTAAGTGTCTGAGCTGGGGTTCTGTTGGGCCTGGATGCTTGCTGGAGGGCCAGGAGATGGCAGTGGGGACACCAGGGAGAGATTCGGGCGGGACCAGGCTGGTGCTGCACCCTGAGCCCCACCCTCACACCAGGTGGGTAGCAGCGTCTGGATAGCACCGAGAGGTGCACGCTGGACTTGGGGGCTGCTTCCCCCCGCCAAGACCCCATGGCGGGGTCCCTCTGGGCGGCTCTGTGAGGGTGTCCAGGCCAGCCTAAAAAATGCCTGTGAGTGGAATCAGACAGTTGTACAGGGCTTTGAAACAAAACGGATCACTTACTTTGTCCCCCTCCTCCCCATAAGATTTTGATTAAATTGACAGGGTCTTCTGGTCACAACCAACGCCTTAGCTTTAATAGTGCCTTAATTTTAAAATCCTTGAAGTAAGTTTTGGCTCTCCTTAGGCATGAAAAGATTTCCCCCAAAGCCTTTAATTCTGCAGTCATCTATTTTTCCAATCAAAGGCAATTCCATGGACTGTCATGGTCTTAATTAATGACTCTATAATCAGAGTTCCACTCTGGCTGCTTTCTCACCCCCCTCCCCTTTTTTCCTGGTTTCTCAATGAAGGGCTTATCTAGAACTTGTCTTGACTTCAAACAGATACTTCATGATAGTAAATTGAAGTGAGATCTTTAAAAAATAAATTTATTTATTTATTTATTTGTTTAGTTGCTTTTGGGTGTGTTGGGGCTTTGTTGCTGCGCACGGGCTTTCTCTAGTTGTGGCGAGCGGAGGCTACTCTTGGTTGTGGTGCACGGGCTTCTCATTGCGGTGTCTTCTCTTGTTGCAAAGCACGGGCTCTTGGTGCGCAGACTTCAGTAGCTGTGGCACGTGGGCTCAGTAGCTGTAGCGCAGGAGCTTAGTTGCTCTGTGGCATGTGGGATCTTCCTGGACCAGGGATCGAACCCGTGTCCCCTGCATTGGCAGGCGGATTCTTAACCACTGCACCACCAGGGAAGTCCCTGCAGTGAGGCTTTATCAAATGGAACAACATTTTCATTCTCTTTGTTTTGGGTCTTGGTATCAGTGCAAAACCACCCTTAGGGAACATGGTCTGCCTTCCTCTCTGCTTTTCAGCAAAAGATGCCTTCCGAGAAGCACTGGAAAGGTGTTTTAGATTATGTACAACAAAGACCAACATGGTAAATCCTTATAAGATGTTGGTAGGCTGATATTTACAGGGCTATCTGGAGACTTCTGGTTTGAAGATTGCACCTGACAATCCTTTCTTAAGTTAGGATAAACTCAATTTTGGATAGAGATGTGAGTGGGGTAGATACCAGTCTCTCTTGAAATGAATGGCAAGTTCCTTCTTTGGTCTGGTCATCTGTAGGACCCACCTGACATTTTCATTTGTGCTTCTCTCTTTTTCTTTGTCACATGCAAAGAAGGAAGAATACAGAGTAAACAATTGTGTTGCTCAGGTTCCCAACTTTAACGAATGTCCTCCAGTCGCCACCCCTCGGAGGGCACCTTTGCACACCGGCCCTCCTCTTCCTGGGAGCTTGGGAAAATGAACCAAGTGGTTCATTGATTTACTCAGATATCCAGCTGATATTTATTTAGCTTGGACTGAGTGTGTTGCTGTTAGGCCCAGGGAGACAGAGATGGGTGGGAAACTACCCTTGTTCTTAGAGTGTGTGGTGTGTGGTAGGGGAGACGGCAAACATGTTAAGAAGTAACCATGGCAAGTGGAAGTGGGTGTGGACTAAGAAGGTTGTGGAAAGACCTCTGGGAGCACAGGATGGGTATCAATCCTAGTTGGGGGGATTTGGTGAAGAGCTGCATCCTGAAGAATGCTCACCAGGAGGAGACTGAGTGAGGATGGAAGTGTCTTAGTTCATTCGGGCTGCTATAATACCATGAACTGGGGGGATGATAATTCTCATGGTTCTGGAGGTTGGCAAGTCCAAGATCAAGGTGCCAGCAGACGTGGTGTCTGGTGAGGGCCTGATTCCTGGTTTATAGAGGGTCATCTCCTTGCTGTGTCCTCACATGGCCAAAGAGGGGAGGGAGCTCTGTGGGGTCTTTTATGAGGGCACTAATCCCATTCATTAGGGCTCCACCCTCATGACCTAATCACCTCCCAAAGGCCCCATCACATTAAGGGTTAGGATTTCAACATATGAATTTGGAGGGGACACAAACATTCAGTTTATGCCGAAAACATGCCAGATAGAGAGAGCAATCTGTGCAAAGCCATGGCAGTGGGAAAGATGTTGGCCTGTTGAGGGAATGCAAGTGTTGCTCTGTGGCTGGAGCATGGGGGGGGGGCGGGGTAGGTGGAAGTGGAGGTGGTGTGGTGGCAGGACAGACAAGGAAGGCAGGACGGGAACAGGTGGGAGAGGATGTGAGTGCCCAGTCAAGGAAGTGAGGATTTTCCCTGTGATGATGGGGTGGCAGCAGATGTCTCTTTCAGCAAGAGCGAGGGGATCACAGAGTGTTTTGGAAAGAGCTTTCTGGCAGCCAGGCAGAAGAAAGGGCAGAGGGAGGGGAGACAGGAGGCCAGGGGACTTCTTAGGAAGTTATTCTAAAAGCTCATAGAGGACCTGACAAAGGCCAGGCAGAACAAGGGCAATGGTGGTGGCCGTGAGAGCTGGCAGAGGTGGGAGTGTGCAGGGAATGAATTTAAGAGTTATCTAGAATAGATGGGACTTGGAGACCCCATCAGCTATTGGGGCAGGGGGACGGGATTTCAGTTTGGGTGGTGGGTGGTGCAGTAACACTGTGATACGGATTCCAGGTGGAAGAGACACGGGGGGGCCGGCCCACAGGGCTGGTGAGTAGGTGTCCTGCTGCTTCTCCAAATGGACAAGTGGGAGCTGACATCCAGCCTGGGCTCTGAGGGCTGAGCCTGACAGGGGCTATGTCCACCCAGAAAACAGGGGGCACCTTTCCCTAATTCACACAAGCGTGGGCTGGCAGTGGCCCTAGCGAGGCGAGTTGAGTTTTAACGTGCTGAGTTTGGGGGCCTCCAGGAGATGAGGATGCAGTGGTCCAAGGGGCAGTAGGTGGCAGCAGCCTGTGGCGCTCAGAGGATTCGGGCATTCAGAGCAGTAGGACTGAGCAGCAGAAGCACCGCCCTGTCGGCGATTTCCAGGGTCCAGCTTTCGCACGCACCTTTGATTTTTGCTCTCGGATCTGCAATCCTCACCACATTCAGCCCTCTGACTCTAGACCTGCTTATAAGAAGACCTTGGTCCCCTATTGCCACCCTTAGCCTGGGGGCTCCCCAAAGTCCCACAAACGACTCCTTCTCATGGGTTTTCTCATGAGCCCTGGGCTTCCAGCGGGGAGCTGAGTTGAAGATGATTCCTAGATTCAGGGATGGGGAGAGAAAGGTGTTGGGGACCAGAGCCCTCGCTCACCTGGACAGCTGCCTTTGGGCAATGGCCTCTCTCCAGCTCTAGGAGGGGTCTGTGCCTGCACACACATGCGTGTACCTGGTGTGTGCACAGGTGTGTAGAGCTGAGCAGGGCCCTGCCCCTCCATCCCAGCCCCTCCACTCCTCAGCCCTTCCACCACAGCACATGATCCACCTTCACTCCTTTGCCAGGCTACCGCTCACAGCGCCATCCCTGCCTCTCAGCTTGGTCTAAATCCTTCCTCTTGTTTCAAGGCCTCTCTCGACTCTGCATGGATGTCCCTGAACCAGACCTTCAGCCCCAACTTGTTCCTCAGAGCTGCTAACTTTGGATCATACGGCATCGGGGCAATTCCTCTTTATTTACATCCTTCTTAAGGATCCTGTAAGTCCAACTAAGGGTGAAAGTGATGCCTAACCTGGCTGGCCACCACCAGGGCCAGCATCGACCCTCACCTATGAAGTTTGGTTGTCATGGATTAGGACTTAGTGAGAATAAAGGACACAGCTGGGAAAGTGCGACCTAGGTCCTGCAAAAGTGCAGATGGACAGGCATCAGAAGGTCCAACCTTGCCCTCATGCGGTCATTTTGTAACAGCTCCTGCAGGGCAAAAGGCCCCTTTGCACCAAGGCACCAAACCACACATACGTCCTCAGTGTATTAGTCAGGAAAGCCTGGGTGATGCTGTAACAACTTGACCCTAACATCCCAATGGCTGAACAAAACAAAGGATGTCCAGTGCTAGTTAGAGGCTTGGTGGTGGGGAGTGTCTTCTGCACTCAGGGATCCAGGCTGACAAAGGCCCAGCCTGGAGAACATCTGCTGTGGCAGGGACAGAGAGGGCTTGGAGAGAACTCATACTCTTTCTTTCCTCTTTGTCCTGGACGTGCCACAGCTCCTTTCTGCTCAGAGCTCACTGGCCAGAGCTAGTCACATGACCTTGCCTAACTGCAAGAGAGGCTGGTAAGGGAGGTCTTCTTTGTGCCCAGAGGGGACAGGAGATCCAGATGTTGGTGAGCACTGGTAACGTCTACCATACTTATTCATGCCTGTTCAGGGAAAATTCTTCAGTTAATTAAATCCCTTTCTTGCCTCTGAGGTTCAAGAATCATGGTCTCAGGGCCATAGGTAGTGCTTTCTGCTTAATTATAATGTTTCTACTAGGTGCTACCCCACTCTCTGGCTGGATCCCGCTAGTGATGGGGAACTCACCCCTCGACCCACCATGCAGCTAAATCCAACTGTGGACAACCTATTTCAAAGTTCTTCCTTATATTCAGCTGACATCTTCCATCCATTGGCCCCCAATTCATCCCTGTGGCTCAGAGAACAAGTTTAATTCTTTTTTCCTGCATGTTTTTTTTTTTCCCTTTCCTTTTCTAAGCCCAACGTCTCTCTTGTTACCTACCTGCCCTGATGGCTCTCCTTTTCACTCACAGTTGGTTTGTTTTACCGACAAGCTCTCATGTAGGAGCCCCAAGTGCTGAACTGCAGAACTGGGCAGTGGAGGGGGTATGGCGAACCAGGGTGGGGAGCTCTAAGCAGAGCCCCCACCACAGACCCCCAGCTAGGGGCAGCTAGGGAGGGCTATCATTGACATGGGTTCATTGTGTCTAAACCCCCTACATCTTCATGCCTGTGCGAGGATAAAGCTTGTTAAGCCAACACTCCCCAGGTGTTGCCTCTTCTTTATTTTATAGCTGTAATGGACTGAATGTTTGTGTTCCCCCCAGATGCATATGTTGAGATCCTAACCTCCAAGGTTTTGGTATTAGGAGGTGGGGTTATTGGGAGGTGATTAGGTCATGAGGGTGGAGCCCTCCTGAGTGAGATTAGTGCCCTTATAAAAGAGACCCCAGAGAGCTCCCTTGCGCCTTCCACCATGTGAGGACACAGTGAGAAAACAGCTCTCTGTGAATGAGGAAGCAAGTCCTCACCTGGCTACGAATCTGCTGGCGCCTTGATCTTGGACTTCCAGTCTCCTGAAGTGTGAGAAATAAATTTCTGTTGTTTTTAAGCCCCCTCATCTATGGGATTCTGTTATAGCAGCCAGCCAGACAAAGACATCCCCTTTCTTCATTTTTCCCAGTAATCTCATTAAGTTCTTAGGGAAGCATTTGTTTAGCTGTGGCTGCATTAGTCAGCAGTCAAACTTCTTATCACCACGTTTGAGTTGGGCTTTTGGCATTGGCAGTTGGGCAGACTCCATGTTTTTAGCGTTTTTTAGGTTTTGCTTTTAATACTTCATTTTCCCTTCCAAATTTGTGTTTGGCTATGTGTGTGTGTGATGGCTATGGTGGTAGCCATCTAATTTGCTGTCTACTTTTTTTGTGTGTGTCTATGTCATCATTTCTTTATTTTTTACAAGAGAAGACAGAGACAGTCGACTTGCTAAAGCCATACGTGAACGTTAATGCAAAAAAGACCCAGATGCATGAAGTATTTGTCTTAATTTGCTGTCTTCTGAACGTCTATTTCACTGCCAAAGTTTAGGGAAACAGGTATGCTGAGCAAGGAAGTGTTCCCTTTTATAGGGCTGGGTGGAATTTTGCGGGTGTCCAGGTAAAGAAGAAAATTCAGAGTCGGCATCTTCCATTATATCCACATTCTGCTCATATTTTGCCCCTGGCCAAGTACAGAAATCTTGGAGCAAAACAAAGAAGGCCCTTTGTTGCAACTGTCCTGCTATGTTGAGTCAATCCAGCCCATTCCTGTGCTGGCCTGGGATCTGGAACAGCTGGGAGGATGGGCTGTTAGAGAGATCAGTATGAAAACCAGGCTGTCCCTACTATTGCTTCCCTGAACTTCTGGGAGAATTGCAGGATCCATGTCCTATAAGGGTACTCACGGGGGAGGGGGAGATTTCTGTTTTAGATTAACAGGAGGGTTTATCATGCCAGAAGGTCAATATTTACCTTGGCTTCAGCTTGATGAGTATTTACTTCTCCGTTCAGTTGGTCTCTCTGCTGACTTCAGCAGAAGCGAAGATCTGCTTTTTGTCTGCCCAAGAGGATGCTGACTGATATTTTCTTATCAGAAAGGCCTGGAAACATAGTTGCGGAGGAGCCCACTTCTCTAGTGTGTGTGTGTTGGGGGGTTTGTCTACCTCCACCAAGAAATCTGATCCCTCTTTGTACAAACAACCCTGTTTCTAAGGCGCTTTTGAACTTACAGACGGGGGAGAGAGCACAAGATCGCAGACAGATCACTTCTCTCATCTCCTTATATGAAAAATGGGGAGATTCTGAGAACCCTGATTGTCTGTGTCAGACTTGTGGCGAGAGGTCGAGGAGCTAAGGGCTCAGTGGCGCCCTGCTGACCCTCATTTGTCCAGTTTCCATTTTATCGAGGTTTGGGGGTGGGGGCACGCTGTATGATGCCTGAAGATCACCAAGGAAGAGAGGAGGAGGGAGCCAGAACTATGACCCCGGTCCCAACTCCAAGGCTTCAGTGCTTGATTTCTTGGGCTCTTGGGAACAGTGGCTTCTGTCTCTCCTGGGGCTTTAGCATGTATGTGGTGAGTGCCGCGGGCACAGTATAGAAATACAGAGACCAGTACTCATGTGGAGTTTGGATCAGAGGCCAGCCGGGGTGGCTGACGTTTGAGGAGGCACTGGACCTTCTGAGGGCACCAGTATGCCCTTTAGTTCGGGGCTGTTCAAACTTTCCCGCTTTTGCCGCCACTCACAAGTATGTTTTATCTTGAAAACTAATGCAAATGGCGCATTCTATTCAATACTGTTCCCTTATTTGTTTTAAAATAAAGTTTCATTTTAAATTGTCGACCACAGAGAAAGATGTACCAGGTTTATCCCGGGGCTCCAGAGTCTCCTGAGAAAGCTCCAAGCACTCCTGGGTATGAGCCCGCTTGGGGCTTTGAAAAGGGAGCCATTCTTCAGTTTTATCCTTCACCAAAGCTCTGCAAATAATAATCATTAACATTTATGGAGCATTACAATGTGTCAGGCACATGATTCCAAGCACTTTGTGTGAATAATTCATTGAATTCTTTTAGCAAACCCATACATTAGGTACAGCTATTATTCTGATTTTATGGATGAAGAAGCTCAGAGAGGTTAGGTAACTTGTCCAAGGTCACACAGCTGGTACCGGTTGGAGTTGGACTCTACTACCTGATGTCCTCTGGGGGCGAGGGAGGGGTTAGAATGTGATACCACAGAATCCTTCTGCATTCTTCTCGGCTCCCATGGCCCCCCTTACGAGGCTGCTGCCGCTGGAAATCTTGCCTACAAGAGTGATGGCTTGCTAGGGTTGGGTTTATCCACAGCTGCCTTGGTGATAGAAGTGGAGGATGAAGGGAAAGTGAATTATAGAAGGCCAGAACTGGAAAGGTCTTCAGAGACAAGCCAGTCCACTCTTCATTTTACAAATGAAGATGTTGGGGAGGAGCGGAGAGGGAAGGGGTTTACTCCAGGTCGCCCAGCAAGTCAACAGGGGCACCAGGAGCAGACCTGGGGCTTCTGCGTCTGGGTGGTTTGTGTGATATCACATTTCTTGATTTTCTGCATCTTTGTCTTTTTAATCCCTTGCCCTCTAAATGGAACCTCCTCTTGTTTGCAGAGTGTTTCTCCAGACTGCCTGCTGGCTTTTAAAAATTTTTATTTATTTTTGGCTGCTTCGGGTCTTGGTTATGGCATGCAGGATCTTTCGTTGCGGCACGCAGGCTTCTCTCTAGTTGTGGCAGGGGCTCCAGAGCACAAGGGCTCAGTAGTTGCGGCGCGTGGGCTCTCTAGTTGTGGCGTTCAGGCTTAGTTGCCCTGCAGCATGTGGGATCTTAGTTCCCCGGCCAGGGATTGAACCCGCGTCCCCTGCACTGGAAGGCGGATTCTTAACCGCTGGATCACCAGGGAAGTCCCCCTGCTGGCTTTTGAAGGAAAAAAAAAAAGCCCATTTTAACGCTTCCTAAAGAATAGTGTAAGCATCCTGAGGGTGAGAACCATGTTATTTGCTTCTCTAAGAGCGTTCACTGCACCAGGACAGTGCTGGACACGCAGAAGTTTCTCAATACATGTTCACAGGGCCAGAATGAACTTTTTGTCCTAGAAGTGAAACAGAGGACCAGACTAGACCTGCCTTAGTCCTGAAGTTTCTGGGATGTATTAATTCTTTTCCTAAAGCTTTTCATCCTAAAAGAATCCTGCAGTTACGGAATAGTGGTATCCTTTCCTGTCCTTGGTCCCTCTAGCTTGGGTGCAGCCCATGGCACTGGAAAAATGAATTTAAGATAAAAACTAAATTCTTGTTCCCTTATTGCAATGTCTACAGCATAAAGCCGATTTACAGCAACATGGAATTCCTCTGGTCTTTAAGATCTCACTATGCAAGTAAAGGAGGGAAAGGAGGAAGACAGATGCTTACAAATTCCTGGCGGGGGGCGGGGGGGGGGAGGATGACCTCATCATTTATTGGGTGTTGGAAAACAGCCCAAGGAACACAGTTCAGATTCCTTTTGGGGGAGGCACTGAAAATCCCCTGATAACCCAAATTCTCCAAATCGTTTAGGCCTTGAGAAAAGGATGGAGGGCAAGATGAAGGAAGTGGTCCTAGGTGCAAGTGACGTTTCCCATTAGGGGGCTGTCCACTCTGAGATGGGCTCTGTTCATCCCGATTCCTAGATGGAAATTCTGGACTTGGGAAGTGTGGAAGTTCCATTTAAAAGGCCCAGGCAGGGGACCGCAGTCCAGTGGTTAAGACTCCACCCTTCCACTGCAGGGGGCGGGGGTTCAATCCCTGGTGGGGGAACTAAGATCCCACTAAGATTCTGCATGCCTAGTGGCCAAAAAAAAAAAAAAAAAAAAGAAAGAAAAGGCCCAGGTAGGATTTGAGGGAATTGAATGGCTGGTTTGGGGAGAGGATAAAGGGGGTTGGAGATGATATCTTGGTATTTATACTCAAGAGGGTACATAGGGGAAATGTACATATGGATACATATTGGGATATGTAAACAAGAGGACAAAAGCCCTGGGAGCGGCCCTTTCCCTCCACATTTTCAACAGCATCTTCCGGTTCTTCCTTTAACAACAATCCCACAGTTCTTTTACAAAATGGGTTGCAGTCGATGGAGCACTTCCATACTTGATGGCTTCTCTCCAGTCCTACTGGCATTTTACGGACTAGGAGCTCCCCACTGTTAGCAGGGACAGAGCTGGCCTCAGGACCTCTGCCAACCCTTGGTTGCTCTGGGGAGAATTAGAAAAAGACTTTCTCCCTGGGGGAGTGGGTCACAGGGTGGATTTCAGGTTCCCCCTGCTTTGTGCTGGGTACAAGCCCTATGGGGATCCTGCGGTCCAGAAAAGACCAACTTGGGGCCAGGCTGGCCTTGGGCTCAGTGTGCGATCTGAGACCCAGCCTTCCCATCTGTAAAAGGTGGGATTGTATTACATCTTCCCCCAGGTCCTTCCCAGATACGATGCCTCATGAATCTGTGAGTCTAGGGACAACTTCTCACCCCACATCAAATGCTTCCTTCCTTCCCAGCTGCTTCTCAGCTTAGAGAGACAGCTGGCAAGGTAGAGGCTGGAGGTGAAAGGGGGATAGGATTCTGGGGAAGTCTGGGTGGGCAATGGTTTGGTCAAAAGAGCCTTGGACAAGGAGTGTGTATTTTTTCTGCTTAACTTTTTTGAGCCTCAGTTTGTACCTCTGAAAAATGGGAACGGCACCACCTTATATAGAGAGCAGTGCTGTAGGGATTAAACAACATTGCCCAGGTGAACTTGCCAGGCAGAGTGGGTGCTCCGTACGCACTTGCGACCCGAAGAGGGTTTGGTTGGGAAGGTTCTAAAGAGTGTGTGTGTTTGGGGACCCAGGCACAAGATCTGGCTTTCGGGGCGCGCGGCTCCCCGGACCCCCAGCGGAGGAGGAACCCCAGCTCTGCAGCCACTGCCGCCTCCTCGGCCCCGGACCGCCGAGGGTTAATGAGAAAGCCCCACGCCCCCTTTGACGGCGCAGAGCCCACCTCGCCGAATTTGAAAAGGCGGCCCTGAGAGGCGTGGGCGCCCCCCAGACATTTCCAGCTCGGACCTGGGCTCCGCTCGCTCACCGGCGCGCTCGCTCGGCTCCCGGCGGGGGCCGCGGGTTCGGTCCGGCCGTCGGTGCGCTCCCGACTGTCCTCCCGCCCGGGACTCCGGGTCCCCGCGGGCGGCCGCGCAAGATGAAGCTGGCTCTGCTGCTGCCCTGGGCGTGCTGCTGCCTCTGCGGGTCGGCGCTGGCCGCCGGCTTCCTCTACCCCTTCCCGGCCGCAGCCCTGCAGCGGCACGGCTACCCTGAGCAGGGCTCCGGCTCTCCCGGCAGCGGCTACGGCAGCCGCCGGTGAGTAGCTGGGGGCGGCAGGACCTGGGGGCGCGCGGCAGCCCGGGGCTGGGGGCGCGGGGAGGTGGGGTTTGGGGCTTGGGATCTTGGGATTGGGGGTTGGGGGCGCGGGCTGCCGGGTCTCGGGGCGGTCTGGGGCTGGGGGCGCGGGGGCGGGGTTTGGGGCTTGGGAAGGTGGGATTGGGGGCTGGGGGCGTGGGGCGGTCGAGGACTGGGGGGCTGGGGTCGCGGGGTGATCGGGGCACAGACAGTGGGGGCAGGGGGCTCGGGGCGGAGAGACTGAAGGTGCGGGGCTGGGACTGCGGTGGTCTCTGGCCGCGCCCACCCCCCCTTCCTTTCCTTGCTCTCCCAACCTTCGCCCCTTCGGCTCCCGAATCCGGGTGGAGGTGGCTCAGACCTGCGGCGGGGGCGCGCGAAGGGGTGACCGTGGCTGGCTGGGGCTCGGTGGCTCAGTTCCTGGACGTTTACCGGCTCACGTGGCTCCGCCGAGCTCACCTGCGCGGCCGAGGCTTTGTGTTGGGGAGCAGGTTCCTGCGATGCCAAGGCCTTGCATCCGGGCCCCCTAGTCTCACGCCGGCCACCAGGGACACCGGAGGGGCGATTCCGTCCGGTCTTCGGGGCTGGGCCCGCGGAGGAGCCTCGGCTGCGTCTCCCCAGCCACCTGGGAACTTGGAGCCGGCCCGATCGCATGAGTCCGTGGTGGGGTCGCAGAGGGAGCAGGGTCACGGAGCCCGCGGTGCCCGGACCCACCCGCGGCCTCCTCCTCCGCCGGCAGGTGGCGCCCTGGCCACCCCAGGACGGTTAGGGCAGCAACTTCTCAATCCGTGGTTGAATTCCCCCAGAAAACGCGTTAAGTACTCAAGTAAAAGTTGCCAAATCCCTCGTCTGCGTAACTCATTCGAATTTAGCTTTTCCCATTTAATAGTAACTACGACTCACACGGCTGTAATAGCCTTCTAGAACACACAACCTGCATTGGTAGCATCCACCTCTTTTGATCCTAAAACCACCCCAGGGTTAGCTATTATCTTTCCTTTAACGGAGGAAACTGAGGCTCAGAGAGAGGTCCCCAAATTCGGTGGCAACTCAGGACTCACCTCTTGTCTTCTTTCTCCAAATCCTGTGCTTTCCGTGGCACCGCGCTGCTTATCGTTTATGGAGCAAGGCAAGAGACAGGTCCCGGTTCTTCTGTCCTCCACGGTGTTTACCAAGCCAGGGAGGGCTACCAAGATGAATTCTGGCAGCGTCTTGCATCAAGGAGACAGGGGTGTTTTGTGTTGAGAAGAGCGGTACACTTAATGGCTGGATAAGGCGGTTCTCAGAAGAGCATTTAAAGCGCTTCAGGAAAATTTTGCATGCAATTTTATTTCCTTCATTTTGTTTGGAAGTACTTCTCCAAGGCTCCTATTAGTATTACTCTCCAAACACCCACAGTAGTGTGGACTCTGCACACTTCCATAGGAACATATTTTAAAAACTAAGCTTCTCAAATCGCAGAATGATATGTCTAGCATGATCTCACTTATGAAAAAAATTGATCTATGTCTATATATATATATATATATATATATATATATATATATATATCTCTCTTCAGAAAAAAAGTTGGTGGGAAACCACTTTTGGCAGTTACCTATAGGGAGAGACCTGGGGCTGGACTAGGGGAGAGAGTGAAAGAGGTCTCCCAGTTTTTCCCTGTCTACTTGTGTCTTTTTTTTTTCTTATAAATTTATTTATTTATTTTTTGGCTGCGTTGGGTCTTCGTTGCTGTGCACGAGCTTTCTCTAGTTGCATTGAGCGGGGGCTACTCTTTGTTGCGGTGCGCTGGCTTCTCATTGCAGTGGCTTGTCTTGTGGAGCACAGGCTCTAGGTGTGTGGGCTTCAGTAGTTGTGGCATGTGGGCTCAGTAGTTGTGGCTCGCAGGCTCTAGAACGCAGGCTCAGTAGTTGTGGCACACGGGCTTAGTTGCTCCGCGGCATGTGGGATCTTCCCGGACCAGGGCTCGAACCCGTGTCCCCTGCATTGGCAGGCGGATTCTTAACCACTGCGCCACCAGGGAAGTCCCTCTGCTTGTGTCTTGTTTGCATGTTTTACAAGTAGGGTACATTCATATATTACTTTTGTAATTCAAAAGTGTGTATGTGTTGGGGGCTGGGAGTGGGGGTGGGGTGGGGGTGGGGAGACTCCGGCAGCCTGGACTCTGCATGCAGAGAGGGGCCAGAGGGGAAGTCCGTGAAGGGAGCCAGTGAATGGGGATGCGGGTTCTGGCATTTGGTGGGCTGGAACTTGGGGACCTCCAGAGACACTTGGAAAGGACAGTTTTAGCACAAATAAAAAGATGCCCAAACAAATGTAATCTTCCAGAACTCTTTCTACCAGGATGGGAGCAGGGAGAAGGTATAATTAGGTTCAGGGAGGATCTGGATGAATTTGTGGAAAATGGATTTCTGAATAGGATATTGGGGGGTGTTAAGACCTTGGGGTGGGTTCCAGATGCTTGAGATGGGTGTTCCGGACCGTAACTGAGCCCTTCCATGCAAAGCCCTGCGTGGGCACTGCAGGCACCTGATTCGGGTCTGGGCGAGTTATGGGCTGGAGCTGGCCTGGTGTCACATGTTCCTGTGTCTTATTCGCTCCAGAAGCAGAAGCCTTGGGGACGGCGTTTGGCACAGGGCTCTTCACAGCTTTGGCCTCTGCTTGGCTCCATGCATGTGTTTACAGTGGCTTGGTTTCAGCTGGTGGGCAGGGCTACAGGGCTGTTTCTCGACAAATAGTCTTATTTCATGGTTGTTGCTCCTGTTGGCAGTTTGTGTTCTCCTTTCTGTGTGTGTGTGTGTGTGTGTGTGTGTATGTGTGTGTACCTGTACCTACCTTCCTGGGCTGGGTGTCTGTGTCTAACACGTGCTGGGGGCATCTTGCTTTGCCCAGGGATGCTCTGCTCTGGTCACCTCCATCACAAGCCCAGGGTGGGCCCCTCTGATGAAGCTATTTTGGCAAAAAGAAGAGGACCCCAATTCCTTAGAGGCCTGTTTCCAGTAGAATCTTGCAGCCCTGTGTTTGGGCCACTCATGACTTTTGTCATCCACAGTGCTGTTCGGATGCCAAATAAAAGCTAAAGGGAAATGTAACATTAATTGACCGGCAGGGTTGCACAAGGATGGGGCCTCTCAGCTGCCCAGCCCTGTTCTTCCCAGAAGAACTTGCCAGTATAAGGATAACACATTGGTGAAACTCTTTAATGGATGTATATCTCACTCTTCTCCCCGCCTCCCTCCCCTGATCATTCCCTCCCTCCCTTTCACAGGTGGTGACTAGAAGTCTTGTCTGTTGTCTGCTCCTCATCTCTGTATCCAACTCTAAAGGGTCCAACATAGCAGCGAGTCATCCGGGCACAAGGAGTGAGAACCAGAAAGGGGGCCCCGCACCCCATCTGGGGTGCACATCTCCCAGCTGTTGATGGAGAGGTTTTAATTTGGATAAAAGTTAATATTAATTCTTGGAGTGGGAATGTTCTTCTAAGAGAAACCAGAAGAGTGGTGGGACCTGCCTGGATTTTAAGCAGGGGAAGGAATGAATACACCCAGAGGGCGTGTTCGTGGGGCAGGGGATGAGGGACAGAGTTGCTTTTTGCTTCTCCCCTGAAGAGTGGCATGCATTCCATAAACCTATTCCTTCTGTACAGGACCTGAGGCATGAGAACAAAGAGAGACCACATACTATAGGGCTGAATATCTATCTACAGGTTATGAATCAAGCTAACGGATGGTTAAATAAGTAGGTCCTATCCTCTAACCTTGATGAGTAATACCTTCACAGTGACCTGGAAAGCCAAGTTCAAATGAGGAATTCTTAGACGCTTTAGAATTCTCTGCTCTGGCAAGTGGTGGCAGGGGGAAGGCTTCCCACGGCCCAGCCATCTTCACTGCTTTTTGACCTTCAACTTCCTGTGTCTCTTTAGTCTTTTTCATTGTGTCTCTTGTTGTGTCTCTTTAGTCTTTTTCATTGTGGGAGAATCCTCTCCTTTAAAAGAAAGCATTTCCAGGGACCTCCCTGGTAGTCCAGTGGTTAAGACTCTGCACTCCCAATGCAGGGGGCCTGGGTTCGATCCCTGGTCAGGGAACTAGATATCACATGCTGCAACTAAAGATCCCGTGTGCCGCAACTAAGACCCGGCGCAGCCAAACAAATACTTTTAAAAAACTAATAAAAGAAGGTTTTTCCCCCTGCCATTGACTTGGTGAAGAAGGCCAGTTGTCCTGTAGAATCCCAGGTTCTAGATTTGGCTGACTGCTTCCCAGTGGTGTAAATAATTAGATTCTCTATGCCCTGTATCTCTTCTATGTTAGAGATTAGGTGTAAATGTTTGATTAGATTTAGGATCTTTTTTTTTTTTTGATGGTGGTGGGGGAGGACAAGAACGCTTTATAGTTGGTCCAGTGGATCGTGTTATATCATATCAGGAGGTGTTATGGATTGAATGCTTATGTTCCCTCCATTCCGCAATTCATATGTTGAAGCCCTGACTCTCAATGTGATGGTATTTAGAGGTGGGGCCTTTGGGAGGTAATTATGAAGATGAAGGTTTAGATGAAATCATGAAGGTGGGGTCCCCATGATGGGATTTGTGTCCTTATAAGAAGAGGAAGAGAGACCAGAGTGCCTTCTCTCTCTTTCTCTCTCTCTCCTTCCCATGTGAATACACAGAGAGAACTCTGCTGTGTGCAAGCCAAAAAGATGGTCCTCACCAGGAACTAAATCAGCCTTGATCTTGGACTTCCCAACCTCCAGATCTGAGAAGTAAATGTCTGGTGCCTAAGTCACCCAGTCTCTGGCGTTTTGTTATGAAAGCCTGAGCTGACTAATATGGGAGGGCATGACTTTTTTTTCCTGGAGAGCTGGGTGTCAAACCTTCACCAGAATACCACTGCCTATAGGTTCCCTCCTTCTTTGCTCTCTTTACTTTGCAATTTATTTCGAAGAAACTAGGCTTTGATAGCGTTTTCCTTGTTCAGGATTTGTTTGATTATATCCTCCTGGTGCCTGTTAACGTGTTCCCCTGTCCTCAGTGTGTCCAGAAAATTGGAATTGGATAGGGAGGCTCGATTAGATTTTGGTTCCTTCTCCTTCTCCTTATTATTATTATTTGTTTGGGCAAAATTACCTCTATGGTTGTGTAGCATTCTTCCATTAAGAATCATATCAGGAATCACACAACATCTTGTCATCTCTCCTCTTGTGATGTTAACAGGTGTTGATGATCACTGCCTAGGTCATTATTTCATTAAGGGTTACAAATGGTCCTATTCTAATTCTGACATTTCTTTTTCATTTAATTACTGGAATACTTGCATAAATAATTTCCTGCTTATCTGATATTTGTAGGGAATCATGTTTTGAATTCATTTTTAATTTATCTTTCCATTGCTTCATTTTGCAAATGTAAGTGGGTGTGTCTTCCTTCTTTTTTAAAAAAAATTTATTGAAGTTTAGTTGATTTACAATGTGTTAATTTCTGCTGTACAGCAAAGTGATTCATATATATGTATACATATACATAATTCTTTTTTATAATCTTTTCCATGGTGGTTTATCACAGGATACTGAATATAGTTCCTTCTGCTATACAGTAGAACCTTGTTGTTTATCCCTTCCTTTTTTTCTTATGCAGAGGTGGTGTACTAGTTACCCTGTTCTGCACTTGGCTTTTTTTGTTTCACATTGTACTGTGGAGATTGCTCTAGATCAGGGCATAGATAGCTTCTGCATTCATTTTGTTTTTCACTATTTAAAAATTTGTGGTTAAAATACACATAAAGCTTACCATCTTAACCATCTTTAAGTGTACAGTTTGGTGGTATTAAATACATTCAGAGGGTTGTCCAGCCATCACCAGAATGTTCATCTCCTGCATTCATTTTTTTTTTTTTCTTGGCCACGCCCTGCGGCTTGCGAGATCTTAGTTCCCCGACCAGGGATCTAACCCAGGCCCCTGAAGGGAAAGAGCTGAGTCCTAACAACTGGACCTCCAGGGAATTCCCTCCTGTATTCATTTTTGTAGCTATGTAGTTCTCGGTGGTGCCAATGACTGTAGTTTTTTCAGCAAGTCCGCTACTGATAGACATCGTGTTGTTCTAACCTTTTGTGTCACGTGTAATGCCATATTAAATAGCCTTGTGAGTTATTCATTTCATATTTTTGCAAATGAATCTTTAGGATGCATTTTTTTTAAAGCGGATTTTCTGAGTGAAAAGGTAAATGCATGCGTAATTCTGCTAGATAGTGTCAAATTTCCCGCCATAGAAGTTACACCATTTTGTATTCCCATCAGCAGGTTTTTCTTGGGATACATTTGAAGATGACACTTCAATGATGCTGGGTCAAAATAGCCTTGTGGGGATGAGAGTGGCCTTCCCTGGCCTATACCACCTGCCAGCCCGACCCACTCCTCACATTTGAGGGGTCTGGGGCAAGGGTACAGAGGGAAGCCCACACATTGTATGTCTAAATATTTAAAAGATATAATTCAAGCTTACGGACTGTTAAATAAAATAAATTCTGTCATTGACCTTGACAAACACACCCTCCTCATGACCTGGGGGTGGGGGTCGGGGCTCAGGTTTAGAAGTCTTGCCTCCATGAATTTTGTGTGGGAGTTTGGCGGTGCAGGAAGAGCCACCTTCTCCTTCCCTCCTTGTCCCGCAAGATACCCCGCCGTGGTCAGGCCTCACCCACACCCCGTGGACACTCTAGTCCAGCCCAGAAGCCCCTCTCCTTACCCTGACAACTGCCACTTGGCCATACCTCCTGCTTGAGTGTGCCCAGCTGTTTGGGAGGGAGTTCCAGGCCCCTGGGTACCCACCTTTGCTCCACGAGGGGGGCTGTGGTCTCTGGAGGGTCACGTCCCCTCGGCCCCATGGTCTCCTCGCCCTGTGGGGTGGGGTGTGGCTGGAGAGGGGCCAGATTGGGGTCCTTGAAACCTCAGCGCCCAGGATGGGGCTCCTCTCGCCCAGGTTTAAGGCAGTTCTGGGGGGATGTGGAGTGAGTCTTGGGGATGGAGCAAGGACACGTGTACCCTGAATCCTCAAAAGTTGGACAGCCTTTCCCCAGATGTCCACGGTCAAAAAAGGCTGCATCGTGGTGACAGAGCTACACTGTGCCCAGATGTTCCCTTCCCGTGTCCTCCCTGCCATGTCCCCCGTGAGACAGTGAGCGCCAGGTGGGACATCGCCCGCCTGTTTGCGACCCAGCCCAGGGCCCAGAATGGAGTCGGGCTCTGCCGGTGGTGTGGAGTGAACCGGATCGCATCCACCAAGGACCCACCAAAGCCCTGAATCCAGAGCGGATGTGGGTCCTACGGCGGGTCACTTTGCAGCCCCAGTGGCACGGGTCACATACTCTCCGTGGATGTGAAGACCCCTTTCGGAGATGATGGGGAGCTTTGGGAAAGGAGGCTTCAGGGTGGCTCCCAGGGACTTGCTCCTGTTCTTTTAGAAACACAGCTGTATTCTGGCCTGACGTTAGGGTATTTACCCATTTTCAGACTATTCTAAGAAATGGTGGGATGGGTTTCAGAACGTGCGACTGCTTATGGTTTTCCGTTGAGAAATTCTCTGGGAGTCAGTTTTGGAAAGGGTCTGACCCCTGCTATCATGACAGTGCTGGACCGCACTATTTCCTCCCCGTTCTTCCTGGTCCAGCCTCCCCATCCCCACCCCCGGCTTCCCAGGCAGGGCCATTTGACCAGTGCAGAGGCCAGGGCGCAATGCTCAGCAGGGTCCATGCTTGGAGTTTAATGCTTTGCGCTCACCATCTCCAAATTCTCGATACTCTTATTCTTAAATGTGTCCTTTGTAAGTGAAGTCTGATGGGACCATGGGGCACCAGGAACTTGATCCTCAGCTTTGACCATGACCCACCTCTCACCACCTCCTACCATCTCCCTGGGGTGAGTTCTCCGCTACTCACTCCCCACCCCTCTGGCACCCCAGGTCCACCTGGCCTCCCCCCTCTCCACCCCTGCCCAGTGCCCGCTGCCACCCTCTGCCTCTGGCTGGAGCCTGGGTGTGGGCTCAGAGAGGGTTGGGATTGGGTGCCCGCACCCTGTGCCACCCTGGAGTGGGACGTGGCGGCTGCAGTCCCCGCCCTGGGCTGGCAGTGCTACCGTGTGCTCAAAGGGTGACTCAGCAGGGGAGAGCCTCTGGCCACACCGATCCTAGTGTGTCCTGGGGAGAGATTGCAATACCCTGAAGCGTTGCCCATCCGTCGTGTGATGGTGGGCCCCTGGGAAGGGGATACGCCTGGCTTGACTTCCCTGCTCCGGACCGGGGCGCTGTGCTTCAGCCCGCTGGCTGGTGGGAAGGGTGGCACGCGCACTTACACACCATGGAGTTGCAGGGAGAGGTCTGCACTTGCCCCCCAAGGATCCCTGTGCACGAGGGAGCACACATGAAACACTAAACAAATGACAGATCAAGAGAGACAGAGAGACAGAGACCACAGAAGAGAGGAAAACACTTTGTATTTTACTATCTTTAATGACCCAGCTTTTTGAATGAGGGGTCCCTTAACTTCAGTTTGCCATGAGTCCCACAGATTATTTAGCTGGTCTTAGATACAGCAGGTTGCTGATTGGCTCATCACGATGAACTGGGGAGATTAAAGAATTGGGTATCCAGACCCACACATGACTCAGGAAGTCTAGGTCCTGGAGAGCTGTATTTAATGGCCTCCCCAAGTGGGTTTTTTTTTTTTTTTGGATGCCACCAGGTTTAGGAAGCACTGCGTGGAGAACAGAATTTTTTAAGATTCTTTCATCATGACCCGTAGTAGGAAATACCTTTTATATGGTGCCTGAGTCCATGCGCGCACAATTCATACACACACACACCCCCAAATGCACACGCACATACCCCTGAAATAAGTTTCGCAAAATCATGCTTACTATTACCATATGTGATACTTTCTTTTTTATGGTACTCTATCTAGTTCATAAAAAAGTGCTTGCCAAGACTCAGAAAATTGATTCCACAGCCCCTCTGGCTTAAGACCAGCAGTGGGAGACTCCGTGCCTTGGGGGAATTCAGGGGTCTTCTGGCCCCATCACCCCAGTTCCCCTGCCTGGTTCTCTAGACTCTGACTCCGAAACCTCTTTCTTGTCCTTTCTGCTGAGCTGAGGTGCTTGGCCTGTGCCCTCCCCACCCCATACCTCGGCTCCACCCTCTTCTGGGGGCAGTCACACACCCCCTCCTTCAGGAAGTCTTCCTGGACTGCTCTGCTCCCCTCTCTGTGGGCGGCTCCCTGCGCCTCCTGTATCTGTGATTGCTTGTGGTTTTTGTACCGAGAACTCACTTCCTGCTCTCCTTCCCCACAGATGGAATCATTTCTCCTACCTGTTTCCTCCCTAGCATGGCCCTCACGGGCCCACCTGGGACATGAGTGCATGAGCTGGGCCTGTGCCCTGAGCCTGGGCTGCCTGCCATCCACCCCTTCCTCTTGGACATGGGAGCTTATCCAGGCTGGGCATTTAACCACCCAACCTTTTCTGATCCCACAGTCGGTCGGTTGGAGGCTGAAGCTGGGGGCTGAACCATGGGGGAAGGGGTGTTCTGCCCTGAGCCCTGAATGGGAGGGGTTCTCTGTAAACTCCAGGGGGGTGAATGATCCCCTTTCCACCTCCCCCCCGCCCTCCACCTGTGGACCTTTTCCCTGCCACTGGATCCAGGTTCCCTGGAGCCTTACATTCAGGAAGTTACTACAAGCACCTACTGCATGCTTGGTGCTGGGGGTAGTGAGATGATTGCTGATTCAGACTCAGCCTCTGCCCTTGATGAGCTCAGAGGCTGGTTGGGGAAGACCCAGGAGCAAGTGTGGAATTTGCTGTGACACAAATGTGTGCAAAGTGGGCCAGGTAGGCAAGGGGCGTATGAACAAATACTTGTTTAGGGGAGTTAGGTGTGTGGGAGTTTGGAGTGTCTTTGTGCCTCAGTTTTCTCCTCTGTAAAATGGGGATGATCTACTTCATAAGGTTATTCTAGGCTTAGATGAGTTAAAATTAATAAATTGCTTTGAGAAATATGTACTAAACATTCTGTTCGTGCTTGTGGTGTATAGTGTGCTAACCTTGCAAAGATTGCCAAGAAGGGGGGGTTTTGCAAACATATGAGGCTGTGGAATCCTTTTGTTGGGATGGCGTTCCAGACTCCATACCTTGGGAAACGCTGGCCTGGTGGACCAAGGCTACATGCCAAGGCCTTTCTAGAGGAATCATGTTTGAAGTGGGTCTTGTAGGGTGAGGGGGGCTGTTCTCTGCAGTGACTGGGGGGGTGCATTTCAGGCGGACAGGACAGCTGTGTAAGGGCTGGGAGGCGTGACGGTGCCTGACATGTATGGTTTGTGCAGTTGGGTTCAGAGTGGCTGGACCAAGGGCTGCGAGTGTGGGGCAGGTGGGGCCTTCGGAGCCTGAGGGTGAAGCCCCCTTTCTGCCAGCCCGAAGGAGCTTGGGCTTTGGGTCGAGGCTTGGTCACAGTGGGTCCTGTGTCAGCGTTACTGGTGTGGAGGAGATGGGGCCGGAGGAGGGCGGCAGCTAACAGGCAGTGTCAGGAACCCTGAAACAGGGCTGGGGCAGTGGGGATGGAGCTGCCGAGTGACGAGAGCTCAGAGTCTGTGCAGTTGGCAGCGGCCGGCCACTTGCTGGACCGCGGACAGGCAGAACAGGTTGCAGCCTGGGGCTCCTGGACTTTCCCGGTGCCCGTGGGATGCCAGAAGCTGGCTGTTTTGCTTCCTGGAACCTTGCAAAGACTCCCCAGTGTTTTCTCAGCTTTGAAAAGGCAACAAAGCGTGGTGTTCACGCACCTTGTGTTTTTGTAAAATACTTGTATTTTTAACATCTAGCGCAGGCTAGCGCGTATCAGGTGTTCCGTGGTTGCGTTTTGAGCAAGTGAATGAACAAGTGCCTTGACCTCTGTCCTCTGGGAAGCCGAGGGGGTGGCCTCTGCCCCCGTGCAGTTCTGTCGTTCTAAGAGGTCCTGGAGTGAGGTCCTTCTCTGTGCTCTACCCCCCACCAGGCCAGCTCTGGAAGCCACATTTAGGGGAGCCACCGAGGCCACCCGCTTTAGGGGGTCCTGCTTCTTCCTTTGAAGTAGGATTGGGTGGAAAATCACATGGAATGACCTCGATGTAAATATCTGGTGAGGCCTTTTCTTAAGGCCCCAGGGTTTTCTGAATCTCCTCGCCCTTCCTCTGGCTGTCCTCTCCCCCCTCAGCTTCTCTGTTATTTTAAAATCCATTCCCAGAGAAACAATTCCTATGGCAATAAGAACACGGCTGCAGGCTTCTCTTGGCTTGAACTGGTCCGACACTTCACTGCCGCTTTGGGAGTGTGCAAGCTGGACCCAGACCAGCTCTGCCTGGAGCAGGGGAATAGAGTAACAATAACTAACTGTTAGAGGATTTTCAGGAATCCTGAAGCAGATCCTATGGAAGGAGACACACGGCACGCTGTTCTCCTCTCTGAAGAGTCAGGGGTTCCCCGCTTCCTTGCCTGGGCTTCCTTTCCCTGCCTCCCTGAAACCAGGGTCTAGATGTTTCTTTGGTGGCCTGGACAAGACCACCTTGAGAGAAGCTGGACCCAGTGCAGGTTAATTCTGTAACACTTGGGCAAGAGGCGGGGGCTCCCACCTTCTGGGCCTCTGTCTGCCCCACCCCCAGTCGCCTCCGGAGTGATGGGCGGGAAGGTCAGAGCTGGCCAGCTGACTGCTGACCTTTGCCAGCTCCCCTGCTGCCCGTAACGATGTTGCCAAGCTTGTTCCGTCAGGTGTTAATGGAAGTTACGAGAAGCAGCCTGGGAAATGCTGGTGAACCAAGCTCAAGAGTTTCCTTAAGAAAGAGGGAGGGTGTGAAGAACAGCCTGCGGAGCCAGGCAGCCTGGGTCTGCATCCCCGCTCTGGGTGGCCCTGACCGAATCATCTGACCTCTCTGTGCCTCAGTCTCCTCATATGTAAAGTGGGCATGGGTTTACTTCCTCAGGTTGTTCTGGGGCTTCAATGAGTTAATATTCATAAAGGGCTTAGAACAGTATCTAGTAGACACTCTGTGCAGCCCCGTGAAATGATAAAGGCTTTCCCAGAGTGGGCGGTGTGATGATGGACCTTGCAAAGCTTGGGGAAAAGAGGAGTTTCGCAGACATCTGGGACCACTGGATCCTTTTCTGGGAAGCGTGTTGTTTGGTTGGTGTTCCAGACGCGGTGCTCTGGGAAACGCTGGCCTAGTGGGTCAAGGTTAAATGCCTCAGCAGTTATGGTGCCCTCTGCCTTTTGCAGAGGACCTCTGGCTGGGGTCATTTGCAACCTCGCCCTGCAGTTGCCCACCCTCGTGCTGTGGAGGAGCCAGAGAAACACAGAAGGGACGGTCCTGTCAGGGTTTCGGAATCCCTGAGAGCCCGCTCAGGTTTTCAAGGCCAAGAGTGAGGGATGGGTCCGGTCCTCTCTCCCAGCAGAGCTTCCACCACTGGGTGGGGTGGGGCGGTGGATGAGCACAGAGGGTCGCCCTCAAAATATGACTGGGGAGCAGGTTGGAGGGTCTGGGGTCCTGAGATGCCCGTGGCGAGTCAGAGGCTGAGGCGTTCTGAGGAGCTTTGTGTCCCGGGAGTGTGACAGCTGAGGGGACCCTGTGTGGCCCCAGGATGGGGGAGAAGGGACCGGAGGACCCACAGTCAGGCCAGCGCTTCCCTTCATTGACTCAGCGCCTCACAAGTAACCTGAAACTAATAGGATTGGGCTGAGATCAAATGAGGAAATGTGTTTATTAAATATGCAGGCTCATTATTAGCGCAGTCTGCTCACTGGCCGAGGGCCCCACCTTTGCAGCTCCCTCCAGCCCGACACTTGCAGGAAGATGGACGTTTGCTCTGTGTGTGTGTGTGTGTGTGTGTGTGTGTGTGTGTGCCCATGCCTGGCTGCAGTTTGCAGCCGAAACATTTTATGTCTTTGAAAGGGTCTGGTCCCCTCCCCCTTCCACATTCTGGAAGGTCAGGGACTGTGTGACATTTGCTGAGAGGTCCCCCAGTTCCTGGCACTCAGGAGGCCCGGCAGAGGGGCTTCTCTGCTTGGAGCCATTGTGAAAGGCTCAGGCTTCCCTCTTCCCCAGAGAGTACCTTCTGGAATCTGGCCCTGCTGCAGGTTGCCCGCTGACCCTGCCGGCCCTGCTGGCCCCCGGAGGCGCCAGGGCCTTTGGGGAGAAGGTGGCAGTTTCCTTCTGATTTGGCTCCAGCTGTCTGCACCCCCGCCAGTTGCCTCTGGCATCTGACATTTTTGTCATTCCTGCAAGGGCTTATCTGGGGAATCAGCACTTACCTCTTCCTGCCCCTCCCTGATTGACTTGGCCAGACGGCTGATTCTCCCTTCTGAGAGGTCTCAACCTGCCCGGACACCCTCTATTTCTGGGGTCATGGGATCCTGGGCCTCTACAGGGTTTGCCAGGCTCTTTCTCTCTTTTGTCCCCTGGCTGACGATGACAATTAGCTCAGATCCTGAAAGTCTTCATGCAAGAGCTCTGAATACGTACCTTCCTGGAGAGGCAGCTGAACTGATGGGAGAGACCCCTATATCAGCCCAGTCCAACCCCGTCTAGCCTGCTTCTTGTCTCTCTGGGTGCTCTGCTCATCACTGGCTACCTTTTAATCTCAAGCTGCTTCCTGCCTCAGGGCCTCTGCACTGCCTTGATCAGTTTTTGCTTTTTCTTGGCCTAGCTAGTTCCTGCTCAAAGCTTAGAGATCCGCTTAAACATCACATCTTCAGGGAACCTTTTGCTGGCCCCCCCTCCACAAGGTAAGGTAAGGCCCTTTTGTTAAATGCCCTCAGAGCTTACTCTCCTACTTAGAAGTTCATGATAACTGTAAGTCAATCCTATAATTAATTGATTGATAATTAGTTAATAGTTGTCTGTGCTAAGACTGTAAATTCTCCGAGGGCAGGGATCTGGTTTGGTGCTGTATCTCTTGGTTCTTGCAGAGTGCCCGGATCACAGAGAGTATCCAGGAAAGGACTAACCACTTTGCAAGCTGTATTAGTTTCCTACTGCTGCTGTAACAAATGGCCATAAACTCTGTGGCTTAAAACAGCACAAATTTATTATCTTACAGTTCTCAAGGTTAGAGGTCTGAAGTGGGTCTCACTGGGATAAAAGGTATTCGCAGGATTGGTCCTTCCCTGGAGTGTCCAGGGAAGAATCCATTTCCTTCCTTTTTCCAGCTTCTAGAGGCTGCTGGCACTCCTTGACTTATAGCTCCTTCCTCCATCTTCAAAGGGCCTCCTCCAACCTCCCTCTCTGACTCTGATCCTCCTGCCTCCATTTTATAAGACCCTTGTGATTAGGTTGGGCCCACTGGATAATCCAGGATCAGCTCGCCACCTCAAGATCCTTAGTTTAATCACACCTGCAAAGTCCTTTTTACCATGTGAGATAACGTATTCACAGGTTCCTGGGATTAGGATGAGTACATCTTTTGGGATGGGCATTATTTAGCCTACAGCACAAATGGAAATGAAAAGGGAAAGATTTGGGTCCTTGAAGAGTTGGATTGATGTTAGATTTCAAACAGTATTAAGACTGAAAGTGGCTTTGAGCCTCAAAAACCTGTTAAGACTCAACCTTGTGTAAAGAGTCATGATGAGGGCATGGCCTTCCCACTGAAGTTTTTACAGAGGCTGTGAGGTAGGGATTTAACTTCTGTTTTTTTCCCCACAAACCTCCCCTCACGCTTCTACTGAATAATCCATCTATTCCCAATAATTTGAAATGCCACTTTTATCACATACTAAACTTCCCTATGTACACAGCCCTTTTTCTGAACTCTTAATCTGATCTGGAGCCAAAACTACACTATTTTAATTACTATATTCTTATTCTATGTTTTGTTAGTAGATAGAGCAATGCCTCTTTGCTGTTCATCTTTATCAAAATATTCTTAGCATTTGTACACTTTTTCTTTTGGATGAATTTTATTTTTTAAATTTTATTTATTTATTTATTTTAATAGTTTGATGTATTTTAGTAGCAAACTTACAAGAAGAGCACAGAAGACAGACAACATTAAAAACATGTACTTGCATATAGGACAACTCAGAAAAGTATAGTGAATGGATGGAATCTACTGTATGATAAAAGTGCTACAAACACCATTTAGTTGCAGTCAATAAGAAATTTACTTGTTTTAAAAAAATCCAAAAAAATCCAAATGCTGGCATAGTCCAGAAAACTTTAACAGGTTTATTTATAATTGTTATAAAGTTGAACTGCTGAAACTTGTTCACTGAAACATTTTGACCTGCATTAATGCTTTATGTCCCCGCATTTATATTAAAAATTTACACACAAATGAAAATGGAAAAACTGCCAATACCTGATTTCTGTTCCCTATTTTTCCACCTGCAATCATATACTTAGGTACCTTTTGACCCCATGGGGGAAAAAAAAAATCTAACGTTCAGAACTACCAATAACAGGAAGAGAAATTTTTTTTTCTTTTTCTTTTTTTTAAATAATTAAATGTTTCCTATCATAGTCGATTCTTAAGCACCTTCTCCACATACATGGCGCGCTATAGCTGGATGTCTTTTGGCATAATTGTTACACGTTTGGCATGGATAGCACATAGGCTGGGGTCTTCAAAAAGGCCAACCAGATAGGCCTCACTTGCCTCCTGCAAAGCACCAATAGCTGCACTCTGGAAGCGCAGATCTGTTTTGAAGTCCTGAGCAATTTCCCGCACCAGACGCTGGAAGGGAAGTTTGCAAATCAGAAGTTCAATGGACTTCTGATAACGTCTAATTTCACGGAGCGCCACGGTACCAGGCCTGTAACGATGAGGTTTCTTCACCCCTCCAGTAGAGGGCGCACTCTTGCGAGCGGCTTTTGCAGCCAGTTTCTTCCTCGGTGCTTTACCACCGGTCGCTTTGCGGGCAGTCTGCTTTGTACGAGCCATGGTAAAGAGACCTCCTGACTTACCCCCCTTCTTCCGCTGGAGCTCCGAGAGCTAGAGGCAGCGCTGGCATTGGAGAGTGACAGTGGCGCGGCGGCAGCAGCGAACACAATTGAAAGATCTTGGGTGAATTTTAGAATCATCTTTTCTTGTTCTATAAAACATGCTGTTGGGATTTTGATCTAGGGTTTGTTGACTTAATGGATTAATAGAATTCAATGTTTATAATACTGTGTGTTTTTCAGTCTTTCTGCTCCATTTATCCAGAGCTTGTTAGATTTATTCTTAGGCATTTTGTAGTTT
Organism: Balaenoptera acutorostrata; assembly: GCF_949987535.1. NCBI lineage: Eukaryota > Metazoa > Chordata > Mammalia > Artiodactyla > Balaenopteridae > Balaenoptera > Balaenoptera acutorostrata. The sequence continues at coordinate 7,722,108 of NC_080078.1, forward strand.
TTATTGCTATCGTGAATGAGTTCTTTTTGTTCCCTGACACTTTTAAATGTTGATGTCTGGCAAATAGGAAAGCTGTTGATTTGGGGTACGTTGATCTTATGTCCTGCTACCATAAGGCATTAAAAAAAATATTTTAATGGTTTTTCAGGTGGTTCTCTAGGGCTTTTGAGGTAGAGAATCCTATAGTCTTCCAATGCGTCTGTGTGTGTGTGTGCGTGTGTATGTGTGTGTATATGCGTGTGTGTGTTGGTCACTGTGTAAGTCAACATCTTGGTTGAGTTGGAAGAATGAGGCTTCATCTTTCTTACAAAGGATGGTGAGGTAGAGGGCTCTGAGGAGAGAGAAAGGAAAGTGGGTTGTGGTTTGGTCTCCCCCAGAGTCATCTTCTCTGCTCCCTCTTTTCCTCCTTGTTTACTCTGAAGAGAGGCAGACAATGTGTGGGTCCTGGACGTGGTTAAAAGACGATGGTATATTTGCCTCACTTCTTGGTTTATAGATAGGATATTTTTGGAGTCCGAGGACCCAGTATTCACCCACCTTTCCCTCCCTTTCATCCCCCCTTTATTAAACAAATAGCCTAATAATAGACTGCGGTTTCTAGACTCCTTGTAGGGCCAGTCATTCTGATGAGGCTAAATTATTTCTGCCATTATCACGCATCTGCCCTCTCCTTCCCCATCAGTGACAACTTATTCTTCCTGAAAACAGCCCTGGTCCTAGACCATGAGCTGTCAGCTTCTGTTTGGTCTATCTCTTTTTCTCTAACAAAACCAGCATCTGTTTGAAGCGGGTGGGGAGGCAGATGCTGAGCTGGGAGTGGGGAGCATGTGAATTCCTCCCTCCCCCCACCCAGCTTGTCCTATGCCGGGAAATGCAGTTAAAATGAAAACCAAGGGCCATCTTGTTTAGCAGAGCCAAGAACATGAACCTATGTCCTTCCACACTGGTGCTCAGGTAGATGGTGTTCCCTGAAAACCACAGGTGGCCCAAAGCATTCCCAAGGCGAGAGAGCAGTGTTTCGGACTGGCATGACACTCTTTTATAGGCTGATGCCAGCTGTATTTTAGTCCATGCGTTGGCTGTCCAGTTGCTGCGTATGGACCGGGGCTGGCCGTGTGGGCCGACTCTGGTCCTCTGCACCCGTTGGTGGGGGAATCACAGGGACAGCTAAGACTGAGTCACAGCTGTGTCCCAGAGAATACAGAGGGCCGAAGTCATCAGTGCCTGGGATCTTGGCACATCCTAGCAGGGAAGCTTCGGGGCGCCTGGGATTGTCTGCCTTGGTTATCGCCATGTCCCTGGAATCTGCCCATATGGAGCCAGAAATAGGTGATAAAGCCAAGTAGGTTCATGCTGGGTGGGCATCTGCCATCTGTGAGTAGGTAGGCAGGTCAGTTTATAAAGGTTCAGCCAAGTTGGGCTGCGGTGGGTGGTCCCAAAAGCACAGACCTAATACTCAGAACTTTGGAATCAGGCAAATTGACATCAGAACCTTGGCCCCTTGTCTAGCTGTGGGCAAGTTCCTGTTACCTTGCATCAGTTTACACATCTGTGAGATGGGACTAATCCTAGCCAGTTCCTGTGGGAGCATTCAATGAGCTGTTTGAATCAGGGCTGTGTGTTCTACTTGGAATCTAGAGTGAACAGTGGCCCCTGGGGTGGGTTGTTCTGCCTTCTGGATGGCGGAGCACCTGGCCATGTGGCTGCCACGGGCAGCTTTCCCCAGGTCCTGTCCTGGCTTGCTTTATTCTTGTTTCATGTGCTTGTTCTGCAGCTGGGCTTTGAGCCCCTCGGGGTCAGGAGTCCCATCCTAGATGGCTTTGTCTGCCCCAGCAGGTAACCCGGGGCTGAGCATGGAGCGTGGGCTCAAACAATCCCTTATTGATTCAACCGCAGCCCAACTGGGACACCACAGTTGCTTTCTAGGCCAAGAAGTCCAAGTCACTCAGGATCCTGGAGTTGCATTCTAACCTGGAATGAACCAGGGAGTGAACAGGGGCCCGCTGGGCCATGACGCAGTGTGAGAGTCCAGGCATTGCACGAGCAAGGGGTTTGGAAGGAAAGTTCAATTCCCTGGCTGGCCGTTGGCAGGGAGGCGGGAGGGCTGGAAGTTGTCTGCCTGCTGGCCCGGGGCAGCTGCATGTGGGGACAGCTGTCTCAGCTTCGGACATAGGATCTGCCCCAAGATTAATAACAGAGCCTGGCCATGCCCGTGGGGAGCAGAGAGGGGCTTGGGTTACCGCGCACCAGGAAATTCGCCTGCCCCACTGACAGTGGGTGGGTAGCCGGCAGGATGGATGGGCTCTGGGGGCTGGGGGGGTGTCTGGGCAAGACAGCTCAGTGTGGGCCCAGCCAAATGCACCCCGACGGGATGCAAGCTGACCCTCCCAAGGGCCGCTTTCTTTCCGCTGGACCCGAAACCGGCAGGAGCTGATCTCCAAGAATTATGTGAAGCGTTGGGAATGGAAACCAAATGTTGGTGTCAGGTAGAGAAAGCTGATGGAAGCTCTCGGCCCAGCAGGCTGGGAGCAGCAGGGGTTGGGGCTCCGGTGGCCAGCACAGATGTTTAGGTGAAAGAGGCCTGACATCTTCTTTCAAAAAAGGTTTATTTTCCCCCTGATTATATTTATCATAGATCATTCGGAAAATATGAAAAAGTGGAAAGAAAGAAATCATTTATAATTCCATTTTTGTAGGTTTAAAATTTTTAATTCTTTTTATTGTGATAGAATACACACAACTTAAAATTTACCACCTTAATCACTTTTACATGAGCAGTTCACTAGCATCAAGTATATTCACATTGCTGTGCAACCATCACCACTATCATCTCCAGACCCTTTTTATCTTGCAAAACAGAAACTGTGCAACCATTAGACACTAACCCCCCATTTCCTCCTCCCTGCCAGCCCCTGGCAACTGCCATTCTACTTTCTCTCTCTATGGTTTTGACTACTCTAGGTACCTTGTATAAGTAGAATCATACAGTATTGGTCCTTTTGTAACTAGCGTATTTCACTTAGCATAATGTCCTCAAGGCTCATCCATGCTCTAGCATGTGTCAAAATTTCCTCCATTTTTAAGGCTGAATAATATTCCATCGTATGGGTGGACCACATTTTGTTTATCCATTCATCTGTTGATGGACACTTGGGTTTCTTCCACCTTCTGGCTATTGTAAATAATGCTGATAAGGATATGGGTGTACACATTTCTCTGAGTCTCTGCTTTCAGTTCTTTTGGCTAGATACCTAGAAGTGGAATTGCTGGGTCATATGGTAGTTCTATTTTTAACTTTTCTGAGGAACCATCATACTGTTTCCCATGGTGGCTGCACAATTTTATGTTCCCACTAACAGTGCAAATGGGTTCCGATTTCTCCACATCCTTACCAACACTTGTTATTTTGTAAATTTTTTTGGATAGTAGTCATCCTAATGTGTGTGAAGTGGTGGTTTTGATTTGTATTTCTCCAATGACTAGTGATGTTTAGCATCTTTTCATGTGCTTATTAGCCATTTGTTCATCATCTGTAGAGAAATGTCTATTTAAGTCCTTTGCCCAATTTTGAATCAGGTTTTTTTTGTTGTTGTTATTGTTGTTGAATTGTCAGTGTTCTTTATATATTCTGGATATTAACCCCTCATCAGATATGTGATTTGCAAATATTTTCTCCCATTGTGTGGGTTGCCTTTTCACTCTGTTGACTGTGTTCTTTGATGCATAAAAGTTTTAAATGTTGATGTAGTCCAATTTATCTATATTTTCTTTTGTTGCCTGTGCTTTTCATGTCATATCCAAGAAATCATTGCCAAATCCAGTGTCAAGAAGCTTTGGCCCTACATTTTCTTTTCTATTTTGCCCTAGGAGTTTTATTCTTTTAGGACTTACATTTAAGTCTTTGATCCATTTTGAGTAAATTTTTGTAAAAGGTGTGAGGTAAGGGTTCAATGTCATTCTATTACAACGTCATTCTATTACAACGTCATTCTATTACATGTGTACAATTTTCCCAACACATTTTGTTGAAAAGACTGTCCTTTCCCAATAATTCCATTTTTGAGAGGCATATTTCCTTTGGTCTTTGCTGTGTGCTTGCATATATATATATATATAATATATTATATATATATATATAATATATTATATATATATATGTATAGTTTTGCACAGTTGAGATCACACAGGATTTGTTAAGGAGGAAAGTCAATATATTTAGTCTTGGGTCCTGCCTTTTTTTTTTTTTTTTTTTTTTTTAATTGGGTTTTGCAGAATTTTTTTTTAAATTTTATTTATTTATTTATTTATTTACTTATTTATTTATTTATTTATTTTTGGCTGTGTTGGGTCTTCGTTTCTGTACGAGGGCTTTCTCTAGTTGCGGCGAGTGGGGGCCACTCTTCATCGCGGTGCGCGGGCCTCTCACTGTTGCGGCCTCTCTTGTTGCGGAACACAGGCTCCAAACGCGCAGGCTCAGTACTTGTGGCTCACGGGCCTAGTTGCTCCGCGGCATGTGGGACCTTCCCAGACCAGGGCTCGAACCCGTGTCCCCCGCGTTGGCAGGCAGATTCTCAACCACTGCGCCACCAGGGAAGCCCCGGGTCCTGCCTTTTAACACATTTGCCTGGAAGCCTCAATGAAGCGGTCTTCAGTCATTATGTAGATATTCCAGATGCCCAGGGTTTAGCAGGGACTGTTAAACGGTTGCTGAGTGTGCAGAAATGGTTCAGAGAAGGTCACTGTCTTCAAAGTCCAATAGAGGAGACTAAATGAACAATTAATACAGGAGGTCTGGATTCACAAAAGTCTGGACAAAGGGATACAAGGAAACAGAGGCAGGAGCAATGTGGTACCCAGGACATCTGGGGAGGCTTCCCAAAGGGGGTGACATTTGAGGTGGCTCTGGAGGAAGAAGAGGCAGAGATGGGGAAGACTGAGAACAAGGAGTGAGCAAAGGCCCAGCAAGAGGGTGGGAGGGGGCCTGGCATGGTGTGGCCCTGGGTTCTGAGAACGAGAGACAGAAGCAAGGATTGAGGTGAGCATGGTTCATCCTGGGGGCCATGAGGAGACTCTGGAGGTCTGGAAGGGTTGGAGTGGAGTGATATGGGCCACCAGGTATGACGCCCATCAGAGCCTTGCAGCCATATAAAGTCAGGGGCTCATGCTATGTCACCAGTTATTTATTTATTTTTTTAAAAAATTCATTTATTTATTTATTTTTGGCTGTGTTGGGTCTTCGTTTCTGCACAAGGGCTTTCTCCAGTTGTGGCAAGCGGGGGCCACTCTTCATCGCGGTACGCGGGCCTCCCACTATCGCGGCCTCTCCTGTTGAGGAGCACAGGCTCCAGTCGCGCAGGCTCAGCAATTGTGGCTCACGGGCCCAGTTGCTCCGCGGCATGTGGGATCCTCCCAGACCAGGGCTCGAACCCGCGTCGCCCGCATTAGCAGGCAGACTCCCAACCACTGCGCCACCAGGGAAGCCTTGTAAATTTTTATGAAAGTTGCATATGTACATAGTTTCAAGAACCAAATAGTTCTACAAGGCTTAAAATGAAAAACAACAGCCCTCCATCATCCACTTCCTTTCTCATGTTCTCCGGAGATAACCACTCCAACTCTTTTAACTTTTCAAATTTTTAGTATTTGCACCCACATCTCTAAGATACGTAGTTACATTGCTACAACTTGATTTTTCTGTTTCGGGCATTAGGTATCAATTTTCCACTATGAAAGATGAGAGTGGAGCATCTTCCACACGCTGCCCTCCCCTTCACACACATTTCCTGTGCCCCCATTTTCCCAAGACACTTTATGTCACAATTCTAGTTAGCACAATACTCAGGTCTTACATTCTATGCCAAGTGATAGCTGAGCCATGTAGTGTACTATGATGGCTTTTCCTGAACACATTTTTGACCCTTCTTGTTTTTGTTCACTTAGTTTTTCTGTGTTTTTATTAATTCATCTCCAAACTCTCTCCCAGTTGTGCAGATTTCCTCCTGACACTGCATGAGATATTCCATTACTTTCATCTTCTTCCAGCAGTTGCTCCTTGAACCTCTGATCTGCTGCGATCTGGGCAGGTGGAAACCTACAATATTGGGATTGCTTTTCACCAACAACATGGGGATTTCCTTTGCCCCAAGCTTCCTCCCTGTATTGGGCAGCCTCTTTCCTACAGTTCATACCCACTCCTTTTGGTTTGCTCCCTCATTGTGATGGAACACATCCTCCAGTAGCTTTCTGAGAAAAGGTGGCATGTTTACGAGGCTTAAGGTTAGGTGTTCTACCCAAGAGCCAAGGCTGAGGCATTTATATATTTCTCCTGCCTGCCTTGTCCACGGGGCTTTGCACCAGGGTCTCCCACTGACTTCCCATCATCCTCAGGCTAGACTGCCAGGGATCCATACACCCGGCAATGCGAGCTTATCCCTCTGAATTCATACCTTTTATTAGTTTCTGGCCTCTTACAAATTCCTTTCCTTTCCCTCCAACTTAGCCATGCACTCAATAATATGTATTTTTGATATTTTAACCAGCATCATTAGTTGTGCTGAACCAGGAAGGATTTTGTGCACAAGATAAGGGCCTTGGGTGGGGGAGGGGAAGAGGGACCATCTGGAGAAGATAAGAACAAGAGCCTTTCTCCAAAGGCCACAGAGAAAATAGCCTGTAGGGAATTCACACTCAAACACTCCAGGTGGGCCTATGAGTGCCAGGAACTATGCTGACTGAGGCAAAGTCAACTTTGCATGGTCCAGGGGCTCATATGGGTCAGACACCCACTGGGAGCAAAGACTCAAACCTCACCCCAGTCACAGGTACAAACAACCGGGGACAAAAGCAAGGGACAAATAAGTGAACACACAAGTGAACGCCTGACCCGCCATCTTCCGGGAAACTGAGGCACTGGCCTCACCTCTCCTCCGGGGCAGGTCTATAATTCCGAGGGGTCCTGGAGCAAAGTCCTCTTCTGTGCTTTGTTCCCACCAGACCCCCTTTCCAGAAGCCACTTTAAAGAAGCCACAGAGGCCACCAGCTTTAGGGGTCTTGCTTTTTTCCTTTGAAGTGGGAGTGGGCGGAGAAGGAGTTTTCCAGAAAATTCCTTGAGGCAGCCTCAATGTAAATATCTGGTGAGGTCTTAGGAATTGGGAACTCCTTCTCTGGGGCTGGGAAGCTGAGGGCCCGCTGCAGAGGGCTTGGGCGGAGGGGTGGGAAAGGGCCTGGCCAGCTGGGGCCTCCCACACACCCCCAGAGCTCCGCTCCCCTCTCTCCTCCCCCGTGGCTCCAGGATTCCCTCCGAAGAGCATCCCCCCCTCTGTAGGTCTCCTCTTTGGCCTGTGCCCTTTGCCCCCACCCTGCCTCCCCAGCCTGACCTGCTAACCAAAGCCTTCTGTGCGAGGTCAGCGCTGCCTGGCGGATGCCTGGGGGATGGGGAAGCGGAAGGAAAGGGGGATGGGGAGGGCCCCAGCCTTCAGAGCCGGAGCAGATGGCGAAGAAAAGAGGCTTGTTTGCCTCGCCGGGGGTCGGGTTCCAGTACAAGAGGGGAGTTTCTCCAGTCTCGGGAGTTTGCTTGCACACAAGCACACGTGGGAATGTGTGTGTGTATGTGGGGTCACCCCCTTTTTGCTGGAAGTGCTGGGGCCTGCTGTGGATTCTGGTTGTTGTTTACCTTCCTGAAGGCCTGACTTTGTCTGGGCTGTGAATTCATCCCGGGCAGGGGCCGTGACCCACCCCCCAGTTCCTGTGTACCCTGGGTGTGTGTCGGCACAGATCTGGTTGAGTGACAGCTGGACCCAGGAGACCTCAAGAGGAAAAGAGAGTCTTCGTCTTTGCCAAGGCTCTCTGGGGGAGGGAGCGATCTCTGCATTTGGACCCAGTTCTAGAGGCCTTGGAGCTTAGAGACAGGGTCTGTCCTGCTCACTGAAGTCCCTGGAACATCCTCGATGCCTAATTACAATGGCAAACACTTCATTCGTGCTTATTCTGTGCTAGGCGGTCTTCTTCCTGTGTTACGTATATTGACTCATTCCTCACAATGACCCCACAGGTTAGGTGCTGGTATTATCCCCATTTTCTAGGTAGGGAAACTGAGGCCCAGGGAGGGAGAAGTCACTCTGGGCTTCACAGCAGAGCTGGGATGTGGGAGGTGGGTGCCAAGGCGGGAGGGTTCTCCAGATTGGTGGAAACAGCAGGAGCAGAGGCGCCCCGAGGGCAGCGGGTTTGGCCTTTTGAGCCATCCGCACCCAGCCCCTGCGTCCTGTCTGTAGGCACCTTCCAACAATTCCTTTCTTTTCGTATCCGTTGTTTTGTACTGCACGCCTTCAGTATTAACTAGGGACCAAGTTTCCCAAAACCAGGCTTATGGTCACATCTGGGAACCCCGAAAATGTGGCAAAGGTCTGTGACCCAGTTCCCACTGGTCTGAACTGCACCTCCCTCCACAGGCCTGGTGTGGCCACCGCTCAGCTGTGTGGCCTGGGGCCAACCCTGTGTAGGAGGTGGAATAAAAGCCCCCAAAGATGTCCACATTCTACTCCCCAGAGCCTGTGAATATGTTACCTTACGTGATACAAGCGACTTTGCAGATGTGACTAAATGAACGCTGTTGAGGTGGAAGATGTTCCTAGATTCCAGGTGAGCACAAGCTAATCAGCGCCCTTCTAAGAGGGAGGCAGGAGGGCAGATGTGACGACGGAATTAAGAGGTCAGAGTGATGTGAGGAAGGGGCCTTGAGCCAAGAACTGCCGGCAGCCTCCAGAAGCTGGAAAAGACTCGGGACAGATTCTCCCCTAGAGCCTCCAGAGGGAACCAGCCCCACGGATGTCAGCCCTGCCGACACCTTGACTCTAGCTCAGTGAGACTGATTTTGGACTTCTGGCCTCCAGAGCTGTAAGATAATAAATATATATCATTTTACATTGCTAAGTTGATGGTAATTTGTCACAGCAGCCCTAGCACACCAACACACCATGTCCCCACTCTGAACCACAGTCTTTTCATCTGGAGAATGGTCACAGCACCCACGTCCTGACTCCAAGGCTCTGGGGATCAGAAAGCAGGAGACCTTCCGCTCTTCTGGGCTGTTGCTGGAACTTTCTGTCACCTAAAGCAGGTTTCTGCCCATCAACGGATGAATGGATAAAGAACATGTGGTATTGATGTGCAGTGGAATATTATTCAGCCTTTAAAAAGAAGAAAATCCTGCCATTTGTGACAACATGGATGGAACTGGAAGACAGAATACTAAATGGAATAGGCCAGATGCCGATGGACAAATACTGCATGAGACCACTTATAGGAGGGACCTAAAATATTATAGAAGCAAATTTATAGAAGCAGAGAGTGGAATGGTGGGAGGAGGGGCAATGGGGAGGTACTAGTCAAAGGCTACAAAGATGAGTAAGTTCTAGAAATGCTGTGTAGTTAACAATGCTGTAGTGTGTGTTTAAAAATTTGCCAAGAGGGTAGATCTTGTGTTAAGTGTTCTTACCACAAAATAATAGTAATAATAATAATGATAATAAATAGGGCAAGAGGGAACTTTTGGAGGTAATGGATATGTTTGTGGCATAGATTGTAGTGATCATTTCCCTAGCGTATACTTACCTCTGAATTCATCAAGTTGTATCCATTAAATATGTACAGCTTTTTGTACGTCAATCATACCTCAATAAAATGGTTTAGAAAACTAAAAAAAGCAGGTTTCCAGGCCTCACTGTTGTGAGGTCTCTTCTGGAGGGGAGAAACCCTTATCCAGAGGAATTCTAACCAAAAGTTCGGCAATCCCACCACAGGCCTGATTAAAAGAAACCTTTCTAGCAGGAAAACTGCAAGTCATTAGTTTTCAGCTTTTTCTTGTGTGAACGACCGTTGGGAGGCCTGGTTCGCAGCATCCTGCAGCTTGTGATGGATTTAATTTTCTGTCTTGATCCCATGGCAAAACCCACAAATAGGAGCGCATTAGCCGGTCTGGTCCTGGCGGCTGCGCTCCTGGGATGGATGAGGTGCAGATGGAAGGGCCCTCCTGAGTTGCTCTGTGGGAATCACCTGTCCGCGGGCGTTCCTGGGAGGAAAGCCCTTTCATCAGCGGGACTGGAGAGACAATGGCACTGCAGAAACAAACCAAGAACTTGAAAGTGCGTCTCTCTGCCGGATGCCAGGGGAGAGGGGCAATTCTTCTCCGGTGATTTTGTGTCTTTCTTGTGGCCGGCCCTGTGGTGCCTGGAGGACTTGGGCAAAGCCGCCAGATGAGAGGGGAAAGGTGAGGGGAAGGTGGGCTGCCCGACCAGGGGGACATCTGCCTTCAATCACAGCGGAGAACAAGGTGGGGCTGAGGAATTACACTGGACGAGGCTTCTCTGGAGGCTGCAGCCTTCGGGTGGGGTCTCAGCCCTGGGGTCGTGCACACAGGGGCTCAGGAGAAAACCTTCTGGAACTTAGCTGTGTTCACGTCCTGCCCTTGCTTACAAACTGTTCTGAGGCCTCCCCCGGCCTCAGGCCAAGGCTGGAACCTTCTCTGGCAATTCTAGCACTTTCAAGCTTTTGCAAATGACCGTCCTCCTCATGAACGTTCCTCAGCCCCGGCTCGGAGTCAGGCTGATGCTGGTGCTGGGGGTCCTTCCCCTCCGCCCGGGATTGTGTGCATCCTGGGAGGGGCCTGGGAGGCCTGGACCAGTGGCAGCAGGAGCGAGAGGGTGATGCAGCAGCCCAGTGGGTGCTGAGGAGACGGCATAAAGCCCTGGTGCAGGCGAGGGGGCCGAGATGCTGGGGAATGGCGCTGTTTGCTGGACGAAGGGCCGGGGTGTGGGGAAGGGAAGTCGGTTTGGTGTGATGCTGGGTTTGCATCTGAGCCCGGGGAGGATGCAGTGCCCGGACGTCCTGGAGAAGATGACCGGGGGCCTTCCCGGTAGAGGTCTGAAGTGGACGAGCTCCCTCCAGGCGGGCACAGAGGGAGACGGGGGAGGGTTCATGGGATCTGCTGTACCCCGACATCTAGATGAGGCTCAGAGAGGGAGGAGGAAGGGGAGGAGCTGACAGGGTTCAGAGAGCCAGGAGCGGAGATTTGGGAGACGGGGACTGAGACGTGGGCGTGTGGACTCCTCTTTTGAGAACCGCGACCCCGAAGAAGAGGAGGAGAGAGAAGGACGAACTCTGGGCGTGGGGACCAGGATCTGGTGCGAGAGCCTGGAACATGCAGGTCACTGGAGTAAGATCCAGTGGAGAATGGACGTGAAAGCAGGGAATATATAGGGGTTGGGAGGCGGGGGGACACCTGGCATGGCCTCCTGATCCCAGGTGAGCTGAGAGGCAGAGAGGCCACCTGCTTCCAGGTGAGTGGGAGGGGGAGGACTCAGCCCTGGTAAGCCTGGAGGAGGCTGGGGAAGAAGCCAAGGGAGTGTGCGCCTGAGGGCTCAGCGTTCTCAGTGGATTGGGAGATGGGCGGCCTGCAGGTGGGGCGAAAGGAGAGGAGGGGAGGGGAGGACAGCAGAGCATCTTGGTGGGGGACCAGGGAAGACTGAGCTGCCACCGGCATGGAGGGCCCTGCCCAGGCAGGACGTGGCTCTGGGGGATCAGAGTCCCTGGGCAGTGGGGCAGGGCCGGAGTGGTTTGACCTTACCATCCCTCCCCGGCAGAGCCAGGCATCTCCTCCTCAGGGCTCCCCCAGCATCCCAGGTCCTGGCCTGTTCTCATCACCTGCCTCCTATTTCTGTGGTCCTTCGCATCGTCTGTGTCCTTCCCCCAGATCGCAGGTCTCCTTCCTGCTCTGTCAGCCAATGACCATGTCAGGGGCTGGTGCCTAGAGAGGGCTTAATAAAAGTTAATGGACGGGGACTTCCCTGGTGGCGCAGTGGTTAAGAATCTGCCCGCCAATGCAGGGGACACGGTTTGAGCCCTGGTCCTGGAAGATCCCACATGCCGCGGAGCAACTAAGCCCGTGCGCCACAACTACTGAGCCTGCGTGCTAGAGCCCGCGAGCCACAACTACTGAGCGTGAGTGCCACAACTACTGAAGCCTGCACGCCTAGGGCCCGTGCTCCGCAACAAGAGAAGCCACCGCAATGAGAAGCCTGTGCACCGCAACAAAAGAGTAGCCCCCGCTCACCGCAACCAGAGAAAACCCATGCGTGGCAATGGAGACCCAATGCAGCCAAAAATAAATAAATAAATTTATATATTAAAAAAAAAAGTTAATGGACCGAATGGCTTAGAACCACCATGAGGAGCTCGAGTGTCTTTGCTGTGGAAGCCGCAGTTAGACGGGGGAGGTGGACAACCGCTCACATCTGTGCCTGACGAGCCCCACACGGGTGGCTCTGCTTTGCTGGAAATTCTCTCCGAGCCCCTGGCTGGGGGATGATTTTGGAGACCCAGGTGTTTGCAGAACTACCTGCCTGGAAAGGATGTAGGGCTAAGGCTTTCCCTGACACCGCCAGTCCTGTGGGTGGTAGAAGCCTGGCCCTGGCCGGCTGGAGGACGTGGTACCTTGCTCGGCCAGTCCGGTTCCCCAACTGTTCTGGCTTCTGGGCGAGAGGCAGTGTTGCTCGGGCCCTTCTGCCGAGGTGGGGGTGATGGCCTCTGTAATAGTCCCCCAGCTCTGATGCTGCCTTGTGGGTTCCATCTGCTGCCTGAGGAGGAGGCAGAGGCCCAGAGAGGGATGGGGCCTGTACAAAGTCACACAGCAATTCCTGCAGCTGGACCCCCCCCCCCCCAATCCACAGCTCTGGAAGCTTTTGTGAGGAAGACCCCTGGAACCCACTGGCTGATCTCAGATGGAAAGGGCAGGATCCACTGGTGTTTACCCATGTTTGCCGGCTACCTGCTGGAGGGGTTAATGAGCCATCAATGATTAGTGCTGATAGCAAGATACCTCTAAGAGGTAAGAAGCAAAGGCAGATTCGAGAAGTGGTGAACCCAAAGAAAAGGCAGACTTCACAAACAGCAGGGTGTAATTCGGAACACTGCAGTCATTCTCCTGGATTTTGCCCTTTGCAGGGGAATTGAGGCATTCCTTAGAGACTCCGACAGCTGTGGGTTTCTTGGGTGTCATGGGCCACCCAGCTGGGCCTGGTGTTTAGAGCCGGAACCCCTTTCCTTTGGAAACGGATGCAGGTCCAGAAGGTGTTCTGCTCACAGGAGACTCGCTTGGTCGTAATTGTGTGTGATCCTCGGCGGGTATCAAATGCCAAATTCCACAGTCAGTCCCTTTCAGCCGTCACATTCCTCAGATTCTTATCAGTTTTTTTTTCCTCAAGTGAACACTGGGAACCACTCTCCCCGCTGATTGCAGAAGGAGGGGAGAAAATTAAAAACAGGAGTCCTGGCTTTCGTCCCCGACTCTGCCACCAGCTTGCCATCCACCTTGGGTCCTTCCCTTCTTTTCTCACCTGTAAAGAGAGGGGGTTGGGACAAGATGATCTTTGCAAAACCTCTTGTGGTACAAAGCTTTTGTAATCCTCCATCCAAGTCCATAGTGAGATGCTGTCTGGAAAATACACCTAAACAACATTCCGACTGCTTCATCAAGCAAGAGAATTTTCTAGCACATCTGCAGTGGTGGGAGCTTAGGAGTGGTGACCTTTCCATGTGTCCCCTCCCTCACGGGGCACCGTTCCTTTCCCTGAATGTTGCAGCAGAGATTCTCAGAGATGGGCATTCTGAGTTCCAAGGGGCTGGGCCCTCAGGGAAATGTTCCAGTAGTTTGCATCTCCCTGCCCAGCAGTCTGCTGTATGGCCTTTGGCCGTAACTGTTGGCAGCAGTAACCATGGCGGTCACTACCACTGATGTTCCTTTACAAGTGACAAACTGCTTACACATTCATTTATTTTTGTGGATCCCAGGCTGCATGTTATTATTCCCATTTTATAGAGGAGGCCACAGAGGCTCAGGTGCCATGAAGCCCGTTCAGCTAGGCAGAGCAGAGCCAGGACTGGAGCCCGGCTCTCCTGAGCTACCCACATCCTGGGCACTTTCCACATCCCATAGTGTGTGGGGTCACGCAGCTAGTCAGCGGCCTTGCATGAGGCAGGGGCTCCATGGACATTTGTGCAAATCGGCGAGTGATGCCCCCTTGGCCCCGCCATGCAGAGCCAGCGCCTTGGTTGGCAGTCAACAGTAGGAGTCTTGGGGCACATGCTATGCTGATGTTTATGGAAGTGAAACATTTACATCCCAAGGATCCTAAAACGCCAAACCAAGGAGCTGGTCAAGCCAGAGCAGTCTGACCCTCACAGACCCAGATATAGTCTCTGAAACTGTCCATCATCTAGTGGAGAAAAAGAATGCAGATACCATTGGGTAAAGAGCAAAGTCTTCCTTTGTCCCAGAAAAGGTAGAGCTAGTTCAGGATCATGATTATATTTCCATTATGAAGTACAATCAACGTAAGCGCTCAGTAAACTTTACTCATCCCCACAATGAGTCAGCAAGGTGCTGTGCCTTTGTTCTGGACCTGCCAACGGTCCTCGGTGTCCACTGGGGCACCAGGATGCATTTGGTCAGTGAGTGACCTCTGTGGAAAGCAGAGCTTTCTTGTGTCCAAGATCAGGACAGGATCTAGCAGTGTCTTTCTCAAAGACACGGTCCTTCATGGTCTTTCTCAAGTGCACCATCTCTCAAAACCACCTAATGACTCAGATTCTGTGAGGATGGGCCCCAGGAATATGCATGTGTAACAGGTTTCCGGGTGATGCTGAGTAAGGAAGGTGACCCTATCCACTTGAAGGAAGTTGGAAGCTAAAGCAGGAATAAGAGTAACGTTTACTGAGCACTTACGCTGTGCCAGGTTCAGGGGTTCTCGTGAAAAGTGCTGGTCATGGGGTCTGCTTAGCCAGAGAGCATCTCAGCACGTGGTCCCCCTAAACGTGGGCAGGAACGCTGACCCCGTGCAATGCATTTGGCCCCATCTTCTCACAACTTGTGGCAGAATGCTCAAAACCACATGGTCTGTTCGGCCAAATCATATACTCCCTTAGCTGCCCTCCTCTGAATGGGAAATCCAACCCCTAAGTAGCTGATGTTCTGTGCTGGGTTCTTTCCAGCCTCCTCTCAGGTGGGGGAGGCCTCAGGAATTCTCCGCTGTGGAAGGTGCTAGAGGATGAATGCAGACAATAATGAAGTGGGAGGAAGCCCAGAGGCTGCCTATAGCACAGCCGTGCTCCCCGGGGCCTGCCGGCTCTCCAGCCCCCCAGACACGCGAATCTGCATTCGCCCTCCAAGCCTCCGTGCGTGCGGGACCCTGGGGTCTGTGCCATCGCCCTCCTTTTTTACAGAAACGTTTGGTCAGTTGCCGCGGGGCTTTCGGATCAACATCCTGTACCTCTAATACTCAGTGACCTTAAATGTGCTTAAATTCCTCCCCAGTGTTGCCTTGAAACGTACCGTTCCAGTCAAAACGACTGTCAGGAGATACAGGCAAATTGATCTGCTTATCCAAACACTCCTACTGGTTTTTGTGCCCTGAAAACCCATCAGGCCTTAGTGTAACATACACCCAGTTATCCTTACATAAACAAAACCCTAACTCCGGACAGTGGTTTAGGTGGATGAGAGATGAGAGATGGAGAGCAACGTCAGCCGTAGAGACGCTTACTTTGTTGGGAGACACCGCGTAGCGGTCCATGCGTTGGCCCCGTTTGGATCCAGGTGGTAAAGACCATTTCAGGGGGCTTCCGCAGGGACTCGGCTGGTCCCTTCATGGTCTGTGCCCGTTTATCCCAAATGGGCTCAGCCTCTGCCCTCCCCCCTGCCATCAGAGGGTCCTCCTGGAACCCCACTGACTGGGTTCCCCTCTCATTTAAAAATCTTCCGAGTCTTGGGAATTCCCTAGCGGTCCGGTGGTTAGGACTCGGCGCTTTCACTGCGGCGGCCTGGGTTTGATCCCTAGTCGGGGAACTAAGATCCCGCAAGCCGCACAGCGCAGCCAAAAGAACCCAAAAATCTTCCATGTCTTACCTCCTCTTTTCCAATAGGGTGAGTCTCCATGCTCTTTGAGGGTCAACTGTGTATCTTCACCCTCCATCCAGCGAGTGGGTGTCCTGCCTCTGCTCCCCATTCCCTTCCCAGGACGGGGCGCCCACTACAAACGTGCGGGCAGCTCATTGCACCCACGGCCCACCCTCCGGAAGCAGGTACTTCCCCAGCCTGAGTGGAAGTCTGCCTTCTGGTGGATGTCGTGTTCTGACCCGACTCCGGGCCCTCTGTGGCCCCACAAGCAAGTGTTGTCTAGCTCCCCTGCACTTATCTTGGCGGGGGAGAGAGCTGGCCTCCCAGAGCTGCCTCCCGCCACCATGGCCCTCAGCTTATTTCTACTCAGTATATCTGAATGCTGCATTGTCTACAGGCCTCCGCTGCTGGAGAGGGCAGATGTGGACCTGAGGGGCATGGGGCCTTCCCCTCCACGTCACCAAATCTTGGGCTTCTGACCTGTCCTCCTCCCATGGACACTCACTGCTCTGCAAGCCAACCTTCCCCTCCTCCCAGCCCTGGTGTCTCCTGCTCAGAGGACAGCGGTCGCAGCCCTCTCCTCCCAGCGCGCTGGCTCTCAGTTTGTTCCTTTTCCTGTTGGGGCTCATGGCAGACACCAGGTGGAGTCTCCAGGAAGCAGATTCCGAGATGCGGTCCAAGAGGGAGGACGTGTATGGGGGGCGCCTCTTAAGATTGATGCCCGTGGAAGGGAGGGGCAGAAGCAGGAGTTAAAAGGAGAAGTTGAGCTTTGATGTGGACCCAGTGACAACTACCATTGACCTCCCGGGGGCCCTGCACCTACAATGGCCCTTCGAGTTGTCCTGAGGTCCATATGACTGAGCCTTTCATCTTGTGCAGGGACCGGACACTGGACGGGGCCCCAGGAAGAGCCGAGCCTTGGGCGAGGTGGTTCTGGGCAGCTGAGGTCTAAAGACCCTTCATTGAGGGGGATCTGGGTGGCACAGCCCAGGGTCCACCATCTGTGGGCCAGTGCAGAGGCGAGCAGGGATGTTCTCGACGTTATTCTGCTATTAAGACGGCCTGAGATTGCCTTTGCTTTCTGGAGGCTGCACACACCTCTGAGTCACAGTGAACTTATTGTTGGCGAGAACCACTGCGCCCCATCTGGGGCTTGTCCGCTGGGTTTTGGGGCTGCAGTGCAGGACTCCACATTTGCCTGGTCATGTTTCATCTTGTTAGATTTGGCTCCTTGCTCTGGGCTGGGGAGATCTAGCTTGGATCCTGACCCCCTCCCAAGACCCAGGCCCTGCATCTGCCAGCTCCTGGTCTTCCGCAGTTTCTCTCAGCAGCCCCGCTGCCTTCATCATGGTCTGTGGCACGGCCCTCTCCTGGCAGCACGGCCCCAGGTGGACAGACCGCCGTATACCAAGACCCACGCACTCAGGGTGAGCTCTAAGTCAATTCGGCAGGGTAGCCAGGTGGCTAAGGGCTCGGCTCGAATCTGGGTTGTCTGTTGACTTGGGTGGCCTTGGACGTGCCTCGGTTTCCTTACCTGGAAAACTGGCATAACAGCCGTTCTGACCACCCAGGATTGTGTGAGGCTGAATGGAGGTCTGACTTAGGTAACCGCAGGGAGGAGGGGGCAGGGGACAGGACCGGCTCGGAGCCCACCCTGTGAGCCCTGCTGTGGCCTGAACTGCCCTCAACAGTTGTCCCAGTGGTTTCACGCATGAGGTGGGGACTGTCCCCTCTGCTTGCTGTTTTGCATGTGAGGTGGTCCCCTGAGGGACACGGCTCGTAAGTGCCTGCCAGGGGATGCTGTATTTGCTGTCTAACTCTCTGCTGTCCTCACTGGCAAGGTGGATACAGCCTGGGGTTTGGAATTAGAAGGCTGATCTTCAAGACCTAAGATAAAAGGTATAAACTTCCAGGTACAAGATAAACGAATCTCAGGGATAAAATGTACAGTATGGGGAATATAGTCAATGATATCGTAAAAACTTTGTATGGTGACAGATGGTAACTAGACTTATCGTGGTGATCATTTTGTGATGTATAGAAATATTGAACCACTATGTTGTACACCTGGAACTAACATAGTGTTGTAGGTCAGTTATACTTAAATTCAAAAAAAAAAAAAGAAAAGAACCTAAACTGATCACTTATCACTGTGTGACCTCGAGTCTCCCCTGCAGTCTGGGGTTCCTTCTTTGTAGAATTCCTACCTGAGACTTTTTGAGAAGATTAAACAAGGTCACGTATGTGTGTGAGTTGACTAGGGCAGCCATAACAAAGTACCACACAGGGGGCAGCTGAAACAAGAGAAGTTAATTTCCTTAAAGTTCTGGAGGCTGGAAGTCCAAGATCAAGGTGCTGACAGGGGTGCTTTCTCCTGAGGCCTCTCAGATGGCCACCTTCTCCCTGTGTTCACATTCGAATCCAAACTTCCTCTTCTTATGACACCAGTCCTATTGGATTAGAACCCACCCTAAGGGCCTCACTTTAATGTAATTATCTCTTTAAAGACCCTATCTCCAAATACAGTCAGATTTTTAGGTAATTGGGGTTAGGGCTTCAACGTATGAATTTGTGTGTGAGGGGGACACAATTCAGCCTATAACAGTATGTGAAACTGCTTTGCCAACCATAAAACGGGTCTTGGGGTACCGGGCCTGACTCTGCCCACAGAAGAGGGTCTCTGTATGGTAAGGGTCCTGGCAGGCTGATTCTATTTGCGCCAGAGCTGTTCTTCCCGTCCCTGGAAGGGGCTGGGGGCTGGCTCCTCTGCCTGCATCTCTCAGGGAACCAGCCCAGGCCCTGTGGGCTCTTTGTCATGGGTGTGGCCTCAGCGTCATCCGAATTGCCTATCCACTTGGCCATGGCCTTTAGGTTGCAAACCTCAGTTCTCACAGAGTTTCTTGAGCCAAGCTGGCAGGCAACCCCCCTGGAATTGGCCTCTGTAGGGGTCAGGCAGGTGTGGTCAGGTAATAGAACAGTGAGGGCCAGGTGGAGAGGGGCCTGACACAGGACACCCCCAACCTTGAGGTGGGTGGCTGCAGCCACAGGAGCAAACCCCATGGTGCTGAGCCCGAGAAGCAGTTTTTGGTAAGAGAGTGAGTGAATGTGGACGGGAAAAGGTCCCTCTGGGATGTGGGGCTTGGGATCAGATGAGCACACCTTTATGGGGCCTGCCCTGAGCCTGCTGTCCTCTGGAGCTTGTGGTCTTCGGGTGTGATGAGGGTTAAGATAGAGGCATACAGGGAGGGCAGGGGGTCAGGGAGGGCTTCCAGGAGGGGACAGAGCCTGAATGGAGACGGGTAGGGTAAGAGTTGGCTGAGTGAAAGAAGGGGGTATGGCATGCCAGGGAGGACAAAGTGACAGGGTAAATGGCAAGATGGAGCGTGGTGGGAGGTGTCAACAGAGAGGTGGGTGGGAACCCTGGAGGATGGGGAGCTAGGAAAGGGTTTCCAGAGGCCAGGTGACAGGGCTAGGTTTGTGGTTTAGGGAGCGCCCTCTGGTGGCACCTCGAGGAGACTGCAGGGAAACAGGGCAGATGCTGGCCGACCAGCAGGGGCCTGGCTGTGGGAATCAGGACTACGGGACCAGGGCTGGGATGCAGGCAGGACTTGCCTGACGTGGGGGCTGATCAGCTGTGGAGAGTAAGGGAGGGAAAATGTGGGTTCTGTGGCGATTTGCCCCTGGGGGTTCTGGGTCAGGGGACCGGGAACTTAGTGGTGCTGGTCACCAAGATGGAACGAGAAGGGGTTGGATAGCGATGGTCTCCGTAGTGGATGGATTGAAATGGTGTGTCCTGAGGTGTTCCATGGGCTATGAGGATGTGTGTCCATGCAAGTGGGGCACATATGTTGGGGTTCAAGAGGAAGCTTTGAGGTGATGCCACATTGGGGTGGAGCAGAGCATGGGACAGTGACATGGGGGCAGACTGGGTGGTCCTCGTGGGGAGGGAGATCACTGTCAAAGCCCTCAGGCTTGGTTCAGGCTCAGGGTCCTGGGGGTGGAGGGGAAGGTGAGATCAGGTCCCAAAGCAAAGCTCAGATAGAACTGGGGCTCATGGGCCGGTGCGGGAGGGGGTCCCAGGGTTAAGGGGAGAAGGGCTGATGTGGTGGCATCCCCCGGCTGAAACAGATGGGTTGCTTAGTTATGTTCAGAGGTGGGCATGGGCTGGCGGTGTCCTGAAGACCCCTCCATTCCATCATGACGTGATTTCCTGAAAGCACTTAGCACTTGTTTTCCCAAAGGACTCTAAATTAAGGATTTCACGGCTTGGCCAAGCCACAGAGCCAGACACGTAGCATGGCAAAAGCTGCTGTAGGAGCAGCCCCCAGGCCTGGTGGAGCAGGGCCAAGTCAGTTGCTCTTCCCCATCAGGGAGCGGGCCTCTCCTCATAAGGAAACGGACCTGGAGGGGAGCAGATCCATCCCCAAGGCTGGGAGTGAGTTTCCCATCCTGGACCCTCCACGAGAGCTCAGCTGAGGAGGGCGGGGGGGAGATGATGAAGGGATGTCGCTGAGATGATGCCCCCAAATAAAGCCAGTCCTGCCCCGTCCTGATGAAGGCTGCTGAGGCCACCCTTACTTCTTAGGCAGTTTGAAGACCAGCCCTGCCACTCCCAAAATCTCTGCCCCTGGGCCAGTCCTTCCAGCAGGGTCATGGAAGGGATGTACTTCTCCTGCCAAGCCTGTCTCTGGGCGGAGTCATCCTGTAGCCCTTACAGCCTTGTTCACCCATCACTGTGCACCACCATGGTCAGGGGTGGGGGTGGTGTGATGCCACCCACAAAACAGGAGACATAGATATGATACTCAGGAGATGGGGATCCTAAGGGGGACCCCATATGGGAGCAGAGTGCCTGACACCGAGATTCCCTGGAACTGCGGGTGCCTGGAGATGAATGGGGTTTAGAATTCCATCTGAAAAGGCCCGGAGCCCTCTTTCCTTGTCTCTGCCTGCCTTCTTCGTTGTTTTTGGCCAGGTTTTAATTTTGGGAAACCATTTACAGCCCATTAAAAGATCAAATGTCTGGAGATGATGAATCAAGGCATTTAAAAATGTTTTCCAATTCATAGCTCATTTCCCTATAGAAAGCTGTGACCCAGAAGTGGCTGGACTCTGTCTGTTCCAGATCGCCAGGGGCAGATCTCAGGGTGGAGCATTGACCTTGGATTCGACAGCAGTTCATCCCGAAGAGACTCATGCTGAATGCCCGAGGTGGTGCTGAAGCTCCCTGGTAGAGATGGAGGAGGGGTCCAGGCCCAGTTTCCCTGAGTAACTAGCAGAGGCAGTGGTTTGCGTTGTACAGGTGGGACCCTACTGGCCGCCTGGGCAGGAAGGCTGGATTCCCTTCCCAGCTCGGCCTCTGATTTGAGCCACGGTCAGTGAGGTTTCATCTCTCAGTACTTCTTTTCCCATCTGCAAATAGGAAGGACAGTCCTTACACTTGTATGAACATGGTGGGGTTTCAGTAGCCAGCTAATCAATCATGACACCTTGGGGCAGGTAGTGCCACGTGGATCTGCTCATTTAGTCCTCACAATAACCTTGAGAGGTAGAATTTTTTTATTTAACTGAGGCTCAGAGAGGGAACATCACTTTGCTCAAGTCACACAGCAGACTGGTGGCAGAACCAGGTCTCCTGATGCCTTTGGGGAGAGGGATCAACTTTTGATTACTTTTTCATGCTCTTTCATGGTATTTTTGACTGTGCCAATATATGTTCCTAGAAAATTGTCCAATTGTCAAGATTTTGAAAAATGTTGATGTAAGATCAGACATAACATTTATTTACAATTTCTAATCTCTATATGGATTTTTTTTCTTGTTCTTAATGTCTTCTTATGTCTTTTGTTTCTCATTAAAAATTCTCTAGGTTTTGTCTATTTGACTTTTTTAAACCTGTGTTTGATTTTGTTGATTCACTTTTGAAAGTAATCTATTTCATTAATTTCTTTTTTCTTTAAATTTTATTTATTTTTGGCTGCGTTGTGTCTTCATTGCTGCGCGCGGGCTTTCTCTAGTTGTGGCGAGTGCGGGCTACTCTTGGTTGCGGTGCGCGGGCTTCTCATTGCGGTGGCTTCTCTTGTTGCGGAGCACGGGCTCTAGGTGCGTGGGCTTCAGTAGTTGCAGCACGTGGGCTCAGTAGTTGTGGCTTGAGGGCTCTAGAGCACAGGCTCAGAAGTTGTGGTGCACGGGCTTAGTTGCTCCACGGCATGTGGGATCTTCCCCGACCAGGGAGTGAACCCGTGTCCCCTGCGTTGGGGGGTGGATTCTTAACCACTGCACCACCAGGGAAGCCCTATTTCATTAATTTCTGCTTCCATCTTTGTTAATTCCTTTCTTCTCCTTTCTAATTCCATTGTCTTCTAATTATTGTGTTTTCTGTTGCTACTTTCTTGCTTTTCTAGCATTCTGTTGGGTTAATCCAATTTTCTTTGTTTTACTTCTTTCTTTCATGGTTTGTCAGTTTTATGTCCTCTTCCTATGCTTCCTAGTATTTATCTTAAAATTTAAAAATTTTTAAAAATTTAATTGCATATTTATCTACTGCACTTAAAGTTGCACAGTTTCTATAGCCTTTCCTTAAACAAGACAAAAATCTCAGCAAATATTAGTTCCTTCTGCCCCCTCTTTGCCATTGTCCATATTGAGATCACCTTGGATTTTAGATCTAGGCTGTTTTTAAATCTTATTATTGTTTCTTTGTTTGTAACTGCTCCTCATATTTAATATATTCCTCCTACGCTCTCCTATGTCCGTTAGTTTGTTGGAATACATCCTCTAGTAATTCTTTCAGAAAAGGTGACTGGTAAACTTTCTGAGTTCTTGTGCATCTGAAAATGTCTTTATTTTGCCTTCACCTTTGAAGAAGAGTTTGTTCAGGTATAGAATTCTGGGTTCTAAATATTTCCCCTCAAAACTTTAAAGCAGTTGTGTCACTATATTCTTGATTCTGATATAGCTCATAAGAAATCTTATTTCAGTTTATTGTAGGTGATTTGTTTTTTCTTTTCTTTCTTCAGTGTTTAGTAGTTTCTCTTCATTCTGAGTGTTCTGAAGTTTCACCGAAATATGTCTGTCTTTGTTCATCTTGCTTAGCACTCAGTGGGCCCTTTTGAATTAAGAATTCATGTCTTTTACAAATATCATAGGATATCACTTATGTGTGGAATTGAAAAACATGATATAAATGAACTTATTTACAAAACAGAAATAGACTGACAGATGTAGAAGACAAACTTATGGTTGCCAAAGGGGAAAGGTGGGGGGAGGGATAAATTAGGAATCTGGGATTAATAGATACACACTACAATATATAAAATAGATAAACAACAAGGACCTACTGTATAGCACAGGGAACTATACTCAGTATCTTGTAATAACCTATAATGGAAGAGAATCTGAAAAAGAATATGTATATATAACTGAATCACTTTGCTATACACCTGAAACATTGTAAATCAACTATATCTCAATTAAAAACTAAAAAAAAAAAAAAAAAAAAAACTAAAAAATAAACATTATTCACACACACACAAAAGAATTCATGTCTTTCTTCAGCTCTGGGAAATATTCTTTATTATTGCTTCAAGTCTATACTTCCCTGTGCTCTCTCTGATCTCCCCTTCCAGGGCTACAAATTCCATGTATGCTGGAATTTGGTCTGTCCTCCAGGTACCTCACCTTTTCTCACATTTTCCATCTCTATGTCCCTTTGCAGTATATCCTTGGAAAGTTCACGGCTCAGATTTCCAGCTCATCAGCTCGTTCCTTAGCTTTGTCTGTTCTGTGTTTTCAGCCCATCTGTTGAGCCTTTTTATTTTCACAGTCATACATTTCATTTCTAACATATCTAATTTTTTGATTTCATAATATTTCTTATGAGTGAAAAATTCTATCTCTTTAAGGACTTTAATTGTGCTTGAAAAAACTGTCTCCATTATTTGCTTCATTAATTGTTTTTTCTTGAAGTGTGATTTATTATCTGTTGAGCCAGTGCCTTTCTTTCAGGGTATTGGCCTTTTTTCTTAAATAATTTGAAATTCTTGGCATTTGGGGTTTTCCATTAGCTTGTCTCTGTTTCTCTGTTCACTGCTGCTTTGCCTCTTGGAGGGTTGCCTCTTGGTGGTATAGGATAAAGAATGTGCAAGAATTCAGTTGTCTGACCTTGAGAGGGTCCCTGTTTCTTCTGGAGGTCATCAGCCTTTGAGGCACCCATTCTGACCACACCTGCCACAAAACAAGTGAGTTCAATGCCTGATTCTTGACATCAGCAGGGATAGGGATCCTGGTCTTACCTGTCTGGCTCCTTCTACCATGGTCCTTTGACAGTCACCTCTGCTGCTCCTATGTTGCACCCACCTTGAGCCCCAGTCTTCCCTGCGTGTTTTGGACTGTGCTTCCTCCTTCGATTTATTCCCACGTGCTTTTAGTCTCTCAAGGATTCCTCAAAATATCTGGCCCACTGCTTTTTGTTTTCCAATGCTGTTAGGGACTTATTTTTATTTATTTGTATTTTCTGCTTTATTGAGCTCCGATTGACAAATTTAAAAAGTGTTTATTCAGGTTGTACAACTTGATTTTTTTGGTTTAAAACATGATGATTTAATTGCATATACATCGTGAAATGATTACCATGGATTATTAACACATCTATCATCTCACATAGCTACCTTTTTTATGTGTGTGGTAAGAACACTTAAGATCTATTCTCTTAGCAAATTTCAAGTATACAATATGGTATTATGAACTATAATCACTATGTACAGATCTAATCTGTACATTAGATCCCCAGAACTTATTCATCTTATAACTGGAAGTTTGTATCCTTTGACCAACATCTCCCCATCTCTCCCATTCCCCCTCCCCTGGCAACCACTATTCTACTCTCTGGTTCTATGAGTTTGACATTTTCAGACTCTACTTATAAGTGAGATCATACAGATTTGTCTTTCTCTGTCTGACTTACTCACTGAGCATAATGTCCTCTAGGTTCATCCATGTTGTCACAAATGGTAGGGTTACCTTCTTTTTTATGGTTGAATAATTGTATTCCATTGTATATATACATTACATTTTCTTTATCCATTTATCTGTAGATGGACACTTAGTTTGTTTCCATCTTGGCTGTTGTGAATAATGCTGCAATGAACGTGGAGGTGCAGATATCTCTTCGGGATACTGAGTTTGTTTCCTTTGGATAGATACCCAGAAGTGAGATTCCTGGATCATATGCTGGTTCTATTTTTAATTTTTTGAGGAACCTACCATAATGACTGCACCAATTTACATTCCTACCAACACTGTACCAGGGTTCCCTTTTCTCCACACCTTCAGCAACTCTTGTTGTCTCATGTCTTTTTGATAATAGCCATCCTAACAAGTGTGAGGTGATATCTTATTTTGATTTGCATTTCCCTGATGATTAGTGATGTTGAGCACCTTTTCATATACCTGTCGGCCATCTAGATGTATTCTTTGGAAAAATGTCTATTCAGATTTTTTGGCCATTTTTATTGGATTATTATTATTATTTTTTTGCTATTGAGTTTTATGAGTTCCTTATATATTTTGGATATCAATCCTTATCAGATAAATAGTTTGCAAAAATACCAAAGCTCCCACAAAGGCATTTTTGTTCGAGAATGGCTGCCAAATTATTGCTACTGAAGGGTACTGAGTAAGGGACCTCCTCTCCCACCATCTTGCCGATGTCACAGTGGGGACTTATTTTTAGATTTTCAATATCTAGGATCTGGAGATGGGAGGGGGAGGTGTCTGCCATCTTGATCCAATCACCATATTGTTTGCACATGTCCCCTCTTCCCCGCTGCAGGCCCCAGCTCAGGCCTCCTCAGCTCTTACACACTGCACCAGAGGGGCTTTTCTAAAATCAGACCCATCTGAGTCATTCCCCACCGCGCCCACCCCCCAGTCCTTCAGTGGCTCCCCACCAATGTCATAAGACCCACCTCTGGCAGGTTCCCCGCCTCTTCCTTTCTCCTGGCTACTCCCCTTCCTCCAGCCTTCAGGCCGCGCCTAGTTGCACGCTGGTCCCTGGGCGGCTGCAGTCCGTCTCACCAACGTGCCCTTGCTCACCCTGCTCTCTCCTCTGTGAACTGTCCCCCCCTCATTGCCCCCACACTTTGGGTCTGCTGACTCTGACCTTTCAGTTCTCAGCTGATTGGCCTTTCTTAGGACCTGGGTTGGGGGCCCTGCTGGGTCCCCATAGCTCCCTGTGCTCATCCTGTGCTTGTTCCTGTGACCCAGTGTTCCCGTGTGTTCTCCTCATCTCGCCGAGCGTCTTCCCCTCCAGAGTGGGATTTCCTGGCAGGGGGACAGCCTTTATCACTGATTTCGCACGGAGTGTTTGAAGACTGAAATGATGCTGGGGCTTGATGGCTAGGGGATGTGGGTACTCTCCCTTCCCCTTAGACCGGTACGCAGGGTCTCAGTGGGCCCCTTACCCAGGAGCACCGTCCCTCAGGCTTGTGGAGGGGCCCCTCCTCAGCCCGCACGGCCTTTTGATCCACAGTCGGCACCTCAGGAACAGGCAGGACTGACCTGACTGTTGCTCTCCCCACAGGCACTGGTGCCGTCACACGGTGACACGGACGGTGTCCTGCCAGGTGCAGAACGGCTCAGAGACAGTGGTCCAGCGCGTGTACCAGAGCTGCCGGTGGCCCGGGCCCTGCGCCAACCTCGTGAGGTAAAGGCCGCGGGGCTGACCAGCTCTGCCTTGCCTTTCTGTTCCCTTGGATGAATCCAACCCTCGCACAGCTGCTGGGATAGGGGGGTTGACTCTCGGAAACAGAGTCGGACACGCATTTATGGAGCACCTTTTGTGTACGGGGCATGGGGGGTGTGCGTGCGCAAAGATGAAAGGGACATGCTCCCCACTCGGAAGAGTCCTCACAATCCAGTGGGTATTTGATGAGCAGAAGGGCCAGGTGAGGCCCCCTCACACACCACCCACAAGCCCCGCCTCTCAAGCCCCGCCCCCTCATAGGCCCGCCCCCACAGCCCCGCCCACCTCAAGCCCGGCCCCTTTCACAGTCTTGCTCCTCTCGCCAGTGCCTTCCTCTCCCAGCCCTCACCAGCTCCTGGACGTTCACAGGGAGAGCTCTGAATGAATGACCAGACCTTCTGGGTCTCTGAGACCCCACCTTGCAGTGCCTCGTTGTCCTCTCCCCCTCCAGGCCCTGCTCCAGCTCCAGGGACTGGCTTCCCTTACGCCCTCACCCCCAAACCTCTCCAGCCCTGCGTTTCTGCCTCAAAGACCCTTCCTAATCTCTGCCTGGGACCACCCTCCTCAAACTCCAAATCCCTTTCCCTTCTGTGTTAAGAGAGCACTTTGTGCCCTCCGCTGAAAGGACTTACTGCATGAGGTCTGTATTAGGCAAGGTTCTCCAGAGAAACAGAACCAATAGAATAAGTGTGTGTGTGTGTGTGTGTGTGTGTGCGTGTTGGATATATATATATATAGGAGATGGAGAGATTTTTAAGGAATTGGCTCATGTGGTGGTAGAGGTTGGCGCATCCAAAAGCTGCAGGATAGGCTAATGGGCCGGAGACCCAGAGAAGAACTGATGTTGCAGAAGGAATCAGAAGGCAATCAGCTGACAGAATATACTCTTCCTCAGGGAAAGTCAGTCTTTTTCTGAAAGCCTTCACCTGATTGGATGAGGCC
Source organism: Balaenoptera acutorostrata (assembly GCF_949987535.1). Lineage (NCBI taxonomy): Eukaryota > Metazoa > Chordata > Mammalia > Artiodactyla > Balaenopteridae > Balaenoptera > Balaenoptera acutorostrata. The sequence continues at coordinate 7,749,740 of NC_080078.1, forward strand.
CACCACATTATGGAGGGTAATCTGCTTTACTCAAAGTTTACCACCTCGATATTAATCTCATCTAAAGAAATACTTTCATGGCAACATCCATTTGCATTTGACCAAATATCTGGGTACTGTCGCTCAACCAAGTTGACACATAAAATTAACCATCAGAGGGTCATCATGAGTTGGATATGTTTTCATCACCAGAGATGGAGAATGAGCCCATGAGTCAGGGCCTGTGCCCACACAGTGCTGCCCCCTATAGGGCTCACCGTGGAGCTGACACCAGAATCAGCCTGCAGCATGAATTAGTGGGACCCACAAATGTGGCAGAGAGTCTGGTCCTGGGCCAGAATTATTATTGTTTTTTTTTATTATGAAGATAGTGATATATACTCACTGCAGAAAAAGTTCAAACATTCAGTAATAACTGAATAAGGTAAAAAATGAGCATTCTTCCTCTCCCAATGCCACCTCCATAATCCCATTATTAATATGTCATTCCAGACTTTTTTCTCCACTTATATGTATATATGTAAATATATTTTCTTTTTCTTTTTTTAATTTATGTTTTATTGAAGTATAGTTGAATTACAATGTTGTGTTAATTACTGCTGTACAGCAAAGTGACTCAGTTATACATATGTATACATTCTTTTCATATTCTTTTCCATTATGGTTTATCACAAGATATTGAATATAGTTCCCTGTGCTATACAGTAGGACCTTGTTGTTTATCCATGCTATATATACCAGTTTGCATCTGCTAATCCCAAGCTCCCAATCCCCTCCCCACCACCCTTGGCAACCACCAGTCTCTTCTCTATGTCCCTGATTATAAATGTATCTTAAACAAATATTAAATGATGTTATTTTGTTCTACAACTTGCTTTTCCCCCAGAAAAATATTTTGAAATATATTCCCATAGAGTCACCTCATTTTTAACAGCTGTGTAGTATTCCACTGTAGAAAAGTATCATCATTTATTTTGCATGTCCTCAATTGATGGATATTTAAGTGGTTTCCTAGTTTAGCCATTCCAGACCATGCTTCAATTGCATCATTATATACATTTTAATACTTTTACAAGTGTTTTTTAAAAAATATTTATTTATTTATTTGGTTGCACTGGTTCTTAGTTGCGGCAGACAGGCTCCTTAGTTGCAGCTTGTGGGCTCCTCAGTTGTGGCATGCATGTGGGATCTAGTTCCCTGACCAGGGATTGAACCCAGACCCCCTGCATTGGGAGCACAGAGTCTTAACCACTGGACCACCAAGGAAGTCCCTACAAGCGTTTTTTTTTTTTTTTTTTCAAACTTTTTTTGGGGAACAATTTTAGATTTACGTAAGTGTTGCAAAAAATAGTAAACAGAGTTTCTGCATAACTTTTCCGTTCACCCAGCTTCCCTGTCTTAGTCCGTTTGGGCTGCTATATCAAACCACCATAGACTGGGTGGCTTAAACAGCAAACATTTATTTCTCACAGTTCTGGAGGCTGAGAAGTCCAAGATCAGGTGCTGGCAGATTCAGTGTCTGGAGAGAGCTCTTTTCTTGGTTCACAGACAGCCGTCTTCTCAATGTATCTTCACATGGCAGAGGAGATGAGGGAGTTCCCTGGGGTCTCTTTTATAAGGGCACTAATCCCATTCATGAGAGCTCCACCCTCATGACTTAATCACCTCCCAAAGTCCCCACCTCCAAATATCATTACACTGGGGATTAGGTTTTACCATATGAATTTAGTGGGGTGACACAAATATTGAGTCTATAGCATACCCCTAAGATTAATATCTTCTGGGACTTCCCTGGCAGTCCAGTGGTTGGGACTTTGCCTTCCAATGCAGGTGGTGCAGGTTCGATCCCCAGTTGGGGAGCTAAGATCCCACATGCCTTGCGGCCAAAAAACCAAAACATAAAACAGAAGCAATATTGTAACAAATTCAATAAAGACTTTAAAAATGGTCCACATCAAAAAAAATCTTAAAAAAAGATTAATATCTTCTATAACCATAGTACAATTATCCAAGCCAAGAAATTAACAATGCAATACTATAAACTAAGACCTTATTCAAATTTTACCAACTGTCCCACTAATATCATTTTTCTGTTTTTTTTCCCCCATTTTTCATTTAAGTTGTCATATCTCCTTAGTCTCCTCTAATCTGGGGCCATTTCTTAGTCTTACTTTGTCTTTCACGACCTTAACACTTGTGAAAGTACTGGCCAGTTATTTGATGGAGATTATGCATTTTTGGCAAGGAGACTGTAAAAGGCATGTTGTACCTTTCTCAGGGCATCGTATTAGGAGGTACATCAATCAATACTGGTGATGTTAACTTTGATCACTTGATTAAGGTGGTGTCTGCCAGGTTGTTGTGTAATTATTTCTCCCTTTGTCATTTATAAGTATCTTGCGGGGAGATATCTGAGTCTAGGCAAATGTCCTGTTCCTCATCCTACTTTCACCCAGTAATTTTAGCATCCATTGGTGATTCTTGCTTGCCATAATTATTATTATGGTGTTAGCCAAATAGTGATTTTCTATTTTCATCATTTTTTAGTAGTAGAGGTTCTTAAGTTGGGGTCCACATGGTACACAAGTGTTTTTATATACTCATTCTGCAGGAGGAATGGCTAAGTAAATGGATACATCCATTAAAAATTGAAGGCAAAGGACTGCTTTTTTTTAACTTTATTTTATTTTAAATTTATTTATTTATTTATATTTTATTTTTGGCTGCGTTCGGTCTGTGTTGCTACGTGCGGGCTTTCTCTAGTTGTGGCGAGTGGGGGCTACTCTTCCTTGCAGTGTGCAGGCCTCTCATTGCCGTGGCTTCTCTTGTTGCGGAGCATGGGCTCTAGGCGCGCGGGCTCAGTAGTTGTGGCGCACAGAGTTAGTTGCTCCACGGCATGTGGGATCTTCCCGGACCAGGGATCGAACCTGTGTCCCCTGCACTGGCAGGCAGATTGTTAATCACTGTGCCATCAGGGAAGTCCCTAAAGGACTGCTTTTAAATGCTGTGCTAGAGGGATGGCCAATGGATCCATAATGAAGAAAAGATGCTGACCCCCTTTCCTTTTCAGCAGAGGGCACAGAGACCCGCCCCCCGCCTTTCCCTCCCTCCCTCATCTCCCAGGAGCCGAATTCCAAGAACCTCCTGCCTTTCTCATCATCAGGGAGCGTCAGATGCCGAGGTCACCACCCCCTGATCCTGGGAGCATCTTCTGAGAAGAGGGGTCTTTGGAGTCTGGTCTATAAGTGGACCTGGCAGTGTGGTTCCTGCTCAGTGTTGGAGTGGCCGCCCTGCCCTTCAGACAGCGAAGCTGCTGGTTGGTCCCAGAATTCAGGCCACCGAGAAGCAAGGCTATGCCTGTCTCACAATTCCGACCCCACCAGTCTCGCTTTTTGCAAGTGGGGAGCCAAGCTTGGAAGTGGCTCTTTACAAGACATGGGATTTGACTTCAGCAAACTCATATTGTCTTTGGAGTTGAGGTACACGAAGAGTTTATGCCTCGACTTTAGCCACAGTCCCATGTGTTGGGTGCACCCCACAGTCAGCTCCCAAGGTGGAAGCAAAAAAGAGCACGTACGCATGTGCGCGCACACGCACGTGCCATTGTATCGTATTTGGGTTTAGAGAATGAACTGTCAGGATTCCCTTTACTGAAAAACCTTGGAAGGCAGGGAACAGTGGGCTGGCTTTCTTAATGTCAAAATTACAGCTTGAGGTTTTTATATTTTCTAAATACAGTAAGGCACCTTTAAGAAAAGCCAAATGAGCTAAGTACTGAATTACTGACCTCAACTGAAAAAATGTTAAATGATCATTAATTTTCACAACTGCCCTTTACTTTATGGCTTAAGAAATTACAGGAATAATGTTTCAGAAGCATCAGGGTCTTGTCTTCGGGGTGGGTGTTTACAGGCCTTTCAGGGAGGCCTCTCTGTCTCCTTGGCATCAGGAGCTGAGAACAGAATGTTCAATCAGAGCAGACGTGCATTTGTCACGAGCCTTCCCTCTGCCTTCAAAACTTAGCCAGCAGGAACTTTGTTAAGGAAAACTTAATTCCCATTCTTTCAAGGAATTCTGTATTTCTGATGTAATTGTCATTTCTACTTCTGTTACTGTTATTTGTTAAGGAAGGAGGGGTTACCCCACTTTTCTTCCTCACCAGTAACTCATATCTGACTTAGAACTGGGGTGTACCCCCTTTGTGGTCTCCAGCTGCTGGCTGGGCAGGAGGGTGGCGGGTTGCTCCCTGGTGACCTGGGGTATCACGTGCATGCTGCTTTCAGGTCCCAGTTCTGCTGGTTTCACATCTGATGCATTGTTTTTGTAGCAGCCACCTCACTTGTGTCCCCACGTCCCTCCTGTCCCCCTCCAGTTCCTTCTGGCAGATCATGGCACGACCCCACTCCAAATCTTCCAGAAGCTTCCATCTCACCTAAAAGTCCACACCTCTCTCTGCGGCCAACCAAGGTCTCATGTGACATGGACCCTGTTCTCTTCCGGACCCCATGGCCTTTCATGGGCTGCCTCGCTCCCTGGGCTCCGGTCACACGGACCTTGATGGCCTGGAGGCTGCATCCCTCCTCGGAGCTTCACATGTGCTTGTCCTTTTGCCTCGACTGCTTTCACCCCGAGCAGCTGAAAAAGCTGGATCTCCTTACGTGATTCAGTTCTCTGCTCCAGTGTCTGTCTTACCTCAGCCCCCATAATTCTCTAGCCTTTACCCCACTTAATCTTTTTTTTAAAAATTTATTTATTTTATTTATTTTTAGCTGCGTTGAGTCTTTGTTGCTGCACATGGGCTTCCCCTAGTTGCGGCGAGTGGGGGCCACTCCTCGTTGCGGTGCGCGGGCCTCTCATTGCGGGAGCTTCTCCCGTGGCAGAGCCCGGGCTCCAGGCACACGGGCCTAGTAGTTGTGGCACGTGGGCTCAGCAGTTGTGGCACGCGGGCTCAGTAGTTGTGGCATGCGGGCTCTAGAGCACAGGCTCCATGGCATGTGGGATCTTCCAGGACCAGGGCTCGAACCCGTGTCCCCTGCATTGGCAGGCGGATTCTCAACCACCGCACCACCAGGGAAGCCCTATCCCACTTAATCTTATTCTTAGCATTTCTCACTCTCTGACCCACAGTGTTCGTCCTGTGGTCAGCCTGGTCATCGTCTGCCTGGCCCTCTAGCCTGGGGGCTGGGGGAGGGTGGGGGCTGTCTTACTCCCTTCTGTACCCCCAGTGCCTAGCGTTCAGGGGCTCAAGAAACCTTGAAGAAGCCTTACTGAATTGATGGTTCTATGTCCGGAGGATGAAATGAGATCAAAGTTGTCAGAACACTTTGAAATCGTGCACAGCGAGTGCGTGATGGTGAGCTGTGAGCACAGATCTTTACGGAGCAAAGTTCTTGTCTTCTAAACCGGTCTGCAAACTTGCGATGAGGAGATGGAGGCTCAGAGAGGCAAAATGACTTGCTCAAGGTCACAAGGAGAGTCACAGGGACCGGGTTGGGTTTGATGCTGGCCCATCAAGCAGGCCCCATTGGGGTGCTCCTGAGGTTTCAAGGCCCAGCTCCCTTTTCCCCCAAATGAACATTTGTAGACCTCCTCCTGTATACAGGCCCCGAGGCTCCCAGGAGAGTGCGGGTGAGAACACGGACCAGTTCCTGACTTGGAGAGATGACCATGGGGCTGGGGAGGGGAACACTAGTCAGAGCACCACAGTAACAAGTGCACAGTTATGTCTGTTTCCGGTGCTGTGTGGAGACCGAGTGGGGCCCAGACCCGCGGGGAGAGCTTTCCTGAGCTGGAGCAGCCTGTGAGGGGACTTTTCCGAGGTAAGAAAGAGCTCCAGGGACTGCCCTGGTGGTCCAGTGGTTAAGACTCCACACTTCCAACGCAGGGGCAGGGGGCATGGGTTTGATCCCTGGTCGGGGAACTAAGATCCCACATGCCGCGTGGTGCGGCCAAAAAATAAAGACAAAGCTCCAGACTGTATAGCCCTGTCTCAGTGAGATTATTGTTTCTTAGCCTAATATTTTAAAGCATACTTTTACAGTTTTCTTAAGAGTCTGCATGCTGCAAAAGTCTGTGTGCTGGGCTGATTACCCAGAGCAGAGCCTCAGGGTGGGAGGAGCTTGGGAGGTCCCTGGGAGCCCTTTGAGGCAGAGACTGTGTCTTATGCATGTTTTCCTGTGTCTCACAATACCTTGGGCTGAAAACAATAGCTGACATTGCTGAAAGAGGCTTCGATAACAGGAGCCTATTAATCTCACAACAATCTGGAAGAGGTGCTTCCGTTTGGGCCGATGATATGCTCAAGATCTCGGCCTCCTTTATCTTCCTCTCTGCCAGCCCCTGTGTGTCTGCCACATGGTTCCTCAAGATTACAGAAGGGCGGCAGCAGCTCCAGGCATCACGTCTCATATAACAGTGTCCCAAAAAAGGAGGAAAGGGGATTTGGCACCGTTTTTTTCTGTCAGAGAGGATTGTCTTTTCCAGAGCCTTCAGCTAATTCCCCTGATGTTTCATTGGCCCGGATTTGTCCTCTCAGCCTGGGTTTCCCCACCTCTAAAATGGGAGTGATAGAGCGCTCCTTAAGAGCTTGTTGGAGGATGGTTTGAAGTTCAGTGGGGGAAGTCCTGCACAGACCCTGGCTTGTAAGAAGTGCTCTGGGAATGCAACCTGAGGCCGGGCCATGGCTCAGCTAAGAACAAAAACAGACTCACAGATACAGAGAACAGACTTGTGGTTGCCAACGGGGAAGGGGAGTAGGGGAGGGCAGGAATGGGAGTTTGGGACTAGCAGAGGCAAACTATTATATATAGGATGGATAAACAACAAGGTCCTACTGTATAGCACAGGGAACTATATTCAATATCCTGTGACAAACCATAATGGAGAAGAATATGAAAAAGAATATATATATATATGTATAACTGATTCATTTTGCTATCCAGCAGAAATTAACACAACATTGTAAATCAACTATACTTCAATAAAATTTAAAAAATAAATAAAGAAGCAGATCCCAGGAAAAGCACCCCAAGGCAGCTCCCAGCAGGTAGTTCGGGCCTGGGCGTGCTCTGAGCTTGCATTTCTCACTCTGAGGTTAGGGTGGCAAACCCCAGCTGAACCCGCATAGCCACCTTGTGCTGTATTCTCTTGTTTATAATCCTGGCTACTCAGCTGTGTCTTGCCATATTTCAATCCATTGTTCCCTTCATTTCTGGAAACATTTTGGATGCTTTTATTTGTGTTCACACAGAATTTTGCACAGAAAACAAGATGGCGCATGACTGTGGCGTGATCGGTGGCAGATTGCCTCTCCCAATTCTCCATTTCATCCTTCATCTTACCATCCCTTTGATCTCTAGGACATGAACAAATCCTAGATTTCTTACCTTTTTTCTTTTTTAAAATTTTGAGACATAATTGACACACAACATTGTGTAAGTTTGAGTTGTACAAGTTGATACATTTATATATTACAATCTAATTGCTGCAGTAGCCTTAGCTAACACCTTATCACGTCACATCAGTATCTAGATTTCTGGTCATGACGACACAAGAAAGAGAAAGAGGGAGGGTGACTCATTCTCACGAGAGCTGGTGCAAATTTGTCAAGATCCCCGTGAATGTTTTGGTTGGGGCTGATATAGTTTAGCTTGTGTCATCCAAATGTGTCATCTAAGATGATGTGATCGTGTTTGAACAGATATTTGTCCACATTTCACTGGAAAAGGAAGAGGCTGTTCTCACCATCGCATACTAAAGACACCCAGGCTCCCCCCACTGCTTTTCTCCTCCCTTATTTCCTTCTTCATTTCTGACTCTTGGAGGAGTTTTCCTTTTGGTCCTGGGAATAATTCACCTGCACTCTCTTTCTCTCTGTGGCATTTTGTTTACTTTGTTCTATGCATCTCACGCCTCCTTGCCATCCTTATAGCCTGTTATGGGGGTTGGGGGGTATACAGTAAGGTGGGCTTCAGAGTCAGAAAGACCAGCTGTGTGACTTTGAGCAAGTTACTTGCCCTCTCTGAGCCTTATTTCTAAAACGGAGACAATGCCTGTCTTGTAGGGCGGTTGTTGGGATTCCAGGAGAGAAAGTGCTAGTTCGTGCTGTGTGCGTGATGTGTTTTGGGACATGCTAATGACAGTTATTTGTTAACTGTTGTTTTCCCTTGGCCAGTGAATTCTTTCTTTGCCTTGGAGGTCCAGCTGCACCCTCCCAGCAGAAGTGATAAGTCCTTCAGTTATATTCCCCCAGGATCTTATTTGTCCTCTCCTAGAGCCCAGCTGGACTTGTTTTAGTTAATTGTCTGCCTGGCCATCTCTCCTCTTGCTGGGGTCTGTCCCTTGAGGGCAGGCGGTGTCTGCTGTTCACTCCGAGATCCTCTGGGGGTTTTGTGTCTGCCTGGAGAAGGTTATCACGAACTTGGTAAAGTTTTGCCTACATCCCCCTCCTTTCTGCTACCTGCCCCCCACTCCCCCACTGGCTGGGGTGCTCCCACCCTATAAGGAAGGGTTTCCCTCAGCTGGATCCCTTCACCAGAGGTGTGACACACCTCAGGGGAATTCATCTTTAACTGAAGACTCCTGGACCAGGCTTCACCAGGTCCTGTGTAGAATTGTGGGCAGTCGGACCAGAAAAGAATAAACATGACAAGGAAGCTTGTAGAACCCTAAACGTCCTGTCTTCTTCTGGCCGTGTTTGGAAACGGGGCTCCATCCCAGTTCCCTCGTGTGGCTGTGACAGTGTGACCAGAAGGGAGGACATGGGGCCCCAGCCTAGTTGTCAGGAGAGCGTGCCTGAGCCCCTGTGGAGAAGGGTTGGAATGTCCGGGTTTAACCTGGCTGTTGTCTCGGGCAGTGAGCCTGCTGGTGGGAAGGGCTGGTCGGTGGGCGGGGCCAGGAAGTGCTCTGGGTGGCATGTGATTGGGCGCCGCCTGGGGAGGGGAGGGGCTGCTCTCTGACCCGTGTATCTGGAGCCTGTTGTCCAGTCAGGAGCACTGTCTTCATCGCTGGTTGTTTGCTGGCCTTCTCCTCCCTTCTCCCCAATTTGGGTGCGGAGTCTGGGTCCGTCCCTCTCCCCCGACTCCATTCACTCACCGTGAGCTCGATCTGGAGTCGAACTTAATAAATGGATGCTGGTGGGCCTGCCCAATCACCTGGACACGGCTGTCCACGGGCGTCCCCTCCTTGGAGTCCAGGAGATATTGGGACCTTCTCCTGGGGCACACAGGCTGTGCCGTGTTCCCACCCCTAGGATCAGCAATGGCCTCGTCACTCTCCTAGAGGTGCGCTTAGCTTTGCCTAGAAATAGGTAACATGATTTGGGCTGCTCGGAAAACCCCTGTCCCTGGATATCCCTTCCCAGGAGGCCTGGAATGTCTTGTTTGTTCACTCATTCATTCATTCATTCACTCATTCATTCATGTTTGCCTGGAGGCCGGCTGCATGCCAGGCCCTGGCCAAAAGAGAGCGCATGGCTATCTGTCTCTCTTCAAAGAGATGACTCTCCAGGAGCGAGGAAGGATGGTTTGAATGGTGGCTGGGGTCCAAGGTAAGCCAGGCACTTCATCCTGACTGGGGGCTTGGGAAGGCTCCTGGGACGAGGTGACATCTGAGCTGAGGCAGGGCCTCGCAGCAAAGAAACAGAACAGCTGGTGGCCACGATGAGAGGGACTCAAGGGCTCCAGACCCCTGCATGGGGCTGGGTGATGACAGATGAGGGGGGCACATGAAGCAGGGGTGGGGGGACCACAGGCCCAATGCACTCAGCTGAGGAGTTGGGCTTAGCTGGTCCTTCCCTTCGATTCTGCAGCATCTAGTCCAGGAGCTTTCAGTTAAATAGAATTATCTCCCCACCCCTCCTGCCAAGACAACTGGCTGAGGGACTGCTTTCTCCTTTGATGGGAGCACCTTGGGCAGCGAGAGCCCAAAGCAGGAGGGAGGAGGCAGAAAGGAGCGTGAGCTGGGTGAGGAGCCCTCTACCCATCACATCTGTGCCTGGGGAGTGTCCTGCTGGCTCAGAGCTCTGGGTTTTCTCGGAGGAGCAGACTGGCCACGCTCTACCACCTGAGGAGCTGTAGGAGATGGAGCCGGACCAGGCATGATGGGGGCCTACCTGCACCCCCTCCCCTACCCCGCAGAACAGAGTGCCTGGGTCCTAGGGCCCTTCTACCCAGGCAGAGGGGACCCTTTAGGGAGGCCACTCTGGCCCTCCTTCAGCCATGCCCATCCTCATGGGGCAAGGAGTCCATGAGGCCAGGGGGATGTGTCCATCTGCAGCCTATGCCCCGCTTCTAGACCATTCTCTGGGTACCTGGCTAAACAGCCCTGAGTGGCTTCCAGGCCTGCTCTGGCCTCTTCCTTGAATCTGGGGGACGATGCCTGTGGTGGGTGCACCCCAAGCCTTAAGAGGAGGGTGAGGGGTGGCTATTTGTGGGAGTGAGGAGCATGGATGGAGCTGGGACGTGCAGGCTGGGTCCACACACCAAGTGTGGGATGGAGCTGAGGGTAGGAAGAGAAAAGGGTGGTGATCGGGGTCTCACTTGTTTCATTTGTAAAAATGATGTGTTGTATGAAGTTATTGGGGGGATTCAGTACTGGGGCGATGGTATGTGTAGGCCAATGTCTTGCTGGTGATATGCTCTTGGTACGTTGGCTACGACTCCCAGAGAAGAGGTATAAATATCAAGTGACTCATGAGGGGACACAGAGCTGGTTTGCTGCCGAGTGGTTGGGGCACCTGCACCAGCGTCCTCCTGCTGCCCATCCTGCTCAGTGTGAAGTCTGGGCTGGGGCCACCACAGGGAGAAGGGGTTTCTGCAATTCTGCAGAATTAGATTTGGGGATCAGCGGGGCCATAATCCTTGGTGGCGCCTCTCTTTGCTGAGCGCTATGAAGTCAGCACATTATCTCATTACACCCCGATGACATTTTTATGACAAAACTGTGCAAGTGGGGGAAGGGAGGGTGTGGTTGTCAAAACATGAGTGTAACAGAATCTGGGCACACTGAAGCCGATTTGGAATGCACTAGAGGACTGGCATGTGTCCCCAGTCCCTCCCTGTGCTCCCACCCACTCCCCCGGGAGCTCCACGTAGGCCTCTTTGTGTTTGTTCATCCACTCAAGCGTCTCAACAAATATTTATTAAGGGCCTACTTTGTGCCCGGGGGGGGAATATGATGGTGAGTAAGACCAAATCCTCTCTCTGATGGAGTTTCTATTCACGTAAATATGAAAACAAGAAAAAAATATTCCCTCCTAACGAGTTCAGGAAATTAAAATAGGGTAATGACTGAGTATAAATCCGGGCTACTTTAGAGGACATGGGAGAGAGATTCTTTGAAGAGATGACGTTGATGCTCAGTCATGAATGGTGAGAAAGAGCCTCCGTGTGAAGATGGGGTGGAGATAGTTGGTGCAAAGGCCCTGAGGCAGCGAGGTCCCAGATGAAGGAACAGAGAGAAAGGTCCGTGTCCAGAAGCAGAGCAGGTGAGGAGGATACAGAGGCGGAGACTGATCTCAACAAGCCTCAGTTTGGAATTTATTGTAAGAGTAATGGGACGTCACTGAAGGTTTCAAGTACTGATGATAAATGTCTTGATTTAGGTTTTAAAAAAAAATTAAACTTTTTATTTCAAGGTCATTGTAAATTCATAAGCAGTTGTAAGACATAGTTTAATTGTGTTAAAATACACATAAATCAAAATTTGCTGCCTTAACCATTTTTTTTTCTTTCGGCCACGCTACATGGCATGCGGGATCTTAGTTCCCCAATCAGGGGTCGAACCCGCGCCCCCTGCAGTGGAAGCGTGGAGTCTTAACCCCTGGACTTCCAGGGAAGTCCCGCCATCTTAACCATTTTTAAGTGTACAGTTCAGCAGTATTAAGTACGTCTATACTGTTGTGCAGCCATCACCACCATCCATCTCCATAATTCTTTGCATCTTGTAAAACTGAAACTCTATACCCATTAAGCAATAACTCCCCATTCTCCCTTCCCTCCAGCCCCTGGAAACCACCATTACCACTAATCTGTTCTCCATTTCTATAATTTTGTCATTTCAAGAATGGAATCATACAGTATATAACTTTTCAGGAATGGGTCTTTTTATTCATAATTCTCTGGAAATTCATCCAGGCTGTTGGGTGTGTCAAGAATTCCTTCCTTTTCATAGCTGAGTAGTATTCTGTAGTCTGGGTGTGCCACAGTTAGTTTAACAATGTGTCTGTTAAAAGACATTTAAAAACAACTGGGTCGTTTCCAGTTTGGGGCTATATTGAATAAAGCTGCTATAAACATTCGTGTACATTCAAGTTTTTGTGTGAACATCAGTTTTTATTTCTTTGGGTAAATGCCCAGTAGTGTAATTGTTGGGTCATATGGTATTTGCATGTTTAGTTTTTAAAGAAACTGCCAAACTGTTTCCAGAGTGGCTGTACCATTTTACATTCCCACCAGCAAAGTCTGAGTGATCCAGTTTCATGCATCCCTGCCAGCATTTGGTGTTGTCACAATATTTTATTTTAGCCATTCTGTGTAGTCTGTTTAATTGTGGTTTTAATTTGCATTTCCCTAGGGGCTAATAATGTTGAACATCTTTTCATGTGCTTATTTGTCATCCAGATATCTTCTTTTGTGAAATGTCTCTTCATGTCTCTTGCCCATTTTCTAATTGGATTTTTTTTTTTTTTTTTACTGTGGAGGTTTGAGATGTCTTTATATATTCTAGATACTAGCCCATTGTCAGATACATGGTTTGCAAATATTTTCTCCCACTCTGTGGCTTGCCTTTTCATCTTCTTAACACTCTTTTGCAGAGTAAAAGTTTTTAATTTCAACGAAGTCCAGTGGATCAGTTTTTCATTTTATGGATCATGCTTTTGGTGTCAAGTCTAAGACCATTTTCTCCTATTTTTTTTTTCTAAAAGTTTAAAGTTTTATATTTGACACATAAGTCCGTGATCCACGTTGGGTTGGTTTTTGCATGAGGTGTGTGATTTAGGGAGAGGTTCATTTGATTGGTCTATGGATGTCCCAGCTACACCAGTACCATTTGTTGAAAACATCCTTCCTTCATTGAATTGCTTTTGCATGTTTGTCAAAAATCATTTGGGCACAATTGTGTTGGTCTCTTTCTAAGTTCTCTTTTCTGTTCCATTGATATGTGTGTCTATAGTTCTGCCAGTATCACATGGTCTCGATTGCTGTAGCTATGCAAGTCTTGGAATCGGGTAGACTGATTTTTCCCACTTTATTCATCTCTTTCAAAATTGTTTTAGCTACTAGAGTTCCTATGTCTTTTCATATAAACTTTAGACTAATTTTGTCTATATCTACCAAAAATCTTCATGAGATTTTAACAGGAATTGCATTAAACCTGTATATCCACTTGGGGAAAATTGATATCTTTATTACGTTGACTCTTCCAATCCAGAACTATGGATTTCATTTATTTAGATTTTTTTTTCATTTATTTAGATATTTTTTGATTTCTTTCATCTTTCTTCATTGATTTCTTGGATTTCTTATAGTTTTTGGCATACAAGTTCTATTCTTTTTTTTTTTTTGGAGTGATTGTAAATAGGTTTTTTTGGTACAGTTGGTAAAATTGTATTTTTCATTTTGATGTCCATGAGTTCATTGCTATTATATAGAAACACAGTTGATTTTTGTATGTTTATCTTGGATCCTATGACCTTGCTGAATCCATGTATTAGTTCTGGGAGTTTTGGGGTATATTCCTTGAGATTTTCTCCAAAGACAATCAAGTCATCTGTAAATAGAGAGAGTCTTGATTCCTCCTTTCCAACCTGTATGTCTGTTATTTCCTTTTCTCAACCTTTCACTGACTAGAACTTCCAGAACTTATAAATGAGTGGAGAGAATGCTTTGTTCCCAGTTATAGGGGGAAAGCATTTCACCATCAACTATAATGTTAACTGTAAAGTTTTTGTACATGTTCTTTATCAAGTTGAGTAAATTCTATTATTATTTTTCTCAGAGTTTTTATCATGGGCACTGAATTTGGTCCAAAATTTTTTTTTGCATTGATTAACATGGTCATGTGATTTCTTTAGCTTATAAATATGGTGATTACACTGACTAACTTTGCAATATTGAACCAACATTGCATCCCTGGAATAAACTCCACTTGGCCATGGTATATAATTTTTTTAATGTAATACTGAATTCTGTTTGCTAATATTTTGTTAAGGATTTTTGTGTCTATATTCATGACGGATATTGGTCTGTAGTTTTCTGGTTTTGTACTGTCTTTGTCTGACGTTGGTATCAAGGTCTCATAAAATAAGTTAGGAAGTGCTCCCTCCTCTTTTATATTCTGGAAGAGATTATATAGAATTGGTATTAATTCTTCCTAAACATTTGTTAGAATTCTCCAGTGAACATCTGGGTCTGGAGATTTCTTTAGGGGGAGTTTTTCAGCTACAAATTCAATTTCCTTAGTAGTTATAGGGCTATTCAAATGATCTATTTCATATTGAGTGAGTTGGGGTAATTTGTGTTTTTTGATGAATTGGTCCCTTTCCTCTAAGTTGTTAAATTTATGTGTATCATGATCTTCCCAATGTCATTCCTGATATTGATAATTTGTGTCTTCTCTCCTTTTTTCTTTGCCAGTCTTGCTAGAGGTTTATCATTTAAAAAAAAAAATCTTTTCAGGGAACCAGCTTTTGGTTTCATTGATTTTTCTCTATTGTTTTTCTCTTTTCAATTTCATTGACTCCTGCTCTTATGTATACTATGTCCTTCCTTGTGCTTGCTTTGGTTTTATTTTTTCTCTGCTTTTTGAAGGTTCCTGAGATGGGCTGATTTAGGTTTCAAAAAGATCACTGGCTGCCGAGGGAAAAATGGACACAGGCTCAAGATGATGGCGGGTGATAGCTGGGGAAGTGGAGAGAAGTGAGTGGATTCAGGAGGTGTTCTGGAAACTGAGATGACAGGAGTGTCTGATTACTTATGGGTGGGAGCAATTTGGGATAACCTTAAATTGTTGGTGTGAGTGGCTGGTTGGCTGGGCATGCCATTCATTGAGTTGGGGACACTGACAGGAGGTCACCCCTAGGAGGCAGAAAACAACAGCTCTGCTTTGGCCAAGTGAAGTGTGAGATGCCTAGGGGGCATCCACGGGGAGAGGGGTATCAAGCAAGAGGTTGATTTAAAAAGTTTGGAGTTCCAGGAAGACCCTGGGGCCATACTGAATTTCATGGATTCTCAGATGCCATTGGTTTGGAAGAAGTGCATTATCTTATGATCACTAAGAATGTTGCTAATTAAGCTATAGTGCACCATCAACTGTTACATGAATCCCAATGTCAGAGATGTTAAAGTGTAACAGTATGTGCATGTTAGAATTGGGGAAACTTGATGATTGAGAATCATAAGCATTTTGATGGTATTTAAAGCTATGGAACTGGAGGTGAACTTGGGGATGAATAGATGGAGAAGGGGTGCTGATCCCGGAACAGTCTGGGCCCCAGCCTCTGAGATAGGGCTAAGGAGATGAGAAGAAGCAGCCAGGTCAGAAGGAGCATCAAGAAAACCCAGTGTTCTGGGATGAGACTTTTGGGAGGGAGAGTGTGAGTCTTTCAATGCTTCTGGGTGGCCGACGGGATGAGGGCTGAGGAGTGACCATTGGATTTGGCAATGTGGAGTCACTGGGGACCTGGCAACTGCAGTTTTGGGGAGTGGTGAGGATGGAGGCTGAGATGGCGTGGGTGGAGGAGAAAAACGAGAGGTGAGGAAATGAAGATCCGAAGGATAGAAAACTCTTTCAAGAAGTTTTGCTGTGAAGGAAGCAAGAAATGGGGCTTGGGGGACTTCCCTGGTGGTCCAGTGGCTAGGACTCCGTGCTCCCAATGCAGGGGTCCTGGGTTCGATCCCTGGTCAGGGAACTGGAACCCATATGCCGCAACTGAAGACCCCACATGCCACAACTAAAAGATTCCTCATGCTGCAACTAAAAAAAAAAAAAAAAGATCCCGCATGCCGCAAGGAAGAGCCCACACGCGGCACCGAAGATCCTGTGTGCCACAAGTAAGATGCAGCGCAGCCAAATAAATAAATATTAAAAAAAGAAGAAATGGGAAAGAGGGGATATAGGTATACATATTGCTGATTCACTTTGCTATAGAGTAGAAACTAACACAGTATTGTAAAGCAACTATACTCCAATAAAAATTTTTTTTAAAATGGGGCTTGGTAGCTGGAGGGGAGTAAGAGGTCCAGGGAGGTGTTTTTTTTGTGTGCTTTTAAGGTAGGAGATACAGGAGCATGTTTGTAAACTGCCAGCAATGACCTGGGAGAGAGGGGAGGCGGCTGGTGAAGGCGAGCAGAGGATGGCTATAGGAGCAAAGCTGCCCGGGGGGTGGGGGTGGGTGGCGGTGGGGGGAGGTGGGGGAGTGAGGGGTTGGGGGGAGTTAAGGGGTGTGAGAGGAGTGGGGGGTGGACCCGGAAGGGAGGGGGAGGGCCTTGTCAGGGCAGCACTAGGAGAGAACGCCGGGGTGGGGGGCACCCATCACCCATGCGGGTCCAACCATGTGACACCCAGACGGTCTGATTTCGGGGCTGATTCTTTCCACCCATCCATGAACACCTCAAAGGCAGGACCACAGTGTCCTCATCCCAGAGCCTGGGCACATTAAGCTGCTTAACAAATGTTCATTAAAGAAACGTATCCATCCTCTTGTTGAATGAAAAAAAAAAATTGTAATACAACTGTGTCCCGTTTGGATTTTCCCATTCCATGATTTTTTTATATTGGGTTTTTGGTGTGTGTGTGTGTGTGTGTGTGTGTGTGTGTGTGTGTCTGTCTGTCTGTCTGTCTGTCTGTCTGTGTGTATGTAGGTGAGGGTGGCACCCAAACCTACTGTTCACATACAAACATGAGCCCCAGAGGATGGTGCCCGGCGCCCAGTCAGTCCAAGCTGGTGTGGAGCGGGGTCCTGCCGGGCCGGGTCTGGTCTCAGGACCTGCAGCTCTGACTCGAGTTTCTCAGATCATGCGTTTGGTCTGTTTAGCTGTTTGTTTGGTACTGAATGAGCACTTAAGCGCCAGGCACTAGTGTGCAAAAAGATCACGGCCCCTCCCTCTCAGAGTTGGGGGTGGCGAGTGGAGGGAGGGACATGTCAATCAAAGACTCACAGCTATGCGGGGGCGGAGGGTGTCCTGCTATAAGACCTGGTTCTGGGGTTTCCCTGGGGGGCATTTGAGCTGCGATCTGGGGGATTTCGCTAGGGGAGGGGGTGCAGGTCAGGTAAAGGGAACAGCCGGGGCAGGGGAGCGGGGTGGGGGGGGAGTCCCTTCCCTGCTGGCTTCTCCTCCTGGCTTGTAGTGAGGGGCTGGACCGGGACACTTCCCTGTGAGGGGCCTTCAGAACCAGTGGAGAGGACTAGGGGTGCTGCCCCTCCCTGTGCCTCAGTTTCCCTTTCTGGGAAATGGGGATAAACGCCCCCGTCTTGCTCTGGGGTGGAAATCACAGCCCTGGCTGTGCCTGGTTCACTGCAGCAGGATGTCGCACGTTTCGTCGCTGCCCTTCTGCCCTCTCGAGCCCCCGCTCAGCTGCTGGAGGGGGTGGGCCCCAGGGCCAGACAGATTTGGAAGGAGGAGCCCCAGGGCCTCGGGGGTTAAGTTTTCCTCGGCCTGGCTCTCCTGCCCTCGGCTCTCTCCCTGGCCCCTCCGAGCTCTTTGATGGCATTAGAGCCAACCTTTTCCAGATGTGCTGAGCCGAGGGGTTTGCCGGAACTTCATCTGCCTCCGCCAGACGGCCCCCTGCCAGGCCGCCTCCCCCCCTCTGGTTGGGTTGCCTGCCGCCCTCAAGGCCACATGAAGTCCTGGACTTAGTGCTTTCTTAAAACGTGGCCTGCTTTCCTGCCCCTCCTCGGCCAGCCTGTGTGGTTCGAGAAGCCCACGATGTGTCCACCTCCCCCCCGACTGGACCGTGGTCTTGGGCTTGAGTGGGAGCGGCGGCCTGGGCGGGGGACACTGCCCTCTGGGCCTTCTGTCCCTTCCGTCCGCACTTGGGAAGGACTAGCTTGGACTGTGGGGCGGCCAGAGCCTGGAGGACCCTGCCGGCTGCCGCAGAACTGCGGTGGGACAGCCCATCCCCCTCCCCGCCGGCCCGCTGCTATTAATCAAGAGATTAATAATCTCCTGCCTCCCTTTCTGAAACCCCCACTCCCGTTTCCTGTTGAGTCTCCAGTCTGTCTCGGTACCTCCCAGTCTGGTCCTCCTCGTGGTGGTCCCTGCTGAGGAAGTGGGGCCGGGGCAGGAGCCGGGCCCTGCAAGCTGCGGTGCCCAGTGAGGGAGGGAGGCCCCCCGCCTCCACCCGATGAGGTCTCTGCCCTGGCAGAGTCGTTCCCAGCAGGCAATGCCCAGACGATGGCCCTGTCCTGGCACCCACTGAAGGACCTCATGATGCTGTGGGGACATGGCCTTTGGATGCCAGAGAGCCATGGCCTGGGCTTACACACCTCCAGTGACGGGCATCTCACCCCTCCTGGAGCTCTTTCTTCATATTCCCTCTCACATGACCTTGTGCACCCAGGGCCACCTTTGAGGACACACAGGACTCATCTGCGCCCTATCTAGGGCAGTCACTGAGTGGCTGGAGGACTGCGGCCAGGACTCTCAGAGCACCTCATGACCGCTGTGCTCACTGGGAGGGTCCCGGGGGCGCTGCAGAGGGCAAGGCCCTCCTCTGACTCCTGGGAGGGGTCGGGGGGCAGCTTCGATGTGTTGTTGAGCGGGAGAGAACATGGGGCTCCCATCAGGAGGTCTGGTTCAGTCAAACCTCTGCTGCTTTATCACCTGGAATCTGACCCCCTCTTTGGCCTCAGTTTCCCCTCCATCAAGTGCGGCCATTCATCCCTGCTGGCCCCTCTTCCTCAGCCAGCAGCCTCCTGACTCACTTCCTCACCTCCCATCTCTCCTGTCCAATCCGGCTGCCATGCCAACACAGGTGGGCTCTTTCTTGAAAGCAGATCTGATCATGATGTTCCTCTGAGCCACGGTGCCTGGGTGGCTTCCCCATGGCCAGGAAAAGGGTGGTCTCCCCGTGGGTACACAAGGCTGTCTGTCGAGGGGTGGAAAGACTATATCAAGTCTTCTGTTTATTTTTTAATCTACAAAATAAAAGAGAAATTAAGCTCTACTGTTTTTTATACATGCAAAGATGGTAAATAATATGCGTATATATACATGTATAAATTAATAGACTCTCTTGCAGGCTCAGAAATATGTTACTGATCAGGAGCACCCCTGGATGCCTGGAGAGCATGGCCAGTCTCCACGGACGCAGTGCAGACTCCTTGCCTGCACTACAGGCTTTCACAGCCGCCCTGAATGCCCTGTCTGCCTGTCCAAGCACTCTGCCCCCCAGATGCACCAAACTTCACCCAAATTTCCTGGCTCTCCTGGTGCTGGTTGCCTCCTCACCTTTTTAGCTCAGCAGAGCTCCCTCAAGTGTCGCCTCGTGTGGGAAGTCTTTGCTGGGTCCTCCTGGTGGATGGAAGTGGCCATGCCCTGCTCCCTCTCCCTGCATCCATCAGTTTCCATGGATGTCATCCTGAGCTCCTCCAGAGAGCCACCCTGTCTTGGTTAGCATTACAGTTCCTGGCCTGGGACTCCATCTGGTACAAATTACTCAGCGATTGTTTTATTCATTCCACCAGTCTTTACTGAGCATGTATGACGTGCCAAACCCTGAACTAGGCCTGGGGTTAGTGGAGGAGACGGACATCAGACAAATGATCGCACAGGTGCGATCACCCTTATATACTTGGAAGGGTGATAAGTGTTTAGAAGTCAGGGTTCTATGACAGTGTAAATCGAAGGGACTCAGCCTGCAGTGGGGTGGGTGGAACTGAAGGGTGGGCTGATCAAGGAGGGCTTCTCAGAGGAGGCGACACTGGAGGCTGCATTGGAGTTAGTGGACATCTTGGGCAGAGGGAACAGTGGATGACAAGCCCTGATATAGGAAGGAGCTCTGGGGGTTCAGAAACTCAAAAGCCGATTGCTGCTGGAGTTCTGAGTAGCCTGGAGGGGGGGCGGCAAGCAGCGGGGCAGCCAAGGTGGACAGTAGTTAGAAGTCTACGTGGTCATACTAAGGATTTGGTTTTTGTCCTAAGATTGAAGAGAAGCCAGGAAGGGTGCATGGAGGAGATTTGTGCTTTGAAAACATCACTGGAGCCAGCTTCTGTGTATAGGCTGGAAGCTTGGGCACCAGTCAGGGGCCATTGCTGCTGTCTGGCAGGGTGATGAGGGAGGCTGGACTAGGGCGGGGTGGGGGAGAGCAGTGGGCAGGTAGGATCTACTTGGTGAGTGATCTCCCTGGACTCGTCGATGTGAGGCGCCAGAGAGGGGTAGGGTCAAGGTTTCCATGGATGTTTGTTGAGTGAATAACAACCCCCTGGAGAATATATGTCCCTGAATTTGCCGAGTGATAGTGAGGGAAGTCCCAGGATCTGCCCTACAGAGGGAACAAATACACAGAGATCAGAAGTCCCTAGAATTGGTCTGTCTTGGAAAAAAAAAAAAAAACAACCAGGGCTAGTGAGACACCAGACAGGAGACTCCACATTGTATCTGGAGAATTTCAGGGTAGCAAGGGATCTGTATGTTTTTGCATCTCAGCTCAGACTTCACAGGAGACTCAGAGAGGTAAGGACAGACTTTACAGGGGGTTCAGAGAGGCAGGACTTGCTCAACGGCTCACAGATGGGCAGAGATGTATTGGGATCAAGTGTTGGTGAGGATGTTTTAAACCATCCAGTCTACGATATTTTGATATGGCAGCCTGAGCAGACGAATACAAATACCCGGGGGTAAATTGAACAAAAGATAGCACACTGCTGAGAAAAAATTAAAGAAGACTTAAATAAATGGAAAATTATGCCATATGTATGGATAAGAAGACTCAAATTATTACGATGTCAATTCTCTACAAATTGATCTATAGATTCCATATCACCTTATCAAAATTATAGTGGGCTTTATTTTTGTAGAAATTGATAAGCCAATTAAAAAAGTCAATGGGAATGCAAAGGAACTAGGTGTCCAAGACAACCTTAAAGGAGAACAAGATTGGAGGACTTACATTACTGTATTTCAAGACTTACTATTAAGCTATATTAATTAAGACAGTATGGTTTTGGTGCAAGGATGGACAAACAGATCAATGGAACAGAACAGAGAGTCAAGAAATAGACTCATATTTAAACAATCATTTGATTTTCAACAAGGCACTAAATAATTTAATTTTAGTGGGAAAATTTAGGCCAAAAGAAGGTCTTTTCACTAAATTGTGCTGTAGCAAGTGGATATCCAAATGGAAAACAATGAACCTTGACTCCTACCCAGCAGATAGTAAAATTGTAAAAATGATAAATTGAACTTGATCAAAATTTACAACCTGATCATTAAAAATACACCTTTAAGGGACTTCCCTGGTGGCGCAGTGGATAAGACTCCACACTCCCAATTCAGGGGGCCCGGGTTCAATCCCTGGTCAGGGAACTAGATCCCACATGCATGCTGCAACTAAGAGTTTGCATGCCACAACTAAGAAACCCGCCTGCCACAACTAAGACCTGGTGAAAATAAATAAATATATACATACATACATAAATAAATTTTTTTTTAAAAACTGGTATCAAAAATACTTCCAAGTTAATAAAAAAAAATACACCTTTAAGAAAATGAAAAGGCAAGCCACATATTGGGAGAAAATATTCACAATACATATATCTGACAAAGGTCTCTCATGTATCTTACAAATCAATAAGAAAGACCCAAAACCCAATTTAAAAGTGGGCAAAAGACTTGAACAGGCACTTCACAAAAGGAGATATCTAACTGGCAAGCATGAAAAGGGGTTCAGCTTTAGTCAATAGGAATTGCAAGTTAAAACCATAATGAAAGAGTACTGCATACACCCTAGAATGACTAAAATGAAAATGATTGACAATATCAAATGTTGGCGAGGTTATAGAGCAACTGGAACTCATACACTGCTGCTGGGCGTGTGAACTTGGTTCATCCGGATAGGTTTGGGACAAGTGTTTGTAGCATCTGCTAAAGTTAAACATATAACCATCCTATGGCCCATCAATTTTATTTCTAGGTATATACCCTAGAGAAGTGAAAAAGTGTCCATGAAGACTTGTACGAAAACACTCATAGCGTCTTTATTCATCAAAGCTCAAAACTGGAAATAACCCAAATGTCCATGAACAGGAGAATAGACACATTGTGGTATATTTACATAATGGAATATTATTTAGCAATAAAAAGAAACAAAGGAGTGCTACACTTAACAGCATAGATGAATCTCACAGACATGATGGGTGAGTGAAAGAAGGCAGACACAAATGAGTGCATGCTGTAAGATTCCATTTATATAAAATTCTAGAATAGGCAAAGCTAGTATCTGGCGAGAAAAGTCAGAAGAATGGTTATGTCTGGGGGCTGGGTGATCAGTTTGGAAGGGGCACAAAAGGACTTTGGAGCAATGGGAATGTTGGTGTAAACATATTGAATAGATAAGAGTTCACTGAGCTAAACACTAGATTTATCTACAGATCTTCCTCGACTTAACGATGGGGTTACATTCGTGATAAACCCATTGCAAGTCGAAAATGCATTAAATACACCTACTGAACATTGTAGCTTAGCCTAGCCTGCCTTAAAGATGCTGAGAACACTTCCATTAACCTACAGTTGGGCAAACTCATCTAATACAAACCCTGTTTAATAGTAAAGTGTTGGCCATCTCATGTAATTTATTGAATACTGTACTAAAAGCGAAGAACAGAATGGAAGCGTACCCACTGTTATCGTACACAGCTGAAGGCACGTTGGGCCTGAAGAATGTTTGAAGCATTGAACTAAAATTAATTGCTGGATGATGGGGATGGTACAGCGACAAGATCATCAATTTCTCTCTCTTCAGATAAGGCTGGAGAATAGCTGGCAGAAGGCACTGCGGCATCGGCACTTGTTGATGGTTTAGCAGGCATAGTGTTCTTCGGGGAGATATCAAGTTTGGACTGTCCGGTTTGTTTCTTCTTTCCATTTTATATTTCTCTAGAGCAAGCAAGAACATCCTGTATCTGCCTGTCAGCTCTTGCGAATGTCTCATAATTGACGTCCATTTCTTCTAACATCCTTACACCACTGCTGATAGCAGCAAATGTCTCTGCCAGTTTCTTTGCTGTGAACTTTCCTGGTGCCTCAGGCATAACTTCTTCCTCTTTCCTTCCTTCTTTCTTCCTCCAGTTCGATCAGCTCCTCAGTGGAAAGTTCTTCAGCTTCAATACCAACAATCTCACGAGCATCCTCTTCGTCAATGTCCAATTCTAGCTGTTTCCCAAGCACTAATATCTTGGGACTATTTCATCCACAGCAGAATCTTAGTTAAAGCCTTTGAACGTGTTCACACATGTCTTTAAAACTTTCTTCTAAACGCTGTTCATGCATTGCCACGTGACTCCTTCCCATGAGGCGGCGATGGTCTGGGTAGCATTTAGAATGTTAAAAGCTTTCCAGAACTCTCAGAGTGTTCGGCCAGATCCCGTCTCTTCAACAGCCTGCACAGACCGTTGGTGTAAAGAGTGTGCTTTGAACGTAGCTGTGGCGCCTTGGTCCATGGGTTGAATGAGTGCAGTTGTGTTCGGTGGCAACTACACAACCTTGACATCAGGATGCGTGTCGCTGGTATGCTCTGGATGCCCTGGAGTGTTGTCCAAGGTCAGCAGACTCTTGAATGGGATGTTGTTTTGCCTTCAATATTCTCCTCTCTGAGGGATAAAACACTTCAAAAGCCAGGCTTCAAACAATGCTTACGTCATCCAGGCTTTCTTGTGATGGTGATAACAAACGGGAAGCGAATGCTTGCTCACATATCTGAATGCTCTAGGGCTCTCCGAGTGGTAGATTAGGAAAAACTTTAATTCGAACCCTGCAACATTTCTACCCCAAGGCAGCCTTACACGGTGTTCGAATGCCTTGAATCCTGGCATCGTCTTGGACTCTTGATGAATGTATGTACGCTCTGGCATATGCTTCCAGAACAAGCTCATTTCATCGACATTTAATATTTGTTCTGGCAAATATTTCTCATCCACAATTATCCTCTGAAGCTCTTCCTTAAAAACTTTGGCACCTTCAGTATTGGCACTTGCTGCCTCACCGCTGACTTTCACATTATGAAAATTATGCTGCCTTTTGAAGCATTGGAACCGGCCATAACTTGGGATAAACATTTGCATTATTTGTAGAATCATCAACACACTTTTTTAGTGTATGGAAAGACTTCTTGCCTTAGCCTGGATGGTCAGTAGGCTAAGTGGTATGAACTTCTGTACCTGGTCTTCCATCCACATGACAAGTTTTTTTTTTTTCTTTTTCTTTTCTTCTTATTTATTTATTTATTTGGCTGCACGGTGTGGCTTGCGGGATCTTAGTCCCCCCACAAGGGACTGAACCCGCACCCTCAGCAGTGAAAGCGCGGAGTCCTAACCACTGGACAACCAGGGAATTCCCAGACAACTTTTTTTTTTTTTCATGTCATCCGTCAGCCCAGCCCTTTTCTTCATGACGACAGTGAATTTAACCAATGCTGATGATTTCACTGCATCACTCATTTGCTTCTTATCCTTTAAGATGGTCAAGATCGTCAATTGCCAAAGTCCTAACTCACCTGCGACGGCTGCTACTGGCTTACCGCCTTCATGCTGGGCGGTTATCTTGAGTTTCATCTCAAGAGTAATTGCCCTCCTCTTCTTCTTCTCACCAGAAGCAGGAGACACAGATGGGCATTTTGTAGACACAGTGGGATGGGAAAACGCAAAACACAGTATCAAAAAAAATGCTGGCAACACAGTACCCTGTTGAGTATTGGTTGTTTACCCTTGTGATCGCAGGGCTGACTGGGAGCTTCCCATCATCACCAGAGAGTACCGTACCCCATATGGCTAGCCTGGGGAAAAGATCAAAATTCAAAATTCCAAGTATGGTCTGTATTGAATGCGTATCACTTTCGCACCATCGTGAAATCCAAAAAATTGTAAGTCAAACCATCATAAGTTGGGGACAATCTGTGTTTTACTGCATGTAAATTATATTTTAATTTAAAAAGAGAAAACAAATCCATTACAATGTGAGGAGTGAACTCAGCGCTTTCCTCCCTGGCACTGACCACCGCGCATGGCCACATTTTCACGAGTGTGATACAAGATTAGTGCCACCAGCTCTGGCAGAGTGGAGCTCGTGCTGCCTCCTTCATTCTTGTATCCCCAGTGCCCGGCACATGGCAGGCACCCCACACGTAAAACCAAGCTGTGTACAGGGTGTTGGGGGTACTGAGGAGGGAGCCTGTCAGCTCTGGCTGGGGGTGGGGGTGCTTCACAGAGAAGGGGATGTGGAGTCACACCCTGAAGCCTCTTGGGGATTTTTCTCAGCAGAGTAAAGAAGGAGAGGTGAGTAGGCAGAGGAGCCTGCATGTATGTGCAAAGGCCCAGAGGCAGGAAGAGCTGCTTGTTTGTACTGTGGTGGGAGGAGTGGCGGGGAGAAAGGTAGGCAGGGCCTTATTTGCTGACCTAAAGAGTGTGGTCTTAAGTCTATGGGAGCCATGGAAGGTTTTGAGAGAGGGCAGTCACAAAAGCAGATCTGCATTTTAGAAAGATCAGTGGGTTTGCAGACTGGAGCCCAGGGGAAGGGCTGGGAGTTCTTCATGGAGGGTGAAACGATGGGGACAGCCCATGAACACTTGCACCTGCCCTGGGCATTCAGGAGAGATCTGAGGGTCTGAGCCCTGGCCTGCTGGGCTGGGGAAGCAGCGCCACCTACTGGCTTGCCCTGCTCCTGGACTTCGCAGGCCACCAGGATGCTTCTGGTCCCGCAGTGGGACAGGCCAGCCCGTGGCCCTCAGAAGGAGGGGGCAGAAAGAGACCTTCTCTGGGGGATGAGCTCTCCCTCTGGTTCAGGGGCCTGAGATCAGTACCTTGTGCAGATGCAGGGAGGAACAATGTTCCCCTATACTGAACGAACACAAATTAGTATTACTAGGTTCTGCTAATTCTGCCTGGGTTTGGAACCAAGTTCTACCACCTTCTAGCAGTGTGACCTTGATAAAGTTACTGAAGCTCTCAGTGCCTCAGTTTCCTCATCTGTAAATTAGGAATAGTAATAGCATCCACCTGTCAGGGTTGTTATGAGTCAGCAAATGTAAAGCACTCAGAACGGTGCCTGATACGTGGTAAGTATGCAAAGCTCTTACTATAGCTATTATTATTTTATCACCATCATCACTCAGGGCACGAAGTGAGGAGTGCCTGGCGCCTCTGGAGGGCTCATGGGCTGCAGGCCGAGGGGCAGCCTATGGCACAGGGGGCCTGAGGGCAGCTGTGGCAGCTGGAGAAGGGCTGGCCCCCGTGGCTAAACAGCTCAGACTCTCTCCTGACCACAGTGGGGACAGGCGAAAGGTGCTGGCCAGGAAGAAAGGGGTCAGATCTGTGTTCCGCAAGTGCAGCAGCTACACGTCCCTTTCTGCGTCACACGTGCTCTCCCAGGGAGCCCCAGACCCAGCATCGCAGTCCTCAGCGGGCAGACCCGGAAACGGGCTCAGGGAGGTTAAGGAACGTGTGCAATTCACATCGTGAATCAGGGGCAGGGCCCTAAACTCTCAGCTTATGCCCCCACAGCCCGGGGCTCCATCTCCTCCATGGTGCAGTGGTTATGGGAGGGATTCCATAGCTTTTCTGGTCCCTCTCAGCCAGAGCAACAATCTTCTTTCAAGAATTAATTTTAAAACTGACTTTTTAAATTGAAATTAAAGCGTCTTCCCTTTCCCAGCTGGGCCAGTTCCTGGCTGGGAAATTTGCAGCAGGAAGAGGGTGTGAGCGTGTGTGCATGTGTGTGTGTGTGTGTGTGTGTGAGAGCATGTGTGTGAGCATGTGAGTGTACATGTGAGTGAGAAATCGTGTGTGTGTTTATCATACAGACAGTCTATTTGGACTCCTTGGACCCAGGCTCGCCTGCCCACTTATGTCCCCCCAGGCTCCTTCTATAAGGAGTGGTGACAATGACTGGTCCTCTGCCACCCCCCCACCCCCTCCCCAGTGGCCTATGCCAGCTGCTTCCTGCCGTGGATCTGAGAGTCCAAAGGCCTGCATTTGCTCTTGGGCACTTCTCCGTGCAGACTTCTGGCTCCTCACTCGAAAGTTCCAGCCCCTGGCTGCGCACTGCCAGCCCCTGCCCCCACCACCGCCCCCCCCCCGACCCCCCGCCGCTTCCCACTTAGAGCTCCAGAGGGAAGCTGGTTTGCCGGAATGTTTACGAAACATGAGTGAGAGGATTTTTTTTTTGAAAGAAAAATTAGTGTAGCAGGATTCTTCAGATTTAGTGCAGTATTTCTGAAATTCAAAACCTGACTTATGTATTTTCCTGTCAACAGTGCATCTCAAAACGTCACGCCTGCTGCCACCAATTAATTCATAATTTTCCCATTCACGATTAAGTTGCTTGGTGCCAGCAGATGCAAATTCTGTGAAGTCATGCAGTTTTGCTTTCAAAAGGAAGTTGTGCAGACTTTATCAAGCAGCCAAGTTATAATGATGCATGTAAATCGAATAATAAAGCCGAATTTTTGCCCCTCGTGAAAATCAGTCATATGTTTTTGTGTTTGTGTGTGTGTGTTCATTGAGGTATAAGTGATAGATAACATTGAATTAGTTTCAGGTGTGCAACATAGTGATTCGATATTTGTGTATGTTGTGAAATGATCACCACAAATAAGTCTAGTTAACATCTATCACCACAGGTAGTTACAAAAATTTTTTTTCTTGTAATGAGAACTTTCAAGATCTACTCTCAGCGATTTTCAAATATGCAATACAGTATTATTAACTATAGTTGCTGTGCTGTACGTTACATCCCATGACTTATTATAACTGGAAGTTTGTGCCTTTTGACCACCTTCACCCATTTTGCACTGCTCCGTATCCACCGTCCCCCCGCTTCTGGCAACCACCAGTCTGTTCTCTGTATCTATGAGCTTGGTTTGTTTTTAGATTCCACCTATAATGGAGATCATACAATATTTGTCCAAGGTCTTTCCATGTTGTCAAAAATGGCAAGATTTCATTCTTTTTTATGCTGAATAATATCCTAGTGTGTGTGTGTGCCACATTTTCTTTATCCACTCACCCATTGATGGATACTTTGGTTGCTTCCATATCTTGGCTATTGCAAATAATGCTGCAGTGCACATGGGGGTTCAGATATCTTTTTGAGTTAGTGTTTTCATTTCCTTTGGATAAACACCCAGAAGTGGATCTTATGGTAGTTTTATTTCTAACATTTTTTAGCAACTACCGTACTGTTTTCCGTGGTTTCCAATTTACATTCCCATCAACAGTGCATGAAGGTTCCCTTTTCTCCATATCCTCACCAACACTTATTTCTTGTCTTTTTGATAATAGCCATTCTAACAGGTGTGAGGTGATATCTGTTTGTGAGGTGTGGTTAGGTCATATATTTTATATTCACTATTCTTGGAGTTTCACAAAATAGTATCAAACTTATTTTCAAGAAAAATTTCAAAATTGTGTGAAAATTTACCATGGAATCCCACAGCAGTTTGCAGGAGCATTTTGTTGCTGCAAGGGCCCCACTACTGAATTGCAAGTTTTCACTGAAGTGTCTCTCTCTCATCTATCAGGCTGGGATTTTCTCAAGGATGGGACTCCGTTTTATTAATCTGTGACCACAGTATTGCATGTAGTTGATGCTCAATAAATATTCATGGGGGACTTCCCTGGCAGTCCAGTGGTTAAGACTCCATGCTTCTACCGCAGGGGGCATGGGTTCAGTCCCTGGTTGGGGAACTAAGATCCCACATGCCACGGGGCGCAGCCAAAAAAAATACGTATATATATTCATTGGATGAATCAACCAAAAGAAATAATGATTGGGAAAAAGGTTCGAGTTAAGTGACTTGTGGGTGGTTGGAAGTTGTACAGGTTCTAATGATATTTTTCTTTTCCTTATTCATTATCTTGGGCTGCCTTAACAAAATATCATGGACCAGATGGCTGCAATACAGAAATTTATTTTCTCAGCCAGCCACCTCTCTGTGTCCTCACATGGCCTTTGTTCAGTGTGTGCATGTACGCAGAGAGAGATCTCTGTCTGTCCTCCTCTTCTTAAAAGGCCACCAATCTTATTGGATTAGGGCCCCACCCCTCTGACCTCATTTAACCTAATTACCTCTTCAGAGCCTATGCTTAAGTACAGTCACATTGTGGGTGTTAGGGCTTCAACATATGATTTCTGGGAGACACAATTCAGTCTGTAGCAGTCATTTCCCCACCCTAGGGGGCCACCCTTGGAGACTTGTGGGAAGGCAGAGCTGGAAGGGACTTTACAATGCACCCGACACAGAGAGGGGTGGTCACTTGCCCAGGGCCGCATAGCCTGTGGGAACAGAGCTAGGATGATGGGCTCTACTGCCTGGGGGGCTCCCAGAGCCCTAGGCTGGGTGGTTTCAGCAGGAGTGGGATCTGGGGTGGGCGGGTAGGTGCTCACACTGTCCTGACTCTGCCCTTGTGTTAGTTACAGGACTCTGATCAGACCCACGTACAGAGTGTCCTACCGCACGGTGACGGCGCTGGAGTGGAGGTGCTGCCCTGGCTTTACCGGGAGCAACTGTGACGAGGGTGAGTCTGCCGGGGGCAGGGGGCAAGAGGAGGGGGTACTGGCCGGGCCGAGCTTCAGAGTCTACGGATGCTCCTCCCTCCCCTGCCCTCCTTCTGCGAGCAGCTCTCCTTTCTTCCACATTCCTTCCTTCTTTTTCCTAAGCATCTCTGAACCAAATGCTCGGGACTGGCCAAACGGGGGTGAGCCCGGCACCCTGCCTGTAGGCACAGAGGTGGGGTCCCGTGTGCACTGCTTGGGCCAGGCATGAAGGAGAATCGTAAGCCCTGGCCTGGGGAGGAGATTCAATGTACAGCCTATTTCTTCTGCTCTGGCTCTGACTTACCCCAGAGCTGGGGCAGGCAGAGCTGGATATCTGGGCTATGAGCAAATGCAGATGAGGAGCCAGGAGCCTTGAAGCCACGCTGGTTGTAGAATAAGGCAGATGGACCTGGTGGGCGGCAGCAGCAGGAAGGCCTCACCCTGCTGCCCTGGCCCTGTTGCTGGGCAGGTGCCCAGAGGGAGGAGGGGAGGTCGGGACCCAGAGCCGCAGCCTTCCTTCTGAGCCCCGGAGCCAGGCTCAGTCTGGCACTGGAGCTTGATGGGCCCAGAGAGCAGCGCTCAGGTGGGATTCAGAGACAGCGACAGAACCCATCCCCGCAGCACTCACATCCAGGGACAGTGGGTCCTGCCTGACAAACAGGTTTGCAGCCCACCTGGTTTTCCAGAAGAGCTGGGCAGTCCCAAGGCTCAGGGGTCAGTTTTGAATTTGGAAACAGTAGTTCTCCTCAACCTCGACTTTCTGACAAAATGATCCTCTCTTATCTTTTTTTATTACCTAACTTACTGATTTTAGTTATATGTATATTTAAAATATAAGTACTCTATATGTGTATGCTTTTATTGTAAACTGCCTAAAAGTCTTTGGATTACAAATAATAGCCTAAGAACAGGAAGAGCAGTAATAATAATGATGCTGATGGTTCAGTGAGCCTGTGGCCCAAAGCTGGGCTGAAGGAAGGGGTTGGGATGTGGAAGAGTCCAGTGGTACCTCCTTTACTGGTTTGTGAGCCTGATTCTGGGAAGGGAGGTGGACAGCCTCAGGGGCTGGCCCATACTTGGGGGGCACAGGACTGCCTGGGCCTTTCTTTGGGGAGAAACAGAAGGGACGACAGGTGTGAGGGGCTGAGGGGAGGCCTGGCTCCCCCAGGTGAAGGCGTGGGTGGCAGGACTTTGTGCTTTATGTGTTGAATGACCACTGCTCACACTGGGTCCGTTGTCGAGGCCAGAGGCCCTCAGAACCAGGATTTGGACCATGGTTGTGGGAGAGACCTCTGGTCCCTCCAACAGAGTAGAGCAGACCTGTCCTCTGGATTCTGCGAGGGGCTGGGGAGACAGGGCATTCAAGGGCAGTGACTGATTTACCCTGAAGTAACTGACTCAGCGGTTTTCAGTGACCAATAAAATGAATACCGTTGGCTCTACCCGATGAAGTACTGGCTTGCCATCAAGACCTCAACTTTAGAAGCCCTCCCTAAGCCTTAGGAAGGCTCCTGGGTCCTTCTTTCAGCTCCGGAGCCTCCGAGGGCCCCCCCACCCCCCGCCACCTCGTCATCGCCTCAGCCAACTGTAATCATGTGTCTTCACGTTGGCCTCCCCCCGCCCCTCGCCACCCCGCAGGGCTGTCCAGTTCCTCTAGGGGTAACTAAGCCGCACCCGAATGGGGCCCCTTCCTTCCTCTCTTGGAAACACTGCAGTGCTGGAGCGTATATGTTTTTCATCTCTCTTCATATTCTCTTCATTAGAGAAATGAATGAACCACAAGATGAAGTGTAAGTCTCAAAATGTGTGAGTCATAATTCTCACACAAGTGGCTTGTGAGCGTGCGTTGTATTGAACTCATGGATTGTGGAACCAGCAACATGGCAAAGCTGATTCAAAAGAGATTAGAGAAACTGATAAATATGCAGATTGGGGTCCCCAAGACCACGCTTAGGTTGCTGCCCTGAACCAGAGCTCTTAGTGGGACTCAGCTGTGTATACACGGTGGCTTCCTGCATGGCTGAGATGTTTCTAGCCCCTCTGGTGGTTGAGCTGGCACAAGGGATGCCCCCAGAAATCACAGTGTTGGCATAAACTATCTGGCCCAAGGCTCCCAGACCCTCTTACCAGATAGGACATTTCAAGAGCTTAGAGATACCTCCCAGGGGCCAAGTGCAAAGGCCAGACCTCTCTTTGGGTTAGGTTAATCCTTTACTGATATGTGTGTGTGTGTGTGTGTGTGTGTGTGTGTGTGTGTGTGTGTGTGGATACACATATATATGAATATACACATATATAATGCATATATTTCATACATATGAAAATATAGGAACTATGATATATTTTAAATATATATGAAATAAGAACCTGAAATAAAATCACTACGTTAGAGCCTACAGGACAATAAAAACAAAACCTTTGGGGTTATCCTCTCTACTGAGCAGAAATTGTTTACATATCCCCAGTTTTGTACAAGTTAACATCCAACTTTGCAGAACCTGGGTTGTAATCCACAGTGAATGGAAAGTAAACAAGGTGAGCTTCCCCCAGGATGTCCCATGGCCCTTGGGTGGGCTCCTTAGAGAATGCTGTAGCGTGACATTAAAAGGTTAGGCCATCACCTTTTTGCCCACGTCCATGTTTTGGGTAATTCTTGCAGACCGAATGGACGAAGCACAGCATTTGGCGAGCAGCAGACCTGGCATGTGTGGGGGGCAATCCTTGTCCTCAGGGAGGTTCTGCCCATCAGGACAGGAGTAGGTTCAAGCAGGGCTGGGGGCCCATCCTTCCTGGGAGAGGAGATGTAACTGTGAGCTGGTCAAATGCCCCCAAAGGTGCCCGCCCTTGAGAGCTTAGCACCTCACCTCCAGAAGAAAGCTCTGACCTGGTAGACCACAGGGATATGGATTATCAATGCACTCACCCGAAACGTCTGGGCGTCCTGAGCTAATTATTAAGGGGTGTCGGCACCACTCCAGACACTGTCAGCCTCAGAGTCTCTGCCAGCCCCTCCCTGGTGGAGGAACCTTCCAGATTCGCCCACTTCGATGAGGGATGCGTGTTCATCTTAGGGCATGGGATGAGGCTTGCCTCTTTCAGGGAGTGTCAGGGTTGAGCAGCCCCTTCCCAGCTCTGAGCACGAGGGTCCTGGGAACCCTGCGGGGTTGAGGAATTCCTGGGAGCGTGAGGCCCTGGGCTGAGGTCGGGACTGGCTCCTGTAAGCCCCGGTAAAGACTTTGCATTCCCAAACATGAAACAGTAATGACAGAAGACAAAATCAAGGCGGTGTCCGTGACTTCAGACACATTCCTGAGATGGTTGTGGAGGGGTCTGGACCATGAACTCCCACTCGGTTCCCAGTCCAGCCTCTCTGGAAAGCCAGCAGGTCAGAGGTGCCCTCCTCTGTGGTTTTGCTTTGGTTCAGATGAGATTCCCCAGGAGAAGCATCTTTCTCTGCTGTGTCTGGCTTTCCTTCCAAGCTGTCAGGTCTCTGGTCTTAGGACTTGGGGCTGGGACTGCCTGGAGGTAGGTGGCCCCTGCCTCCCAGGTGGCCTGTCTCTGGGCCTGCTTCCCCCCTGCTGGGTCTCCCCATCCCTTTCCTCCCTGGACACCCCAGGAGTGCTGGCCCGAGGCTTGGGGATACTTTCCTCCATAGATAAGTCTATATACAGTTGATCCTAATTATTTGAGGATTCTGTATTTGTGAATTTGGCCTACTTGCTAAAATTTATTTGTTACCCCCCCCCCCAAATCAATGACCACTTTTGTGGTCATTCACAGCTATGTGCAGAGTGACAGAAAATTTGAGTCGCCTAACACGTGTGTTACCAGCTGAGGTTGAACAAGGTGACCCTCTGCTTCCTCGTTCCAGTTCTCACGCAAACAAGTGTCCTTTTCATGGTCTGTTTAGTGCCGTGTTTTTCGCATTTTTGTGCCCCCCCCCTTTTTTTGTGACAATTCCCTTGTCTAAAATGTCCCCAAGCATAGTGCTGTCCAGTGTTCTTAAGTGCAAAAAGACTATGATGTGCCTTCCTGAGAAAATACGTGCGTTAAGTAAGCTTTGTTCGGCATGAGTTATAGTGCTGTTGGCTGTGAGTTCAATGTTAGTGAATCTACTATATATATTCAATAAGATGTCTTTAGATAAAAGCCCACATAGAACAAGGTTATGTATTGATTAGCTGACGAAAATGTTGTGACCCAGACGCTCACAGGAACCAAATCCTGTATTTCCCCCATGAGTGATGGTTGAGTATTCACTAATTCAGAGTTCTGGGGACTTTATGAAATGTAACTACCATGAATAAGGAGAATTAACTGTATCTGGGGATCTATAACATCTACCTAGAAATATTTTTTTTCTTATTACAAAAGCAAGTACGTGTTCTGTGTAGAAAAAGTGAAAACATCCAGAATTATACCTCTTAAGGTAACCTCCAGTCTCACTTTGGTGAAAAGCCTCCAGACCTTTTTCTGTGCTTACATGTCCGTTGTACTCTACATGCTGTTTGATAACTTTCTTTTTCACATAAGTTGTCATGAACATCTCTCCTTGTCAATTGGTTGCTTTCTCTCGTATCAATTTCAGTGGTGTGGAGTTTGGGTATACACTTTATTAACTATCCCCCACTAAAAGATATTTAAGTTGTTTCCATTTTAAAAATTGCTGTAAACATCTTTTTTTTTTTAACTGAGGTAAAATTCACATATACAGAGTACACCAATTTTAAGTGTACAATTTGATGAGTTTTGATAAACGCATACATGTTTCCATCACCTCCCAGAAAGTTCCCCCCACTTAGCAACCTCTGTTCTGATTTCTGTCATCAGAGATCAGTTTTACCTATTCTTGAACCTCATGTAAATGGAACCATACAATATATACTCTTGTGTATAGTTTCTTTCACTTAGCATAATGCTTTTGAGATTTATTCATGTTGTTACATGTGTATCAGTAGTTTATTTTTGTTACTAAGTATTGTTCCATTGCATAAATAACCACAATTTTATTCACCCATTCTCCTGTGGATAGATGTTTGAGATATTTCTAGTTTTAGCCTTTAAGAATAAAGCTTCTGTGAACATTCTTGTATATGTCTTTCTATCAATATGTATGTTTTTACTTCCCTTGGGTAAATCCCTAGGAGTGGAATTGCTTGGTTGTGGTGTATGTTTAACTTTATAAGAAAGAGCCAAGCTGTTTTCTAAAGTGGTTTTACCATGTTACACTCCTATTAGCAAAGTATATTCTAATTGCTCCATATCCTTGTCAACATTTGGTGTTGTCAGCCTTTAATTTTAGTCATTCTAGTGGGTATGAAATGCTTTCTCATTGTGATTTTAATTTGCTCTTCCCTGTTGACTTATGATGTTGAGCATCTTTTTGTATGCCTAACTGATGTGCTTACTAGCCATTTGTATATCTTCTTTTGTGAAGAGTCTTTTCAAGACTTTTGCCTATTTTTAACTGAGTTGTTTAATTTTAATAAGAAACAGCCAAATTGTTTTCCAAAGAGATGTTAACGTTCTATACTCTCACAAGCAAAGTGTTCCAATTGTTCCACATTCTTGCTAAGATTTGATGTTATTAGTCTTTTTAAATTTAGCTGTTCCAGTAAGAATGGAATGGTATGTAATTGTAATTTCTTCTTTTTTAAGACTGTTTTGACCACTCTAGTTCTTTTGCATTTCCATAAAAATTTTACAGTCCTTTTATCAATGTCTACCAAAAAAAAGTCTATTGGAATTGGGATTAGGATTGTGATGAATTTGCAGACCAGTTTGGGGAGAATGGAGGTCTTAATAGTGAATCTTCTGATTCATGATCATGGTATAGCTCTCCATTCATATAAAGCTTTAATTTTTCTCAGCAATATTTTGTAGTTTTCACAGTGGAGGGCTTGCTTGTCTTTTATTAAATGTATTTCTAAGTATTTCATATTTTTAGTGCCTCTAAAAAATGGGATTGCTTTAAAATTTTTCATATTATAATCATTTTGCTGTTACTATATAGAAATATATTTGATTTTTGAATAGTGACCTTGTGTCTGAAAACCATGCTAAATCCATTTATTAGTTCTAGCAGCTTATTTATTGATTTGTTTGGATTTTCTAAATAAACTATCATGTCTTCTGTGAATAAAAACATTTTTGCTTTTTCCTTTCAAATATTTTGCCTTTTATTTCTTTTTCTTGCCTTATTGGACTGGCTAGAACTTCTAGTAAAATGTTTAATAGAAGTGGTGAGAACAGATATACTTGCTTTGTTCCTTATCATAGGGGAGAAGTTCTCAATATTTCACAATTAATTATTAAGTATGTGATTAGCAGCAGATTTTTTATATATGCCATTTATCAGATGAGGACAGTCACTTCTAAGTTTGTTGAGAGTATTTATCAGGAATAGGTGTGAATCTTATCAAATGCTTTTTCTGTATCTATATTGAGATGATTATATTTTTATCCTTTATTATGTTAATGTGGCACATTGCATTGATTTGGAATACTAAACTAACTTTTTATTCCTGGGAATAACCTTATTATTACTGGGATAAACTTCTTTTGGATACATTATTCTTTTTTATATTTCCATGTTTGTTATTTATCTGTAATTTTCTTTCCTTCTAATGTCTATCAGTTTTTAATTATGAGGACTTAGCTGTTCTCATCAAAAGACTTGGGCATTTTTCCTCCTCTATTTTCTGAAATTTTTTTTGTTTTTAAAGATCATATTGCTTTTTCCTTAAGAGTTTAATTGAACTTTGAGTTCACAGTGAAACCATCTGGACCTGTAGTTTTCTTTGTGGGGAAGTTTTTGATAACAAATTCATTCTCTTTCATCTATATAGGGCCACACATGTTTTCTATTTCTTATTTTAATAATTATTTACACATTTTAAATCAACTTTATTGAAGTGTAATTTGCATACAACTCATTACATGTATTTAATTTACACACACCAGAAGTATACAGTTCAATAAGTTTTGACCCCATGAATGAATAATTTTCTACATAATTCTCTTTTCTCTGGTATTCCTCTCACCAAATTTGCCTCAGCCTCCCTGTACTCTGATTTCTCTCTCTCCATTTCAAAGAGATTGCCATGTTCTACCTAGTGTCACCCTCATGTGCTCCAGTGCAGAAAGTGCTTCCAGGAATTACCTTGTTTGTTTTCCTTCTCTCAGGAATCAGTGCTCATATTGTTCAATGTCTGTGTCAATGTTGTGGCATGTGAGCTCAGTAGTTGTGTCTCGCAGGCTCTAGAGCGCAGGCTCAGTAGTTGTGACTCATGGGTTTAGTTGCTCCGCGCCATGTGGGATCTTCCCAGACCAGGGCTCGAACCCGTGTCCCCTGCATTGGCAGACAGATTCTTAACCACCATGCCACCAGGGAAGTCCCTCATATGCTTTAAATATGAATATGTTATAAACTTTACAATTCAATATTATACTTTTTTACATTAAACAGTCAGATTACTATTTAAGAAGTGAAAAGAAGGAAAAATAGTCTTCTCTGTACTCCATAGTTATCATTTCCAGTGATCTTTATTTCTTCCTGGAACTCTGAGCCTTCATCCAGAATCCTTTTTCCTCAACCCCAAGAAGTTCTTTCAGCATTGCTTGTAGTACAGATCTGCTTGTAGTGAATTCTCTCGACTTAAAAAAAATTTTTAGTATCTATTTTGCCTTAATATTTATCTATCTATCATCTATCTATATTATATATATATCATAAAATACACATAACATAAAATTTACCATTTCAGCCATTTTAAAGTGTATAATTCAGTGGCATTAAATACATTCACAATGTTTTGCAACCATCATGCTATCTAGTTCCAGAATTTTTTATCATCCCAAAGGGAAACCCTACACCCATTAAGCAGTTATTTCTCATTCTCTCCTTCCCTTAGCCCTTGGCAACCACAAATCTGCTTTCTGTCTCTATTGATTTGCCTATTCTGGATATTTCATGTAAATGGAGTCATACAATATGTGACCTTTGTGTCTGGCTTCTTTTACTTAACATAATGTGGGGGTTTTTTGTTTTTACTTTTGGCTGTGTTGGGTCTTTGTTGTGGTGTGCAGGCTTCTTATAGTCATGGCTTCTCTTGTTGTGGAGCATGGGCTCTAGGCGCATGGGCTTCAGTAGTTGTGGCATGCAGGCTCAGTAGTTGTGGCATGCGGGCTCAGTAGTTGTGGCTCACAGGCTCTAGAGTGCAGGCTCAGTAGTTGTGGTGCATGGGCTTAGTTGCTCTGCGGCATGTGGGATCTTCCTGGGCCAGGGATCAACCCATGTCCCCTGCATTGGCAGGCAGATCCTTAACCACTGTGCCACCAGGGAAGCCCTTAACATAATGTTTTGAAGCTTCATCCAAGTTGTGGCATATATCTGAATAATGAATAGTATTCCATTATATGGATGCACTACTTTCGTTTATTCATTCATCAGTTGATGGACATTTAGGTTGTTTCCACCTTTTGGCTATTGTGATTAGTGCTGCTATGCACATTCATGTACAGGTTTTTGTTTGAACACCTGTTTTTGATTCTTTTTAGTATATACTTAGGATTGGGTTTTCTGAGTCATGTGGTAATTTTCTGTTTAACTTGCTGAGAGACTGCAAAACTGTTTTCATAGTGGCTGTACCATTTCACATTTCCGCCAGCAAAGTACAAGGGCTCCAGTTTCTACACATTATCTACAATACTTCATTTTCCATTAATTTTAAAATATTTTTATTGAGTTTATAATTGTGGATTGATTTTTTTTTTTCTTTCAGTTATTTTAAAGTTTGGTCATTCTATTGTCTTTTTGCATCCATTATTTCATGTGAGAATCTGCTGTCATATTGTTTCCACACTAAGATTGTTTCCTTTTCTCCTCTGGTTGTTTTAAGTTTTTTTTATCCTTGCCTTTCAGCAGTTTGGCTATGATGTTACCAAGTGGGATTTAAAAAATCCTGCTTGGGGTTGTTTGAGCATCTTGGATCTATAAGTCAATGTTTTTGACCAAATTCTGAAAATTTTGTCCATTTTTTCTTCAAATATATTTTTCTGCCCTATTCTCTCTGCTCCTCTTGAGATTCCATTTGCATACATGTTAGATTGCTTGATACTGTCATTGAGGATCTTTTTTCCCCTCTGTTCTTCAGATTGGATAATTTCTGTTGATCTGTCTTCAAGTTCATTGACTATTTCTTCTGACTTTTACAATCTTCTGTTAAGCCATCCAGTGAAATTTTCATTTCAGATATTATTCTTTTCAGTTCTAGAATGTCCTTGTGTGTGTATATGTGTGGTTTTTTGTTTTGTTTATATTTCCCTGATAAGATTTCTGCATATAATTTATTTTTTATCCAAGAATGTATATGTAATAGCTGCTTTTAGGTCCTTGTCTTCTATTTCCAACATCTGGGTCATCTTACGGTTTGTTTGTATTGACACTTTTCTCTCGACTTGGGTAGCATTTCCCCCTTTTTTCTTCTCGTCCTTCCTTCCTTCCTCTTTCTCTCTTTCCCTCTTTCTTCCTTTCTTCCTTCCTACCTACCTTCCATGTTAACAACTTTTGCTTGTAAACTGGACCCTTTGAATGATATTTTGTAGAGATTCTGGTTTCTTGGGAGAGTGCTGATTTTTGTTGTAGCAAGCAGTTAAATCACTATACATTTGTGAAGGCTTGGTTTTTATACTTTATTGAGGTGGATATGTAAATCTCTTAGATCTGGGATATAGCTTTTTCACCTAAGGCATAGCCTTTCTCTGGTTTCAAAGGCAAGCTTAGTAAGGTGTTAACTAAGCCCCTTAACTTGGAGAGACTCAAGCTCTAAATCACCTTCCTTTTATTGGGTAGCAGCTGATATATCAGCTCAGCTTTTGTAGCCTTCCCACTGTTGTTTTCTGCTGAGCTCACTGGAATCTCCGCTACACATGCACAGTTCAGGGATCAGCCAAGGATTTCAGGGTAGTTTGTACACAGAGTTTGAGGCTCTCTGCTCTATGTTGTTCCTCCCTAATTAGATTTCTTCCCCCAGTTTCCAGGTCCTCTGGCAGCCTTAAGACTAAACAACTGTAGTTTTTGATTTGAGTTTTGGCCACCCTGCACTGCTTGAATTGGGGTGTGCCCTTGGGGGAAAAGCCATGTAATGTAGAATTCACTCGGTGCTATTCCCTTTTTTGCAAGGGTTGAATTCCCACCAGTTTCTACTGGCTTTTTGTTGCTCTCTAGTGCCTTCAAATAGTTGTTTAAAATTTCTTATCTAGAGTTTGTTATTTTTATCTAAAGTGGAATTAGTCTGACACAAGCTACTCTTTCCTTACTGGCACTGGAACTCTGCGACCATCTTTTTAGTTAAATCTTTGTCCACACCTTTAATGATTTCCTTAGGATAAATTCCTAAGCAGAATTATTGGGTCAAGGAGCATACACACCATGTCAAGGTTTTTGAATCATACTGCTAAATTAGTCCCTAGAAAGGTTGCTGATTACACTGCTGTGGACAGATTGAGAAATTCTAGAGGATAATTTCCCATTGTGGTACCTGACACAGTGCCTGGCACTTAGGGTCTGTAAAGGCTGTTGACTGACTCTGAATCTGGAACATGATTTTTGCCAGTCCTGATCAAAGGAGTCAGCATTAAGCATGGGATACAGTACCATTACTTCATCACTAAAACTAATTTTAAAAGTGTTCCTTAAGTCACATTCCACCTGTAGATGTCCCTCCAGTGAGTTCAACTGGCTGGCAGCAGAAGTGACACCAACACCTTTACCAACATCATATAATCACGTCAGTATTCCTCACCTCTGAGATGGTATTTTATACTTTCAAAAGGGCCTTCAGTCACGTTATTCTGTATTTCCACAGTATAGATGCCGCTATATACTGTCTGTTTCCACCCCCCCAAATTCATATGTTGAAACCTATTCCTCAAAATATAGGTATATTAGGGACCTGTGGGAGGTAATTAGGTCATGAGGGTGGAGCCCTTATGAATGTGGTTAGTGACCTTGTAAAAGAGACCCAAGAGGGCTCCCTCACCCCTTCTGCCATGTGAGGACACTTGAAGAAGACAGACACCTGTGAACCAGGAACTTGGCCAAGTTCATCCAGCTGAGAAGTGGCTGATGCAGAATTGGAACCTGGGTCTCTTGCTCCTGATTAAATGATCCTTACTCTTAGTTACCTGCGACCTTTAAGGTCTTGGGGAATCCCACTCAAATTTGCCCCAGCACAAAGGACAGGTCAGCTGGCTCCTTCATGCAGTACCTGCTGTGGCCTGGTCCCTGGTGTTTTAAAGGCCAGATCTCATGTTGCTTTGGTGTCGTGGAGGAGCTTTGCCTCAAACTCATCAGGAGATGATAAGTTTCATTCAACTAGGGGATGTTTCCTCTGTGTGTGTGTGTGTGTGTGTGTGTGTGTGTGTGTGTGTGTGAGCTGGAGTCCTGGCCAGGACAGGAAATGAATCCTCTGGGCCTCCATATGGGCAAGGGCAGGCCTGGGGCGAGGTGGCTCAGCCAGTGCATCCAAGCACTGAACTGATTGATTTGAGTCCAAGACGATGCTGACATTTCACCCCTGGCTCGAGCTCTGTATATGAGTGTGTTTGTGTTTTGAATGGCTGAGGGTTCAAAGCCAGAAGGAGTTCTCTTGGGAGGAGGCTGTAGCCTCCTGGCCAATCTGCAGAGCTCAGCATTTTAGGGAAATGATGTTCAGTGAATCTGATGATGTTTCTGAGACTTGCTACCATGGCTGCCACTAAAGGGTGGGACAAGCCAGTAGAACCATATATTCAAATTAGCCTGGAGGTTCCAGGCACTGTGCAAGATGCTTGGGTCACATTGATGAAAAGGAGACCTCAGGAGCTCCCAGATGGGGGTCGTGTATGTGTTGCCGGGTGCTGAGGATAGAGGGTGAGCAGATAATCTGGTCAAAAAAAAGGCTTTGCTAAAGACTTGTTAGAGGTGTTCTGGGACCCACCCGAGGTCGGAATTGGGGCGGGGGCCATCTTCCTCCAGCTCAAGACCTTACCCTCTGGGTCCAACTCAGCTCACTTTCTCAGGTCTGCACTCCCCTGGGCATCCCTTAGTTCCTGTAGGTTCCATCTTTCTCACTCACTGGTTTCTTCCCGTCAGCACATAAAGCATCTCCCATCTTTACGAAAACGATCTTATTGAATCTGCATCACCCTTTACCCACCATCCCATCTCGGGCTTCCTTTCTTGGCCAAGCTTCTTGGAAGAATTGGCTTCCCTGCCTTCCCCGACTTGGCTTTCTTGCTTCCAGGGTCTTCTGCAACCTGCAAGGTAAAACCTCTGCTCCACTTACCACTCAGAGAGTCTTTTCACTGAGTGACCGGTCACTGGCCGGGAGCTGGAATGCAATACATTTCTTGAATGAATGAATGATTACAAAGGCCGTTTTCATGGGTGTGAGATATGAGGTTCAGATGGTGGATGGATGATTCTCCCCATTGTAGAGACGAGTAACTGAGGCTTAGAGAAATGTTGATATTATTTATGTGAGGCCCTTCTGGAGCCCATGGGGGAGCTGGAGACTGAGTGATGGGAAGAAGAAAGTACCATCACCACTGACCGCTCTCTGGCTGGCTGAGCTGGGAGGACCACTAGGGCGCTGACCATTCAACCGCTTATAACACCTGCCTCTTTTCTGGCATCTTTGGTAGACTTCCGGCCCTGACCTGATGTGGAGAATGGGCTGAGGGTCTGCTCCATTCAGCATCTGCTCTTGCTCTCCGCTTCAACAGACAGTGTGGCCTCACTGATGAGATTCCGGGCGCTTTGATACTCCATCCCAGCCTGGAGTGGTTCCAGACATCGAGATGGGTTTTGTTGTCAGGCAAGCATCTTTCGGCACCTCCCGTCATGCTGTGTGGGGCTGTAAATATCCACAGATGTCACCTGCCTTTTCTTTTTCTGGAAAGCGCTTGCATGGGGGCTAGCCCAGGTCGCTGGCGCATTGCTCAACTGCTGGGCTGTCTGCACATCCAGAGGGCTCTCAGCCCTCCCCGAGGCTGCTGCTTCTGCATCCACGGGCATTTCACAGGGCATGGCAGGGGCCACAGTGATGCCAAGGGAGATGATTGCTAAGCTCGTGAATTTTCTGAGACTCTCCTGGCCAGGGTTACACGACCTCCAGGGAAACCTAGACATTTCCTGTTGGCCACAGGGATCTGGCGTCTCTCCGGGGCAGAGGCTCCAGGTGTAAGACAAGGCTCTCCTGTCACTCCCTCTGATGTGCTGAACACAGGGAGGGAGATGGGGGCCTCTGCTGAGGTGGGCAGAGCCTGGGACAGTCAGGCTCTCTTGCTCTAGTCAACCACCTCTTTGAGAGGTGAGTATCGGCCAGTCCGGAGACTGGGGTCTGGACCACATAGACCCGGTGTGGGGTGAGATGCCAGGGAGCTGTGCATGGGCGAGAAGGGGGGGCCAGGCAGAGGGCAGCAGATGTGTGTTCTGCCCTCTGAGTGGCTGGGCCAAGGCAGCCTTTGTGGGGGAAACTGGGTCCCTCAATTAACATCTGAGGCTCCAGGGAGAACGTGTTCGTCCCCTAAGTGACGTGCTAGATGCCAGCGGGCTTCTTTCCAGAACACTCAGGAAGGGAGTGGAGGACTCTCTAGAACACAGCCTGCATGTTGGCAGGGAGAAGTTGGGGTGGGGTGGCGTGGTATTAGGAAAATAGGGGAAAACATAAAGAGAGGAGTAGTTACACTAATTCAGCAGATCAAGGAGCTGCATTTCTTCCTCCTCCTCCTGCTTCTCATTAGGATCCTCTCTGGGGCCAAGTCCACATGCTGGGGCTCAAGGTCACACACTTTGGCTTTGGGTGACTGCAGTAGTTGCCAGGGCCAATGCACTGGAGAGGACTGGGTTGGCCTGCTGCAGGGAAGCATTTCCAGAACCTTCCAAATGGGGCTGGGGTCCCAGGCAGTGAGCACATCACAGCCACGCTGTGGCCGGGAGAGGGGAAGGACCTTGGCCAATGGGCATCAGCCATAAGCTTATATGTGCGATGCTGCCCAGGCTGGGCAGAGCCAGTGGCTGGCAGAGGCTGTTGCTCCACCCCAGCCCCACCCTCAGGGTCTAGGGGTGACTGTTTGGGGCCTGCCTGTGCTTGGGCAGAAGCCTTGGCCTGTTATGGTGGATGGCGCTGTCTGGGCCCCACCCAGGGAGCACCTTCGACCTGGCAACTCCATCGTCTAAGTATCTATGCTCCTCCTCCTGGGACCTCCAGGACTGCGGTGTCATCAGCAG
This sequence comes from Balaenoptera acutorostrata, assembly GCF_949987535.1. Classification (NCBI taxonomy): domain Eukaryota; kingdom Metazoa; phylum Chordata; class Mammalia; order Artiodactyla; family Balaenopteridae; genus Balaenoptera; species Balaenoptera acutorostrata. The sequence continues at coordinate 7,793,765 of NC_080078.1, forward strand.
CTCCCCATACTCTTATTGGGGACCTCCGTGTCTCGACCCCAGGTGACACATGGGAGGGTGAGGGGAGGTCTGGACCCATCATGACAGTCCTAGAACTGGGGTATACTGAAGATTGGAGAACAGTGGTGTCCACAGGATGCGACTGAGCAAAGCAAACCATGAGCCCCATGCCTGAGCTGAGGAAGGGCTTACAGGGAGGATGTCCCACCGTGACCCATGATCTTAAAGAGTGACGCGGCTGTGAACCACCCTCTCCTTCCCCAGAAGAGTGGTCCAGACCTCTTAGATGGCAAGGACAGGCCATGATGGACAAACAGATGTGGGATCATTGGACTAGGCTTCCTCTGCCGAAGCCTGCTGCCAATCCTGACCCTCAGCTCAGTCTTTTCTAGAAAGAGGATGGAGGTGGGTGGCAGTCCAGCCCTTCTGAAGGCTGGACAGGACATTTTCTTACAGTTGATCCTAGTGTTGGGCAGAGAGGGCCCAGCTCTCAGGATGGGAAGTTGAGAGCATGGCGGGGCCTTCCTGGTGAGGAGGGGCTGGTGGGAGCTGAGTCTCCTGGAACCACAGAATCAGCTGTGTGTGCAAAGCACGTGCCAGAGCTGCGCAAGCCTGCGCTCTTGGTGCCTGACCGTAACCCTCACCAGCCATGTGGGAGTCATGGCAGGAGGTGGTGGGGATGCTGGAGTCCTGGCTGATGTCGCCAAGCTCACCCTTCCAACCTCCGCAGGCTGCGTCCAGGGTCCCTGGAGGGAGCACAAAGCAGCCCCATCAGGCACTGTTCTGTGAGGGTGGCTGGGCTGTCCTCCCCCAAGGAAGGATAGCGAGCCACCCTCTGGGCTGCCCAAGTGCCCCTTGGGGAATCTTGACCCACTTTACCTGTATGAGGTGACAGCACAGTTTGTATTCTCATGAACTCAATGACAGGCTCTTTGGATCTGCTTGTCTTAGCTCGGGCTGTTGTAACAGAATACCATAGACTGGGGTGCTTAAACCACAGACATTTGTTTTGCATAGTTCTGGAAGCTATGCAGTCCGAGATCAAGATACTGGCAGATTCGGTTCTCAGTGAAAGCTCTCTTCCTGGCCACCTTCTCGCTATGTCCCCACATGGTGGGGACGCAGGGAGAGGGAGAGAGCTCTCTGGTGTCTCTTCTTGTAAAGGCACTAATCCCATCATGGGGGCCCACCCCCAATATTTGCTTGGTGACATATCTATCCATCCCTCTATCCCTCTCTCCATCTTACTTTTTGGTACCTGGGTCCTCACGTCCTAGGTGGATGGGCTCAGAGAGGCAGCTTCTTTAACATCTCATCTGAATCCCACCCCGAGCCCGTGTCTACGTGTGAGCCCTGCTTCATATTTACAGTTTCCCATCATACAGTATCTGTCCCTCTCTCTTGCTGAGCAGACTCAGTTTCCCCAATCCTTTTCCAGATCACACAGGCCACCGTGGCCTCCATCCTTGCTGCCCTGTCTGGTTCTCCTGCCCCTGGGGACCATGGTGGATGAACTATACCAGGACCAGTGGGTGGAGCTTCAGTCTGATTTGCTTTATGGGCTCCATTTAAATATTTTTCTTCCAATGCCACGTGACCGACCAAGGCCTGATTGGGGTCCACTGGGAGCCCAGGAAGTTTCCCTCTGCACCATTTTAACAGAATTGCAGCCCCTGGGCCCCGGGCTGGGGGAGGGGAGGGGAGAACTCCAGCCCACGCAGACATCAGGAAGCACCTTGTGGTGATATAAGGCATCAGGCCCCTTCCCATGTAACCGGAAACCCATGGGCAGAGTGTGGTCATTTTACAAACAGGACAAGCAGAGTGGAGAACAAAGTCTCACCTCCCTGAGGAACCACACATGATCCCCTGGAGTGTGGAGTGAGCCAGGCCAGCTGGCCCAGAGTAAGGGCACCCTGGGCACCATGGGGCAACGGCTTTCCACCCATCTGGGAGGAAAGGAAGGGTTGGTCACCCTCCCCCTTCCTATGGTCCTGCTTTGCCCATGGTGGCTGTTTCCCAGTTAGAGCTCCCAGACAGGGGATCTAGGCTTGGCTCCCAGCACAATTCACATGCCCAGCACCGTGGAGCAATCAGTCTATCCCTGCAGAAAGATTCTGTATCCCTCATTCGCTTGGACGGTGGAAAGGCCACAGGCTTCAACCCAGACCAAGGGCTGAAATCCTGGCTCCACACAATCGCTCTGTAGGCAAGTCACTTCCTCTCTCTGAACCTCAGTTTCCTCATCTGTAAAGTGGGCACAATGATACTTGTCTTGCAGAATTATTAGTTCTATTGCACATCAAATGAGATGAATAAAAAGTACCTGATGGGCACAGGAGGCCCTTAATAAGTGGTTCTTGTTACTATTATTGTTCTCCCAACTTGCCCAGTGCTAGACATGATGCCAGAAATATGCATTGACTGATTATGGTGTCTTTCCCTTCCAAATACGGGTGCTTAGGGCTGAAATGGACCTTAAAATCTCTGTTCTTGTGCACACACGTGCGCGCACTTGCGTGTGTGTGTGGGGGGGGAGAGAGAGAGAGAGAGAAAGATTTGATTCAGTCTCTGCTGTTTTTGAACAGGACTGGGGGCTGAGTGCAGCATGAGAATTAGGCCCACAGTTTCCCAGGCACTAGGGGCCACAGAAGTGGGGTTCATTCAGCTGCCAGTGACTCTGAGCAGCCCCAACAGGGAGAGGGCATCAGGGGTCCCTGGTCCTGCTGGCGGTGCTGGGTGTCCTAGGCTGAAGGCCAGGTGAGTGATCTCACCTGCCGAGGTGCTGTTCTCCTTTGGGGAGTGGAAATTTACAGCCAGGGGCTGGGGTCCAACCAAATTCCCCTTCAAGGCAGCTGATCAACACCAAGGATGCTGGGAATGGAACCTGGGAGGTGGCAGGTGGTGTGGACAGAGCTTGGGGTGCAAGGCCAGAAGTTGTGACTATTCCTGGCCAGGCGACCTTTGTAAGTCACCTGCGCATCGGTTTCTCCCCTGGAAATGGTTGTTCTGCTGGGGAGGGGTGTAGCTTTGAGGTCTGCAAGCCTGCAGTTCTGGGCTCCCCTCAGCAGGAGCAAGGCTGTTGTAACAATGATGCCGAGCTCTGGTTATTGTAAACTTCCCACAGAACGAGGCATACCTTACCATGATGTCATGTCTAGACACCCAGGTCAGGTATAAATTATGGAGACAAAGTAGCATGTTCAGTGGTTAGACTGTAAAACTTTAACGAGAGATTTCTGTGACTCCAACATATGCTGGGAAACACTGTTCTTGGAGGAGGAGGAGGAGGAAAGGCGCTTTCTTCCCTTTTCACTTCCTCTCTGGCATCTGTGGGTGGCAGGCACCGCCTTTGGGGCAAGGCCCTTGGGACTCATGGAGACTCTGGTCCCAGGTGGCGGCTTCCTCCAGAGCAGGAAGTGACCGGCACTGGTTTCCGGAGACCTGGTAGCTGGAGCTCTGCCCTGCTGAGCTGGGTGGACCTTGGGCAAGTCCCAACTTCTCAGGGCCTCAGTTTCCTTATCTGTAAAATGGGAGCGGAAGAGAGAAGCTTCCTGCACGAACGTTTCCCCCTACCAGTCCTCTAGGGCCTGGCAAAGCAAAGCAGTAGACACGCATGTGGAGCAGAAGGAATGCCTTTTTGCATTTAAGACTTACCTCCTATGGCTTTGGTGATGAGAAATGTAGCAAGACAGAGGAACAGCTTGGGAGGCTGAAAAGTGCTGATGTGAGGGGGCCTGGCCCGGAAATCCTGGGGTCTCCTGTGAAAAAGCCTGAAAGTTATGCTGGTAGCAATTTAGGGGATATCTTTGTGGCATAGATGGACGCTGATGTGTTTTTGTTTTTCTTTCTGACACCAAATACATTGTTCCAACACCAATTCTCCAACTCCCTGACCACGACTGGGGGTTCAGCACTCCAATTCAGTTCTGATACCAACTACCTGGAGTTAGTGGATACCCCACAAGTTAAGGGCTCAGTCTCACAAGACTGCCCCCCCACTTCAGACGCCAGCTGCAGATGAGGTCCCCAGGCTATCTGCACTTCTGCCACCCTGCTGACTACAAATCTGTGGGTTCCCACGACACCCCCTCAAGTGTGATAATTCACTAGAATGACTCAGAGAACTCAGGAAAGCACTAGACTTACCATTACAGTTTTATCATAAAGGATACAACTCTGGAACAGCCAAATGGAACAGATGCACAGGGCGAGGGGTGGGGGGAAGGGTGCTGAGCTTCCATGGCCTCTCTGGGTCTACCACCCTCCCAGCACCTCTGTGTGTTCATCCATCCAGCTCTCCAAACCCCACCATCTAAGATCTTTATGGAAGTTCCATTACATAGGCACGATTGATTTAATCATTGGCAATTGGTGATTGAATTCAATCTCCAGCCCCTCCAGCCCAAATTTCCAACCTCCTAATCACGTGGTTGGCTCCCTTGGCTACCAGCCCCCAACCTGAAGTTATCTAGGGACCCAACAGGAGTCACCTCATTAGTATGAACTCAGGTGTGATTGAAAGGGGCTCCTTATGGATATCAAAAGATGCTCCCTTCACTCTGGAAATTCCAAGGGTTTTAGGAGCTTGGTGCCAGGAACTGGGGCCAGAGATCGAATATATACATTTTATAATACCGCAGACACGAGGGCCTTTGCAGCTGGGATTGACAATACTGAGGACGCCGAGGACGCCCACCTTGGGCCCTAGGTTTGAGACAGGGGAGGCCCTGGCGTCTGGCAATGACATTCCATGGTGCCAGAAGCCATGGGGCACAATACAGGGGTCTGTTCCCAGATGTTGTGTACCTGACAGCTTGAGGGCTCCGCTGCAGTCATGCATGTGGCAGAGGGATGGCCAAGCTTTGAACAGGGTGGCTAGCTTTGCGGGGCACTTGTGCCTTTGCTGTGTAGGTGGACCCATTCAATCATGGAAGGCATCGATGCCAGACAGTGGTACACTGCATGCGCTAAGGATACGGACTCTGCGATCCCTGTACATTTAGACCAGGGTCATGTTCATCACATGAAAATGTGATTGAACAGGGAAAATGTCCCCCAGGGGACCACAGAGCAGCTGGGATGAGGACAGCCTGTCCCTCAGCCAGCTGTTTCACCATCAAATCGCATTTATGAAGTGCCCACATATCTGAGGAGCCCATAAACACTGGAATCTATGGTGCAAACCCTCACTCCTTCCAGCTGAAGTGTTGCAGGGGGCGGAGGGGCCTCCCTGGGACCCTCAGGCTCTGCGGAGGGGGTGCATTTGGCCCTGGGTCCCCTGTTCCCATAAGAACCTCCTAAATGTTCTTTGTGGCCAAGCATTGCCTGGGCTGCCCCTCAGGAGAGGCTGCATTTCCTGACTTGGGGTTGGAATGTTCCAGAATCCCTGTGCCTCACTCTGCTTTGAACAGTTATTTATTGCCTGGGCCTCTCATTCAGCGCTTCTCTCCCAGTCTTGGGGTTTTCTCCTCCTGCCCCTCCCCCTTTCCTTCTTCCCCTCCTCCTCCTGTTTCTCTCAATTGCCTACATGTCCATCTTCCCAACTACTCTATGAGCTGCCTGGGGGTTGGGTCTTTCTCTGCTGCTTTTTGGTCTGCAAGGACACTACCCAAAGGAGGAAAAATGAGGTTTGGAGCCTCTCAGTCTACAGTCAAATCTGGCCCCAGTATTTCTTAGGTATGAAATTTTGGACAAGCAAATGATTGCCTAGAGCCTCACTTTCCCCAGCAATGAAATGGGAAAGTTAAGGCTTACTCTGCAGGAGTCTTAGGAGGTTCTAGAGGCTTCTGGAAGTGCCCAGCTCACTGCCCAGCTCCTGGGAGCACTCAACCGGTCCAGTGCCTGGCCCGAAAGAAGCAGGTGCTGCCTTGCACCTGGCCCTAGGGCACGATTTCCTTTTACCTTCCCCGTAACCCCATGGAACAGGCAGGCGTTGCCATGTTCTCATTTTACAGATGAGAAAGATGAGGCTAAGTGGTTAAGTGGGTAGATGAAGGCCACATGGTTAGTAAGTGATTGATCCTGGACCAGAAACCTGGTCTTGCCTTTGAACTGCTCCACACTCACTAAGGAGGAAATGAATGGATGAATGAATGATTACATACACGGTCACGCTATGGCTGCAGCTGGCTCTGCTTCCCCGGGCTGGGGGAGAAGGCCTGGGCAGGACGAAGAGAAGCAGGTGGCTGGCTGGTTGTTCTGGCATCAGGATAGGTCTCCAGAGGCCTCATTCAGAGACCAAGGGCCAGGTTGGATGTCCAGGCCACTGGATCACAAGGTGGACTCATGGACCAGGGCTGTTTGCATATATCATGTGCATCTGTGTCCTGTTTATAATGTGTGCGTGCGCCTAGTGTGTATGGGATGTGTACGGTGGCTATGCATATTGTCCGCGTATGCGTAACACTGGTGCAAGTGCATGCGTGTGTGAGGGGTGGTGTGCTGTCTATGCATGGTGGGTGCTTGTGATACGTGTGAGCATGTGAGGGGTGTGTATTTTGGCGAGCAGATTGTAAGGTATTTGTGTCTATGTGGTATGTGTGTGTAGTGAATTATGATGTGTGTAATGTCTGTGCACATGTGTGCATTAGTGTGTGAGGTTTATCTGTGTGTGGTGTGTGCAGATGTGTGGTGGGTGTGTAGTAAACCCTCCGTGATGTTCTCGTGGACTGGTTAGATTCCCCTGAGATAATATGTCTAATCTTGAACTTGGAGGGTGTCCGTCTGGCCACTTGCATACTGGGAGCTGAGGTGGGGAGGAGGGCTGGGGGGGAGGTTCTGACCCTCAGCCTGTAAACTTGCACTTAACCCGCAGGCTTTCTGTATGACTCCCTCACCCTCCATCACACCTGGGATTCTTCCATCACAAGATTCTGTTTTTTTCTCTCCAGAGAATAAGTCTCCAGTTTTATGCCTGAGTGGGTGTGAGGACCTAGAAACTTCTTCCTCCTTGAGACTTTGCACCTGTCCTATTTTTAGCACCTCCATATAGCTTCACTTTTCTGAGTACCTGATCCGCTGCCCTCTGGGGGAGGGAAACAAGCTTTTCTCAGCCTGTCCAACTGCTGACTCAGGACTCAACACCCTTGAGTCAGCAAGGGCAGCTCCCATTTGTCTATTTGTTTTGCAGTTTTCACATTTGCTGCAGTTGACTCCTCTCCTATTTTCTTTTCTTTTCTTTTTTTTTAAAATAAATTTTATTTATTTATTTTTAATTTTGGCTGTGTTGGGTCTTCATTGTTGTGCACAGGTTTTCTCTAGTTGTGGCGAGCGGGGGCTACTCTTCACTGTGGTGCGCGGGCCTCCCATTGCTGTGGCCTCTCTTGTTGCAGGGCATGGGCTCTAGGCACACGGGCTTTAGTAGTTGCAGCACATGGGCTCAGTAGTTGTGGCTCGCGGGCTCCAGAATGCAGGCTGAGTAGTTGTGGCACATGGGCTTAGTTGCTCCGCGGCATGTGGAATCTTCCCGGACCAGGGCTTGAACCCGTGTCCCCTGCATTGGCAGGCGGACTCTTAACTACTGTGCCACCAGGGAAGCCCCTCCTATTTTCTTTATCCTTGTCAATTTATATCTTTAAAAAACCCAAACCCCCAAAACTCTTTCTGTCACTTTAGTGGGGTTTCAGGAGAGTGTTGATAAACGTGTATCTGACATCTCTGCTGAAAACAGGTGAGCCAAGGAAATGGCATGTCCCTTTGTGGACGCATGTCACGACACAGGGCAACTTAGCTCAGTAACCCTTAGTACCTCTTACCATACGAATGGTCAAGTTAAACTCTTAATTTAAAAAATGTACATAAGAACTATTTCAAACTAACTAAAAAGTACATAAAACATCCCATAAGATACTTAGGTACCCACCACTGAGATTAAACAGTGGTCGTCAGCATCATCTCATATTTGCTTCAGAACATTTTTTTCTTTTTCTTTTTAAACTTTGAAATAATTCAGAACAGTGTCTTAAAGACATAAAATGTTAACAGGTATGGCTAAAGCCAGGTACAGCTGAAGCCCCACCCTCCATGCCTTTTCTATTTTTCCTTCCCAGACAAAACACTAACCTCAAGTTGGTGTGTGCCCTTCTCAGGCAAATTTCTATACTATTATTATATATATTTATATCTATAAAAATATATATGACTGTGTTTTAAAATTTGCATACGTGATGTTCTGCTGAATGCATCCTTTTGCAGTTTGCTTTTTCACTTAAGATATTTGCGAGCTCTATTCATAATGACTTTGTTACCCTTAGTTCATCAATTTTGATTTCTAGTATTCCACTGCATGAGTATACTATACTACTCCACTGCATGAATTTATTTATCATTCTCCCACTAAAAGACGTATTGCTTCCATTTTTTCACAAATACAAGCAGGACTACAGAGAATGCCCTCAGGTCCTTCTGCACATGAGCAAAGGCTTGCCCAGACTGAGAATGCTGATCTTTAACTCTTTTAGATAGTGTCAAATTGCTCTCCAATCTCGTCGTTCCAATTTCCACTCCACCAGCAGTGTACAAAAGTTCCCCATTGCTCTATGTCCTTGCCAATATTTGGTGTTGCCAGATGTGATTTTTTTGTACTCTGTTAGATGAAAAAATGTATATCAATTTAAAGATCTGCATTCCCCTAGTACCTCTGAGTTTCAGCTTCTTTCTGGTTTTGTTTGTTCAAAAATGTTTGTATGTAGCCCTGACTCTTGAATGATAGTTTAGTTGGGTATAAAATTCTATGTTGACAGTTACTTCCCACCCTGCACTTTGGAGATACTGTACCATTATCTTCTGGCCTCTGTTGTTGCTGTTGAGTGGTCTACTGAAGACGTCTTTGGAGATAGTTCATCTTTTTTTTTTTTTTAGTTGATTGTAAGTTTTTGTCTGCCTTTGGTGTTCTGCAGATTCACTGTGACTTGTCTAGGTCTGGATCGGTTTACTTACCTATTTGGGACTCATTGCAGTCTTTGAATCTTTGATATATGAGGATCCATATATTTTAAAATCAATTCCAGAAAAGTCCAAGCCATTATCTCTCCAGATTTTTGCCTCTTTACCATTTTCTCTATTCGGTGCTTCTGAAATTCCTTTTAGGCAGATAGGATCCCCATTTTGTCTTCCATGTCTCTTAACCACTCATTCTTTCTGTTTCTTTATGTTTCACTTTTGCACTTTGGGCAAAATTTCCTCAGATATAACTTTTATTTTATCAGTCTTCTCCTCAGCAGTGTCCAACGTGCCTTTTAACTTATTTCATTTTCATTTTTAATGATTATATTTTTAATTTTTATAGGTTATATTTAGTTCATTTTTATTTCTATCCAATTTCCAACTTCTTTCTTTTAGCACTCTAATATTTTAAAACATCCTTACTTTATATGTATTTCATATTTTCTTTCTTATTGGAATTTTATTTTCTCCTGTTGTTGGGGTTTACTCTTCCTGGTTGTCTTCTTTGCTCTCTCACTTATGGTAGCTGTTTTCCTTGTTTCTTCTGTAATTTTATTTTATGGTGAGCTCTTCTTTGTCACTGCTTGTTTTTTTTGTAAGGATGCCTTGTAGCCTGGATTGTGGAACCATTCTCCCACAAAGTTTTATAAGGTACTTCAGAGTATCACTGACTAGGAATAGATTTTTATGTTAATTTCTTGGTTTGTGGGTTTCTAGGTAAATTCTTCTGGGTTTATAATATTAATTCAAACCTAAGATCCACACAAGGCACAGGCCTGAGGTTGGCTGCATCAGGGGAGATTTTCTGTTTAAATCTAGGCAAAAGAGAGGAGCTTCATTATTCCCTCCCTGTGCTGACTGGCAGATAGTCTTCTAGAAAATCTTTCATGGGGGGTGCTCCCCTTCCCCCCTTCACAGACACTCAAAGCACCTGGGTGTGGAAACCCCACACTGAAGCAGCCAGGTTACCCTGGTGATAACCTTCTCACTCCTTCCCCAAGGTCAGTTAGACAATCTGCTCATATAGTAGCTACTCTGTTTTCAGTTTCCTCTTTATCCTTGTAAATACCTCCTTTCTTTCTTGGGAAGTCAGCTATGCATTCAAAATAATCTTTGTTGTATTTTGTCCAGCATTTCTTTTTTTTTTAATCCAACATTTCTAAGTGTTTGTAGAAAGGCGTTTTTCTGATTTTCCCATATACCATCTTGTTAGAACCCGAGGTCTCTAATCTCCTTCCATCTCAATTTCTCCACTTAGAAGGTAGGAATAATGTTGCCTTCTACAAAGAGTTATCAGGATCAAGTAAGGATTTACATAATCGATCTAGCCACAGGGTAAGTACTCAATAAATGCTAGCAATAATGATTACTGTTACATTGATATCATATGTGTTTTTTCTTTTTATTGATATTTGTGGGTAGACTAGCTGGAGACCTTTGAAAATAAAATAGCTAATTTTCTCCCAATGCAGGTTGTGATCTTTAATTGTACCATATTTATTCTCAGAGGGAGGTGGGGGAAAAGCGATAAAACTAAAAGTTAGGGTTCACATGGTATGCTAATTACAATAATATATATTGTTTCATATCATCCATATAATAACCCCATGACATAGGATGTTGTAACAGTCAGGATGGTAACAAAGAGCCCCATGATTTTAGGGGAAGTTGATCCAACAAAAGTTACTTTCTTGCTCAAGCTGCATGTCCAGTGCAGGGCAGCAGAGGACCCAGCATGTCAGAGCTCCTTAGGGCTCCAGGTTGACAGAAGTTCCACCATCTTGCACCTGCACCCTGTACAACAGGTGGGGAACTGGAAAGCTGTGCATGGACTTTTCACTGTCTCAATCTCTCATAACTTACTATCCCAAACTAGTCATGTGGCACTGGTCAACTCTAAGGAGTCGAGGAAATATAATGAAGATAATGGAGTCTGGGGTGATTACATCTGTCTCTGCCACAGGCAGGATGGAAAGATAGGAACTTTTCTCAGACACCTTCTAAGTGTCCAGCACTGTACTAGGCATGTGTCCTACTTTCTCAACTCTCAACAGTGCTTCAAGGTAGCTTTGCATATGAAGAAACAGGAGCTGGAGAGGTTAAGGAACTCATGTGAGATGCCACTTCTAATTAGTGGTAGAGCCAAAATTTGGATTCTACCTTCTGACTCCATGGTATCTACTTCTGCCAGGGGACAAAAAGGGCCAGAGACATGCTGGGAGGTGAGAGGAGCCCAGAGGTCAGCACTGGACATGTTGGCATTGAGAGGTGACGCTGCCTCTCCCTGAAGCCCCAGCAGCAGGGAGGGGAGCCTGATCAGCCTTCCAATTCACCTGTGTGAGGGGTTCATCCCTTGGCTTCAGGGGCTAGTCATGCCGTGCCAGACACGTGCGTAGTTGTGGACACATTCCAAAGTCAGGCGTGAATGCTGTGTGATAAGTGTGAGTTTGGATCCTTTGTGCCATAGGCTGCTGTGCTTGCAGGGGCCACCCAGGCTCCCCTGGGACATACACTTGGGAGCTCATGGACCAGAAAGGTCCTCATGATCTCAGCCTCTGTCCCCTGACCTGTGACTCCTTTGTTTGCATGTCTGCTTTGGTCAGGAAGCTGGGGTCTTCATCTAATTTATCTCAGTGTCCAGGACAGGGCCTGACCCTGAAGAGGCCTCAGGAAAGGCTCTTTGGTGGGACAGAAATGACTGTTCTGACATCCTTGAGAGCAGGTTGTTACAAACCTGTGTTGCCTGGGCTGTCGGGGAGTGGACAGGGGAGGCTTGGGGTGGGTCCAGGCCTGGCCGCTGCATTCGTGTGACTCTGGGATGGCTACTTCTCTCTCTCAGCCTCCGACTCCCATCCTGGATGGTGGTGTTGGGGGGCAAAGTGATCCCAGCGGGTCTGAGATTCTCTGGGATTCTGGGATCTGTCTTCACCTTCTGGCATGCCTGAACCTTGGGAAAGGTTTGGTCAGGGATCAAACCCCGCAGAGGACCCAGCTGAATTCTTGATTCCGAAGCTCCTCCAGAGCCCAAGTCTGCCTGTGCCTACCTTACAGCAGTCTTGGGGTTCACCCTGGGTCTTGGGGTTCACAGACCAGGCTCAGCAGAGACCTTGAGAAGAGAGCGGGCTGGGGATCTGAGCCTGAGATGGGGGTCCCCGAGACAGCTCTGCGGGGAAGGGCTGGAGCCAGACCCGCGCTCCTCCAGCTAGCCCCCGCCTCTGTCCCCAGCAGCTGCGAGGAAGAGGACCCTGTCTGCAAAGGCCACGCAGTTGTTTTAGATTAGCATACAAATCGACATTAGTGTAGTACATCTGTTGTTAATCCACATCCCGGGGAAGGGGGATGCCAACACGTCGTTTATTAGGCACCTCGATCCCATAATGTCCTTTTTTTTTGCTGCCTTTGTCTTCTATCGGCCTCCATAATGGGTTCCAGGATGTCTTTTATTTTGCTACAGACCACGTTTCCTCCTGCCTAACAGATCAGAACGTAATGGATTCCAGGATGTAATTTATGCTATTTTGGAATCAGACTCTGTACTATTAATTCTAAAGCCTTTGGGCAATCTCCAGGGAGGCCGGAGTTCTCTGTTTGCCCCCCTGGTCATCAGACAGGCACCAGGAACCCAAGCACAGTCCAGGGGCTGGAGAGGGAGGAAGCCCAGGCCGACAGCTCCCAATTAAGGGAATTCCAGGCAGGCGTGGGAGAGGAGGCCAGAGGGTGCTGGTGGAGACAAAGGGAGCTGAGAGGATGCAGAGCCAGGAGGGGGAGGCACAAGATGTTTGAAAAACCCAGAGATGAGCAGAACCCCTGGGGGGCTGGTCACAGACACTGGACCACGGTTTTTGAGCCCTTGGGGAAGAGAACTTGGACCCTGGGCATCCAGGAGGGACGAAGCCCCAGGGAGGTGTCTCCCGGAGGAGGGCAAGGCCACGTGAGCAAGAACACTGCCCTGGGAGCCACCAGACCTGGAACCGAGGCTGAGCTTGGCGACCTGAGCGCTCTTGCTCACGGTTGACCCTAGCACGGTCACTGCCCCTCGCTGAGGCTGGCATTCTTTGCCCAGAGCCATCACTGAGCCCGAGAGACACATCAGAAGTGTTGTGGACATGTGCAGGTTCCGGAGAAGCCTGCAGACTTTGGTCCTGAGTGCAGAGTGTGTCCAATGCACCGCCCAGCCTGCCCCCAGCTCTGCCAGGTCCCTTCCCCGCGCAGGGTACCTTCGTTTGAATTAGAGAAAGAGCCTCTAGGAGCATGGGTTCCAGGGAACTCTCTCCCTTCAGGCCCCGAGGGTGGGGGAGACAGAGGGGTCTCTTCTGTGCCCTGTGCCTCGGGACCACACACACTCCAGGGGTGCACAGCCCAAGCAGATCTCTGGGGCCTTCCTGCCCCCAGGGCAGTTGATATGAGGGAGGCTGAGGAGGAAGCAGCTCTCTCCCCCCTGGTGGGCAGCTCCTTCCTCACTGGACAGCCTGGGCTGTAGTCTGAGTCCCGCCACCCCGTGTAGGGCTCCCCAGTCATGCCTGCCCCCTCTGCCTGCTGCCAGGCCCTGGGAGCTAGGGGCTGACATGGCCCCAGGGGGTGGGGTGGGAGGGTCTCCTCCATGTGACCTCAACCTCTCCCCTTACGACCAGGTAGGTGTTCAGTGTTCTCTCCTGCCGTCCTGGACACCTTCTCGAGAAGGGGAGGGGCTCAGGACCAGCCGCCCTGCCTGGGGGTGTGTTTTGGGGGCTTCGAGGTGGATGGAGTTCAAGGCTCCCGTCCCTCCTCTGGGACGGTCATGTTCACCTGCAGCCCTTTAGTTTTCCACCCCCTGTGAGGGACGCCTCCCCCCTGAAGCTGGGTATGGAGAGGTTCTGAGCAGAAAAGAGCCCCTGGGGCAGGTCAAAGCCCTTCGCAACACTGGTCTCCGAGGCCACGAAGCAAACCCTCCGTGTCACTGGTGGGGCTACTGCCGTATCTTTCACGTGGAAGCCTTTTAAAAAAAATTGTGGTAAAATATACATAAGATCAAATTGACCGTTTTAACTAGTGTTAAGCGCACAGTGCAGTGGTATTAAGTACATTCACATTGTTGTACAGTCATCACCCGGCATCCATCTCCAGAACTTTTTCATCATCCCAATTAAATTGCAGACTTTTAAAGGGGAAAAAAAGTTGACTGTGTCTCCTGACCAATGTATTCTTCTGGGTTATCTCCACCTCTCGTTGTCTCTGAGGTATTTTACAGCTCTGTAAAGCTGTACCAAACTAGGAATAACGCGAACGATGCTTGTCCGTATTAAAATAAATTAATTGAGTCCAGTGAAATGCAGTTGGTTATTGCCCTAGGGATGGGTCGGTTTGCATTTATTTGTAAATTCATCCCAGCATTCCTTATTTGCCTACATGGTCTTGTGGTTCTCAGAGTTTTCCTTTGAACTGCTTGTAGCATCTTACTGGTTTGTTCCCTCTTTAATTAATGCGTTAAATAAAATCTTTGACATATGTTCATTTTATGTTTGTTAGAGAACTATGGCTTTTTTTCCCTTTTGTTAGAATTGGTCCTTTTTTTAAAAATTAATTAATTAATTAATGGCTGTGTTGGGTCTTCGTTGCGGTGCGCGGGCTTCTCATTGCGGTGTCTCCTCTTGTTGCAGAGCACGGGCTCTAGGCACGCAGGCTTCAGTCGTTGTGGCACGCAGGCTCAGTAGCTGTGCTCGTGGGCTCTAGAGCGCAGGCTCAGTAGCTGTGGCGTGCGGGCTTAGTTGCTCCGCGGCATGGGGGATCTTCCCGGACCAGGGCTCAAGCCCGTGTCCCCTGCGTTGGCAGGCGAATTCTTAAGCACTGCGCCACCAGGGAAGCCCTAGAATTGGTCCTTTAACAAGATTATAGTCTGCGGAGCTGGGGGCGAAGTGGTTTACCCCTGAAATTCCTCAGCCAAAGTCACATTCCCACATGGGGTTGGAATACGTGGACACTCAGCAGGGCTGGGGATTCCTTGTACCTTAGCCTCACTGGGAACCTGTGAGGAGCTCAGATCTGACAGGTGAGAAAGTCACAAGGGAGAGGAGGGGGGTGGGGAGAAGGGCTGGGGGTGGGCCTTTACCCAGCTGTAGGAAGGGCAAGGCCTAGGGTCTTCTCAGCTGTCAGAGCTGGGGAAAGAGATGTCAGATATATTCCATCCTGTCACCCTGGGAGAAAACGACAGCAATGACACAGTCAGCCAGCCAGAGCTGGATGGGGTCCTGCGACCACGTCGCCCGCCAACTCGCTTGTGTTACTGCCAAGGCCCCGGAGCCAGTTTGGATCCGGCCAGGTTCTGAGTGCTTCCTGTGTGCCAGCGCCTACTCTGGGCCCATCACGTCTGCTCTTGTTGACCCTTGGGACATCCCTGGGAGGTGTGGAGATGAACTTCCCGAGCCTCAGGAGGGTCAGGTGACCAGCCCAAGGTCCCACTGTGGCCAGATGGACAGCGGCTAAGGGTCCCAGGCCTCCAGCCCTGTCCACCCACTGACATTGGAGGGTCAAGAGGCAGAGGGACCCAAGTGGTCCCCAGGGGAGCAAACCACATTCCAGGGTGCCTGAAACCGCTCAGACAATGGGCTTTTGTTTGGTTCAGAAGAAAGGGAGTCGTTAAAGAAAAAACCAAAACAATAAAAAGCGTTTGCAGGGGAAATGTAAATACCGCCTGCTGGGTGGCTGTTCATTTGGTTAAAAAAATGCATCTGTCACTGGGGGAAATTGCAGGCTTGGTCCCTTCCGCAGCTGTCTGAGCCAGCAGGTCACCTTGAGTCCAGGGCTGCACCAGCGGCGGTGTGGGGCGGGTGCGGGGTGGGTGCGAGGCTGGGCCCCTCCCAGGGGTCTGTGGGTAGTGGAGCTCCCCTTGCAGCTGGCTCCCGGCAATCATAACATCCCCCACAGCCTCTCTTTGTCCATCTGTCCTTCTGCCAGCTCTCCAGGGTTGTTCTGAAAATAATGCACTTTTATGGGAGGCCTCGTGGTACAGCAGAGAGACATAAATTCAGAGTCTCCAAGGAAGCTCTTTGAGCCTCAGTTTCCTCATCTGTAAAATGGGGACGATCGTGCTTTTCCCTGCAAGGTCTGGTCAGCTGTGCACTGGAGCTGCCTCCTACTTGCTCACAAGAGCCGATGTTGCATATCACCATCCACCTTTGTGTTCAGTGATGTCCTTTTGGTAGCTTGAAATCGGCCACGGGGGGGAGTATTTCCACCACGGAAACCAGCAAACACTACAAATAAAAGATCGCCCCTGCGGAGAACCGGTTGTTAACCACTTGCCAGCACGCCACTGGAGGTTGTGCGAATGCATGGCAGGTGTTTGGTGCCCTGTACTTGGGACACTTGTCCCCTCTGGGGTGAGAGCACTTTGGTGTAAAAGGATGCAAGATCACTGGGTTTGGATGGGCTGACAAGGGGGCGGTCCTGGCCTGGAGGCTGAGACTCTGGATGCCTGAGGGAGAGTCCAGTGGCTCAGAATCCAGGTCAGCACAGGTGCTGAATTTAAGAGAAGAGGGTAAGAATTGAACTTTGCTGGAAGTGACATTTCCTACTCTCTCTTCTTGACCAGACAGTGGGACCTTCTGGGAAAAGCCTTCTTTGCTTTTTCTTAAGAACAAAAACAGTAGATTGAAGTAGTGGTTCAAATAATATGGATAATGATGACAACGATTTGTCACTATTTCTTGGGCCGCTGCCAGGTGCCAGGTATGGTTGGCAAACTATGGCCCCTTGTTGCATTTAACACCCAAACAAGCCAGGCGTTGTCATACCCCTTCCACGGGGGAGCAAAATCAAATTCAGAGAGGCGCAGTCACTTTGAGGGGCATCCAGTGGGTAAATGGCCAGAGCTGGGGTCCAACCTGGAGCCGTCTGAGCCTCGCTCACTGCACTAGGGAGAGAGAAGCTGGGACAGACCAGCCTGGCCCTCACTGCACCCTGGTTGCCCCCGCAGCACCTGCGCCCCCTCCCCACCCCTCCTCACCCCTCCCCACCCCTCCTCACCCCTCCCCTCCAAACTGGCCACGCTTCTTCCTCCATCCAAGCTTAGGCAAGGACTCCCACCCCAGCCCCTCCCTGTTTGCCCAGCAGGCTCTGCTCTTCTGCAAAGACCCAGCTCAGAAATCACCTCCTCCGTGAAGCGCCCCAGATTCCCCGGGGGTCCTGCAATGGCAGCTCTGCTCCATCTTCGGAGTCCTGGCCACACTATGTGAACACTGCTGGGCATCTCGGCCGCCCCTTTTCACTTTTGGTGCCGCAAACCCCTTTGGCTGTCTGCAGAAGCCTGCAGGTCTTTTCTCAGGATAATGTTTTTAAATGCATAAAAGAAACGATCAGGATTACAAATTGCTGCAAGCTACAGTTATCAAAAAATCTTCTTAGGGAATTCCCTGGCGGACCAGTGGTTAGGACCCTGCGCTTTCACTGCCAAGGGCCCAGGTTCGATCCCTAGTCAGAGAACTAAGATCCCACAAGCCTCCTGGCAAACCAAAAATAACCCGAAAAAACCCCAACTTTTAAAAAATACAAATTATAGGTAGAATAACCCATGTGTTTCTATACTAACACACAAATAGGAAGATCTAATAGCGAGCCTAATGGCTCCCAGAACGTCAAAGTAGTGCTGAGCGTAAATAATATTTCTAGATAGCTGTAACAACGGTAACGTGAATTCTCTGAGTTCTGGAGGGAACAAAGATACAGGTACTTCTACTTCTGCATCGTTCACATTGTCATTAGTACGGTCACCATGGAAAGAAGTGCCAAATTTCAGTTAGAAGTTGGTGAAAATAAAGATGTAATTCTAGGGAACTTCCCTGGTGGTGCAGGCGTTAAGAATCCACCTGCCAATGCAGGGGACATGGGTTTGAGCCCTGGTCCGGGAAGATCCCACATACCATGTAGCAACTAAGCCCATGCACCACAACTACTGAGCCTATGCTCTAGAGCCTGCGAGCCACAACTACTGAGCCAACACGCCGCAACTACTGAAGCCCACGTGCCTAGAGCCCGTGCTCCACAACAAGGGAAGCCACTGCAATGAGAAGCCTGCGCACCGCAACAAAGGGTAGCCCCTGCTCGCTGCAACTAGAGAAAGCCCGCACGCAGCAACGAAGAACCAATGCAGCCAAAAATAAATAAATAAATTTTATTTTTTAAAAAATATATATAATTCTATTTCCCATCACAGTTCATACACTCCTGATTTCTATCCTTGGACCCTGGCTAAGAACCTGTGCTCCAGAGTCAGGGTTCCTTGAGGGCTGGGATTGTCTGCATTTCCAGGACATTGAGTCGTGCCTGATTTGGACCATGCACACAAGCTGAATCTAGCAAACAGCAGGTTTGTTGAATGAGTGAGTGAGTGAGTGAGTGAGTGAATTAAGTGAAGGAAAGCATGGCAGGGGCCAGGCGTCACTCTTCCGCAGGCTCTGGTCCTCCACCTCTACTGGTTTAGTGGTGTGAACGTGACTTGGCTTAGCCCGGCTCTGTGATGTGAGCATACGCTGGCTGTCCGGACCACCACAGGTTGCAAGTGAGACCCCCTCTCGGAATCAGTGCTTGTCATTTGCTGCCCCAAACTGGCTGTGATTCATCTTTTCTCTGGGGGAGGGGAGCTGTAATCATCACGCCCCAGCTTCCCCCCTGCTTCTAAACCTTCCTCCTGGCAAGCGCAGCCTGAAGGAGCTGCCACGGTTGGAGAAATTAATTGACCTGATACTATTCTGGCCCAGAGAAAAAAGACTTCGAGGGTTATCTTAAAGAGGCATTACACTATCCGCTGAGAATGTCAGGCTATCAGGGAGCTGCCTGGGAAGAGGAGCCATCACCCCCAGCTGTCACTGGCACGCAGCACAGGGTTGTAACGTTATCCAAGCTCTGGCAGTTCGGGGCTTTGCAAAGCACGTGGCCTCAATTTCCCTTTCTTCCCAAGAGAAGCTGTCCAGCTCTCCAAGTTTCCAGGGGACTTCTGGCGATGGGATTTGGAGCAAGGGCACAGCCAGGCACTGTGGACAGCCCGGGGTGCTGTGCACCCCATCCAGACGCTCTGGGCCCGGAGCCTTCAAAGTCCCTCTGCAGAAACCAGAAAGTGGCTCAGCGTTCCTCCATGTGACCTGGCCTCTAGCAGCCCCATGTCTGCGGGCAAAATTGACATTACATTTGCCAAGATCATTTGCTACCGTCTGGAGTGGAGCAGGGTCTCGGTGCAGCTGACTCCTGGACCAGGGGGCTGTGGCCAGGGCCATGGGGCTGATGGTAGGCCACGTCCAGCAGGAGCCATCAGATCTTAGGAGCAAAGAGTGGCTTCAGCCATTGGCCTCCATCGGGGGGAGGAACGTGCACCTGCCGGGCGCCAAAGGTAGCATGGCCTCATCAGAGCAAGATGTCCCCAAGGGGTGGATGCCTGTGGCTCACAGCATGCTCTGTCTGGCAGGCTGGAAAACATGCATCATCCTTAGCCTTTATTTTTTTTTTACTTCCTCTGGATCTAGTTTGTTACCAAAATGGGTCTGCAGCATTTAGGAAGCAAAGTAGGACCTTGCCTGTATGGCTGCTGGCGGGCAAGGTGGGCGATTGCTCTGCATTCCCAGTGTTTGGAGCTGAGACCTGCGGCTAGGGCGGCAGGAAATTCATCCTATTTTGTGTTCATCTCATTTTGTCTGTCCTGTGCTGAGCGCCTTGCATGCCAGGAACTGGGCTCAGCCCTTTAAAGATATTTAATCTTCACTGAATCCCTGCAGCTACCATGAGAGGCTGGCATCATTTTGTAGCCAAGGAAACTCATCTCTCAAGGCTGAAAGAAGTTGAATAGTTTGCCTGAACTCACTCAGCACATAAGTGCCAGGGTCGGGACTTGAACTTATAACCTGTAATGATCTATGGCCCCAAGCACTAAGGCAATAAGTGGAAAATTAGGGAAATAAGACCCAGTCTTTGTCCCAGAGGAGCTCATGCCAGTCAGCAAGGGGACAGACATAG
Organism: Balaenoptera acutorostrata; assembly: GCF_949987535.1. Taxonomy (NCBI): domain Eukaryota; kingdom Metazoa; phylum Chordata; class Mammalia; order Artiodactyla; family Balaenopteridae; genus Balaenoptera; species Balaenoptera acutorostrata. The sequence goes on from NC_080078.1 coordinate 7,813,688, forward strand.
AGACAGATAAACTGGACACAACCTCATATGTAGCATAACAGAGGCGGACACAGGCTGTGGGCACTCAGGGGCGGGGCGGCCAGCTCCCCCGGGGGCAGGGCTTCCTCGAGGAGGTGGACCTGGAAAGATGAGGAGGAATTGGCCAGGTGAGATGTGTTGGGAAAGCCCTCTTGGTGGGGGGACAGCAAATGCAAAAACATGGAGGCAGATTCAGCGAGAAATGAGTGGTTCTTTGTAAGCTCTGGAGCACGGGTGCGTGGGGGGCGTGGCTGCACGCGGTGATGCCGCCTGGCCAGGCGGACTTGAACTTGGTCCTGTCGGCAACGGGGAGCCATTCAAGGCTGGTGAGCGGGGAAGCAAGGAGAACTCAGACCCACGTTACCAGAAAGAAGTCTGTGGAGTTGCAGGAGGAGGATTCCAGATCAGGGAGGGAATTCAGGGACAGTGGTGGTCACTGCTCTGCTGTCCCTCACTCACCACGTCCGTTTGAGAAGAGCTGCGTGAACTGGTGGAAGGAGGCTTCTGGTCCAGGAATTGCCCCAAACTAAAGCCCTTAGTTCGCCTTATAGGAAAACTAAACCCAAGGCTGCCTCCTGTGCTAGGTTGCTTGGTGCTTCCCTGGGCATCCTGCCCCGGGGGCCAACAAAGTCACATCAGAGTGATTGAGAGAGGAAATCCAGGTGTGAGAACCGGGCACGGGGTTGGGAGCTCCGGGTTCTCATGTTGGCTCTGAGCGCCCTGGTGGGCCTTGGGCAGCACCCCACGCCGCTAAGCCTCGTTTCTCTATCTGCAACATGCGTGGTGTCCTCAAGATGCTACCCACCCACGAGTTACTTCATGACGCTGGTTTGAGGTCAGGAAGGGCTCTTGGAGACTAGCGAACAGTAGTGTGTTTTCCTTGACATGTTTGTCACCAGCTTTCGTGAAATCCCAGCGGACGTGTTCCCAAGGCGAAGGCTATTGTCTTTTGGAGACACAGACCGGAGGCGGATTCTTTGGGGTTTGCAAACTCGAGGGAGACAGAGAGGCCGTGCAGTGACTCCCCGCACGCGGCACCCCCGAGAATCTGGTCTCCATTGAAGGCGCGCAGGCACGGGTGTAAGCTGATCCGCGCACAGCAACAGCGCCTTAATGAAAGTTTTGACAGAGAGATTTCATTTTGGAACGCACATTCCCTGAAGGGTTTGTAATAATTGCGCTTGAAATGGAGCCATGGGTCTCAATGCTTTCCAGATTGGGGGAGCAGAGGTATGCTTCTTTCTGGGAAGGTCGGGCTGGGGAGGGGGAGGTCCTCAGCCCCTCTCTCCGCGTGGGTGCAGGGCCACTGGCTGACCCCAAGACCTTGCGTCTCCAGCTGTCGTCTCCGTGTCCTCCCATCCTGCAAGGTGGGTGTTAGGACTCAGTTTACAGCTGAGCAATGGTGGTGATGGAGCTTGCTGGGGTCCGAGTCATAGACTGGGTGGGGACAGACTGGGGTCTCCTGCCTCCCCCCAGGCCCCTTGCTTCTTGCCCCAGAAATGCTTCGGGAAATGTCCACCTCCCAGAGTCCCACCCTTGTGTGATCTGTTCTCAGGTGTCTGGGACCCTTCTCCAACTTGGCCTCTGCCCACCCTGGGGGGCAGCCACGGAACAGGGCAACTTCTGGCATCTGCCTCCCGCCTCCCCACCTCTCAGGCCCCCTTGCCTCCTCCATCTCAGCCCCACTGACCCTCTGGTTGTACCTCAACACCAGAAGCCCACGTCCACCCCAGGGCCTTTGCACTTACGATTTTTTCCAGCTGGGACACTCTCCTATCAAGCTATCTAAGCAGAGTGGCCCCTGCCCCACTTTACCTATTCCTTTACTCTGCTTTATTTCTCCCCATGACATGTATCACCCACAACCTATGAGTGCCACATAATTGACTACTGTTAATTAATTAATTAATTAATTAATAATTATCATGCTAATTATCTTTCTCCACTGGAATGTTGGTCATCCCTCTAAGGATGCTGGAAAACAAACAAAGGACATGCCCTTCCATGGGGCAGATGCCTTTATCCCAAAAGGTGTGTGAGAAGCAGGACTTGTGAATGTGGTCAGGAAGCACCTTTATTATTGTCTCCCATACTCCCTTTAAAATGTTTTCAAGGTGGGAGTTCTGCCCCGGCTCTTGGGCTACTCAGAGTGGAGTGGGCATTCTCACCTTCTCTGCCTCATCGCTATGCCCCCATCTCTCTCAGCACTGTTTCTGGCCTCTCCAGGGTTGAAGCAGGGGTATGGGGTGGAGGCGAGGCCAGAAGGGCAGGAGAGCGGCTACTTGTGTAATGCTCATAAATGGTTTCTCTGCGTGGGGCTTCCATGCTTAGAGCTGCCTTCTTTTTGGAGGGGCACCCCTCACTTCCCCGTCCCAATCACCTGGGCAAATGCACTCTCTTCTGGCAGTTGCTTCTGCCCTTTTCAACGGCCGGGAATCCAGAGGCCACCTCTGACTTCTGGTGAGGTCTGTTCATCCGCGATGGACAGGAGTTAAGATGATGCCCAGGCAGGCTGATCCTACAATTCTTGTTGGTGCCGCCAAAGCAGCCAGCCGGCCAGCCTCTCACCCTCTAGATTTCCAGGGCCAGGGCCACCTGACAGCCTCAGTGTCCTGTAACTACAAGAACTCCCCTTAAGCTCTCCAAGTGGCTGGACCAGCCGTCCCATTGAAGCCCGCTCACCAGACTCGAGGTGAGAGGCCAGCACTTCGGGGTTCCTCAGCACGCCCCATCCTGTCCGAATGAAACTTCAAAAATCCTCTCAACTCTTGGATAGCTCTGATGGGAGCGAGCTAAGAGGTTCTCCATCACCTGCTTTGAACTTCCTGCATGATGGTTTGTTTCTAAATTCACTTTGGTATTTGACAGCTTAGTGCTTTAGTGGAAACTTCCAGTGGGAACGTCCTGATTCATCGTGGAAACAATACCACAGTTAGTGAACGCTTTCTCGCTGCCAGCGTTCTCTCACTGAATCCTCCCAACAACGCCATGAAGCAGGCTATATTGTATTGTATTATATTATATTATATTATTTTATTTTATTTTATTTCATATCATCACATTAATATATGTGTAATTATATAACATAACAATATATATTATCATATATTATTACGATTGTTATCCCCATTTACAGATGACAAAACTGAGGCTCAGAGAGATCGAGTAACCTGTCGAAGGCTACACAGCCAGCAAGTGGCTGGTCACTGCCAGGCCTTTGTTTACCCACTGGGCTTTTCTGCCTTGATCCAGGCGTAAGGGCCAGAATGAGATCTGCCTTTTTCCAAAGTTCACGTGCAGGAAATGTCCCTGCCCATGGGGGCAAAGGCAGCCTTGAGACGCTAACACAGGCTGAACTGCTGATGTGCACCTTGCTGGAAGGAGCAGGGTTGTTCTTGCAAACCACTCCCTTTCCTCCTGAATCTCCGAGGATCTCAGGCCTCTGCTGGGAGTTGGTGTGTTTAGGAGGGTGTGTAAAAATGCCCAGCTGTGGGCTCTCTTTCCATTGGCTGACATGCCCAGGGCTTGGGTACCAGAGGCCCCAGGAATCACATAGAAAGGTGGCCCAGTGGGCATGGAACCGGGCCTGGTGGGCTGGTGGCATCTCTTCCAGATCATGGTGAGGCCCAAGGAGCATGCTGCACCTGGCCTTATGCAGAGACCCCTGATCTGGGGAGGAAGGGGGTCTTTTGACAGCAAATCCTATATCACAGACTTCCAGGGTGATCCTCTGTAAGTCACACTCATCTTTAATGTCCTTTGTGTAAGCCAACCATCTCCTCACGTCGGTCCAGCAGCATCGGCTCCAGGATGAAGCCAGGCCTCTGGGGCGGGGCCGTCGTCCGCTTCATTAGAACCAGATTCCCACTGCAGGGCTCAGGAGTTGGGCCTCATATCCGGAGGTGTTTTATTTTTATTCTTATTAAAAAGAAAATTGCCCTGATCATTTAAACAAGGCCGTTAAATATCATGTAGGGAGCTGCCAACTGAAATAAGCCTGCAGGATTAGGGAGGAAATGGGATGGTGGCCGTGAGAGCTGTTGGCCAGCAGACCTGCACACATCCTCACTGCTGGCCCTGCTCCAGCTCCCACTGCCACCCCGTTGGGTCTGGTGGTGGTGGGGTGAGGCCAGGAGGGGCTGTGAGCTCAGAGGTGACACCCCCTTTGAGACGGCCTATCTCTTCACACCCCAAAACCTTCTACTCTTTCTTCCAGATTCACTGGGCACCTCCTCCAGGATGCCTACCTGGGTCTCTCCAGGTGGAAGCCAGGCTCTCTCTAGGAGTTGCCCTCTTTTCAGCTCTTGTCACTCTCTGCCTGTTGTTTCTGCCCCAGGTCTCGATCCCCTGCTCGGCCACACACTCCATTTTGGCAACATGGTCGTTGGGTTTGTCCCCACAGTGCCCAGCACACACCCTGGTCTACACTGGTGCTCGGATTCTAGGTGTGTGTGCCTAAGCCTGGTGTGTACGTGCACCTCGTGTGCAAGCCTGGGCTGTGTGCATAGTATGTGTGTGCTTGGGACGTGTGTGAACGTAGGATGTGTGTGTATAGGACTCTGTGTGTGCATAAATGCTTGTGTGTGAGCTGTGTGTCCATGGCTCTGCAATCTTAGTTCAAACAGCTCTCCAGAAAAATACACGTGCGATGCATTAGCCCTGAAAAGCCTTAGAGGTCATTTGGTCCAACCCCCTTCTTGTTCAAATGGAGAAACCGAGGTTCAGAGGGGGTATTGGGCATTCCATACCTACTGGCCTCAATTCTGAAACTCCTTCAAAGCTGGAGGTGGAGACTTCTGAAGGACTGGTGGCTGCCAGGAAGGAGACGGGGCTTGGGTGGGAGCTGGGCTGGAGCCCCACCGTCCTCAGGGACCCGTGAACAGGGCCTGGCAGCTGCAACCTGGGAGGGTGGCTTGGCCAGGAACCCCCTTCCCTGGCCTCGTGTGAGTGGGCGGCTCAGCCCATGGGCGCCTCAGCCCATGCGTTCTTGGGGGATCAATCCTCCCCTCGGCATGCCCACCAAATGGCTGTCCGCCCTCTTCCTGGCTACTTAGGGGTGGGCGCTCCCTCCCTCCCTCCCGCCCTCTGCAGGGAGCACCTCCTCTGAGGGGACTGGGACCCTGTGTGGTGTCTGCACACTCACTCTGGTTGTCCCCAGCGCTCATCTGCTGGCCCGGGCCACCTCCTCCTCCCCAGGGTGAACTGGCCCAGTACCTTCTGTGGCTCCCCAGGACCCCGCCTGCCTGCTCCCCCAGAACCGCCCCAGTTTGCCCATTACCTGCAAAGAATCAAGCCTGGGCTACATGTACTGAGTCCCTGTCACACACCTTTTTCATTATTTCTTCTCTCATCAGCGATGGGACTTCATGGCAGGACCCAGGTCTAGCGTCCTAGGTGCAGAGACTCTGCGGGGCTCCCCTTCTCCTTTGTTCCTGCAGTGCTTTCCTTCCTGTGGCCCTGAGGATGCAGGGCACTGGTGGTGGCACAGCTGTCACTGCCCTGTCTCCCTGTTCCTGGTTCTTTGTGTCTCAGAAACCGTGGCTGGAAAATAAGGCGTGAACCAGCGCTTCTCAAACTATCTCATTGCTCACGAATCACCTGGGGTCTCGGTAAAATGCAGATTTGGGCTGGGCAGGTCTGGGGCCTCACCTGAGAGCCTGCGTTTCTAACAAGCTCCCGGGAGATGCGATGCTGCTGGTCTGTGGACCCCACTTGGAGCAGCAAAGGTGCTGATGAAACACAGAGCCCAGAGAAGAAGCCTCAAGGCCAGACGTGGGGACTCTTCATCTTTCAGCCTGAAATCGTGGGCACTGGGCAGGTTGGAGAGCAAAGGGGCGTGTGTGGCAGGTGTTGCTGTGGTCCATACAGAGTCCTTTGCTTCAGCCTTCTTTTGGGTTATTGAATACAGCTCCGGAGCTGTCGTAGAAACATGTTTGGGCTACTGTGGGCCTGCCCCTTCCTGTTTTACAGTTGTTCAGCCTTTACAGTGACTTCTGGGAAGAGGGTGTGTGTAAGGCACCAGCTGACCCTTTCCCTCAGCAGCGGGCTCAGGACAAGGGAGGCGGCCTTGACCTGAACCCTCATGTCCATCTGGCTCCTATGGACCCCAACTTCTCAGCCCCCCTGGGTTTACTGCCCCGCGTGAGCCAGTGCCCCTTCCTTGCTTCAAGGTGGCCCCTCCTCACGCTTCGGGATTTAGGGATCCAGGCTGTGTCCCCCCATATGCAATTCCCAATTCAGAGGGTTTCCACCAAGCTCCTCTTCATGCCCAAGGCTCCAGCATTTCTGTCTGTCCGGGCGACACCAAAGCTGAGCACTGATATGTGTGCTGGAATCTGTGATTCATAAAACATCTCCCTCTGCTGCCTCATAGGTCCTCTTCCCCAGGCCCCGGGAGGCCATCAGGGTGGAGAGGGTTTTTATGATGCTTTTTTTATTACACACACGAGGCCCCCGAGCTCAGAGGAACTCAGTGACTTGCCCAGAGTCCCTGGCCACCAAGTGTCACAGCCTAGGCTCTTGATTATTGTTCAGATTCTCTGACTCCAGCGAGGACTCGGGCCACTGTCAGCCCCGCCCACAGTGTGTGTGTGCGCACGCGCGCATGTGTGCGCTTGTGTATCTAGTCACGTGTGTGGATGGGCCTGAGTGGGCCTGGATGTGGCCATGCGTGTGAGCCCCGTGTGTGTGCATGAGTGCATGTGTGTGTGCATGCGTGTGCATGTTTGTACACAGCACATGTGTGGCATTGTCCCTCCCCTGCCGTTCAGAAATAGCCTGGGGACTGGGATGACCATGGGAAACCACAAACTGCAATATTTGCTTTTCATTTTGACGTCCATGGCAAGTCCAGCTCCCTTGGAACCAGGCCCCCGGAGGTTCTGCTAAGTTGGGACACAGCATCCGTAGAACAAAAGGAAGATGCACAGAGAGGAAGGGCAGGATCTGTGACTGGGGCTCACACTCCCGGTCTGAGCCTCCCAGGTGGGGTGTGACAGCCCGGGGAGCAAGGGCTCTGTGCCTCCGATCCTTGGAAGTGTTCTAGAATCCGTAGAGATCTGTCATTTCACAAAGAAGCAAATGCAACCTTCGTGGCCCCCACCCCGCCCCTGAAAGGAGTGTTTTCTGAGGCTGCTGCTGGTCCCCCAGTGTTCTGTAGAGTCCGATGGAGCCGGGGTCACCGCCGGGTGCCTCAGCGCTGCACTGTGACACTCCCTGTGTGACACTGTACCAGGTGCTTTACGTAAACTAGATCCCACTACAGCCCAAGGAAGCGGGTCCTATTATTATCTCTGTTTTGCTCAGGAGGAAACTGAGGCTCAGAGAAGTTAAGCGACCTGCCGGGAGTCACACAGCTAAATAGAGGTGAGGCCAATCTTTAGACTCAGGTCCTAACCACTGGGCTCCACTGCCTCCTGATACTTCTGAGTGCTACACACGAATCAGGCGACTTTGTGCAGTAACAAGACTGTAAAACAGGGGTCCCCACGAGGAGTGAATGACAACGTGAGGGAAGCATGCCTGGTACATCGTACGTGCTCCAGAGGTGCCCTGCCCTCCTCTGCCTGTTCCCTCTGGACGCACCCATGGAGGGGGTGGTGCAGTGGGCTGTTAGCAGGATGGGCTCTTGTTCGCCTGAGCCTGCCCCAGATGGACACCAGACCTGCAGGTGGAGGCTGCAGAGTGGGACGTTGGGCCAAGGGTTCAGAGGAGGCTTGTGCCTGCTCCCCGGACATCTGAAGTGCTGTCATGGGTGGGGAAGGAGGACCAGCAAGCACACCTGGGACCAAGGGACAGAGAGGGAGGGATGACCCCCTGGCAGGTTCCCAGAGAGGCAGTGGACTTCTTGTTGGTGGGGGGACATTGAGGCGAAGAGTCACATGGCACACTGGGGTGGGCTTGATCGCGTTTAAGTCACCTTCTGACTCTACTTAATTGCAAGGACCCCACAAGATCCAGCTGGGACTGGGGCCACTCCACCAGGCCTGCTCCACTGTCCCGCCTCCCCGCCTCCCCCCCTCCCCCAGCCGAGAGAAACCAGAGAATGTCAGAGATGGAAGTCACCTTTTGACATCTAGGTCAAACACCTTCTCTTATAGATGGGGAAACTGAGACCTAGCAGCCCAGAGCCGAACAGATATTTGCCCAGGATAACACAGCGTTGTTACAGGCTAGACCTTCGGTCTTCTCATTGCCTGCCGGAGTGCTCTGCCCTCCCCACCTTGTTCCACTTCTGAGGACCCTAAGACAGGAGAAGCCAGACCCGGGACTGTCCTCCCACCCCCAAGCCACAGCCCTTGATTTCTCCCACTCTGTCTTCCCCCCTCCCCTCCACCAGACTTGAGAAAGCCTTGGTTTTATAAAGGGAAAGGACACAGTAAAAGCCAACCCATTCAGAGCCTTGAGGACAAATGTCTGAGAGTCACCAATTACCTGATCCTCAAAGACATGCCTTTGACTTGCTTCCTGCTCGTCTTGATTACGCGGCCCGGCGGCCTCCCGGGATCCCGGCTGTGACAGCCATATTGCACACACATGTTCTCTAATAAGCTGATGCCGAAAACCACATTAAAATGAGCCGAGGAGAGGGAGTCACTTTGTAACATGCTTTATTTTATTTTATTTTTGACTTGGAAAGAAGCATGTCTTGGCTGCTAATCAAAGAGCTGGTGGGGGCCTCTTAGCAGAAACCAAACCCATCCCAGGCCAGACCTGCCCACCCAGCCCCCATGGACAGCGACAGCGGCTCCAGCTCAAGGGAGCTGGGAAGGGGACCCCAGACCTTGGGTGGGCCGTGCGGCTGGTCCAGACGTTGGAGGTGGGTCCTCGGTGCCAGCCTGTGTCTGCTGCATCCAGGCTGTGGGACGCGGGATCTCTTTGTTCTTTTTTGGTTCAGCTGCAGTGTTCTGGGGTGTCAGGGCTCCGTTTGTTCCCAGCAACACGGACTCCTTCTTATTAGTAAGTGGGCTCTGCAGCCCCCATGGAGAGAGTATGTTTAAGGATCTTCTTGGCACGGCAGGGCGACAGTGACTCAGGGTCCCACTCAGGTGGGATAGAAGTATATTCTGGCTTCACCTCGACTTGCTCTGAGACCACAGAAAGATCCCACTCCCTCCCAGGTTTCCCATGATAGCTCTGCAGGATGGTTTGGATCAGATGGGATTCCCAGCCAGAGTGCTAGCATCTCGAATTGATGGGTCGTGCGCTGAGATTCATTCCTTTACGTCCAGCCACCCTCTGGATGTCCTTCTTAGATTCCAAAGGTCCCCTCACCCCCTACACGTCCAAAAGCCAACTCCTCACCACTCCCTAGAACCACTTCGGGTTCTCCTTGCTTAGGGATGCGTGTTGCTCTAGCGGCTGTTGAGTCCCAACGCTTTCCTTTCCTTTGCAACCCCAGTTCCAGGGATCCCTAAGTCCTGTGGATTCACAGCCTTTGAACCCATCCTCTCTTCTCTGGCCCCTGGTTAGACCCCGCCCACCTAACACCTGGACCGCCCCGGCAGCCTCCGGTCCAAGATGCAAATTAAACACTCCCTTTCCCTCTTTGAGACCCTTCTGGATATAAGCCAAGCAGCATCACCACTAGTGCATACAGTGTCTTTGTGCAGATTAGGAAAAGGTGCTTCTTCCTCAAGGCACTTGACTGCCATCTGCTGGAAAATGGTTGTAATAAGTATACGGATCTCTGATGGCCGGGCAGTGATGGCGTCCCCTAGGGTTGTGCATGCGCAGTGGCCCGAATCCAGACATCTCCTGAGGGCCCTCATATCTCCAGCCCCTTTTACCTGCTCACATCTTACCCTCCAAGGGTATTGAGCTGTCTATGCTCCAAACGCATGGTGGTTAAGGATGTTTCGGGAGACAGAATCCCAGCTCTGCCACATGCCGGCTGTCAAGTTCCTTACCTTCTGGGTCCAATCAGTTTCCTCATCTGTAGAATAGGGATGAGAATAAGACCCTCCTCACTGGGTTTTTGTGTGGATTAAATGAGTTAATATTTGTAAAATGTTTAAAATAAGGTTTGGTGGGGAATTCCCTGGTGGTCCAGTGGTTAGGGCTCTGTGCTTCCACTGCAGGGGGCACAGGTTCGATCCCTGGTCTGCGAGCTAAGATCCCGCATGCTGCGTGGCGCAGACCCCCAAAATAATAAATAAAATAAAATAAAATAGAGCTTGGCGCATTGAAATGCTATATTAGTATCTTTTATTATATTATTATTATCATCATCATCATCTCACATCTTGGTCCTTTGCATATATTCCTTCTGCTGAGAATGTCCTCTCTCCCACCCCGCTCTGCCCTTCTTTGTTTGGTCAGCTACTCATACTTCAGGACTTAGAAAGCCTTTCCTGACCAAGGCCAGGCAGGTCCCCTCCCTTCCTCCTCCAGGCTCCCCCAGCCCCTGGGTGACCCTCAGGCATAGCCCTTGTCCCTTAGATGTCCCTGGGCTGTGAGCTCCTTGCCAGCAGGAAAGAGGTTTTATTAAGGTGTGAATGTTCAGGCCCCAGCCCAATGCTGGCCTCAGAATAGGAACTTCCCAAAGCTTGTCCTGAAATCACCTCAATTCATTTCGAGCATTTTGCTGTTTCATACTGGTTTTAAGTGAAGTAGCCATCATGTAGGATCTCAGTTCAAAATGGTAAAATAAATATTCCTTCGTCGATATTGTTTATGGAGTAACTAAGCCCTTTTACAAAAGGAGCTGAAGGGGAAAATGAATAATAACAATGCACATTAATTGCCCACTATGGTGAGCACCTCGTGTGTCCTTCCTCATGAATTTTTACAAGAACAAAAACAACCCTACCCATAGTCCTGTTGCAGGAAAGAAAAGTGGGGCCAGAGAGGATGGTCATGCCCCAGGTCTCAGGCGAGTCCAGTGATATTATCTAAAGGCTATCAGAGGGCTTCCCTGGTGGCGCAGTGGTTGAGAATCTGCCTGCCAATGCAGGGGACACGGGTTTGAGCCCTGGTCTGGGAAGATCCCACATGCCACAGAGCAACTAGGCCCGTGAGCCACAACTACTGAGCCTGCGCGTCTGGAGCCTGTGCTCCTGGAGCCTGTGCACCACAACAAGAGAGGCCGCGATAGTGAGAGGCCCACGCACCACGATGAAGAGTGGCCCCCGCTTGCCGCAACTAGAGAAAGACCTCGCACAGAAATGAAGACCCGACACAGCCAAAAAATTAATAAATAATAAATAATTAATTAAAAAATAAAAATATAAATAAAGGCTATCAGAAACTTATATTTGTTAAAAAGTTCCTTTTTAATCAGTCTTCTTGAAAATCTTCATTTTGTAAAAGCATCAGGACAGAACTTAAAATAGCATGGTTAAAGACTTGAGTACAATGCAATTAGCAGGAAACTTGGATATAACATTTTAGAATAACTAGTATTATGATTGATAACATATCAGGACATATCAGATGTTAGGGATTCCATATGAATTTTGGAATATCTATATAAATGACATTTATCCATACACTATAACCTAAGGTTCATCTCCAATCACTTGACAATGTTTTTGAAGTAATTTAACATACCAAATAAACTTAGTTTGACATTTTTCTCTGAGATGTCTCAAAGATGTTCTTTCGAAGTATCCCAGAGTCAGCTGGAGGCTAAATAGCTTTAGTCAGATTTTGATATTTGGGAAGTTTGTTAAAAATATCAAAAAGGTTTTAAAACACAACAGGATCGTAGGTCACTGTGAAACAGTACTTATTCATTTAACCAAAGTCACAAAACGATTAAAAGAATACAAATACGGATCATCTGTTATCAAAAGGAGCACTTCTAACAGAGAGAGATCAAATTCCAGTCTTGTATTAGCTTACTTAACAAAATCCATTTACTTAGTTAACTTCAATGTAAATTTAGTTAATCCTGACCATGTATAAAACTTTCTCAGTAAAATGTAATTCCATTACTACCTTCTTAACTGAAAACACATTCTACCATACTGAAATGTCTTATCATTTTCAGTAGCTTTAATTATATATATAAATTAGAATCCCCGATTCTTAAAAACCTTAATTTCCAGTGACAACCAAGAGGCAAGTAATAGTTACCAAAATCTGGAGAAACTATTTTCGATGATTTTTAGAACATAATTATTCTTTTTTTTTTTAATTTTATTTATTTTATTTAGTTAGTTTTGGCTGTGTTGGGTCTTTGTTGCTGTGCACGGGCTTTCCCTAATTGCGGCGAGCGGGGGCTACTCTTCATTGTGGTGTGCGGGCTTCTCATTGTGGTGGCTTCTCTTGTTGCGGAGCAGGGGCTCTAGGCACACGGGCTTCAGTAGCTGTGGCACGTGGGCTTCCGTAGTTGTGGCTCGCGGGCTTAGTTGCTCTGTGACATGTGGGACCTTCCCGGACCAGGGCTCGAACCTGTGTCCCCTGCATTGGCAGGTAGATTCTTAACCACTGCACCACCAGGAAAGCCCCATAATTATTCTTATAGCTTACCTAAAAGCTCTTATCTCATTTATATTTAAAGTTTCATCATATCAAGTTATTTTTCTTGCTGACAAATTTGCAACAGATATAACAAGATTTATTTAACTTTTATTAAACCTAGGTGCAGTGAAAGTACTATACTTAATGTTGATGGCTCTAAAGACATGTCTATATTAATTAGATCAACAAACTTAAACATTAATACCAGGTATTAATTTAATACTATATATTTCCCAGTTCACGTGAACCTGAAACTCATTTAGCTTAATTTCTCTTTTTTTTAAAAAAATTAATTAATTTATTTATTTTTGGCTGCGTTGGGTCTTCTTTGCTGCGTGCAGGCTTTTTCTCTAGTTGCAGCGAGCGGGGGCTACTCTTTGTTGCGGTGCCCGAGCTTCTCATTGCGGTAGCTTCTCTTGTTGCAGAGCACGGGCTCTAGGCATGCGGGCTTCAGTAGTTGTAGCATGCGGGCTCGGTAGTTGTGGCTCGCGGGCTCTAGAGCGCAGGCTAAGTAGTTGTGGCGAACGGGCTTAGGTGCTCCGCGGCATGTGGGATCTTCCCGGACCAGGGCTTGAACCCGTGTCCCCTGTATTGGCAGGCGGATTCTTAACCACTGAGCCACCAGGGAAGCCCTAATTTCTCTTGTATGTAGAATTGTTTGGTTTGTAAGCGCTTACTTTTCTTTAAGCCAATTAAATAGAGCTCATTTACAGATTAACCTCAGCAATGTTATCCAAAGACACAAACACATACAAACACACAAACAGAGAGACATCATAGTTCTCATTTCAAAATTTCAGCCCTGAGTCAGGTACAGCAATGTAAAACCCATCAGTTTACAAAAGAGGTTGGATTAAAGTTGGTTTTCTGGCAGATGGAACAAATCAAGCTCACTTGTCTAGATGGCTAAACCCTTTCTACTAATATTTATGGAAAGGAAAACAAGTCAAGTTCTAAATTACTGTACCCGCTTTTTCAAAATTTGCATTTTAAAAAGACGGCAGAGATAAGGGTTTTTGAGAAGACCAGATTGGACATTTGTATCTCAAAGATACAGTCAAGTTTCTCCTAGGATGACTTTGTTTCCCCTTTGTTTAGTATTTACAAGCCTCTTAAGATCACCCGTATTTATTAGAAAATCAATCAACTTGTTCCCCACTGTCAATGTTACCCAGGCCCCTGTGGGGAAATCAGAATCGGACGCCTCAAGTGCAAGGGAGTCCCCTGGCCTCTTACGAGATATTGGGGCAAGGGAAATTGCCCTGCTGCAGAAGTGGCTCCCGGTCCAAATTGGGTCAGGTCTTAGATGGTGGTACTAAACCAGGTCCCTGTGCCCTGGGGGTTATCATAGAAACTTCTATTTGATCCCCTTGGGTAGGGGAAACAGGAGGCAGTGAATATGTTGGCGGCATGGGAGGGGGGCAGTTGGAACAACTGCTGGTGCAGCCAGCTCAGCCACTGGGGGAGCTGGATAGGCTGGAAGGGGGGTTAAGTTTTGAAATAACATGTCCCCACTCTCATTTTTTCCTATTCCCTTGTAGATCAGGTTTCCCCTTGGGTTTCCTTTCAGACCGCTGCACCATAAAGGGGCAGCCCTCTGACTCCTTTTCCTCCTGATGCAATAGCATAAATGCTCCTACATATGGAATCTCATCTCTTTTCCCTGCTCTTTTTTTTTTTTAAGTAAATTTATTTATTTCCTTGTTTATATATTTATTTTTGGCTGCGTTGGGTCTTTGTTGCTGCGCGCGGGCTTTCTCTAGTTGTGGCGAGCAGGGGCTACTCTTCGTTGCGGTGCGCAGGCTTCTCATTGCGGTGGCTTCTTTTGTTGCGGACCATGGGCTCTAGGCGTGCGGCCTTCAGTAGTTGTGGCACGTGGACTCGGTAGTTGTGGCTCGCGGGCTCTAGAGCGCAGGCTCAGTAGTTGTGGCGCACGGGCTTAGTGGCTCCGTGGCATGTGGGATCCTCCCGGACCAGGGCTCGAACCTGTGTCCCCTGCATCGGCAGGCAGATTCTTAACCACTGCGCCACCAGGGAAGTCCCTGTTCTTTTCATTTTGAGGAAGAAAACTCACATCTGTATACAGCTCCTGCCTACTCTGGGCCTGGCTCGATGTGGGGTGGGGATTCATACCAGCTGGCGCCTGTAATTCTCACCATAGCCATGTGAGGGCAGTAGAATGGCCCACAGGACAGGTAAGGGGACTGCCTTGCCCAGGTTTGCTTTTAGAGGCCTTGGGAGGTCCTGGGAGAGGCTCCTTATGTGCCGAGATGGCTTTCTGCTGTGGAGGCATTGGGGACATCACCTTTCCACTTACCCTCCTTTTTGGGAGGCCCCTGAAGGAGCTCCTCAGACCTTTGCCAGAAGTGCAAGTTCCGTTTTCTCCAGCAGCTGGTGGTTTCTGTTCTAGGGATGTGATTCTCTGTCTTACCTTTTAAAAAGCCTAGAGCCCCGTACTATCAAACGGTTGACAGTTGTGGTGGTTTTCCCAGTTCCATTTTTCATCCCCTCACTTACCCCTGGCTCCATTTTCTGCCCTGATATTTCCTCCGCTCCATCTTTCTACCTGTTTTTGACCTGCATGTCTGTGTGTCAGCATCTCCAACCAATCCTCCCTCCTTCCTCATCTGTAAGAGGAGGGATTGAACTGGACAATCAAGGCAGTGGTCTTAACATTTAGGGGGGTCATGGATCCCCAACTCTGAGAATTGGACAAAACTTCAGACAGTTTCTTCTAAAACATGCGCAGGACAGATCATCTTGCTTACAGTTTCCAAGGGTTCCAAGACTGAAAACCTTCGAGGGTTCCCTGATCTCTCATTAAGAACCCTGCATCCAAGGTCCTTCAGCCTCAGTGGAAAAACAAGAAGAGACGCCCCTAATCCTTGCCGGGTCCTATTTCACATGGGATAAGGGTCACTTTTCAAATTCTCAGGCACTTGGGACTTCCCTGGTGGCTCAGTGGTTAAGAATCCGCCTGCCAAGGCAGAGGACACGGGTTTGAGCCCTGGTCCAGGAAGATCCCACATGCCGCAGAGCAAACTAAACCCGTGTGCCACAACTACTGAAGCCTGTGCACCTAGAGCCTGTGCTCCGCAACGAAGAGGGCCCCTGCTCGCCACAACTAGAGGAAGCCCGCGCGCAGCAACAAAGACTCAACGCAGCCAAAGATAAATAAATAAAATAAATGGATTTATAGAAAAACAAGCAAAAAAAGCCACAAAACCCCCACAAATTCTCAGGCACTTGCCCACCCACTAGAGTGGCCCAGACCTTTCTCGGCTGATCCTTGGGGGTAAACACACTAAGTTCTGATGGAGCAGCAGAACTTTTGGGACCCCCCCCGCCATCGCTCATAACTGGGGAAGAAACCCCAAGGAAACTCTGTCCTTGGCGGGCAGAGCAGTGTATGGAGGAGTTGGGCTCAAGATGGAGCCCAGCCAGTTTCCAACTGACCCTGGACAGAGCCTGGCATCTCTCGGGTCCACTGGTGAAATGGGGCTAAACCAGGAAGCCCCTAGTGGGAGTGTGCTAGCTCAGAGAGCTTGGGTCTCCCTTTATAGTGAATGGATAAAAGATTCCTCTACCTCTTCCCACAAGTGGTGCTCATGTCTGTTTTCCCTAGCTGGGACTGAGTCACAAAAATTCTTTTATGATCCATTTTCTGGCCCCCACCCCTGTTTCTTTTGGAAATCTGAAGCAGCATCCTAAATTTCCTCGGCCTAATTTTAGTCTCTGGGAACTGCAGCCAGATGATGTCAGACTGAATATTAGATGCCATTGGTCTTCCCAGGCCAAGCTCTGTCACCAGCTCCCTGCAGCTGCCCCGTCCCATGGGGTCAGGTGTGGGCCTGGGAGGTGTCACGGTCGCCGGCCACAGGGGGGCTGAGCAAGTGATGGGAATCTTGCTTGTCTATAGGAAATGCCCTCAGGATTTGGAACCCACCTAAGTGCAGGGCTGGGAAAAGTTTTCCCAAAGGGAAGGGGGCAGTTCTCACTCCATCAGCAAGCGTTCCTGGAATACCCTACTGTGTGTCCAGAAAAAGTGGGCAAGACCCTCTTCTAAGAAAGTGGACCCCGTCCACCTCCCACACTCAGCCCGGCAGCACCTTCCAACCGCAATTTTTAAAAATTAATTAATTTATTTATTTTTGGCCATGCTGCGTGGCTTGCTGGATCTTAGTTCCCCGACCAGGGATGGAACCCGTGCCCCCCCGCAGTGGAAGCGTCCTAACCACTGGACCGCAAGGGAATTCCCCAGCAATTGTCTTTTTTAAAGACTTAATTTTTTTCAGAGCGGCTTTAGGGTCACAGCAAAATTGGGCTGAAGCACAGAATTCCCTTGTACCCCCTGCTACCACCCATTCACAGCCTCCCCCATCATTGACATCCCCCACTAGACGGGTGGATTTGTCACAGTGGATGAACCTACACGGACACACCCTAATCACCCAAGGTCCATCGTTCACGCTCGGGCTCACCCCTGGTGTCGTACATCTTATGCTGGGAGCACCTTCTAACAACCAGATCTGATCTCATCGTCCAGGGGCAGATCCAGGTTCACGGGCTCTGAAGCTTATCCAATTTGAGGGGCTTTTAAATAAAAAGAATACATAGAAAACTCTTACTTTGGTGAATTTTACAAAAACCTGTGAGCGTGTGAACCCATTGCCTAGAGTTTCTCTCTTGAAGGACCCCTTGCAATGAAGGTTCCAGAAGCCTAAGCTTCATGGTGAAGCCTCTGCTGCTTCTTATTCCCTCTTTTAAATTGTTCCTCTGCTTCTACCACTCTGGGGATAAATCCCAGGCACCTTAGCAGGCGTGCAGGGCCCGGCATGATGAGACCGGGGCCCGTGTTCTAGCTACCCTGACCCGGGACGTGCTGGGCTCTCTGTGCTCTGGGGCCCCTGCCCGAGCTGGCCTTTCCCCTAACCAGCGTCCCTGCCATCTTCACTTGCTTGCTCCCGCTCTGGGGGCCTCTGCTGACAAATCATGTCTCCATGTTCTCAAATGGTCCATCACTACTACTGTGACAGCACATGGGACATCACAGGAGACGTCTGGTGACCCCATGTCTCCTCCATGAGACTCAGGGTCAAGGAGCATGTTGGACCCACTCGCTACTATGTGCCGTAGCCCCTGACCCGCGGCAGGACACAGTAGAGCATCTGCCGCATAAACGGACGATGGAACGTTGAACGTGTGAACGGTGGAGGGAGAAGCACCCTGGGCTTCCATCCTGCCTGGAGCCCTCGACTGGCCTTAACACAGCTGCTGAGCCCTGCTGAGCCGAGCATCCTGCGCTCTGCCGAGTGTGGCTGGGTGATACATTTAGGGGAATAACCCGCTGCCTTTCCAATAGACGTATTTTCCTGAGGGCTCCTCTGTTCCTGGCTTCAGTGTGCGGTCCTTTTCCTCTCCCTAAGCCCCAAGAGCTTCAGTGACCCAGAGTCCTCGGCCGCCTGCTGGAGGATGGGGCATGGGATGTGGACTCCCCTGACCAGCCATTCCCTCCTCCGCACCAGCCCCAGTGCCTCCAGGTTCATGGCCTTGGCGATGTGATGCCGGCCTGCTGCCCGGTCTCCTGCGCTTCCCAGAACGGAGCAAACTGATGCTCCCTCACTTCGCGGGCCCACAAGGGCTCCAGCCGCTGAGCTTCTGCATCACTTGCAGCTGCCCAGAGCCCCAGCTGGGCTCTGCTGCTGGGCCTCCAAGAACTCACAGAGCTGGAGGCAGCCCTTCCTGGCCAGATGTGGAGACGGAAGCCTCTCCCATGGAGATGCTTCTCGAGACATCTTCTTATCATCAGGTCATGAAGCTTGGAGGTGCTGTCCCCTCGCAGGCTTGCGGGGGTTCTGCGACCTGCAGATGGCTGGTCCAGCGGTGCTGACTCTCCATCTGAGGAGCCCAGCTCCAGCCGCCCTGGCCTGGGGTGGGGTGGGCAGTGTGGATGGAGGAAGGAGCATTGTCCTGGGAGGTAGGCAGGTGGGGTTCAAGCCCTGGCTTCTTTTGAGTGATCTTGTCTAACTCCCATTTCTTCTTTGAGTCTCTGAGTCTATTTCATTTTTAAAAATTTATTTTATTGAAATATAGTTGATTTACAATGTTATGTTAATTTCTGCTGTACAGCAAAGTGATTCAGTCATATATATATATATATATATTCACACACACATTCTTTTTCATATTCTTTTCCATTATGGTTTATCACAGGACATTATAGTTCCCTGTGCTATACAGTAGGACCTTGTTGTTTATCCATCCTATATATATAATAGTTTGCATCTGCTGAGTCTATTTCTTTATCTTTATTCAAGGTAAAATTTTTCCCCCTCCTTTTTCAAAAAGTGAAGGATGCTTTGGTGCCTCCTTGTATTTGCACTTGGTCTGGGTTCTGTAGCCTTTGATCAAAACCATAGTCTCCATATCTTGTCCTAGGGTGGGGCTGCAGTCGGCTCATAAACAGTGGTGCTAAATATGGGCACAGCCCAACCCTGCCCAAAGCATCAGGAGCAATGGTTTCCTCAAAGTCCCCCGAGACCACCAACCTCCCAACATGGGGCCCCAGTCCTTCCAGGTCCGTTGCTCGGCCATGATTGAGGCGTCCGTCAGTGGGGTCAAGGAGGGCCCTGTCACAGAGATGATGTGCGAAGTTCAGGAGCCAGTGAAGGGCAAGGTCTGTTCTGGGAGCTGCAGGCCATGCGATGTGATGCAGAGGGAGGATGTGGGGAAGGGGACAGGTGGGGGATTCGGGCTGGGGGTGTCCAGAGCCACTCTGTGAGGGTGTTGAAGGGCAAGCTGAGGGGTTTGCACTTGACACCACAGGTGATGGGGAGCCCGTTGTCCAGAGAATTTGAGACTTTCCTTAAGGGAGCTGGTAACAGCCTGGGGAACCCCGACGGGGCTGAGGACAACTGCAGGATGGAGAACTTGCAGAGGCCTGAGCCCTTCTGGAGCTGGCGTGTGGGCCCCAGGCTCTGGTCCAGCTATGCTCTTGACTGGCTGGGCTTTCTTGGGTAGGTTCCTACCCTCTCTGGGCCATTGTCCCCATCTAGATAAGATGGAGTTTAGCCTCAATGTTCGTTGAGGGACCAACTATGGTTACAGCCATCATGGACTCCTGGGAATGCAGATCAGCCCCACTTGTTGGGAAGGAGGTTCTATGGTCGGTGAGAGATCCTGCTGCTTTGGACCAATAGGCACCTGGTGGAGCCCTGGGCACGCCTGAGCTGGAGTCTTGGATTCCCGGCATCAGTCTGGGGAATTATGAACCAAGTTAGATTTAGAAACTACCTAAGTACCACTTTCCCTTCCCAGTAATTCCGACTTACTCTTTATATTCTGGCCGCCACCCTCAGGAAGCCCTCCTTGACTACCCTGCCCCACCCCCTTGGCTTCCTTGGCTCGCTGTTACAATGGTCCCGTAGGTTGCCTCTCCCAGGGCAATGGAACTTTCAAGGGCTGGGTCTGTGTTCTCACTCCCTGAATCTTGAATGCCAGGGACAGTGCCAGTGCCAGGGTCCTGGGCAGTTTTTGCCAAATGAATATCTGTGAGGTCATTTACTATCTATTTCTCTCAATGTTGGGCAGTTGTGAGTGCCCAGTTCTGTGTTCCAGAATTTTCCAGGGTCATTGCCATCTGGGGAATGCTCTGGGAGCCGATCGGTGCTGAAACCTGGCCTCCGCCTTCACATACAGCCTCAGGCCTGCCTCCCAGAGCTGGCTGCTGTTTCTGCCTGGCTCCCCCAGACCCTCACACGCCACAGGCCTCGGGGCTGGATGGAGGGGTGTCCCAACTCTTGGCTTTTGAGTCAAGTCTCAACCTGGAATGTCCTATATGGAAGGCTTCAGGGACTTCCCTGGCGGTCCAGTGGTTAGGACTCAGTGCTTTCACTGCCAGGGACCTGAGTTCAATCCCTGGTCTGGGAACTAAGATTCCACGAGCCACAAGTCTCAGCCAAAAAAAAAAAGAAAAAGGAAGACTTCAGAGAGTGTCACGATGTATAGTGGTATGTGTGTGGGCATCTGCACATGTGTTGTGAGTATATGTGCATGTGTGTGCCTGTGTGTGTATGTGCGTGCATGTTCGTGTGTGTGTGTGATCCCAGCATCAGACTCTTCATGCTCATTCAGAGCTTGGACATCAGTCCTTGGGGATATATATATGTGTGTATATATGTGTGTGAATATATGCACATATATATATAAATATTATATATGTGTATGCTACATAAAGAACTTTGGGCCCAAGGGAATTGGCTCTGGCCAGGAGCAGGAGCCCTTGTTCATAAAGGTGTGAACCCAGGGCAGAGCTCACACACAGAGGATCTCTCCATAATCCAGGCCCAGGTGACCTCTTGACATTAGACTACTGTGAATTCTACCAGCACTTAAATACTGTGTATTATTACCCTGTGCTTGGATCGGCTGGTTGGCTAAGAGGAAGACTGTATCCTTTTGCCTCATTCATCAGCATTTTCAAGAAGCATTTCTTTTACGTTTTACATAGAACTTCAGCTCGAAAAAAAGCAGGGAAGAGGTTGCCGGTGCTTCTGTGCCTCCGCTCCAGGGCAGAGACCAAGTGGGGGCCTGCAGCATCCATCCAGGCTCTGTGGCCCCCTCAAGCTCTGGTGCCCAGTAAGCTAAGGAAGCAGAGGGTCTGACGCTGTTGCTGTGACTGCCCGTGGTAGGCGGGGAAGTGGGTCCTGGGAATCTGGGACCAAGTTTTATACCTGAGCCAAAACAGGGGGAAAGGGTGGGCTCCTGTGTTACGGGGTGCGATAGCTGAGACGTAGTGAAAGAAGAGACAGGAAAAGTCCACCCCTGGCTCGCGGTAACGAGGAAGCTTGTCTGTCTGGACTTTGGAAGGGGAAAAATAAGCCTGAGAAACCAAAGCCTTGGGCTTCAACCTCCCACAGGTTCAGGACTGAAAGTTACCCTAGTTCTGGGACCACCAAGTTGGTTCTGGGTTGGAGCTATAGATGAGTCAAGTGAAAAATCCGAAATAAAATATTAGCTATTTAAATCTGGCCATGCACAAAAAGTAATAGATTGTGACCAAGGAGAATTTAGAAAGTCTATTCATGTGATTCAGCTCACGAACAGTTTAAGAGATACAATTCAACACCTATTCATGATGGAAACTCCTGGCAGACAAGGTAGAGGAAGGAACTTCTGGCCATGTAGAACTCAGCTACCGAGTCAGTCAATATCACGCTAGTATGATTGAGTCATTAGAATTGCCCCTTTAAAGTTGTGAACGGGCTAGGGAGGTACTATCACGACTCCACCTGATACCTTTAAAGGAATTAAAAGCAAATAGTTTGGGGGACTTCCCTGGTGGTCCAGTGGTTAAGGCTCCAAGCTCCCAATGCAGGGGGCACGGGTTCAATCCCTGGTAAGGGGAACTACCATCCCGCATGCCTCATGGTGTGGCAAAAAAAAAAAAAAGTAGTTTGGGAAACTTCTCTCTGACAAAAGGCAGCCTTACCAAAGGCAAAAACACAAGCCACAGGCTGGGAGGAGATACTTGCAATGCGTAAAATTGACAACGGGTTGGTATCAGAAATACAGAAAGAACTCACATGAATCAATATGGAAAAGACAGAAAAATCCAATAGATAAATGGGTCAAGAACACGGACAGGCCTTTCACGGCTGGAGGGGAGGCGCTGGGGAGAAATGGCTCCAAAACCTATGAAAAGACGTTCAGCCTCATTAGCAGTGTGGAAAATGCAAATTCTGACCACAATGAGATAGCATTTCACACCCACCAGATGGGCAGACTTTTGTAGTCTTGGACGGCTGCCTCTTGGGGCTCCTGGATACGGGGCTGAGGGGGCAGTGTTGGAGGAAGAGGAGACCGGGTGCCCCGCAATCCCAGTAGGGAGGCACATTCCAGACTCCTTTCGTCCTTGGACTTGGCCCTGGCTGGGACGGTGAGTGGTCCCAAAGCGGTGCTGTTTGGGTCTTACCCCAGCCCCTCCCCGCTCCACTCTTTGCCCCTCCACCCCAGGCCCTTGGGTTCTGCGAGACCGCTTCCTTGGAATCTGCCGGAATCCCCGGCCCGCCTGCCCCCCTCCCCGCCCCCCATATCCCTAAAGCTCAGAGAGGCTGAAGGGAAGAGGGTGGGGCTCTCCCTCCCCACATACTGCAGCCCAGCTGTGAGCAGGGAGCAGGCATCAGACACCGAGGCCAGCCTCTGGCGGTCCCCTCACCTCCCCTGCAACGGCTCTGCTTCTGGCCCAAGCCTTCTCCCATCTGCCACTTGGTGAGTCCAGCGGGGCTCCCAGGAGCCTGGGGTAGGACCAGTGTGGACATGAGCCCTGTTCATGGAAAAGAAACTTCTCCCACTGCTCCGGACCAGGATCTGGATGCGGGAAAACGTGGCCAATAAGAACCCCGACCCAGTAACCGCACTCCGTGCCTGAGCAGTGGGTTTCTCGTCCGCCTCCTCTAATCTGCACGCAGATGGAGCCGCTGAGCCAGGAGGATTGGCATTTCCAGATCCTGGGCCACATTTTACCTTTCTGGGCTGGACCATCTTGCTCCTCCTTAATTATGGGGATTATATTATCTTCCTCTTAGGCTCTTCTGGCAGGAGAGAGGGACGGCAGAGTGCTTTGTAAGGTGTTGTGCTCCCAGTGGTACAGTATGGACTCATTCTTACTATGGTGTAAATGACTAAGGGGGAGGAATGAGGTGCCTGCCCTGGGAAGGTGAAAAGGTGCATACCCAGAACTGGGTTTTAGCCCTGGGTGGGCCGCCACCTCAAATGTGTGACTGTGGCCATGAACCACTTACCACCCCAGATCTGTTTTCTCATCTGTTAAAAGAAAGGGCCCGGTGAGATAGCCCTAAGCCCCTTCTGGGCTTTACAATTGTATGGGAGATTTGCTTTCTAATATGAGTACAGATAATAGCTGCCTTTTCTCTGCACGTACTCTGTGCTGATCCTGCATTCTCTCTAACTGGTTCAGGGCCCTAGGAGGTGGCCTTGATTATCCTCATCTTTTGGGCCAAAGCAGCTGAAGTTCATAACTTCCCCAAGGTAACACAGCTTGTCGAGGGGCAGGGCCCAGAGAGATGACTAAGCCTTGAGCTATTAGGCAAACACTGTAAATCCTGCACAAATGCCTTTCTGTTGTTCGAATGTGTTTTAAGCTATTGGGACAGTCGGCGGAGGGAAAGTGTCTCTAAGAAAGAGTCAGATTGTGTCTGACTTGTGATCTAGAAAGTCAGATCAGGGGCTGGAAACTACAGGCAATTAGCAGAAAAATCCATCCTCAGTGAAGGTCTGTGCCTGATGAGGGGACTGGCCCCATCTCAAGTGGTCCTTTAGTTGCCATGACAACCTCCTCCTGTTGGGAAGGATGCAGTCCAGGTTTGACCCTGGGAGTCAGGAGTCTTGTCACCTGCCCACTCCGCCTCCCTCCGTGTCTCGACAGGAGGCCACGTGGGCCTGGGCTCCTGGCTAGGAGGGTGGAGGGGCAGCTGACCAGTGCATGGTGGCCCCTGAGGGAGGGGGCAGGCCAGGCCCGGACGAATGTAAGTCCCAGACACTGCCTGGGGGAGCTGAGTCCAGACGGCCCCCTGTCACGAAGCAGGAAGCTTCTGTATGGGCGCTACGTCCCCCACTGGACGTGGGACGGGCCTCATCACATGCTGTTCCCTTGGGTGTCTGCGAACCGGGGGTGGGGACACCGAGACCCATCTACCTCTTGCCCACCTTGAACCCAGGGGGCAGATGGTGGCTGATTTGGGGGCTCTGGGCTCCCACCCCCTGCAGTCGGAGCAGCCTCTCTTTGATTTGTTACCTGTTGGGGGTCCCAGAAGCCATTGTGTGTAGGAAAAAGACTTCTTCCTTTTAAAAAGGCACTTGATGGGACTTCCCTGGTGGTCCAGTGGTTAAGACTCTGTGCTTCCATTGCAGGGGGCACGGGTTTGATCCCTGGTCAGGGAACTGAGATCCTGCATGCCGTGGGGCACAGCCAAAAAAAAAAAAAAAAAAAAGAACATTTGATAACTGCTGCTCTGGGCCCTCTCCAACCTGAGGTCAGGCCCAGGGTCCTCCAGACTGAGATTCGACCTCTTACAGAGAACTCCGGAGACCTGGTGTCAGAGGAAGCATCCCACGCTCACGTCCCGGCTCCCCTAAACAACCATCAAGAGGCAGATGGCGCCGTGAAGAGACCAAGGCCTTTCCTGGAGCCCAGAGGACCCCTGAATAAAAGCTGAAGCCACCTGGGGCCTTCCCCTTGCCTTTGGAGGGATAGAGACCCCCAAAGGGGAAGGGGCCTGCCCAGGTGCATGCAGGGAAAGGTCAGAGCTGATTCCCAGGCCTCTTTGCCTGGGCTTCCTCTGATGCACTGCCCCGTCCAGACCTCCCGCCTGGGGACTTTGAATTCTGCCACCATTTTCCTCTGAAAGCCCCAAGACCAAAGTGACTATAGCCCCTTATTGCTGTCCTTGGGGCACCTCATCTGTTTCCCCAAGAGAGCTCATCACCTCTCCTGAGCCTGGACCAGCGCTGCAGGAGGGGGAGGCCCCAGCCCGGGGCCCGAGGCTGTGGGTGCTCTACCCAGCAGAGTCAGGCAGCCCCTCCCATATTCTGGAGGCTCTCGGTCAGCCAGCTTTGCTTTATGGCCCCTGAACCTTGACCTTGGGCTTGGAGCCTTGTTAAAAGGGATTCTTTCCCACTGACACAGAGTGATGGTGGCAGTACTGACGCCACATGTCCAAGAGGGTCGGGAAATCAGAGCTCGTCTCCCTGGGCTGTGCCTGGTGTCAGCTTTCAGATCCAGGCAAGGCCGCCTGCCAGCTTTGTGGGACCCTGGAGATATTTATGATTTCTTTCTGGATGAGGAAAAAAGAGGAAGAGCACTTCAAACAATAACTTCAGATTAAGAACACGAACCTCAGAAATCCAACCAAAAGAAGCAGCTTGATCAGTGAACCTTGAAAGATAAAACATATGCGGGGATGACCTTCCCCCCAGTTTCTCGATCCCCCAAATGGCTGCAGAGACTGGATCTCTTATTTCTGTTGTGATAAAGCCCCCTTTAAGTCCTGAGGGATGTTCCTGGAAGGCTGGAAATCGCTCCGCTGAGCAAATGGTCCCACAGTCGCCTTCATCCAAGCACCCCCCAGCTGTGGGGACCCCACTCCAGCCCCAACCAAGGACCAAGAAGTCCTTTATCCTGTGGGATTCTGGCTGTTCCGTTCTCAGGCCGTGGATTTCTGGGGATGGGCTTCTCCCAGCCATGCCAGTCTGAAGGAAAGCCACTCCACAGCCCACTGGGAGCAGTGCTGATGAGAGAGTCATTCATTGTGTCAAGCAAACCTGCCATCACCTGCTGTAACTCACCTGTCCAGAGACAGCCATGACAGGGGTGGAGCAGCCTCGGGGGGCCCCAGGGTCCAGGCACTAAAGCGCACGCACTTTTCTTGGGTGCACTCACCGACGCTACAGTTCTAACTCCCTCGCTTAGGAGGTTTCCAACGTGGCCAGAGCAATCAGAAGCCAGGAATCGTTAAGGAAAGAGCACTGGCTTTGGAGCATCTCTGATCTGGTTCCTGCCCCTGCCTGTGGGGCCTGGGGCGACTTCATAACCTCTCAGAGTCTCCGTTTTCATCATCTGTAACAGAGGAACCAAAACACCTATGGGGAGGATGCGTAATGCACATGGTGACGCCCGAAGAGCGTTAGAGATGCCCAGGAAGTATGGCTTTCATTACTACGTCATCATCAACACAGAAAGGACTCAGGGAGAGCATGAATCCAGACCCAGAATCCAGGGTTCAGGAATCCCGGTGGTTAGTGAGGGCGGAAGGAGGGGTGCAGTGGAGACATTCATTTCAGGGGTGAGCGCCCTCCACACTTGGGTGCCCTGTGAGTGGTCAAGCACAGGTGTGCTGTATACCTCCACTCCGGGGGCTGGGCAGTCAGGTACTTCTTAGATGAGTTCCTCTCCAAAATGGTCCAAATACCAAAGGCTTTGCTGGCCAGAAGGCTGGATCCAGCTGCCTGGAGGGTCCCGAGGACGCTGTGCTCTCTCCGGCTGTGCTGTCCTCCTGACGGCTTCTGGATGTCCAAGCAACTGCCCCGCCCACCATGGACCCAGGAGAGTTTGTCCCTTCCTGCATATCCTTCCTGCGCAAGCGCGAGTACCGAAGCCCATGGCAAAGCTCTGGGTTGGGCCTCATGAATACACAGGGCAGGGACTATTGTCCCATTTTATTGTGGAGGAAAGCTGAGGGCCCAGTGATGGGGAGCAGGTGAGCCAAGATGGAACCAGGGCCTCTGCTCCTCACCTGGGCTGTGGATTGCCTGGACCCACCAGGTGGCCTCTCCAGCCCAACAGGATGCTTCCCAGGGGATCACATTTCACCACAGAAGCCAGGGAATGGGCCACCGTGATATGATCCATTTGCTTGCAGGAAGCAAAGCCTGGCTCCTTTTCCCACAGGAGAGAGAAGGGGGAAGGTGGATGCCCAGCTGATGTGCCTTCTGGCTCCGGTTACAGTTACTGACTCAGAGAACAAAAGGCTGAAAGGGAACATCCAGTCCATCCCTGCATCTGACTGATGGGAAGCTGAGGCCCAGAGAGGGCTGCACTCTGCCTGAGGACACACAGCACAGTTCCTAATGCTGACCCCATTCCTGGTCCATCAGAAGGCGTGTGCTCCCAGAGCAGGGGACCAGCCCCCTGGATTTAACAGCTCCTCCTCCTGCAGCCTCTTGTGGCTTATTTGGGTCCCCATGGTGGGTGTAGGTGGGGTGGGAGGGTTCCTGGCCTTCCCCAGAACACATTGGGGTTTTTGCTGCAGTTCTGTGTGACCTGGGGAGGTCCTCTCCCACTCTGAGCTGCCCTTAACACAGGTATAAATTGGGACCATGGATTGTGGGGCCTCACTGGCCACAAAGGTACCAAGAGGTGTCAAAGATGCGAAAAGGGCTTTGTAAACCCCGGGGCCCGTGGAAATTGAGAATGTTTCTGAGCTTCCACCCACATGTCAGAAATAGGACCGGACACGGACTTCCCTGGCAGTCCAGTGGTTAAGACTCTGCGCTTCCGCTGCAGGGGGCACGGGTTCGATCCCTGGTCGGGGAACTAAGGTCCCGCATGCCGTGTGGTGAGGCCAAAAAAAAGAAAGAAAGAAATAGTACCAGACAGAGACACACACACAATGTGCACACAAATGTCCACGCGCAGAGACACTCCCATGTAGACCCCCTGCCTTAGACCTGAGTGTATCCACACTCATGCTCACTCCCACATGCACCCTTGAATGTCTGCATTCTGGTACAGGGACGTGGCCTGTGGGTTGGTCTCTCTCTATGCCCCCTCCCACACCCCCTCCCCAGCAGCAGGGCCCTGACCCTCTTGGAGCCACTGATGCTGCTCTGATGCCCCTCCCTGCATGCCAGCCCCTCTGGCCCCGCAGTCCGCACCCCATGCCACTGCCAGATTGGGTTTCTTCTCAATAGGGCCCAGCTGCCTTCTGGGGAAGGGGGGCAAAGGGACCATGTCATCCCTACATAGCAGCGAGACTCTACTCACTTTTGGGAAGGGCCTCATTTCTTAAAGAATTGCATTTATTTAATTCCTGTCTTTTCCCCGCAGAAGTCGAGGGCCCTAATGTTTTAGAAAGGAAATGCCGTGGTGCCCTCAGCTGGGGTGAGGGGCCAGGATGGCATCTGGGGAAAGGCTGTGGAGCCCCACCCCACAACCCTGGGGGTAGGACTTCCAGAGGACAGCAGGGTGGGGGCCACCGAGGGCAGGGCTCCAAGGAGACCCCTGGGACTTCCGGCGTTTTCAGCAGGCCAGTTCCTGAGGCTGCCAGGATGATGGCTAAGAGCCAATGGCAGCCCTGGGTTTGAATCCAGCCTCTGGCACCTACTAGCTGTGTGAATTTGGGCAAGTTACCCAACCTCTCTGTGCCTGGGTTGCCTCATCTGTAAAACAGAGATAATAATGGTTGTTCCCTCATTGGGTTGTTGCAGGAATTAGACAAATTTACATGAAAAGCGGTGCATCAATGTCTCGCCCTTCCATTAGCGTCTGGCGGATTGAGTGCTCCGTGAACTCCAGTTGCTTTTTCTTCTTTTGATCATTATTATGACCTGCATGGCTCCACATGGGCCAGACCCTCTGCTCTTGTGAAATCGGAAGAGAACGTTTCCTCCCTTCCTCCCCTCCCACCATGACACAAGCCAGAATATAATGAACTTCAGCATCAAAACATCTTCCTTATCTCTACTTTAAACCCCTTCCGCTTTTCCTGACTTTGGTGGAAATGGAAAACAGCTGCTCAGGGGCTGCAGCGCCTGCCGTGTACAGTGAGGAAGCTCCCGGCACAGGACTGCCAGGGTGCACCTGGGGCAGACGGCCCCCTGCGGGAGGAGAGCAGTCCCTTCCCTCCCCCGGGGCCCCCTGAGGTCCTCCAAGGCAGGCTACCTGCACAATGAGCTGGGAGTCCCCTTCCAGATCTGCTCACCCCCTCCCCAAGGGTGGCACTGCTGCTTCCCAAGAGGTCACATGAGCATCTTTGCAGCCCCATATGATGGAGGAATATTCTGCCCCCATTTTTCAGAATATGAGAATGGGTGAGACATGGCCCCACAGGGAAGAGGGGTACACAAGAGGCTGCCCGTCCACGCCGCCGAGTGCTGTCAGCAAGGTGTACACAGGATGCATGGCAATTGGTGGGAAGGTGGGTGCCTGAATCTGCCTAGAGTGGTCAAGGAAGGCTTCTTGGAGGAGGTGGTGCTTCACTAGGAATTCGCTGATCAATGGGGTGGTTGCAAGCCATTTCTAGATGCGATGACAAGACAGACAAATGCTAAAGGCCTAGAAGAGTTAGAGGTGCTCAGAGCATGGCAGGTAGCCCATCCCAGAGGTGGGGGTTGTCCTCAGGGCATCGGGGAGCATTGGAGGGTGACGTGTCAGATTGGTGGTTTAGGATGATCAGGACAGCAGCTTGACATGTTTTACATACACTGACCACACCTGTGTACCAGCGTCCAGCTCAAGAAAGAGAATATTTTCATCATCTTAGAAGCCCTTCTCCTGCCTCTTCTGGTAACTGCCCTCCCCCAAGGTAACCGCTAACCCGCAGGCCACTGCCTTTGACCTGTCCTGCCTGTGCTGGAACTTTCGATAAATGGACTCACACAGTGTGTGCTCTTTTGGGGGGCGTCTGTCATCTTTGTGAAGTTCATCCATGAGGCTGCACGTGGTTTGCGTGCGCTTCTTACTGTGTCAATAGTCCATTTTGTGAATATTCAATTTACCCAGTTGGCCACCAATGGGAATTTGGATTATTTATAATTTTTGGTTATTATGAGCAACGCTGCTCATTCTTGCACGTGTCTTTTGGTAAAAGTATTTATTCATTTTTGTATCTAGAGATGGAATTGCTCCTACTCAGCCCTATTAGAAACTGCCACATTTTAAAAATGTGGTTATTCCATGGACGTTCCATTGATACTCTCTTAGAGTTCCAGTGGCTCATACTCTCTCTGATACTTGCATTGTTAGTCTTTAATTTTAGCCATTCTTGTGGGTGTGGTTTAATTTGCATTTCCTGATATGGCTAATGAGTTGACCCCTCCGCCTATGACTGTGGGCCATTTGGCATCTTTTTTTTTTTTTTTTTTTTTTTTAATTTATTTTTGGCTGCGTTGGGTATTTGTTGCTGCGTGCGGGCTTTCTCTAGTTGCAGCGAGGGGGGGCTACTCTTCTTTGCAGTGCGCGGGCTTCTCATTGTGGTGGCTTCTCTCGTTGCGGAGCACAAGCTCTAGGCGCGCGGGCTTCAGTAGTTGTGGCTCGCAGGCTCTAGAGCACAGGCTCAGTAGTTCTGGCGCATGGGCTTAGTTGCTCCGCGGCATGTGGGATCTTCCTGGACCAGGGCTCGAACCCGTGTCCCCTGCGTTGGCAGGAGGGTTCTTAACCACTGCGCCACCAGGGAAGCCCTTTTTTTTTTTTAAATTTCTTCACCATCCCTAAGATGTTTTTATTCTTTTAATTTATTTTTAAAATAAATAAATTTATTTATTTATTTATTTATTTATTTTTGGCTGCGGTGGGTCTTTGTTGCTGCACGCGGGCTTTCTCTAGTTGTGGCGAGCGGGTGCTACTCTTCATTGTGGTGCACGGGCTTCTCATTGCGGCGGCTTCTCTTGTTGCGGAGCACGGTCTCTAGGCGCGCGAGCTTCAGTAGTTGTGGCTCGCGGGCTCTAGAGCACAGGGTCAGTAGTTGTGGCGAATGGGCTTAGTTGCTCCATGGCATGTGGGATCTTCCCAGACCAGGGCTCGAACCCATGTCCCCTGCATTGGCAGGTGGATCATTTGGCATCTTATTTTGTGGTTTTATGTATTCCAAGGACCTCTTCTACTCAGTGATAGGCCTCTTCATTCTCTTAATGATATATTCTGATGAAAAGAAATTCTTAAATTTAATGTGATCCATTTTATCAAAGTTTTCTTTAATGTTAGTGCTTTTTGTGTCCTAAGAAACCTTTGTCTATTCTGAGGTTATGAAGGTAAGTTACCTATTTTTTCTAAGACCGGTATTGTTGGAAATTCCCTGGCGATCCAGTGGTTAGGACTTGGAGCTTTCACCGCTGGGGCATGGGTTTGATCCCTGGTCTGGGGAACTAAGATCCTGAAAGCCATACTGCGCTGCAAAAAAAAAGCTGTATTGTTTTTCTTTTAACATTTAGATCTACAATCCATCTGGAATCGACTTTCATGTGTAGTGTGGGTTAGGGGTCAGATTCTTTTATTTCACTTTTCAATTTGGATGTCCAATTGACCCACCACCATTTATTGAAAAGTCCATCCTTTCTCTCCTGTACTCATATGTGCCTTTTTAATAAACCAGGTGAATATGTAAGTGTGGGTCTCTTTGTCTATCTTTGCACCAATAATACAATGTCTTAATTACTGTAGTTTTATAATAGATCTCATTTCTGGTCCTAAAAGTCTTCCACTTTTGTTCTATTTGTTCTAGATCGCCTTGGCTATTCTTCGACCTTTGCATTTTCATATATATTTTAGAATCAACTTGCGAATTTACACGCACACACACACAACATACACAAAGTCTTCTGAGATTTAAATGGGACTGCATTGAATTTATAGATCAAGTGGGAGAGAGTTAACATCTATAATATAAGGCCTTCCAATCCATGAACATTATCTTTCCATTTATTTAGATCTTCTTTAATTTCTCTCAATGATGTTTTATAGTTTTCAGTAGATTTATTCCTAGATAATTTGATGCTTTTGTGAATGATGTTATTGTCAGTTTATAGAAATATGGTTGATTTTCTTTTTAATTGAAGGCAAGCCTTTTATTTTATTTATTTATTTATTTATTTATTTATTTGGCTGTGCTGGGTCTTAGTTGCTTTAGGCAGGATCTTTTTAGTTGTGGCATGGGGTATCTTTAGTTGTGGCGTGCAGCATGCGGGATCTTTAGTTGCATTGTGCACGACCTCGTTCCCTGACCAGGAATCGAACCCAGGCCCCCTGCATTGGGAACGCAGTCTTAACTGCCGGACCACCAGGGAAGTCCCGGAATATGGTTGATTTTTATAAACTGTCTTTGCATTCCATCAACCTTGCTAAATTAACTTAATAATTCCAATAATTCCTCTTTAGATTTCATTGGGGCAAAGATGCTTTGGGGTGTGATCCAGCCATGGTACAAGACCCAACAATCTTGAACTCTGGGCTGGATGTGGAGGTAGAGAGGGAGGAAGACAGACTTGGCCAGTTAGGTCAGCAGAGTCTTTAGGGCCATGGTGGGGTGAAGAAATCACAAACTTCACCCATGTCCAGCCATGGTCCAGGCACTGTTTTCACATCACATTGAGAGTTGCTGCCCCAGCCAGGGCACCTAGCCCAGCCCACCATGGCCTTATGGGAATGGAAGGCCTGGGTTCTGATTCTGGCCTTTAATCGACAAGCTGTGTGACCTTGAGTGCATTGCTGAACCTCTCTGAATCTCATCATCCTCACTCATAAAGGGAGGGACACATGCCAGGGTATTTCTGCCTCTCACCCTGCAGGTGACTGATTAACATTAGTGAATTGCTTTCACTCACCAGTGTTGTCCCTTTTCCCCACGGGGGGTTTCTGAACATCGCTGGAAAGCTCTGCAGTCCAGGGGCCGCTGGTGTCGGGGGTGGAGGCGGCCAGCTACCACTGTGCTCTGAGCAGCTTCAGCGCAGCTGGGCCTTTGGGGATTTGTGTTTCTACCGCGATGACACCCTTGCAAGGCTGCCCCTCTCCAAAAAGAAACTCAAATTACTTTTCAATAAAAACTCTTGGCAGAAGTTCTTGAAAAAATATCTGGCCTTCTCTGTGATCCGTGATATAGAAAAAGATGGAATTTAATTATTCTGTCCTGTCCATTAGCCCCGCGGCTGGGCCTGGCAAACAGCCACAGCTCCATCCAACCAGCGGGCTCCCGGCCCCCGATGGGCTTCGTTGCTCTGGCACGTGTGGAGGAGCACAGCGGGGCCTAGGGTAGGGCCCCCGCCTTTGGCCTGGCCTTGTCCTTTCCACGCTTCCTTCTGGGGTATGTGTCTTAGAAAAATCCGATCTGTCTGCGAGTACCTGGACAAGCGGCTCTCTACAAGTTCACTGGAAAGGTGGCTTCCCAGGCCCAGGGAAGTATTTTTATTTATTTATTTATTTTTGGCTGAGTTGGGTCTTTGTTGCTGGGCACGGGCTTTCTCTAGTTGCAGCGAGCAGGGGCTACTCTTCGTTGTGGTGCACGGGCTTCTCATTGCGGTGGCTTCTCTTGTGGAGCGCGGGCTCTAGGCACGCAGGCTTCAGTAGTTGTGGCTCGCAGGCTCAGTAGTTGTGGCGCACGGGCTTAGTTGCTCCGCGGCATGTGGGATCTTCCCGGACCAGGGCTCAAACCCGTGTCCCCTGCATTGGCAGGCGGATTCTTAACCACTGTGCCACCAGGGGAACCCTGCAGGGAAGGTATTTTACAAAATTCCTACCAGGTCCTTGCTGCTACCCACGGAGCTAGGCTCAGAGCACCAGAGGGCACTTAAGAGCTGCAGGCTGAACTGGAAACACCAGGACTGGAAAAATCTGGAATGATCATGTCTTGGTGGCACCAACTCTGGAACTCCAGCCTGCAGCTGGCTTGTTTCCTGCCAGCTCATGAATAGATACAATATCGTATATTTTCCACACAGCATCATAAGCACGTTTCATGTTTTCACCCAGTTAAAAATTTAAATTATGTTATGTATATTAAATATATACATTGTTTTAAAAAGGCCAGTAGCTCTTCAAGGCTTACCGTGAGAAAGGAGAGTCCCCTGTACCCCCTCTTTACCCCCAATTTTCATTCCCTAGAGTCAGGCTTTTGGTGGGGGGGGAGCTTACCTCCATAGCTCTTGTCACGTTAGGGAAACAGATCACTCAGGACCTCCCTGTTCCTGTGGTGCCCTGTGTGCACCCGTGGCCAGTCTAGCTGGCCTGCCCTACCCCTTTCCCCGCAGTATCTTACCCTATTGACCTCCTTGGAAGTTTCTTCCCCTAGGAGTCTTGACTAGGGTCAAAGGTCTCCCGGGGGGTTTTAGGGGTCTCTTCCAGCTGGGCCCCGTTGGGTTGGCTGCAGGTGACATCCACCCTGTGTATGCCCTGTACCTGCAGACCATCTCAGAGACCTCTCAGAGGGAGCTGGGCCTCTGGGGACAGAACCATCCAAGTGCCCTGGCTGCGCCTGTCAGGGTCTCGTGGCCCAAGCAGGAAAGGGATGGGTGAGGTAGGCAGAAGCTGGAGGCACCAAGGTGGGGTGCCCTGGGAGAGGAACAGAAAGAGAGAGGCAGAGAGGGCAGCCGGCCGGCGAGGGCAGGAGCAAAGAGTCCAGGAGCCCGAGGCCCCTGGAGCTGAGCAATGTGAACCCCTTTTACAGATGGGGAAACTGAGGTGCAGAGAGAAAGAGGGCCTCGCAAGCCACACAGTGAGTTAGTGGCCTCTATAGTGCTCTCTCTACTGACCATGCCAAGCAGTCAGTTTCTCTCTCTCTTACACACACACATATACACACACCAGTGTGCTAGGAAACTAAGAAACCCTCGTGGGCCTGTGTGTGCCGGGAACGTGGGAATCCTGAGAATCCCAGAGAGTTAGAGTCTGCGTCTCAGGGAGGGGGAACCGGCCCAGAGCCAGGCGGCAGGGCCTCGGCCAGTCACACAGCCAGGATTGTCCCCACCAGGCCCATCTCCATATTTCCACCGCTCCGAGGAATAGTTAGAGAAAGTCAAATGCATAATTTAATTGCTGTCGATGACAGAATGCCAGGGGAACCATAAAACCCACCCAGTCTCAGAGCGCCTGCCCGGGCAGGTGGCACAGGAAGACTGAGCTGGCAGCCTCGCCCCTGCCCGCTGGCTGCGCCTCTCCGCGGCTGGGGAGCTGGAACCCCTGTGCCTGCTGACAGCCAAGCCGCTCCCCACAGGCCAAGCAGGGTGCCCAGTGCCAGAGCAAACTAGGTCCGGGCCCAGCACACTTTCCAGAAATAGGTTTCTGGGAGAGCCCAAGACTCACCCCTTCCTCTGCTGGCCTTCCCCCCTGCAGCGAGTCCTATTTGTTGCCTCACACCCTGGAAATGTGTTCATGGCCCCTAAATGCCTCAGGAATGTTCACTAGGCGGGGCTGGGGCTCTGATTGACACCTCACTCATGGCCATCCTGCCCCCCCACCCCGCTTCCTGCTGGGCCCCGGGGTGGGGTGGTACCCTCCTGTGTGTGGAGGGGACAGCTGAGGCTCAAACAGGAAAGTTCTCCAGGCCAGCCCTCCTCCAGAGTCAGCGCCTGTTCCCCCATGAGATGCTCTTGGGCCTTTGCTGCGAGGGCAGGCACCCCATTCATGCTGCCCTGCCACCCGCCCATCAGGATCAGCACGGGGTCACCAAGGGGCTCATGGGCAGCCACGGTGCCTCCAGGTGGAGGAAGGGATGGTTGGGGATGGGTAGCGTCGGGGGGTGAAGGGAGGGGTGGGGGATGGATGAATGGGAAGGTGGGTGGGTGGAAAGTAAGGTGGAGGGTGGAGGTAGGATGGGTGGGTGGGTGGATGGGTGGAGGGTAGAGTGGGTGGAATGACAAATGGGACCCTGTTTGTTTTGATGTCTGTCTTTCCCATGAAGGGCCTCTTTCAGAGGCACAGGAATCCTGGACCATCTGTATTTAGGAGGGAGGCACTAAAAGCCCTGTGGGGCTCTTTCCGTATGTTTTGGCTTTGTTGACTGGAGGCCGTTGTACAGGGGGTGCGGGGGGAAGGGGGCCTCCCCAGGTATCAGCGCCTGTGGGCCTTTCCCCTTGGCTGGGTCGCTGAGCCCAGAGAGGACCGTCACCTTTCCCTGATCTCCAAGCCCTCCTGTGTCTGCAAGCCTGGGACTCGGCCCCTGGCTGCCTTTCACTGAGAAGTCTCCTCTGCCCATCTCCCCGCTTTGTGGTTTGTACCTTTTTCTTCCTTTACCATCCCTTTCCTGGGAGGAACTAGAGGGAAACATGTGTGTTCAATCCCCCATGTTTAACCAGAAAACCGCCTCCTTTCTCGCTGATCCTTTGTGAAGTCCTGCCCCGTCCCCGAGTCAGACAACTGTATACATTCTTCTGGTTGTTTTAAAGTTTCAGTGTTTACGCCTCAGTCTTTAATCTCTTTTATGTATCGGGGTTACTGGCAAGGTTTTATTGGGGGAGAAAGAGTTCTGTTCCTAAAAAAGGCTTATAAACCACTGACTGGGCCCAGCCCAGGGTAGATGCGGAGGGAGATGAGGATGAGGGGACCCCTGCCAGCCCACATAAACCCAGGTAGGGCTGGTGCCTTGTAAAAGTGGGGACTGTCAGCACCCCTGGCCTCAAGGCTGGGCGCCCCTGGGGAGGACACAGCCTGAATCACCTACTCCCACGGTCCTAAGATCCTGGTGGTCTCCTCACATCTCTCACAGAGCAATCATTATTTTAAAATAGGGACATTTACAAGGTGGTTTGCATTCAGCGACAAAGATGGGGGACAGACAAGGCTGATGATTGGGGGCCGGGGACCCCGCTGGTGAGCATGGGGGCCTCGCTGTGGCCAAGGGGCCTCTGAACACCAAGTGGGACCTGCCGAGTTACCCTAATACCTCTCATGTGTCTGTTTAACCAGAATGGGGTTCCTGTAGGGTCAGGCTTTGAACTGAGGGAGGAATCTAAGCATCTCTTGACTTCTAGAGCAATAAAAGCTCTTTAGAACAGCTTTGAACCATCTATTTCCTCATTAAAGAGCTCTGGGTCTCCGGGGGAGACAGACATAAATAGATGATTACAGCCCAGGGAGATGTATGCCTGGGAGGTTAACAGTTACTGGTCTCCTAATTGGCCTTCCGGCCCCCAGGCCCTCCCACTCCCACCCATGGGACACTTCCGCTGCCAGAGTGAGCTTTTAAAAATGCAAATCTGACCTTGGCTTTCACCCCCTCCAACAGCAGCCCATTGGCCTCAGGATACTGCCAACTCTTCCCCCCTCCTGTGTCAGGGCCCAGCCCACTGCTCCAGCCTTGGTGGCCCGCAGGTGTGCTCGGATAGGCCAGGCTGCTGGCAGACGCTCCCCTGTTCTGTTCTCCTAGGGGCCTCAGCCCTTATTCCTCCTTCTGCTGAACCTGACCAGTCATTGTGCATCCCTCAGGCCTCACCTTAGGTGCCACTGCCTCCAGGAAGCCCTCCTGGACCACTGCCCACCCCAGATGGGCTTTGACATCCCCCATGATGCTCTTTTGCATGTTCTGTTCTTATAGCCCTTACCAGCCTGTGTCTATTTGCCTGTATCCTTCCCCAGACTGTAGTTCTCAAAGTCAGGGAGCGTGTCTCATTTACTATCCATTCATCAACTATCAGATATTTTTTGAGCCTCTATTTTGTGCCAGGCACTGAAATTCATGAACAAACAAAATAGACAAAGACCCCGCCCATACGGCACCCACAGACTGGCGAGGCATCACAGGTGCTGGCTCAGACAATTCACCGAGTAAACAGACAGTACTCTGTGCTGCGGATGCCCAGAAAGGAGGGTCAGAGGTCAGGCAGACTGCATGGAGGAGGGGGCACTAAGGATAAGGCTCTGAAGGATGGGTAGGAGTTTTGCTGGCAACAGCTCAGAGATTTCCCTGCCTGCCTGACCAGAGGCTATACTTGTGGCTGGGCTGCTCTCTCCCCAGGATCTACTCCACTCTCACCTCTTCTCTTTCAGAATGCATGAACTGTACCCGGCTCAGTGACATGAGTGACCGGCTGACCACGCTGGAGGCCAAGGTCAGATGGTCTGGGGATACTGGGCCTGGGGAGCTGGTTGGGGAGGGGCTTGCATCAGCCCCAGGGAGCCCAGCAGGGCTGAGCAGCCTGGTCCTGGGGGATAGGTGCTGTTTGGGGCTTCAGTGGCCCTGGGTAACCTTCTCCGGGCCGGGCCAGTCTCCTGGGGTTGGGGAAGGGAGTGGGGTGAGCAAGAAACCTGAGGGTCCCAGGGGTGAGGGATGCTGGGGAAGATGCTGGGATGAACTTCTGGTACCCGAGACTTTAGAAAAGGTGGGGTCCCCAGACTGGCTGGCCTGATGGACATTTTCCAGGCACCTGAAACCTCTGCATGGTTTGGCAGAGCATTGGCTGACAGCCTGCCCTGGCCCAGGCCCAGTACCCTGGGGTGTTAAAAGTCACAGCTCTGTGGGAGGACTGGCACCGTGCCAGCTGTCCCCCGCCCACTTAGCCCTCGCCCATGCCCTCCCGCCATGAGCAATTCCTCCCCTGGTCCTCCCACCCTGACACCTCCCTCTGCCTAGAGAGGCTGCACCACGACCATGGCCAAGGCCACGGCAGCGGGCTGGGGGTGGGGCTTACTCTCTGGCCCTGAGGGTGAGGGTCATGACCACTCTGTAGACCTCAGGGGACTACAGGGGGTGGGGGGGTCGGGCTGTCCCAGTAATTGCTCTGCCTTGGCAGGTCCCTTCCTAGCTCTGGGCCTCAGTCTGCTGCCCTGTAAAATGGAAATTGAAGGAGACATTTCCCGGCCCCTCACTGGGTCGTTCTGAGGCTGGCTGACGGGCATGAGCTCAGGCGGCTCCTGGGTGGGGAGCAGGAGAGGGAGCTCGAGACGGGTGTGCAGAGACGTGGCTGCCACTGCGTTTCTTCTGGATCCCCAGGTAGGGGGCGGGAGACTCCTGTCTCAACTCCTGCGTCTTATCTGTATCACCTTCCAGCTGCCCACCTGCCTGCTTTATGCCCAAGTGTCCCCTG
Source organism: Balaenoptera acutorostrata (assembly GCF_949987535.1). Taxonomy (NCBI): domain Eukaryota; kingdom Metazoa; phylum Chordata; class Mammalia; order Artiodactyla; family Balaenopteridae; genus Balaenoptera; species Balaenoptera acutorostrata. The sequence goes on from NC_080078.1 coordinate 7,852,475, forward strand.
GAGAAACTGGGCCCCTGGGAGCTTCGTCAGCCCGGTCAGAGGGCCCTGAGAGGCGGCAGCCTGCAGAGGGAGGGGGCCACAAGCCAGGCTAGCAGCCAGGACAGCCCCGCAGCCTCAGGGGCTGTGCTGAGGTCAGGCGAGCCCGCAGGGGTCAGAGAGAACATGGAGCTGGGGTCAGGGGCTGGGGTCAGGTGGGTGAAGGCAGAACCGGGCAGGCAGACCCCAGATGGGGAGTCAGAACCCAGGCAGCTGGCATAAGAGAGCAGTAACTCTGAGGCCTGGAAACTGCAACTGCTGCTTCTTCAGACAAGAAACCTGTTTTGGCATATCAGAAGGGATGTGTTCAGTGGCAAGTAACAGAAACCCAGCCACTGGCAGCTTATTCCTTACCATTTATTGTTAGTTCAATAGGAAGTCCACAAGTTAGTGGTCTCGGGATTAATTTGGTGGCTCAAGAACCCAGACTCTTCACAGCCTTCCTCTCCACCTCCTTAGTGAATTGGCTGTTGGTCTCATGGTCAGTGCCTCATGGTTACAAAGTAGCTGCTGCAGCTCAAGGCCTCATATCCTTATACCTTGTTCAAAGGCAGGAAGTAGGGGGGGAAGTAAAGCACCCCAACAGATTCATTATGTGTCATTGGCCAGCACTGGGCTATATGCCCACCTCCTAGTTGCAAGGGAGCTGGGAAAATGAGTAATTGGCCAGTCATGATTCCTCCTCTGGGGCACACCCACAGGCACACAGCAGGGGATTGTGGAGCCAGGGAAGAGGAGGAGGTTGGAGGCCAGGCGACCACAAGGGATTGTTCCATTTACACGCCGCACAGTGCCTGAGTTGCCAAAGGACCCAGACCTAGGAGCTCATCTAGATTCCTGCCACCCTCTTTCCCTGGGACAGGCTGGAATGGCTGCTGGGCGATGGTGGGGTGGAAGGCCAGCAGAAAAAGTTTCCTGCCTTCCTTCCTCTCCTGCCCCTCAGTTTACACTCTGACTCCAAGGACCAGACTGAGTGGGAGGCAGCCCGAGGGCATTTCCCTGAGTGAGGGTCACAGGAGCCTTGGAACTCCGGCTGCTCTCCGGTGCAGGAGGGCGGCGTCCTGGCCAATCAGCCGGGCCGCCATGACGTCATCAGAGCCACTGCCCTCCGAGGCTGGCCGAGGTCTGGTTTTCTTGGGCTAAGTCCCCACGCTCACTGCTGCCCGCCCTGGTGTGCTCATGCCCGGCAGGAATGGGGTCAGTTTCTCTGGGAGGTTGGCCATGGCCAGGCCAGGAGGACTTGGACTCTGGTGGGGGCTGATTCTAACTTGACCATGGCCAGGGCTGCTCTGCCCGGGTCCGTGGGCTCTGTGGGCCTTGGTGTCTGCGTGGGAAGTGCCCCAGGAAGAAGTGAGCCGGGTATCTGGTGCAGGGGCAAGGCTGCAGGTGGCGGGTCCCTTTGGGAGTCCTGGGAGCTCTGCCACAAAAGGAGAGCTGGGCCTGACCCCAGGAGCCCAGGCCGGGTGCCCCATCCTTGATATTTCCAAGCTGCTCCAAACCCCCTACTGCTTCTGGCTACTCCCTGTTAAATATATCCACCTGGAGGTTCCCCCAAGACACTGCATCTCAACTCACCCCCCGGACTGATCACCTTCACCCCCAAACCTGCCCTCTCCTGTGCCCCTGTTTGACTGGTGGCAATCCCACCATCCCCGGAGCCAGGCCAGAAACAAGGGAGCTACTCCTGCCTTCGCCCATCCTCCTGCCCCCAAGCCCTGGGGCACCAGGTACTGACAATTCTCCTCACCTCCATCCTTACACCCACGGCTCTGGGTCCCACATCAGGGCACCGACAGACAAGTCTCCTTGCCCTGCCACCCAGCTCCTCCACTTGGCCGTGGCCAGTCAGCTTCCCAGTGGACAGTCAGTAGTTGGGGCAGGAATTGTAACCCTCCCATCCTAGAGGGGGTTCCGGGGCTCAGGAGGGGGGGCTCCACCCCCGAGCTGCTGTGTGATCTGAGCCAGCTGCTCCCCTTCTCTGTGCCTCCGTGAAGCTCCACTGAGGCCAAGGTTGTGGCCCGGCTGTGGGGAGGTGGGTGAGGCGCCACATGTGGCCCTGGCCCCACCACCTACTTGCTGGGTGACCTTGGGCAAGTCACTTGCAGTCTCTGAGCCTCTATTTCCACCTCACCTGTGATGGGGCTGCAGCGGCCCTTCCTGCCTCATGAGCCCTTGTGAGGACCAGAAGGGAGAGGGGCTGAGAGACAGGGGCCCTGGGGGTCACCGGAGCCTCAAGGGTCAGGAACCCACCCACCCAACACAGATGGGGACCTGAGATCTGATGCAGGGGTGCCACTTTGTTCCCAAGAGTCCTCAGAGACTCTGTCACCCAGGCCCCGGGACACTGCAGAACTGGTGGGAGGGGGCGCACAGAGGGACCCTTTCGGCACAGCCACAAAACCTCAGCCCAGCCAGGCCTGGGCGCTGGGAAGGCAGCCGTTTGTTCCCGTGACCCCTCCCCCCACCATCCCAGCATCAGCAGGACTAACCAGGGTGCCCATGTATTGAGCGCTCCCGATCTCCCGTGGCCCTGCAGGGTCAGTGTTATCACCCCCATTTTGCTGATGGGAAAACTGAGGCCCACAGAGGTCACGATGCTTGCACAAGGTCACACAGTGGTCACCTAGTAGGAGAGCAGGGATTCACACCAGGCTGGCTGGTAGCAGGGTCTGAGCTTCCCCCATCACATGGCACTTAACCTGTGCTGGGCTCTGGGGACCGAGAGCAAGGAGGGCGCCCCCTCCCCAGGTGGTCCCGACTCCTGAGGGCGGGGCTGGTGGCATTGCTCCCACCGCCGCCCTGGCTGTGGGCACAAAGTGATTGTACAGGAGCTGAGGGGACACACAGGAGAGGAGGGCCCCCTTCTGCCCAGAGGGTCAGCCAGACACAGGGAGGAGGGGACAGCTCACTGGATCTCAGAATCTGCCGGGTGATGGGGGATCGGGGTTGGGGGCAGGGCTGGTGGAGGGCCCTGCAGGAGCTCGGCCTTGGAGGGGGGGCGGTCTTGGGCTTGAGGGGCACTGGGAGAGTTCAGGGCAGCTGGAGCAGAGGGGGGTGGAAGAGACGCAGGTGAGGCCAGGGCGGGCGCCTGTGTACGACGTGTGTGGAGATACTGGCGGTTTTTAGGGGGGTTGCTTTGCAGGAGGTCCTCACCCGCTGCTGTTGATTGTGGGGACCGGGGGCTGCAGGAGAGGGAGGGGGCAGGTGGAGGTGGGGGAGGCAGAGGGCTGTCGCAGAGCCTGAGGCCACAGGCATGGGGAGGGGGGACACGACGGGCCGAGCGAGGGCCACAGGCAGGCGGAGGGGCACTGGAAGAGGCCTGGGGGCCCATTAGGCCCTCCGGGAAGTACGGACTCCTGTGTTGGGGTGGGCGTAGGGTGGGGTATAGGCCAGGGGGCTGGAGTTTGGATGCCTTCAGGCAGCAGCACCTGCGGAATTAGACGCCAGCGATTCTGATGGGGGGTGGGGGCGGCCCGGGGTGGGGCCCAGCCAGGCCCACCCTCAGCCCCGTCCTCAGAACACTTTCATCTCACACACTGAGTCGGAGACTCTAGCAGGACGCGGGATTTGGGTTTCTAAGAGCTGGAGGGGACGTGAGACACTGGACTTCTTCCTTCCCGTCTGGCAGATCGGGACAGGAAGCCGGGCTCCATCCGATATGGCCCGGGAACCCCAGGGCCCCCCTCTGCTGGGGGGGTCTACTGTGTGCTAGCATCTGCCTGCCTGCCCTGTGCGGACCCCGGGCACGCAGCGCCCCCTGCTAGCCTCTTTGGGGACAGCAGGGCCTCTCTGAGGCCTCCTGGCTCCCAGTTCACGTGAATTAGGGAGAGTCTCCCACCGAGGCCCTGGGTCCTTTCGGTTTTTGACCCCTGCTTTCCTCCAGGGGAGAGGACAGGCTGCTTTCCAGGCTGGCCCTGAGTGACCATGGCCACCTTTGTTTCTCTGGAGCTCCTGCTAAATATCATGCATCAAGCTGGGCCCATTTATTTATTCTTTCTCCTTCTTTTCTTTTCTTTCTTCTTCTTTTTTTCTTTCCTTTCCTTTCCCCTTCCCTTTCTTTCCCTCTGCCCCTCCTCCCTCTCTTCCTTCCTCCCTCCCTCCCTCCTTCCATCCATCCATTCATCCACAAACATTCCCTGACTGCGTTGTCTGTGCCTTGAGCCAGGCTTGTGGGGGAGAGGCGGGCCTAGTCCCTCCCTTGGGAGGAGCCGGTGAAGTGGAGGTGACCGTGGTCGTTATTCCAACAGCCACTGTCTAATCCCAGCCACAGCCGCTCTAGGAGAAAAGTACGGTGACTCTGAACGTGTCCAAAGGGGACCTGCCTGAGCCCGAGGGTCAGGAGGGCTTCCTGAAATGGGAAGGGGAGGGGGGCAGGGGTGGGAGAACATTCCAGCGAGGGGACTGGTGGTCCCAAGAGCAGGGAGCAGCTGCTGGTCTCCCGGGGCACACGTTCCCATTCACATGTGTCCCCGGCCTGGCCTGGGCCTGACCCTCTGCCCTTCTCTGGCCCAGGTTCTCCTTCTGGAAGCAGCAGAGCGGCCCTCGGGCCCGGACAATGACCTGCCGACCCCCCAGAGCACCCCACCACCCTGGAACGAGGATTTCCTCCCTGACGCCCTCCCTCTCGCCCACCCTGGGTCCCAAAGGAGAAGGCCCACGGGCCCGGCCGGTGAGTGAGGCCTACAGGGGAGGCATGGCCTCCCAGGGCCTGCACAAGGAGGTCATACATGCCCACGTGGCATTTTGGAAAACTGAGCTAATGTTTAAAACCTGGGGGGATTTCACATAAAAACCAGGATTTCTCGCTTCTCTTAGAAAAATGGAAGATCTGGCCATTGGGGTTGGCTGTCTCTTAATAGAAACAATTGGCTGGGACTTCCCTGGTGGTCCAGTGGTTAAGACTCCGCACTTCCAATGCAAGGGGCACAGGTTTGATCCCTGGTCAGGGAACCAAGATCCCACATGCCGTGTGGTGTGGCCAAAAATATATATATATAAAAAAATTAAAAATAGAGAAACAATTGGCTGCAGCTAAGTCACAGCTGCCCCTGCAGATCCTGTTCAAGCTCTGCAGTTTGCCACAGTCCTCACCATTCCTTATTGCCTCACAGTCCAGCTACTGTCCTCACTGACTGCCCCGCTGCCCCTTAGCATCTGCACTTAGGCCCCCAGCCCAGCTCCATCCTTGATTGGCTCAATTTTACAGCAGGCCCTGCCTGCATACCACCAGGGCAGCTTACTGACTGCCCCCCTTCTGGGGGATCCTCTCTGAACTCTCTGACCCAAGTTGGAAGACATCCACTCACCTGTTGTTTTCACCCTTCCCACCACACTTTGAAGTCAGAGGTAAACGTTTTCTCTCTGCAGCTTCTATCCATTGGTTTAGGCTCTGCTCCCTGGGACTGCAGAACAGTAATAATAACTGTAATACTAGTAGTCAGCATTGTTGAATGCTGCCACGTGCCAGGAGAAGCGCTGGGGCTTTACCCTGGGCGGTGAGCTGGCACTGTCTGTGTGGCTGAACTCAAGGGTTTAAGGCTGAGATCTCGTCTGACTGGTCAGTATCCGTGCTGTGCCAGTTATTAAACATTTTTATATCACCCTAGTCTGTACAGATATCATTGCTAATCATTCCAGTAAGCTCGTAAAGCTCAGGTTACAGAGGAGAGAACTGAGGCTCAGAAAAGTGACCCCTGGGGTCACCCAGCGATCCCGGGCCATTTTGACTCAGTGATTCTCGGCCCCACTGGAGCCCTTTGCAGGTGACGCCTTCCCTCCCCCTGTCCCCAGGTTGAGCCCCCAGCTTCTTAGCACTCCTGCCCAGACTCAGCTCTGAGCACACGCTCCATCCCCTCCCCTGCCTGTAGACCCCCAGCAGTGGGAGAGTTGCCTCCAGTGGCCAGTCCCGGGGCCAGGGAAGCATCAGGTATTCTGCAGTCTCTGGAGGCTGGGAGGGTGTAGGGGTGAACTTAGGCCTGCTATGAGAGGAGGGGGCGTCTCACTTTGGGCCCCCCCCAGCCCCCCACACCTCTCTAGCCACTCTCCCCAAAGTCTCATTTCCAGAGGGCTGCCCCGTGCTCATCTTCAGATCCTTCTTCTGGGACTGAGGAGGGGGCGGGGGCTGGGGGGAAGGGGGGGCTTCTCATCCCCTGGAGGACCCAGGCCCCAACACCCCCTGGAGGGGAGGGAGGAAGCTGGGAGGGGCTCTGGGTCTCCTGGGGCACCTTTCTTCTTACCGGGACGTGCAGTTCCCAAGAATGGCCACCAGGTGGAGCACAAACCCTATAAATGCTGACACCTGGGTGAGCCCTGGAATCCTGGCGAGCAGCTGGGAATCTCTCTGGAAACGGGCAGCTCCAGGGCCTCCATCAGTTCAGTAGGCATTTTTGAGCATCCTCCCCAGGCCCAGGGCTTCCAGAGGGAGAGAAGGGGCTGTCCCCAGGCCACACAGGGGGACTCTGGCCTCTCCATCTACTCCTGCCCACCCTTGGGGCCTGGAGACCCTGAAGCTGGGCAGGCATATCCTTCAGGGCTTCCTGGGGTCTCTAAGGAGGCCTCATTGGGAAGCTCTTTGCCAGAAGCCTAGTTCCTGAGCCTGAGCAGGGAGACAGTAGGACGCGGAGAGAGGATTCTGACTTATTTACAGCCTGGCTCTGCTACCTTGAGCAAAGGGCCACGACTTTCTGAGCCTCAGTTTCCCCATCTGTCAAGTGGGGACACAAGTAGCTCTTGAGATCATAGAAGTTAATAGGAACAAAAATGGTTTGCAAGCTGTAATGACTGATGTGAGCTAATGATGGTCCCTTTGCCCATTGTGGGGGGCCCCAGGTGGGCTGGATTCCTGGAGGCAGGTCTGACCGGACAGCCCAGGTGGTCAAGCCTGGAGCCATGGGGGGCAGCTCAGCCCACAGTGTTCTCAGGCCTCATTTCATTCTATCCCCAGGGCCCCCGGGACAGACAGGACCACCAGGGCCTGCAGGTCCCCCAGGCTCCAAAGGTGACCGGGGCCAGGCAGGAGAGAAGGGCCCAGCGGGTCCTCCTGGTAAGGACACCCCCCCACACGCCCCGACCTGACTCTGTCCACGGGGGGAAGGGGGTTGGGGTTTCTCCCCTGTCTGAGCAGGCAAGGCATCCCAGACACCCCCTTTCTTGCTGGAGCTAATGACTGCCATCTTGGGGGGCTCCAGGCTCACTTCTTCCCACTGCCACCCCTACGGCAGCCTCACCCCAAGCACCTTAGGGCTCCGTCTCGCCCTGGGCTGTGGGAAGAGAAGGCTTCTGGAGTTGTGGGCGCAGGTGTCCGGGGGGGCTCCTGGGGGCTGGGGGTTGTGCTCAGCCATGTAAACAACACCTCCAGAGACCACCCAGCTCCTCCTGGGCCCTGTCAGGGCAGGTACAGGGCTGGCCCAGGCTGGCTGCCACCCTCGGCGCCCCTTCCCCAGAGCTGAGGTCCCTGGAGCGGGCAGAGGGCATCTGGCCGGAGCCCCCACTGGGTCTGTGGTCCGTGCCTCCCTCACCTCCCATCCAGCTGCCCCGGGTCCCCTGTGCATTGGGCTGGGAAGGGGAAGTCATGTTATTAGCTCCCGGAAGAGCCCTCCAGGGTGTCCCTGGGCCTGGAGGCCACCATCGGCCCTCGCCAGCCCCGTCCCCTTCAGGGTCTGCTTCTCGTCTCTGTTACATCAGCCACGAGGCCCGGCTCTCCTGTGACTCCTCTCCTCCCCACTGCAGGCCTCTTGGGGCCGCCAGGGCCCCGTGGGCTTCCGGGAGAGATGGGGCGCCCCGGCCCCCCCGGCCCCCCCGGCCCAGCAGGCAGCCCAGGCCTCCCTCCAAACGGCCCCCAAGGCGTCCTCTACTCCCTGCAGCCGCCGACAGACAAGGACAGTGAGTGTCATGCCTGCGGGGTGGGGCGGGAGGGCGGGCCTGAGCCTGTCTTCAGGGGGACCAGCCCTCCCCAGAGGACCCCATGAAGCGAGCGGACTGTCAGCGAGGGGAGCCTTGGCTCTGCCAAGTGGGGGGCGGGGTCGCCTGGGGGCACTGATGCGGGGTGGGGCGGCAACCCACGCTCAGCTCCTGCCCCAGGGTCTGACCCCCACGGGTCACTCCGCTCTCTGGTCTGGCCTCGGGTCATCCGTTACCCCATGTCCTCTCCACAAATCCCCTCACTGTAGGCCACTGGACATGTGTTGATGGATCACCTACGACGTGTGGACTCTGTTTTTACCCGCCCGCCACGTACAGCCCTGAGCAAAACAGCCTCCTGCCTGCAGAGGCTACAGTCTAGCGCGAGAGGGCGCCTCTGAGCACACAAGCAGCCGCCCCAGCGCGCGGGGAGGGCGGGTCCAGGCAGGCCCCGCGGACGGGGGTGGGGGTGGGGCCGGCAGCCCACGCGGGCATCGTTTTAGTTAAGGGCCCTGGGGAGTGGGAAGGGTTTTAAGAAGCAGGACTGACTTGAAATTCTGAATGGGTGACATCCCAGGGACCGCTTTGTCAGCTGTAGGAGAAACCCAAGCCCCCTCCTGCAGGTGCTTCTGCCCCCTCCGCCCCGCGGCAGCATAGCCCTCCCTCGAGCGTTAAGACCTGCGCCTGAATCACAGTGTCCCTCTCTGAGCCTCAGTTTCCCCATCCGTAGAGGAGGGGTGATAATACATCCTGATGGAGTTGCTCTGGGGGTGAAAAAACACAGCCCCCAGCCATGAAGGTGGGGCTCATTCCCAAGGGGACTGAGGGGCCTGCGCTGCCCTCAGTGGGTACAGGGGCAGGAGAAAGTGTTAACTCCCTGGCGACCCAACCTCCTCACCCTCATGGTGGGCTCAGTGGTGCCCCCTAGTGGGGAGAATGGATGATGCGTGTAAAGTGACTCGGGCGTCTAAGGGCTCAGCAGCCAGCATCCCTGGGCCAGGAGAGCTGCAGCCTGCCCTGGCCTGGGCGCGATGCCCTGCATCTGGCACTGCCCGCCTGCCGCGTCTAGTGCTGGGAGCCCTCCTCAGACAGGACCCTCCTTCCCCAGCCCTGGGGTCCCCGAGGGAGGGCAGCTTTCCTGGAAGACTCAGGTGTGAATGTTTGGGGACAGTGGGGGTGCCCCAGTGGGGGCACCTGGCTGGCCAGGACTGAGCACCTGTAGGAGGCCACCCGCCGTGAGGCCTATGGAAGGCTCTCCAGGCTTCCATGAGTGGAGGGAGAGACAGAGACAGCCACCCCCATCCAGACGTTTCCAAGCCTGGCTGTCTGGTCCTGGCTCTGAGAATAGGGCAGGGTGAAGTCACATGGGGCTCCCCCTGGAGAGACCCAGGCCATTAGACAGACTCCACCCAGCTCTGGGGCCCTGATGGAGGCAGCCCAGGGCCCTGCAGCTCAGAGGGGTGGGCAGGGAGGGCTTCCTGGAGGAGGCCCCACAGGAGTGAGCTAGTCAGGTACGTCAGGATGGGTGTGTGGGGTGGACCCTGGAAGGACGTCCAGCCTGGGTGGTAAGCAAGGTGGGGCCAGAGTCAAGGGCCTGGAGTGTTCAGGAAGGAGTTTGTGCTTTAAATGGAGCGCACGGGGCTTCCCCTGCCCTCTGACTTGGCCTCTGTGTGCTCCTCTGAGTCGTGGGAGCAATGGCAACTGCTCACCAGGGCTGCAGTGAGGCCCAATGGGGCCGGGCATGCCCGTCCCGGCTCCGGGGGATCTCAGCTCTAGCCCCCCAGCCCCGCCGGCCCTGCCCCCCACGTCACGGGCCGCTCTGCCCTTCCCGCAGATGCAGACGCGCAGCTGGCCTCTGCCGCCGTGGACACGGTGCTGGCGGGCGTCCCAGGGCCCCGGGGCCCCCCCGGCCCTCCAGGTGAGCACAGAGGGCCACAGCACAGGCTGGTCTCCACTGGTAACCCCTCCTGGGCTTGGCCTGGACCAAGGGGCCTTGAGGGGGCCAGTTGGGGGTCACGGCCTTGGCAGGGCACTGGGTCTGCTCCAGCCAGCAGTGGCTTGAGATGGGGCCTCTTGTTCCCGGGCGGCAGCTCCCCTGGGACTGGCCACAGTGTTTCTGCCAGAACAAGCCCTGACACCCACATGATGCAGCCCCAGGCTGCCCTCGTGTGAGCCAGAGCAGGGATTCTCTGGGTATGGGGAGGCAGGGTCCGCACCGGCGGTGTGAGGGCCACGCGGGAGACCCAGGGAGCTGGCGGGGCAGGTGCCCAGAAGCTACGGGAGGCCCTGGGCCTGCAGGCAGAGAGCAGGGCCCTGGGGGAGGGCATGGGATGGGACCCTCGCTGGGGGAGGAGGGGAGTGTGGGGAGGGGATGGGATGGGGCCCTCGCTGGGGGAGGAGGGGAGTGTGGGGAGGGGACGGGATGGGGCCCTCGCTGGGGGAGGAGGGGAGTGTGGGGAGGGGACGGGATGGGACCCTCACTGGGGGAGGAGGGGAGTGTGTGGAGAGGATGGGATGGGACCCTCGCTGGGGGAGGAGGGGAGTGTGGGGCGGGGCTGGCACCCAGGTGTGTGGAAGTCTCCTCTGACAGGTTCTACCTGTGAATGAACGAGCAACGGAGGCCCTGGGGGCCGGCGGGTGGGGCACCTCTTGATTAGGGCTCCAGACCCGGGCACTCATTCTCTGTCATTCATTCACTCTCTCATGAATTCAGGAAATACTCACCAAGCACTGTTCAGCTGGGCAGTGTTCTAAGCTCCTGGGATACTTAAATAAACAAAACAAAGATTCCCGTCCTCATGGTACTTACGTTCTAGTGGAGAAGGCAAACAGTACCCAAATACTATCAGTGAATCCCCTAGGGTCTGAGAAAGCAGGGCTGGGCAAGCAGCTGGGCCAGGGTGGCCCCATTTAAAAGGTGGTATTTGGGAGCGAGCTGGGAGGGTGTTTGTCTTTTAGCTAGACTGAGTCCAGATCGTCACCCCACCAGGGGTACACTTTCCTGCGGGTCCTCCCTAAGCATGCCGGGGGCACACTGGTACAGCCTAGCAGCCCAAGAGGCACAGACCTGTGCCGGCCACTGGGGACGGAGGCCTCCCTCTTCCAAGCATTCGGGAAGTTCAGTCAGGAACACCACTCCCTGCGCTGTACCCATCAGGCCTGGCCTGACCCTCTGGGCACTCCCTGGCCCATGGGGGGGCAGGCATGCAAACCGACAGTGGCCAGAGGTAGCGGCTGGTCTGTGTCAGGGCTTTGCCTAGAAAAGAGGCGGGGTAGTTTCCTGGAAGACTTCCTGGAGGAGGTGATGCTTAGCCTGAGACTAGTAGCAAAGAGTTTGCTGGGGTGTGGAGGGGTTGGAGAAGCTCCAGGAGGAAGCAACAGCATGGGCAAAGGCACGGATGCAGAGGAACTTTCCAGAAGGGGGTATCTGACTGATGAAGGTGGAGGAGGCTGGGCTGAGAGGGACCTATTTGAAAGGTCACTCTGGGAGGCTGCGTGGAGGGCAGATGGTCAGGCAGCAGTTGTCGTAACCCAGGCAAGAAGGATGGCCTCAGAGGGGTCAAGTCTGAGGTCCCGAGGAGGGAGAGACTCGAGATTTGCCGGGGGACTAGCCGGCTGGGGAGGAGCTGCGGGGTGGCCCCATGGATGGGGCTCTGGTTGTGGTGTCAGGGCTGCAGGGAGAGTGGGTGGAGGTGGGCTCTCCACTCTGGCGGTTGGCAGGGGAGACCAAGGGAGCAGGTGCCCCCCTCCCCCACCATTCGTTCACCGCACCTTCCTTTGCTGCCCATGGAGACAGACCCAGGGCAGGGGCTGGGGTGGGAGGGTGGGAAGGTCCTCTCCGGAGCTGATGGGGGCAGCGGGCTTCTCTGGCCCCAGGTGACCATCTGTGACTCTGCCGGCAGGTCCCCCTGGACCACACGGTCCCCCTGGACCCCCAGGTGCACCAGGATCCCAGGTAAGGTCTTTCCCATTTCTGGCAAGGGAGGGGGCATTGTCTCCCCAGGGAAGGAGGAGCCAGGCGTCTTACCAGCACAGTTGCTCAGGAAGGAGCCAGCCCACCTGGCCGGTCCCCACCTGGGTCCAGGCGGGCCCCAGGGGAAGGCAGGTGTGGGGTCCTGGTTTTGTTAGCAGCAGCGACCCTTTGCTGCCCACTCTGCCTATGCCAAGGAGGTGCTAACATGGTTCCCGGTTCATAAGTGAGCTGAGACTCAGGTGCCACCCGAGGTCGTCCGGAGGGTGTGGTGGAGCTGGGCCAGGATCACAGAAGGTCCACCCCAGCCCGTGGCCCCTCCTCAAGGAGAATTGCCTGTGAGGGGGGCACTCTGATGCCTGACTGTGCGGCCCGGAACCCCAGCTTGCTCTGCCTCCCAGCTGTGTGACCTTCGGCAGAAAGGCAGCCTCTCTGGGCTCTGGCTTCCTCAGCTGCTAAGACGGGGTGTACAGGGCCTCCCTGGTGGATTGTCACAGGGAGTGAAAGAGAAATAAATTGCCAGGGGGACGTGCCTTGTGCTGCAGGGGCCCGGGGGGAGGTCACATGGAGGAGGGGGGCGTCCGGCACGTAGAGGCAGCAAGGGTGGCGTCTGGGGATGTCTGCATGGAGCTTCCTGCAGCCCCTCCCCTGGGCCTCGTCCAGACCGAGGGCTCTGAGGTCCCTGGAACTCAGGCCCGGGTCTGGTGGAGTGGCTGAGAGGTGCCCCCCCTCCCACTGCAAGGGAGGTGGATCCGGGCCTTGGCCCTGTGGGTGCTGGGACCTCAGGAGTCCCACACATTCATTCATCCCTTTAGTCATTTGACAAATATTCCCCAGACACAGGGAGGGCACCAGCCACGCCAGCCGAGGACACAACCGGAGCCCGGGGCCACAGGCCAGCCCCCTAGAGCACATGTTCTAGACGTCAAAGAACCAGTGCCCCACGGCTCCTGATCTCTCTCTGTCGTCCCCCGTGTGTTTTCACACCAGGAGGATGTGGCGTGGAGGAGAAGGGCCAGTGGGGTGCACGGCGTAGGGCAGAGCCAGGGCGGATGTGGTACAGACCAGGCCGGCGGGCGGGGCCTGGGGGTGGGGGGTGGCTGCAGGGGGGGCAGGAGGCCCTCAGACCTGATCTGCTCCTGAGTCAGGTGGGGTGGCCAAGTTAGCCAGGGGTCGGGGCCCCCCAGAGCACCCTCCTGGCCCCTCAGGCTCCCAGCCACAGGCCCCAGAGAGAAGGGGTGGGGGCGGGCGAGAGAGAATGACAGTGACAGTGACGGGACTGCGGTGAGGGTCGGAGAGGCCCCGGGAACTGTAGGAGGTTGGCAGGGGGCGTCTGGCCGAGCTCCACACGCCAGGAGCCCTGTGCCAGCAACGCGGTCTCTCCTGGTTCTCCGGTGCTGGGGGCTCCCTCCTCCCTTCAGGCTGGGCCTGCTCAGCCCCGACAAAAGGGCAGGAAGAGGGGGAGGAGGGCGTGTGAAAGGCCGACAGATGCTCTCACGGAAAGGGCTGGGGGCAGTGGGGCTCCTCCAGTGGCCCAAGCGCACAGCGACAGGGCAGGTCAGCGGTGCGAAGGGATCCCATCATTCTATCCCAGCAGCGATGGGGCAGTGGAGGCTCAGAGAGACTCTGTCACCTGCCAGAGTCACACAGCAGGACAGCAGAGTGCCAAGAATGCAGTGGGTGCTTTGGGGTGGTTGATCCTGCCGGCTGGTTGATTTTTAGGGTCTTCCAGGCCCTTGCGGGCGGGGCTGCCTTGGGTGGCTGTGGAGACCGTGCCCACAGCAGCCTTGTGGGGACCCAGGACCTGCAAGATTCCAAGGAGGTTCAAGGGGACCAAGTCAGAGCTGCTCGTCCAGCCCCGCTCGAGACGGTGTGAGTGGGCATCAGCATGGGGCGTCTTCAGGCTGGTAGCATCTTGGCCCCTTTCCTCTTTGCAGTGGTCCTTCCTTAAACCTGAGGGTCTGTAGCCAGGGCTGGGATGCCAGGGGCACCAGGCAGTGCCTGGCCTGTCCCTGGCTCCCCAGGGCCCCACTGAACAGGTGTTAAAGAGCCCCTTTCCAGGACCCACTGCCAGGGCCCACCCAGCCCCCTACACTGCAGGGATGGAGCTGGGTTCCAATTCTCCATTGTCCCAGTATTGACAATGTCAGAATGGCCGCCAGATGGGCTGGACCGTGGCTTCATTGTGGATGGTGGGGCCAGTCTGATGACCCAGTCTCCGTCTCCATCCTTGCCAAGGAGTCGAAGCCTCTGAGAATTGGCGGTTTGTGGGGAGGGATGTCTCCTAGACAGGGGTCAAAGAAGAGCGAGAAGGGACAATAACAGGGGACCACGTGGTCCCGACTTTCTCCTGAGTGGGACGGACAGCCCTGGGTTTGAAGCCTGGTTCTGCCAATTTCCAGCTGGGTGACCCTGAACAAGTCCCTGAACCCCTGGGTCTCAGTTTCTCCAACTGTGAAATGAGGATAAAAATCCCTTCTGGGTAGGTTCATTGTGAGAAATAATGGGGAAAACAGGTGGAGAATACCAGGCTCTTCAGAGACCCTTAATGAATGCTATTCATTAACTACGTATGTCCTGAGGCCTCAATTGCATCAGACACTGTACTGGGCACAAGAACAAGGAAGTGGGGATCCCTGCCCTCCGGTAGCCGATAGTCTAGTGCAGGAGGCAGACGTGATAGAGAGTAACTGGGAAAGGACCTATGGTGACAGGAGGGGGTGACAGATAGGAGGAGGGGACATTCTGACTGAGACCCAAGGAACGGGAAGGAGCAGTCCTGCAGAGATGCCAGGAGCGTTCCAGGTAGAGGGGAGAGCAGGTGCAGAGGTCTTGAAGCAGGGAAACGCGGGGCGCATACTGAGCGGAGGAGAGTGTGGGGTGAGATGAGGGGGGGAATTGGGCAGGGCCTTACCTGCAGGGCTGATGTGTGGATTTGGGTCACAGTGGAAAGGGGACTCATCGAGGTTCAGGGAGGGAGAGTCCGTGACCTGATTTACAGCTTTCCAAGGCCCCTCTGGCTATTGCGGGAGGGATGGAAGGCGGGGGAGGCGGCGGGGGAGCAGGGAGACCAGGGAGGAGGCCACAGCAGCACAGAGGAAATGGCAAAGTGAACAGACATACTTAGAAAGTGAACCTGACAGGTCTGGCTGATGGAATAAATTTGGTGAGGGAGGGAAAGGGAAGGTTAACTCCAAGGTGTGTGTGGGAGCAGCCGCGGGACTGCGGAGCCGTTTCTGAGAGGAGAGACTGCAGGGTGGGGGCGGGTCTGGGGGGGAACCAGGAGTTCCACATTGGAGAAGTCGAGGGGGAGCGCCTCCTGGCTGGCCGGGTGAAGGTGCTGGAGGACGGCTGGATGCACAGGTCTGGGCCCCGGGGAGCCTTCCGGCTGGGCATCAGCTCTGACGGGGTGTCCACACAGACACCCTCACGATCACCATTGCTGTCACTCGTTCTCTGAGGGCCCCTCTCTCACGTGCTGGGGGGATGTGTGCTTTGCCAGCCGGTCCCCTTCTCTGAGTGATAACCGTACTTGGCATTGCCCCATTTCACAGGTGAGGAGATGGAGGGCTCAGCTGAGGCCCAGGGTCATACACAGGCCAATAGCGGGGGCGTCAGGACCGGGGAGGCCCCCAGCTGTGGACTTTGTGTTTCCTCTACGCCATCCTCTTCCCCCCATCCATTTTTCAGATTTCCAGAGCCCAGTGCAGGGGGAGGGCCAGCGGAGGACTGAGAGGCTGTCAAGGACAGGCAAAGCCTAATCTGCTTTGTTTGATTTTCTGCAGGGCCTGGCTGGAGAGCGGGGCATGACAGGGCCGCCTGTAAGTGTGGGACCGTGTGGATGGGCCACCCCCAGGACGATGGGCTCTGGTGCAGGCCCAGGGTACCAGGTGGGCGGGCATCTGCCCCAGGCGGCCTGGCTGAGATCAGCCCCCCAGCCTCCCCAGGCATGGCCAGATCCAGCCCAGCCAGGATGGGGCGGGGGGAGAGAAACGGGCAACCTGGGTGCAGTGCCAGCTGCCCAAGTTGAGAAGGGGTGACTTTGGGAGGTGGGAGCCCCCTCACTGAGCGTATGAAGTAAGGACTGAAATAGCCTCCTGTTGCGAGGCTTGGATGAGAGTCCTGAGGTCCCTTCCAGGGAACCCAGGCCCCTGGGTTAATGTGCTGTGTGACCTGCAGAGTCCCTTGCCTTCTCTGAACCTTCTAGGAATAGAGACGTAGACAGCTGACCTCTAATTCCCCTCTTGGAAATAAGAATTCATGAGTCTCAGCCCCTATCTCCAGGGCCAAGGAGGTGGGTACCTCCTTCGTGCCCAAGTCTTATGTCAGGGGCATGGGGCTGGGGGGGAAAGGGGTGGATCTTTGCTGAGCATCTTCTATGTGGAAACCCTCTTCATCCACAGAGTGTTTAAGCTGCACAGTGACCCCATGAGACAGTGCTTTATTTTCCCTATTTGCCAGAACTGGCAGCTAAGGCTCAGAGAGGTTAAGCAACTTGCCCAAGGTCACACAGCTAGGCAACGGTAGAGCCAAGATTTAAACCCAGGAGTGTTAGCCTCCAAAGCCATGCCTTCTCCAAGCTTATTATTGAGATTGATTTGTTTAATCCTCCTAATAGCTCTATGAGGCTATTATTAGCTCCATTTTGGAGATGGGAAAATCGAGGCACAGAGAGGTAAAGTAACTTGCTCAAGGTCACACAGGAGTAAGTGACCACCTAGGTGTTATTGTGAGGCTGATGTTACTGGCCCCATTTTAGAGTCAGGGAAGCAGAGGCCTGAGATGCAGGGGACTTGATCCCTGGAAGGGCCAACACCTGAGCTCGTGGGGTTCCAAACCTGACTCCTCCCTCCCTAGAAACAGAATTAAGCCCCTAAAATCAACCCTGTGCCAGGCTGTGCAGGGATGCCCAGGGAGAGAAGCTGGAGAGGGTGGAGAAGCGCCCCACCCCGCACCCATCATTGACTGCATGACTTTCTTCCCAGGGCGAGCCTGGCGGGAAGGGGGAAGAGGAGGAGAAAGCTACCGCCGAGGTAACTGTGCCCCTGGGCCCGTGCTTCCCTCCTGCCCCTTGGCTGTGTCTCAGCAGGAGAGCGGGTACCCAACAGAGCTGGACTGCCACCATCGGCCCTGAGCCGGGCATCAGTCACGGGGTGAATGGGGTCCCAGCCCAGCGGGGGAGACAGCTGAGTGAATAGCGACTGCAGCACAGGGTGAAGTTGGCTGCAATGGGGTAGCACAGATGGGGTGACCGGCCTGGGGCCTGAGTTGGGGGGAGACCCTGCCGGAGAGGGCCGGAGGAACCACGGACCTGCAGAAAAGACCTTTCTTTTAAGGAGGCTTCAAGCCGTGGGGTCCCTCTCCAGGGACAGGACTCTCCCATGACAGCACCTGGCACACGGGTGTGCCCAAGGTCGCGGTGGTGGACTGAAGGATACGTGGGCATGTGGATGTGGGAGAGGACGATGAAAGAGTGAGGTTGGGAGCACACAGGGGCCAGGGCAAGATGGGACGGGGAGGGGGCACAGATGGAGTGCCAGCATGGCTGTGGTGAGCCACGCCTTCCGGGACCAGGAGAGGAGGCTGGGGACCAGGGTGATGGATAAAGGGGGCGGAGGCAGTAGGGCCAGCAGGGGAGGTCTTGCAAGCTGAGAATGAGTCCCGTGGGAGTGTCAGGGCTCAGCGGGCTGGCCAGCTCGGTGGGCACACAGTGTCCCTTAACTGAGAGAGCTGAGGGAGGCTCTCAGCCAGGGGTGGGGGTATCTGCAGAGATGGGAGGCGGGCTGGGCTGGAGGGGTGAAGCTGGGGCCAGGGGACCTTCCAGAGGTCCTTGCGGGACTGGAGAAGGGGGAAGAGGCTGGAATCAGGGCAGCAGTGCTGGGCACAGGAGGCAGTGGGAGGAAGATGTGGATGCGGGGGTCACTTGTGATGGGAGACAGGATACCCACGACTTCCCCCGCCCCATCTCATCGGTGTGCATCCTGTGGCCTAGGGACCGAGGCTTAGCCGGGTCCTGACAGAGGGGGCCTGGACCCCCTGCTCCTTGCTGGGACACCCCCATCCCAGACACCACCCACAGCCCGGCTTCTCACGGCCTATGGTGGGAAGGCCTCTCTCTTGTAACTCAGTAGCATGCTTTTGGTTTTCTTTTGTTTTAAGCTCAATTAATCTGAATGTCATGACAGAGCTGTCATGTTCTACCAGCCAAAGATGCCTGTTTGCTGCTGACTCCAGGGCGGGGCCTTGTCTCTCCACCATCACTTTTTATTTCAAAGTGGCCTTGTCACCTGTCTTCTCAATTAATCAGCTCATTCACGTGTCTCGACACACGAGGTCCTTCTCCTGAGTGTAGGCTGGGTCCCAGAAATGCAGACATGCCATCATCGCGTCCTCCTGCTGGCATTCCAGAAGCCGTGGCTCTGCCCTTTTTCTCGCCCGGGTGACCACTGTGGAAATCTCTCGGGTGGGCAGTGCCAGGAAGGAAAGAAGCAAAGCACCCCCAACCTGTGGGCCCGTACTAGGTGCTCTGCCCACAGCAGAGTATTTTCTGGAAAGAAGGGCACACAGAGGAAGCAGCAGGCAGCCATGGGAGCAGGACAAGCCCAGGCTGGAGGCAGACAGGTCTGGGTGTGAAGCCCCGGTCGGCCATTTCCAGGCTGTGTGGCCACAGGACTCTGGTTACCCTCTCTGTGCGTCAAGTTCCGTGTCTGTGAATAGTAATTCGAACCCCAGCCCTGGCACCAGGATGTCCACCTTATGATGGCTGCTGTACTGATGTTGGTGACAGGAGGGAAGTGGCGGGCGTGGGGAGGGCTGGGACAGTACACCGAAGCAGGACGGCCCTGACCTTGGCTGCTTCCTCCCCGCCAGGGCGAGGGGGTGCAGCAGCTGCGGGAGGCGCTGAAGATCCTGGCTGAGAGGGTCCTCATCCTGGAGCACATGATTGGGATCCACGGTGCGTAGCGACCAGGACCTGGGGAGAGGCAGGCCCACAGGTGGCCGCCGAGTCCGAATCGCCCTCTGCTCCGCCTCCCTGCTGCCCTCATGCTGCTGCCTCTGGTGCCTGCTCTCCCTGCCCCAGCGGCCCCTCACCTGGCTGCCAGTCTGGCCCTGTCCCACCCCTGCTCAAGGACCCTCAGGGGCTCCCTGCTGCCCGTGACCGACATCCAGGTCCCAAGTCCCTCCCCAGCATAGCCTGGTGTCCAGTGACACAGAGCCATCATCCGGTTACCCCAGGCCCTTTCCCGCCTCCACACCTTTGCTCAGGCTGGTCCCTCGGCCTCCTGAGCACCAGCTCCCGCTTCAGGACCTGCGCCAGGATCTCTTCCTCCCTGAAGCTGCCTTCCTGTCTCCCCACCGTGCTCTGCTGAGCCGTCAGTTCCCTTGTGGGGTGGGGTTTCCATGTCTCTCCCTGGCACTTCTGCAGGGCCTGGAGCCCGGCCCTGGTTAGCAGTTGTTGAAGAATGGATGAACGAGTGAATTGGTGAATGAATAGATGAGCAATTGGGAGAATGAATGAAATGAGCGTGTGGATGAGTGGATGAATGAATGAATGAATGAGTAAGTGAATGGATGCGTGACGAGTAGAAGCCAGCTGCTGCTTTGTCGTGTCCTCACTGGGCACAGAGCTTCCGTTGCTGGCGGGGCTGGAAGTGAAGGTGCTTTGCTTGCTCCTAAGGCCCTGCACAAGCCCACCCTCCTGCTCTCCTTCCAGATCCCCTGGCCTCCCCTGATGGGGGCTCCGGCCAGGACGCCACTCTGAGAGCCAACCTCAAGATGAAGCGTGGTGGCCCCCCCCCCGATGGCTCCCTGGCTGCCCTGCTTGGCCCCGACCCTGGGCAGAGGAGCGCTGGCCGGGCCAGCGGCGGGAAGTGAGAGGCCAGCGCTCCAGGACAAGCCCCGACTCCGCCAGAGACCCAGTCCCGGGGCCTGTGCTGCCACTGGCACCTGAGGACACCCCGAGTGGGACCGGGCTCCAGGCCTGGACGATCGTCAGGGACACTGGCTCCTGGGGGCTGGGGGCCTTGGGGACAGATGGCAGCTCCAGGGGCAGGGGCCAGAGGCCAGAGCCCTGCCCTGGTCCCTTCCCTCCTCACCCGCACTCCCTGCTGGAGACGGGGTCTGGTGGGCCGCGTGGGCTGTGAGAATAGTCATAATACTCATCTTTTACTGGGTCGCTGCATCGTTTGGGCCTGTCCGAGGAGCTTCCCTACATTGTCTCATTTAACCCTTAGGAGGTAGGCTTGTTACCCCGACTTTACATGGGGGACGGAGGCTTGCAGAGGGTAACTCACCTGCCCAAGGCCCCCGGACCATGGGTGGCTGGTGCAGGGTTTGACCCCATGTTCTCTCTACCCTGCCGGCTTCCCCTCTTCACAGGGAAACTCGGGGCGGGTGTCGGGCCGGGTGGCTCCTGAGGCTCCAGCTGGGAAGGAGGGCAGGGCCCTGCCCAGCACGAGACAGCAGGGGCCCTGGGCCTCCTTCCTCGACTCCTCTCCCTGGGCTCGGGGTCTGGTCCACGGGTTGGGGAGCAGCTTGGCCTGTAGCTGCTCTCGGAGGCCAGGGAGACCTTGACTAAACCCATAATAGTCACGTGGACTTGGAGACTGTGAGAGAGGAGCGTTGGGGTGCAAGGACCCTCAGACCGAATTGGCATTGCCCACCGCTGCATCCCAATCTCTCTGACCCCACCCACCCTGCCAGGGCCTCCCACCGCTGAGCTGGGAGGAGGGAGGATTTAATGCAAATGTGCACCCTCCAGGGGCCATCCCTGCAGCCCTGCCCTCTCCCAGGCTCTCTGGGAAGCTGCAGGGTTGGCCACTTCTGCGTTACAACGGCAAGTCCTATGTCCCAAGGAGGAGGAGGGCTTGCTGCCTGATTCCCAGGCCCTGCTGGGGAGAGATGCTCCCGCCCTCGGCGCTGTGGTCCCAGCCAGGCTCCGCAGCAGGGTCCCCGGTGCCCCGGAGCAGCTCTCAAGGCCACAGCGCTCGAGGCCTCTCCGGTGGCGGGTCCCCTGGGCCCTGGACTGGCCCTGGTGCTCCTCTCTCGCTGTCTCAGCGACGGCCGCAAACTCAGACATTCACAGGTGCTGGCACCGCCCCAGGTGCGTCTCCCCTCGTGGCAGGAGCGACTCGTCCCCACCGCCCTTGGTGCGCCTGGGAGGCTGTGGCCTGGTTCCTCTGGGCCCTGGTAACCTCTCCCTGCCCTTGAGGCCTCGCCTGCCCCCCTTGAGGCAGGGCTGGCCGTGTGGGAGCCAAGACGTGGCTTCCCGCAGGCCTGTCTTCACGGAGGGGCGGTCGGAGGCGGCGGGAAGCCTGTAACCCTCTGACAATAAAGGTGCTCTCCCCGCTGTGCTCTGGTGTCCTGTGGCGGCGGCTGCTGGGGAGGCTGGCTGTGCCGGGTCAGCTTCGGCCGGGCCCAGCCCCAGGGGTGTCCGACGGGAGCCCCCGGGAGCCAAGGCGACCACAAGGCCCTGAGGCAGGGGGGCCTGGCTCTGCCCGCCGGGAGCCCCCATGGGGGGGCTGGGAGAGCGAGGGGAGCCCCCGAGAGGCTCCCCACCCTCTACCCAGCAGCGCTGCATCTGGGCTGGGCCTGGGCCCAGCTCTGCTAGACGGAGCGTGAAGTGGGGAGGGCTCAGGGCTCTGGGCAGAGGGACCCCTACCCACCATGCTCCTGCCCCACGCCTGGGGTCCTGGACATTTTCGTCCACTTGGGGGCCCAGCGTCTCGGACCTTCCCCTGAGCCCTCAGCCGAGGTGGGGGACTGGCTGAATGCCACCCAGGGCTTCCTGCAGGCCGTGTCCTGCCGGAGCTCACCCTTGCTGGGGCCACCCCACCACACATGAGGGGACCCAGGGGAGCTCTGCTCTGATGGCAGCCCCCTTCCCATTGCAAGACCCTGTGTTCCCGGCTGGAAGCTTCGGGCTTGGTGCCCCCTGCCCCCGGCCCCACATTGTCTCCCTAGAATATCCTCGTCCCGAGCTGGCACTCCGCAAGCTCCCTCACAGCAGGGCTGGGTCTGGCTGACTTCCGTCTTCCCAGCTCACCTTCTTCCCCGCCGCCCCCGCCGAGGGCCTGGGCCAGGTGGGACGTCAGTTTGTTAATAAAGGAATGCCTTCCCCCAGATGGGGACACCCACCCCATTACCCAACAAGAGCACCTAGTGACGGCTGCTGAGAGCTGCTGCCGAGCCCGGCCGCGGTGACCCACCGGTGCTGCAGGCGCCCGTCCCCGGAAGGCCCACATCTAGTGACAGTGGTGAATCCTGGCCAATGTGACATGCCACGTGGCCACATGGAAACAATGGAGGGGGCAGCTGATCTGCCGGGGCCTGAGGCGGAGCCTTGGAGGAGAAAGGGGTCTTCAGGGATCAGCGGGAGTCGCTAAACCGGAAAGGGCAGGGGGAACAGCATCGCCAAAGGCTTGGAGGGAAGGGGGCAGCTCATGGGTTAACCCCTTGGGCAGGGATGCAGGAGGGAGAGGGTGGGACGGGCAAAGGTGTGAGTGCACCCCCTGGAGGGTTGAGCCCCCTTTTCTTTCTCCAGCTCACTGGCGCCCCCACTGCCCAGAGCGCCCCCTCTTTGCGGGGTAAAGCCTCATTCATGGAGCAATGCACCTCCTGGGGCTATGCGAGGACCAACGCCACCTGACAAGCTAAGCCCCCACCCCTTAGTGAAGCAGGACACGAGGCATCTCGTTCTCCCTGAGCCAGCGGCAGACAGGGGGCCCTGAGATTGTCCTGCCTTACCCAGGACCCCAAATCTGCTGCCCCAGTGGCCCCCAGCCCATGGTCTGCATGGGCCTCTTTCCCTGAATGTCTGAAGGACAGACCCCACAAACATCAGCATTCTTAGATCAGGAGCTGCTGTTTGGAGGTGCGGGGGTATAGACTGAGCACAGGCAGGCAGGGTGGGTGTCCACATGCACACACAAAGCCCCTCAGGGCCAACAGAAGCAAGTGGGCGGCATGGGATGGTTCAAAGGGCAAGGGCCTGGCTCTGCCCGGGCCATCACGGTCCAGTGCAGAGCTCTGCAAGGTCACAACCTGAAATCAACCTGGCCTTCCTGGTCCTTCTAAAGGATATTTGTCAAAGTAGGAGTGTAGAGCATCTCTTATTTAACAGTTGATTAGCTGAACATTTAAGTTTTAAATATTTAGACGTACAATACCTCCCTTTGTACCCTGGCCCTGGACACTGCACTTTCCGGGCCAGGCCTGGGTTGGGGGCTGGCAGAGTCTGGAGTGACCCTCCCTCCAGGACTGGATGTCCAGATGCTCCCAGGCCCACCTCCGAGCCACTGGGAGCAAAAGGGGTGCAGGAGGGAACCAACGTCCAACGGGGGTTCGTGCCAGCAGGGTGGACAGGCCAAGCCTGCGGGGTGTCGGACGGGGCCAGGGCACCAGGATTCGTGGACCTGGAGAAGTCAGGGGAGCTGTGCTCTCGGCTCCTGCCCTGCACAGCCTCCCAGTGAGTGGTTCTAGAAGGAAGAGTGGAGTTCACATCCACCAAGAGACCGAGGGACAGCACTGCCGGGATGGGCAAGTGTGAGCAAAGGTCGGAGGCAGTTGACGAGCAGACAGAATTCCCACTGCCCTGCCTGCAGGGTCCGCCCAGGGCGTTAAGGAGGAATTGGCTCAGGCTGACCCGCTGGCCTCAGAAGTCCCACTGAGACTGAAGTAGATGCCAGGGGCCATGTCTTGGAGGACCCTAAACGCTGGAGGGGGAGAAGCTGACCCGGAGCGGATGGGCTGCTGTGGCCGGTTTTCACTGTCAGTCTGGCCTCTCCCCTCCGTCCGGATGGTAGATCGATCTTTCTGAAATGCAAGCCTGGCAGCATCCCCCCTTAATCATGAATCTGCGGTGGCGCCCTTGTTTCTGGTGCCCAGCCTGGGCTCTGCAACCTTGCGCCATCATCCGGGCCTCCACCCTCCTGGCTGCCGGCTGCACGAGAGAGGCACCGCCTGGTCTCGTCTCTGTGCAGCCTGTGGGTGCTGGTGCCCCGCAAGGCCAGCGCTTGGCGCTTGCGGGACGTGGGAGAGAGCAGGGGCTGCCTGGGGCGTCTGGCACTTACGGCCCCATCGGGAGCACAGCTCTTGGCTTTGGGCAAAGGCCTCAGATGCATCACCTCCTCTGACCCCTGCAGCCTGACAGCTGGGCTGTGTCCCTCTGGTCCTTGGTTCTGTCGTGACCATGAGCGTCTTTGTGCTGATGTGTGGAAACCCTAACCTGCTCAGCCTGCAGGTCCCAAGATGGATTCAGATGGTGGGGTGCATTGCCCGGAGCGCCCCTAGGATCCATGACTGGGCTTCCAGGGCCAGGCACCCTCCTCTGCCTGAAACTGCCCCTCTCCCTGCAGCTCCTGGGGACGGGGTTCATGAGGGTCAGCCCAGTGCAAGGGATGGGCATCTCTGAGCTCCTAACCCCAGCCCTGCCTGCAGGGTCCGCCCAGGGCGTTAAGGAGGAATTGGCTCAGGCTGACCCGCTGGCCTCACCTCCCCTCACTCCACCCCGCACCCCCTTCCCTGTCTCCTCCCCCGAGTCTGCTCTGTTCTACATCCTCCAGCCACCCTCAGGGCACACCCAGCCTCCCTCCAGGCAATGCCTCCTGCACACACTTCTCTCCTGTGCCCCAGTGTCCAGATCAAACCAGGACAGGGACCGGCAGCTCTTTACTAACACCTTCTCTTCCAGACCCCCCTCCCCCAGGATCGTGAGCAGCCCTAGTCTGCAGGACCCTCTTCTCCTCACCCTCCTGCCTAGCTGAGCCCAGGGAAGCAAGGCTCTGAAGGGCACAGGCTCAGGCAGGGCCCCCCTTTCCGTGGGCGGGTCCCCAGGGTCTCCTGGACAGGGCAGGTGTGGGACCTGGATGCAGCTCCTCAACTCATAGCCAGGGACCCCCGCCAGCCCCCCTTAGTCAGCCACCAGCCAAAGCAGAAATTCAGGATCCCCCTTGGTCAGATGGTGACTTCTGGCAAGTGCCCGGATGTGGTGGCCACAGTGAGCGTGGAGGGGACTCGGGCTGGGCTGACCTTCAGTAGCTCCCACTGGGGCAGCGAAACCTGTAGTTAAAATATCAAAACACCCCTGTGCTGATGGACCCCAGCTGCTCACATGCCCCCCACCATCCCGACCCCTCCTGTAGCCTCCCCAGAATCTAGGACCCCGCTCCAGTGCTAGGAAGAGGACCTGTTCTGATGGGTGGGTTCCTGTGCCACACGGATCATAAAATATTTTTAACATCTCTCCCGACGCGGGCAATGAGCAGCTGATGGCAAGAGCCGGGGCTGAGGGGGTGCGCTTTGCCGCTGCTCGGAGCACATCCTGACCTCAGGCAGAAATTCACAGCTGATGTGCTGCCTTGGGATGGGGAGCCGGATGGAGGGGCTGGATGGTAACGGTCAAAAACTCAGACGTGGGCCAGAAGCCCTGGTGAGCCCAGGCTGGGGTTCCTTTTGGGCATTCCAATAGGGCCCCACGTTTCCTGCTGCACCGCCTTGGGATTGGAACTCAAGAGAACGTGGTGACCTGTTTCCTGGGACCAGGAGGGAATCAGGGTGAGGCTGGAAATTAATCAGACACTCGCCTGACCCCCAGGGGTTCAGAGGTCACCTGTGAGTATCTCTTTTCCCAGAATGCACTGGGTGAGGTTGGCCCCCTCCAGGCTGGGGGGAAGGGCACTTGGGGACACATTCTTCTCGTCCTGCACTTGGCGTGTCCCAAAGACACACAGGGGGCTATTCTCCTGCTGGATGGGCAGGAACTGCCCAACTCTGGCCCTGGGCCCCAGCCAGAGGTGGTCCAGGTGCCACTGGGGTCCCCCAGCCCAAGCCCGCACCTCCCTGGATCAACAAGGCACCCTCACAGCTCCACCCCCGACCCCACGTCACTCGGCTGTGATCTTCTTGTGGGCAGGGTCACACGTGCATCCCCAGCGCCCAGCTCTGATTGCTGCCGTGAGTCACAGGACATTCACGAAGGAGAGGGACTCCTTCCCAGACTCCAGAGGCAGTGACTGAGGTGGTGGGTAGGGGGCCAGGTGGGCATCCAAGACGGTCCTAGGTCAGAACAGAAGCCTCCTGCCCACTGGCAATCCCACACCTGCAATCCCAACTACCTCGAGGTTTCTGGAACACCTCTCTGCCAGACCTGTTTTATGGATTATAAAAAAAAGAGAATTTCATGAGATTTGCAATTACTTGAATTCCAGGGAGATTTATGTCCAATGTTATTAATAAATTCTAATGCCACCTATAACTTTCAATTGCCAGTTAATTAACATGCAGTTGGTGTATTGTAAAAGGCAAATTAAATACTTTCTCAGGCGGGGGCTGGTAAATCTAATGAGCCAATGTGTCCCGAAGGAGACAGCTGGGCTCACACGTCCCAGTCTCCCACTCCCCCATATTGATGGGTGTGTGACATATTGATGGGCAAGTGATAACCGGGCCTCAGTGTCCCCATCTTGAAAGGGGATCACAGAACCCGCCTCCAGAACTCTCATAGTATCTGGGGTTGAAGCTGGTTTTTATTCACATAAATACAACTTGAAGGGGATTCAAGTGATAATTAGAATCAAGAGTCTGGCTCTTTGCTTCCACGGGCTGAGTGACCGGACCAGTTTCCCGAGGCTGCGTTAACAAATTTCCGGAAACTTATCCTCCACGGTTCTGGAGGCTGGAATCTGAAATCAACGTGTCCGCAGGGTTGTGCGCCCTCTGATGTCTCCAGGGGAGAATCCATGTTTGCTTTTACCAGCTTCTAGTGGCCCCAGGCATCCCTTTGGCTCCTGACTACATCAATCCAACCTCTGTCCCTGTCTTCACAGCCTTCTCTCCTATGTCTGTCTTGTCCTCTATGTGTCTCTCATAAGGACACTTGTCACTGGGTAATCCAGGATGATCTCTTCAGCTCAAGATCCTTGACTTAATCCCATCCACAGAGACCCTCTTTCCAAATAATGTCATGCTCAGAGGTTCCGTGATTGGGACTTGGACATATATTTGGGGGCCGTTCTTCAGTCTATGACAGTGACCTTGGGCAAGTCACTTAACCTCTCGGGGCTTCCGTTTTCCTTGTCCAACAAAGGGCTGCTTCACTGAACTAGTAAGAGCAGCTGCTGCCATGGGTCAGGCATTATGCCGAGCCCGTCATGTGCATTGATTCATTCAATCCCCACACCAGCCCCAGGATTTGTCATCTTCATTTGTTGCAGGTGATCAAATCCAGGCACCAGGAGGTTAAGTGACTTGCCCCAGGTTGCCCAGGTACCAAGTCGTGGGGCGAGGATTTGAATCCAGGCCACCTCACCCTGTAACCTACACCCCCCTTTTTGTAATTGAGCTTTTTAAAATCAAGCAATAATTCACATGCCATTCAACTCCCCCATTTCAAGCACACAATTCAGGGGTTTTTAGTATATTCAGAGTTGTGCAACCATCACCACAGTTGATTTCAGAACATTTGCATCCGCCTAAAGAAATCCCACATCATTTAGTAAAACCCCCCAATCCTCCTGTTCCCCCCACCCCTAGGCAACCACCGATCTGCTTTCTGTCTCTATGGATTTACCTATTCTGGACATTTCATAGAAATGGAATCAGACACTTTTGTGTCTGGCTTCTTTCACTTAGTATGATGATTTCAAGGCTCATCCATGTTGTGGCTGTATCAGGCTTCATTTCTCTTTGTGGCAAAACAAGAACCTATATGCTTAACCACTACAATGACCTGTAAGGTCCCTGGCCGCTCTGAAAGACCCCTGTTAGGACTGACACATTCCAGAAATCTCAGTCAAACCCTGAGGTTTGATCTGCGAAGATTCTGTAGGACCTGGGGAACAGAATCCCTCACCCTCTCTGCCCGCGGCACTGTCCTCTCTCTTTACCAGATTCCTGGCGCGGCAAGAACCCTGGCGAGGCCGGGCACCAGCAGGTGAGCTAGAAGAGCAGCCGTCAGGCCCGGTCACTCCTGAAGTGCAGCTGCTCTGCCCTCACCTGGGGCAGAGCTTCCTGATCTTTCTCACGACACGGCTCACAGAGAACAGGATATTATTTGCACAGCACTCGGGGTAAACAGCCAGAACTGCACCCAGCAGTGTGCCCAGCCCGGGGTCTCTGGCTGTCCCAGCACCACCCTGGTAACCTCCAAGGGCCGCCACCTGAGACTGCCTGGAGCCCCCCCGCAGCACAGGGCGGGGAAGCTCTGATCTCGGGGGTCACCCAAAGGATACTCATGCTGGGTGTGAGGCGGGAGGAGGAGCTGGGTCTTCAGGGGCCCAGCCTTCAGGCTGTCCTCTGTCGCTGGTTGAGGAGGGGAAGGGAGGGCACGAGATGAAGGATGCCTGGACCGGGGCTCTACGGGCCTTAGTACCCGGGTCCCCAGGGAGAAGAGGAAGGGGGTGGGTGGTTAATTAAGCCTGGAGACCCAGGGCCACCAGCACCGCCTACAGCTGTGCCAAGTGGAAGGCCAAGGGCACCAGGCTGGGGCCCCTCACACTGACTGCGATCGGGGCTGCTTTGGTTATAAGCAAGATGAACCCATTCCAAGTGCCTCCGAGAGTAACAGGGCTTATTGTAAGGCTCCAGGGACCGCAGGGGACCCAAAGGATAGGGGCGGGAGCAGGGGCAGGCCCCAAGGGAATAGCGCCGGCTCTGAGTCAGCCCTGGGTACCTCTGCAGCGGGAGCAGGTTGGTGATTCTCATGGCTCTGCCGCGTGTCCATCCCTCCTCTCACCACGATTCGCTGTCTGTCTCCGGCCTCATGGCTTCTGCCTGCTCGTGGCTTCTGCGTGTTCCCACCACGGCTTCTGCGTCTTCCCACCACGGCTTCTGCGTCTTCCCACCAAGGCTTCTGCATGTTCCCACCAGGGCTTCTGCGTGTTCCCTCCACGGCTTCTGAATGTTCCCACCACGGCTTCTGCGTGTTCCCACCAAGGCTTTTGCGTCTTCCCACCACGGCTTCTGCGTCTTCCCACCACGGCTTCTGCGTCTTCCCACCACGGCTTCTGCGTCTTCCCACCAAGGCTTCTGCGTCTTCCCACCATAGCTTGCCATGGCCTCTTGCTCACTCTCCTCTCACAGTAGGTGGCTTTGCGGTCACCCAGCATTCAGGGTGGTTATCAAGCATCTTCACGGTCTCCCCTGCTGGGCTCAGGCTCCCTGGCGCCTCCCCAGAGGAGGACTCCTTCTCCTGCTCTTGGCAAACGAGCTCAGGTCCAGGTCTCATCCCCTCCAGCCTGGACACAGATACCTGATAGGGAAGGAGAACTCTGGGAACCTAAGGCCAGAACCCCAGAGAACGGGCAGTGTGGGCTTTGCTGCCTGTTGGTGGCAGAAGCTGCCTTCCCAGGAGGGGAGGGAATGCTTAGGGCCCCAAACTGGGCTCCTCTGGGCCAAGAGCGGAAGTCTCTGCTTTGTTTTACATCAGAGCTGTATTCTCAAACATAACCGTTCCACCCCCGCCCTTCAGCTATTCAAGGACCTTGATGACATCCATCCAGGTCCTCAGGATGTATCAGGAGTACATCACTCTCCACTTTCTCACCCCACCATTCATGTCCCCCCCACCATGCTCCAACCACTCTGGCAGGCCCAGCTCATAACAGATCAGACGTGAAAGGACCTTGGCCTTAATTTTCTTTTGGCATCATGGCTATAAAAGGAGAATTTTTTTTTGTAAAAAGACAAAACCAAAAAGTGCATCTTAATTAGGGAAGATGTGCAGTGAGGCCAGACTGAGCCCTGCTGGGCACCAGCCCTCCACTTGGTGAGAACAAATGCTTTTAACACAGCCCCGTTGCCAAGGTGATCACCGCATCTCAACTTACTGAGGTGGCATTGCAAATCTGTGGGGAAAGAACAGATTATTCAATAAATTATGCCGGGACATTTGCTTAGCTATTTGGAAAGAAATAAAATTAGCTCTTTCCTTCACACCATACTTCAGTATAAATTCCAGACGATTTAAAGAATTCGATGTAAAAAGGGAAATTATTTAAAAAACTAGAAGAAATTATAGACAAATATTTGATCTTGGGGTGACTAAAGACTTCTCAACATAAAAGCAGTGGAAAAAATAAAAAGAATAAGATAGGTCGAATTTAATACATATAACTAAATCTCTTTGTATTTTAAAGAACATTTTAATTAAATTTATTGGGGAACTACAAATAAGGCTAAGATAGTTGCAGCAAATATGACAAAGGGTCATATATAAAAAGCAATTACAGGACTTGCCTGGTGGCGCAGTGGTTGAGAATCTGCCTGCCGATTCAGGGGACACGGGTTCGAGCCCTGGTCTGGGAAGATCCCACATGCCGCAGAGCAACTAGGCCCGTGAGCCACAACTACTGAGCCTGCGCGTCTGGAGCCTGTGCTCCACAACAAGAGAGGCCCGCGCACTGCGATGAAGAGTGGCCCCCGCTTGCTGCAACTGGAGAAAGCCCTCGCACAGAAAAACGAAGACCCAACACAGCCAAAAATAAATAAATAAATAAATAAATAATTAAAAAAAAAAAAAAAAGAACAAGGACCAAGGGATCTCAAGGGTCCAGGTAGCATGAATTTAAAAAAAAAAAAAAAAAAAAAAAAAAGAATCTGCTTGCCAATGCAGGAGACACAGGTTTGAGCCCTGGTCCGGGAATATCCCACATGCTGCGGAGCAACTAAGCCCGTGCGCCTCAACTACTGAGCCCGCGCGCCTAGAGCCTGTGTTCCGCAACAAGAGAAGCCACCACAGTGAGAAGCCCGCGCACCGCATCGAAGAGTAGCCCCCGCTCGCCGCAACTAGAGAAAGCCCACACACAGCAACAAAGACCCAATGCAGCCAAAAATAAATAATAAAGAAATAAATAAATGTTTAAAAAAGCAATTACAAATAAATAAAAATGAATGTTCTAATAGAAAAATGGCCAAAAAGAAATGCACAAAAGAAGAAATTAAAAAAGGCAATAAACATATTTTAAAATATTCACCTTCGCTGGTAATCAAAGAAATGCCCAGTAAAACACCAATGAGATTTTCCTCTCTCACCACTTATATTAAACATTGTACTGGAGATTCTACCCAGAGTAATTAGACTAGAAAAATACAGTCACCCAGATTGGTGATTGCTGGAAATTTGTTCATTTCATCTAGGTTATATAATTTCTGGCATACTCTTATTCCTGGTATTCTCTTATAATCCTTTTTATTTCTGTAAAGTCAGTAATAATATCCCCACTTTCATTTCTGATTTTAGTAATTTGACTCTTCTCTCTTTTTTTCTTGGTCAGTCTACCGAAAGGTTGTCAAATTTTCTGATCTTTTCAAAGAACCAAACTTTGTGTTTTGTTTTTTCTCTATTGTATTCCTATAAGGTAAAAATTTAGGTTATTGGTTTGAAATCTTTATTCTGTTTAAATATAGGCAATTAGAACTATAACACTCCCTCTCAGCATTGCTTTAGCTGCATCTCACAAGTTTGGGTATATTGTGTTTTCATTTTTATTCATCCCAAAGTATTTTCTAATTTCCTTGTGATTTCTTCTTTGACCCATTAGTTATTTAAGAGTGTGTTAGTTAATTTCCACATATTTGCAAATATACTTCTGCTATGGATTTCTAATTTCATTCTGTTGAGACAGGAGAACACATGCTGTATGATTTCATTCCTTTTAAATTTATTTAGCCTTGTTTTATGGCCTAACATATGATTCCAACATATGATTCCATGTGCACTTGAGAAGAATATGTGTTCTGATGTTGGTTGGAATGCTCTGTAGGTGTCTATTTAGGTTCAGTTGGTTACTAGTGTTGTTCCTTTAATTCTTTAGACCTGGTTTCCTTTAGTTCTTTGCACATATTTATAACAGTGTATTTAAAGACTTTGTCTAGGGCTTCCCTGGTGGTGCAGTGGTTAAGAATCTACCTGCCAATTCAGGGGACACGGGTTTGAGCCCTGGTTTGGGAAGATCCCACATGCCGTGGAGCAACTAAGCCCATGTGCCACAACTACTGAGCCTGTGCTCTAGAGCCTGCAAGCCACAACTACTGAAGCCCGCGTGCCTAGAGCCCCTGCTCCGCAACAAGAGAAGCCACCGCAATGAGAAGTCTGTGCACTGGAACAAAGAGTAGCCCCCCCTCATCGCAACTAGAGAAAGCCGTGCACAGCAACAAAGAACCAAAGCAGCCAAAAATAAATAAAAATAAGTAAATAAATAATAAATAAATAAATAAATAAAAGAAATGCAACAGAAATATTAAAAAATTTAAAAAATAAAAAATAAATAAAGTCTTTGTCTAGTAAGTCCAGTGTTTAGGCTTCCTCAGGAACAGTTTCCTGTGCATGGGCCATACTTTCCTGTGTCTTTGCATGTCTCATAAATTTTTGTTGAAAACTGGACATTTAAAATAATATAATGAGGCGAATCTGGAAATCAGATCTCCCCCCTCCCATGCAACACCATTTGCCAAGGATTTGTTGTTATTGTTGCTGCTACTGTTTATTTCTTTAGTGACTTTCCTGAACTAATTCTGCAAAATCTGTGTTCTTTGTTGTGTTTGGCCACTGAAGTTTCTGCTCAGTTAGCTTAGTGGTCAGCTAATGATTAGATAGAGATTTCCTTAAATCCTTTAAACCATTAAGTCTTCCAGCCTTTGTTGAGGGGCTTTGTATATGTGATGGGGCATACCTTCAATGCTCTAGCCTTAGCTTTCACTTCCTGATTGTGCAGAGCCTCAAGGTCAGCCAGAGGTGAGAAATTAGGTCCGTCACAGGTCTTTCCTGGGCGTGTGCAGAGCTATGCACATGCATATGGCCTTCAAGCAACCCAAGAATATGTTGGAGCTTTTCAAAGCCCCCTATGGACATCTCATTTGCCAGCTTTTCCTTTTAATATTTTCTTTAGCCCCAACTAGTATCGCCACTTCAGGCAGCTACAAAATTAAACAATTGCAGCTGATTGTTTTTGACAAATGCCCTGGAGCTAGGGCACACAGAGCAAAGACTGAGGCCAAATAAAGACAATCCCTGAGAATGCAGCTTTTCAGGGAGCTGCCAGACAGGTCAAACAGTGACAATTCTCTGGCCATGGGGTTTTTGGGGAAGCTCCAAACCTTTTCTTTCCCTTCTAGTAGCTGCTGGGCTACTGGTTTTCACAACCACCATAGTTGTGAGGCTATTGCTTTTCAAAACCTACAGTGGAGCTGTGAAAAGGGAAATGGGAATAAGGCAAGTTAAAACTTCACAAAGCTTGCTGTTCTGACTGTGATTTGGCCATATAATTTAAAAAACAAAACAAAACAAAACACTCCTCAAGTGTTTAACGCCTTTGGTTAATTTCTAGAGCCATGAAAAAGTTGATTTTGACAATTTTTGCCAGCATTTTCATTGCTTTTATGAAGTAGCATATTTTTGGAAGTCCTTACTCTGTCGTTCCGGAAGTGCTTCCTTCCCACCTGTTTGTGTACAGAAAATATTATAGGAACACAGCCATGCCCATTCATTTATATATTATCTATAGCTGCTTTCACACTACAATGAAGATCTGAGTAGTTGCAGCAGAAACCATATGGCCGGCAAAGCCTAAAATATGTACTATCTGGCCCTTACAGAAAAAGTTTGCCAACCCCTTTGGTAAGGCAAGAAAATGATATAAAGATTGGAGGAAACAAATTGCTGCTATTCACAGATGAAGAGATTTTTGCATTAAAAACTGTTTTTTTAAATTTGTGAACAACTTGTTAGCATTAGTAAGTGAGTTTAACAAGGTCACTGAATGTGTTATACCAATCCCAGTTATAGGACTTCCTGGATCCAGCTAAGAGAGTGTAGGCACATTCCACCTTACCTCTCCCACTGATGAGAATTTAAAAGCTTGAACAGAATACATAAAGCAGCTATCTGAGGACTCTGGAAAGTCAATCCTAAGAAGTGGACTGGGGAGGGAAATCCAAATGCAAAGAATGACTGAAATAGCTGTGAGTTTTCTGGTTTGTTTGTTTGTTTGTTTTTCTCCACATCTCCTGGGTTAAACTTTAGCATAACCCAAATCCTGGAAGTGAAGTGAAGTGAACGAAAACAGAATAAGCTCTAAGAAAAACCCTGTCTTCTGGCAGGAGAACCAGGAATGGGGCATCTTCCAAGACTGAGAACCTGGTGGGTGGGGGTGTGGTGATCCCAGTTTTTTTCTTTCACTTTTAACTGTCTCTGTCCTGAGACAAGCCCCTGTTAGGAATCTGCATTCCTGGGGTTCCAGTAGACCCACATGCACCTAAAACTCTGAAAGAAAAAAAATTCCCTCTGATCAGAGAACCCAGGCACTTTGCAGGCAGTATCTTGTATGCCTCCTAATTTACTGTCTGGGGTAGCCATCATTGTTACTCCCATTTTCTTGGTGAAGAAACTGAGGCTCAGAGAGGTTAAGTAGCTTGCCCAGGGTCACCCAGCAGTGAAGTGGCAGAGTTAGTATTCTCACCCTCCCTGCCTCCTCAGTGTAACCGTGAGCTCTAGCACCTGGCTCAGTGCCTGGCACAGTGCCAGGCAGATAGCGAGCGCCCTGTGAGATGGGTCCATCTCCACACGCTGGCTCCAATGCAAGGCCTGGCTCAGAGCGTCCATTGACCCGTGTCCGCTTCTCGAACCTGTGCACACACAAAGGAGACCAGCCCCCAGCCTCCCTGGCCGATGAGGAGAGGCCTTGAACTCCACTCTGGATCAGCCTTTCTCAATGCAGATGAACTGCTGTTGATGTTCTTTGCACATAATTTTCAGCGAGACAGAATCATTTGGAAAGCCATAAATACACATTCAGATGCACATGATGGATAATAAACTCGGCTCCAACGAGTCACTTGAGCCCCCATAAATCTTGGCTGCATTTTCTTCCCTGGTGCCCGTAAATCAGGCCCTATCTCTGCCTTGTCTCTGTCATCCTGCCGGCCCCTACCTGCCGTGCATCATGCCGCAGGTGGAGCGTCTGGCAGCTGGCCTCACACGCTGCCCTCATGCCCCACATGCATCCTGCTTCTCCCCTGAGGCACCCAGGCGTCCGGCCCATTTTAGGCGTCCTTTGTGCTTTTCTGAACAGCAGTCACCCTGCACATCGTGGTTTACACAAGCCTCATGGGGTTTTCACAACATGCAGTTTTTTCAAAGCAGGCTGTAGCTGTTCTCTGACTCTCCCTCTCCTGGGCTTGTGCCTCTGTGGGCTACTGTTAATAAGCTGACAATGCAAGGGGCCGGGAACACCTCACAGGGTCTGGAGTTGGGCACAGTGGGCTGACAGTGGTTCTAGAGATTTCAGCCAAGTCCCTTTTCTGGCCCTCAGTGTGCTCATTTGCGAGATGGAAACAATAATCCCTATTTCCCAGGATTGTGTTATTCAGGGTAATAATGCACAGGTAACCAGCGTTAGAGAAAGCCTCAAACCTCAGTTTGTGCATAACCCAACACAAAAGTTTAATTTTTGCTGCAAAGTCCGATGTGGAGGCCTTCTTCCATCTCATAGCTTCATTATCTGGAACGAGAGGCCCTCCGAGATTGCCACAGCGGGAGAAGAGAGACATGGAGACACATTGGCTCATAACAGCTTCAGCCCAGAAGGGATGCGAGTCACCTCCGCTCACATCCTATTGGCCAGAACCAGTCACATGGCCCCAGGCTAATCGCAAAGGATGCTGGGAAATAGAGAAGCACATGGCTGATTGGTGAGCATTTACATTCCTGCCAGAGTGGTTGAAAATGTTTAATTAAATGCAATTCACAAGAGACAGCAAGGAAGGGCTCTAGTAGAAGCTCAAGATGTCAGAGATGAATCTAGATCAGTATTGGCTGATGGGGGATTTACACCCAGCCCTCTTCCAAAATGGTGTATGTTGGTCCCTGCTCATGGATAAAGCATTTGCCATCATGCCTTCTTTGGGGCCTGGTTGTGAAGGACCCAGAGCCAGGTTCCTAATAGGTGCTCAGGAAGTGGGACTCACCCAAGGTCATGCAGTTTTCTGTGATACACTGCATGCTCCCTGCGAGCCAAGCTCTCTCCCCTCACGCTCCCACCACCCACTCCTCCTACCAGCACTTAGCAGTTCCTATTCTTTCCCAACCCCTGGTTCCTCCCAGCCTCCATTGTGGCTTCAGGCTCCCATTACTCAAGAGGATGGCTCCCACCCACAGCTGGGCCCCACCTACAGGAAGCCCTCTGTGATTTCCCTGGCTCTAGTGTTTGGGGAGAGGGTAGGTGGTTCTCTGAACTGTGGCTGGATAGGGAGGAGGTGATCTGGCATATGAGGGTCTTCCTTGTCTCAGAGCCCGCCCGCCCACTGAACAGCCTCCCACAGCTGGGCCATGTGATTTCACAGCTGGAACTCCTCATGCCTTCTGCCCCCCTTCCATGCATAGAAGCAGCAGGTCATGGTAAGGCTTGGAAGCAGGAAGTCCAGGAGGCCAGGGCCTGGTGCAGCTGGAGGAAACAGACTGATTTGGTGCCCTCTGCTATCAGGGTGGGAGGTTGGAGACCCCGAGGGCCGCTCTCCCATGGCTGGAGACAGCTGGGCTAGAAAGAATCAGCCTAAGCGGTAGGGGCAGATGCCCCATGTTCCAATCCTTGCCCGGCTACTAACTGAGCATGTGGCCTAAGCTGATGCTTTCATTCCTGGGCCTCAGCTTGCTCATCTGTAAAATGGAGATCTGTATTCATTCTATCCAGCTTACAAGATCAGCTACAAAACACTTGAGAACAGGGTTCAGGGTGGGGGTGGGCATGGGGGTGGAAGGTGGGGAGCCAGGGGACCTCTGCTGGGGTCTAAAATCCTGCCTGGGACCAGCTCTGGGCCAGGGCAGTAACTCAGTTCCTCTGGACCCAGGTGGAGCCCAATGGTGAGCACTGGACCAGAGGGACTGTTTCTCCTCTCTCCTTCCTCCCAGCCCAATGATGAAATCTGCTGCTTATTCCTAGTGGAATTCTCTCTTTCCATCTCCCATCCTCAAAATCACCCCATAAAACACCAAAAATAAACACTGTGCCTGGCTTTCATTTGGGGAGGGTTTGTCTGTCCCCTTTAATTACTTCTTACCATGACATACCAGCCTTTCATCTTTGCGTGCCCGGGTTGGTGACCCTAAGAGGCAGGCCAAAGGCGGTGCGACTGGACCTCTTTGGTCAAATGAGGACTCAATACTTAGAATGCTGGGGTAAGCACGGGGGGCTGCCTGGGCTAGGCAGCCAACGCCGAACAGATGAGGAGACATTGAACCTGGATTTAGAAGGATCAGTAGAAGTTTGTCAGGTGGAAAAAGTTGAGGGAGAGCATTCCCAGCAGAGGGAACAGTATGTGCAAAGAGATAGAGGGAGGAACGGAATGGAATGTTTTAGGAGCAAGTAGAAGTTCCATGAGGCTGGATATTAGGGTGCCCGAGGGAGAAGAGGGGGCCCAGAGTTGCCGGGAGAGCTGGGTTGCATAGCCCTTGAATGCCAGGCTAAGGAGCCAGGACTTTATCCTAAGGGCCATGAGAAGCCGAGGAGGACTGTAAGTGAGGACTGTCTACCCCTGGCCACCTGGCCACCAGGGTCAGCCTTTGTGACACAGCTGCTTCTTGTGTCGATGGAAGGTTGGAGGGTGGCAGGGTGACCCGTCTCCTCCCCAAACTCAACTTCCCTGGCGGAGGAAGTCTTGAAAGAATCTAAGAGGAGCCTCCACATAAAATGACTCTCTTAAAAAGTCAACATTTCTGTGAGTTTGTAGAAATTAATCAGGAACACATGTGTTCTATTTTTCATAAATCGCGAGGGATCAAAAGGGAAGGAAAAATCTCTTAGGGTAAAAGATGACATGAGATGCACCACCCGCTGAAAGACTCCTCACCACTGCCTTGCAGCCTGGGGCTTTCCTTCCACCTGGCATCCCCCGTGCACACCGGTGGACGTGGGCCCCAGGCTGGTGTGGGACACAGAGGGAGCTCAGATGCAGCCCAGACACTGAGGTGCTCCCAGGAGGGAGGGAGCACCAGCCAGTGAGGGGCCAGGGCAGTCGCTGTGTGTGACGGGTGCTGGGAGAGGAAGCCTGGCGCTGGGGGAACCCAGGGGAAGCCTCCAGCCCAGCTGATGGAGGGACCAGGAGAAGGGGCACTTAGAGAACAGATGAGAGAGGTGGGAACAGACGAGGACTGCCTTGAAGGCACTGCTAAAGAATCTGGATTGTACCCTGCATTTTTCCCCACTGCTGTCTGAGGACCGGGGTGTGATGGGAAGGGCCCTGGGCTTGGGGACAGAAGCTCCATTCAGCCTCCCTCTTACAGTGGGACCTATCCCAGACCTGGAACCTCAGTGTTCACCTCTGTCAAATGGGTGTAATAATGAGGCGTACCTCCCCCAGGGGAGCCGTGCAGAGCCGTGGACAGGCAGGCGCTCACTCAGGCCTCTGTCACCCTGGTCTCACCCGTGCTGGCCTCACCTGTCCTCTGTGGGGGCCACGGTCAAGGGCAGAAGAGGTGAGGAAGTAGTTTCTCAGGCCTCCACCCCGCCGATGCCCTGTGTCCAAAGCCCAGTGGTTTCACAGCAAAGAAGAGGGGCCCAGGCCTCCCGGGGTCCCAACATCCCTGCGTGCATCCCGGGTGGGGCCAGACCAAGGGGCCTGCCCGAGACACAGAGCCCCGTAGGCCCCTCGTTCTTCAGCCCCCAGATCAGGGGCTTCCTCCCTCCCCACCTCCCTCTCCACCCCGGGACCCCCCCAACCCTGAGCTGAGCAGCACCCAGCCCGCCCCCGCTGTGGGTGCCGTGCCAGCCCTGTGGACGGGCGCTGAGATAATCCGGCTAGACAGGCTGCCACCTTGGCACGTCCCGGGGCGCCCGGGGCCGCGGGGAGCCTCAAAAGGAAAATTAATGTCTCTTACCAGCAATTAGAGGAAATTATTTCAATAGAAATCTTGTTTTATATCTCCCCATCCTTGTTTTTCAATCCCCAGCCTTTGATTTCTTTCTTCTTCGGGGATTCTCAGAAAGGCACTGAGAGCCTGGGCCACACACCCGGGCCTAGGGAGCGCCGGGGCCTCCCCTGTGGAGACCCTGGGGTGTCCCAGCACGGCTGGCAGCCCATCGGTAGCTGGGGCTGTACGCCCAGGTGGGCAGTCGTGGGTGGGCCTCTGGCTGGCTGGCTTTTCTGCTGCCCAACGCGGGTGGCTCTGGGGCCCAGGCCTGGCCAAGGTCATGGTGTCAGGGGGTGGCATGGTGCTGAGGGAGAGCCCAGGATAGGAGGGGCCCAGAGGCCTTCTGGGTGAAGGCCAGCACCTTCCTCTCTCCTTGGGGAGACTCCCTCACATCTGCACCCTTCATGTCTCCCCAGTGCCTCAGACAAGGTCCCAGCTCTGCAGCCTGGAGCTCAAAGCCCTGCAGATTCATGCCTGCCAGCTCCCCTGGCCTCGTCCACCCCTCCACCCCCCATCCCCCTCTGCAGCTGCCCAGGATGCCTGGCTTGACCCACAGGGGGGCCGAGCAGCTGTGGCCTGGGGTCCCTTGCACAGCCCGGGCCTGGAATCAACAGCCTTTTCTTTTCTTTTTTTTTTATAACTGTATTTATTTTTTTTATTTTTGGCTGCATTGGGTCTTCGTTGTTGTGCGTGGGCTTTCTCTAGTTGTGGCGAGCGGGGGCTACTCTTGGTTGCCGTGCAAGGACTTCTCATTGCGGTGGCTTCTCTTGTTGCGGAGCACAGGCTCTAAGCGTACGGGCTTCAGTAGTTGTGGCCCATGGGCTTAGTTGCTCCGCGGCATGTGGGATCTTCCCGGACCAGGGCTCAAACCTGTGTCCCCTGCGTTAGCAGGCAGGTTCTTAACCACTGTGCCGCCAGGGAAGCCCAACAGCCTTTTCTTTCTCTACCTGGCCAGCTCCAGCACCTTCTTCCAGGTTCAGCCTTGCCTCACCTCCTCCGAAATCCTGACTCGGAGTCCACCTCCCAGAATGTTCGGTGCCCCCAGCCCTTAGCACAGGCCTCTGCCCTGATCCTGTCAAACTATTCATGGGCCGGCTGCCCTAGGAGCTCCTGGAATCCAGGGAGCAGGTTTGCTTTAGCCCTAAGTCCCTAAATGGGCTTCAGCCAGCTTCTGCTTGAGTGGATGGGTTATGCTTAACCCCTAGAATGCCCTGGAAGGGGCACTGTGCTAGTTCCAGTCACGGCCTTTAAGGAGACTGGCCGCTTCTGCTTCTTCCCTCTTAGAAAACCCCCTCTTGGAATCTAGCCGTCATGGTCAAGCATGTGGAGAAGCCACATTCAGGCACTCTGGTTGACAGCGCCAGCTAAAGTCCCAGCCAACTTCCAACATCAGCTGCCTGTGACGTGAATGAGCCACTGGGATATTCCAGCCCAGTCAGGCCCCTGGGTGGCTGCAGCCCAAACGAACATCACTTGCAGAAGAACCTCCAAGCTGAGCACAGTCAACTCACAGGATCACGAGATTTAGCAAGATTGTTTCTGTTTTAAACGACCAAATTTTGGGGCACTCTGTTGCAGCAACAAGTAACTAAAACATATAGTATATGCATTTACCAGATGTGTATGCATTTCTAAGTATTTAACTACTATTTCTCAAAAGATTAACCATTCTACACTATAGAACAGGAGTCCCAAAACTACAGAAAACAGCCAGCTGCCTGTTTTTGTGCAACCCACAAGGAAAGAATGGTTTTTACTTTTTAAAAAAAATTTATTTATTTGTTTATTTTTGGCTGTGTTGGGTCTTTGTTGCTGTGCGTGGGCTTTCTCTAGTCAAGGTGAGTGAGGGCTACTCTTCAATGCAGTGCGTGGGCTTCTCACTGCAGTGGCTTCTCTTTGTTGCGCTCTAGATGCGTGCGCTCAGTAGTTGCGGCATGTGGGCTCAGTAGTTGTGGCTCACGGGCTCTAGAGCGCAGGCTCAGTAGTTGTGGCACACGGGCTTAGTTGCTCCATGGCATGTGGGATCTTCCCAGACCGGGGCTCAAACCCGTGTCCCCTGAATTGGCAGGCGGATTCTTAACCACTGCGCCACCAGGGAAGTCCTGGTTTTCACATTTTTAAGTGGCTGGAAAATAAAAAGAATATGATTCGGTGACTGGTGCATGAAAATTATATGAAATTGAAATTTCGGCACGTAAAGTGTGATTGGAGCACAGCTATGCGTCATTTGTGTGCGTATGATCCATGGCTGTTTTTGCACAATGGCCAACTTCTGTGGTCGTGGCAGAGACCAAACGGCTGCAGAGCCTAAAAGATCTACTGTCTGGTCCTTTACAGGAAGTTTACCAACCCCTGCTGGAGGACATTAAATGTGCCTCATCATTTTGAACTTCAAACACGGCATCAAAAGATTTGTATGTGTTTCTAAGCATTTATTTCCTTGGTCCACTAAGTATTAAAAAAAAAAAATTGTGGACTTTTTGGCTTATTTATTTGTTTATTTGAAAGTTTGAAAGTTCGAAGAAGTACAAAAATGGCCAAAGAGTGTACAAAAATTTAACAAATTATGGGAGGAATGCTGAGAAAGCATTTGAGGAGAGGTCAAAATGAAACTTTCTGATGATGGGGAGGAATGGAGGATTTTGAAGAAAGGGATTAAAAAGTGAAAAGAGGGCCCAGCTGGACAGGGTCACCCACTAAGCATCCAGGCAGATGCCTCCTCCTTCCCCTGCCCCCCACCATCCTGCCCTGG
Organism: Balaenoptera acutorostrata; assembly: GCF_949987535.1. NCBI lineage: Eukaryota > Metazoa > Chordata > Mammalia > Artiodactyla > Balaenopteridae > Balaenoptera > Balaenoptera acutorostrata. The sequence goes on from NC_080078.1 coordinate 7,894,031, forward strand.
CCAGTGCTCCAGGCCTCATGCCTCTCTCTGGGAGGGGTCACAGCAGTTGTCCCCCTCCTCGTGCCCTGCCTGCCTTCCTGCCCTCCACCGGTGCCCCTGCAGGCCTTTGAGTCAGCCGTCAACCCCACCCCTACCATAGCTCCCCCTCCACAAAGCCTTCCCCCACCCCCAGGCCAGCATTCACCCCCTCCTCTGTGCTCATCCTTCTAAGATCCCACCTGCCGTATCATACCATTGAGACCCACTTATTGTCCCTCTGCTTCTTGGGCTGGAAGCCCCTCCAGGGCAGATGGCTGGGTCCCAGGGGAGGTATCAGAGCCCAGTTGCTGAATGAAGGGGCTCCACAGCCCCTACTGAGCGGTGACGATCACAAGCCCCAAGGATGCTGAGTGGGCCAAACAGTGTAGGTTTCCGTGATGCGGCACCCCCTCCCCACGCCCAGCCTGTTGGGACCAGGGATGCGGAGAGATCAGGGCCTCCCGACTGGGTGGGCACATTCACGGTCACGCCTGACCTGCCCCACCCTTGCCCGGCCTCTGGCAGGGCCTCGGGCCGGGCAGGAGCGGCTGACAGAGCCACCTCCCTTTCACAAGCCAGAAGCTGACAGCCGGGTTCTGGAGAACAAGAAGCCCATTCAGGGCGCAGGGCCAGGCGGGCCTGCTTTCAGGTGCATGATCTCACCTTTTGGAAACGCAGAGGGCCTGCCAGCGGGCCTCGTAAAGCCTTTGATGACCCATGTGCAGGACACAAATCACAGGCCCCCGGGCCTCCGGGGCCTGGCCGACACTTCACTCCACGGACTCACATTCCAGCCCAGAAAGGGGCACGGATGGGTGGGGCCGCGGGCTGCACAGGCAGGCAGCAGGGTGTCCACACTGACGGCAAGCCCAGGCCCGACTGGGGCCCAGGACCCGCCGAGCACCCGGACCAGAGGTGGCCCAGGCCCCTAGGCCCTGCTCCCTGGGACCCGGCAGCCCGTCCGCTCCGGTTGGTCGACTTTGACAAAGCTGACTGGTGACACCAGGCAGACACACACCACCACAAACCAGCGGCCATAACACACCGGGCCCAGCTGGGGGCTGGAGCTAGAGGGACTTTGGGTCCGGGCTTCGTCCCCTGATGGCCACCAGCTCTCTGCAGGGGAGGGACCAGCCAGGGGGAGCAGCTGACTCCCTCTTGGATGGAGAATTCCCTGGCCGGCAGCTCAAGGGAGGCCCGACTTTTCTGTGAGCTCACAGGGCATGGCCCGGGAGCCAAAACTGACCCAGAAGCAATGGAACTCAGATGGCCAAAGAAGCCACTGCCCTCTGTCCTCCTGGCACAATTACTTGGCTCCCCCTGCAAAGACGGGACAGTGGCCTCCGGCTTCTCCGAGTGCCCGCAGGACAGGAGACCAGGCCGGGGCACGCACACCTCTCCCTGCGCCCAGCCTCACGTCCAGCAGTGGCTTCTGTCACCACTTCTGTGGATGGCAACACTGGCCTGCCATCCATTCCCTGGAGGGAAGGCCAGGCCACATTGCCCATGTGGGCCCCCAAGCCCTGGAGGGCAGCTCCCAGTGCCCTCAGGATAAACCTCCAGCTCTGGCTGGAGGCCCAAGGCCCTGCCATCTGACCCTGAGGGCTTCTCTCAGTCTTAGGGCCTGCCTCCTGATCACCCGTGAACTTGGCCATCTGCTGGCCCCCCAGAAGCTCCTCCTGTTCTGGCAATTCAGGCTCATCGGTGCCCAGGTTTCTCCCTCTGGCCCTGGCAGCAAGGGTTCCCTCCTCCAGGCCCCCCAGGACTCTGTGCAGCCCATATGTGGGCGGTTTATGGATACAGCTGCTCTGGAACAGAGACCAGGGGTGAGCCGGCCCTGACTCCCAGCCCCCAGCATGGACCTGGCCAAAGGAGGTGCCCACTGGTGGTTTGCAAAGTGACTGAGGCATTCAGGAAGTCTCTGGTCAGCAAAAAGCAGTCTGGCCACACCCTTACGAGTAGAAAGATGGCGGGCTTGGAGGGCAGGAGGCCCTGGGCATCCTTGGCCATTGGACGGGGGTCTTAGCTTCTCTGAGCCTCAGCTTCCTCATCGGCAGGATGGGAATACTATACGCACCATCTTTTTCATTTTAGCCATTCTGGTGGGTGTGTACCTCACTGACGTTTTAATTTGCGTTTTCCTTATGAGGAATGACGTTGAACACCTCGTCTTTATTTGCCATCTGGATTTTTTTTTTGTCACCTACCTGGGTTTTTATAGATTTGGGGTTGTTGTTCCATGATTGATCTGTAGGATTTTTAAAAAGTGTATTTAGGAGATGAGGTCTTTGTCAGGATCTATTTTCAGTTACCACAGGGCTAAAGAGAGGTTTCAGAGGGATCACACATGAAGCCCCAGGCACAGGGCCTGGCACCCAGGTGTTCAAAAATTGTCAGTTTCTCTCCAGCCTCAGGCACTGCCCATCACCCGCCTCTGAGTCCACCTCTTTGCTTCATCCCTGGGCCATCTAAAACGCCCCCTCGTCCTAGACCTTCACCATTTCCCTGGTGTCTGCCTCGGGGTCCATGACCTGCCGCATCCCTGAGCACTCTTTGGGCACCCATGTCCTCTGTGCCCACCCCCAGGAAACAGCCCAGAGCCAGGGACTAGACCCCTAGGGCAGGCAATGGGGAGAGCACTGGGCCCAGAGTCCTCAGCCTCAGCCTCTGGAGTTTATTCTGCCACTTCCTGCCTGCATGTCCAAAGGCAAGTCGCTTTTCCTCTCTGGGCCTCAGCCTTCTCATCTGTAAAATGGGCTCTCCTGCCTGCCTGGCCCACCTCCCAGATGGTGGCAGCCCTGAACCTCAGAGTGGGGGTCCAAATGTTGTGGAGACTGTCAAGGGCTAAGTACCAGGTGGCTCAGGCCGACCCCCCCCAGCACTCGGTGACAGGGAGCTCACCCCCTCACTGGCAGGTTGCATAGAGACAGGCTCCATCCAGGAAGGCGTCTCTGGATGGCGGCCCAGAGAGTGTCCACGGCCCCTGGTCAGCGCTCCTCTGGGCCAGCTTGATCTATGGTCTTGTCTCCAAGTCTCCCAAACTGGACAGCGGGTTTCTGGGGCCCCCACTTTCCTTTCCATTTTATTTGGCGATGCTCAAGCTGGCCCAGGCCTCCTGCTTCTACAGCAGACTCCTATCTCTGGCAAACACTTCAAGCTTGGAGGTGGGGCAGGAAGGAGAAAAAACAGTAATTACAGAGCTGAGGGGGGCACTTCCAGGAAGGGGCATTCCACTCAACAGAGGCCCATGTGGAAAGAGGGAGGCTGGACCGGGACGGCCATCCCAGCAGCCTGAGCCTTGTGGCCCCATCCTTGGCCCTTCCATCCCCCACCGTGGTGGCCAGGAAGCTTGCTCCCCAGTGGAGGTGTTTGGAGGCCTAGGACCATGTCCTTGGCTAATCCAACACCTCGATGGGCCCACTGTGGGAGGAAGGGAAAGGTGGGAGCTTTCGAGCTAGAAGTGGCTAGAGCTATAATGTAACCCCCTTTGCGGACCAGAAAACAAGGGGTCTCAGAGCAGATCACAAACAGATGGTGGCAGGCATTTCCTCCCACCCCCATCATTGTCCTGGGAGACCCCGGATTCCCAAGTGGGTGGTAGGGTTAGGCTATGCAGGGGACCCCTGGAGGCCTACAAGAAGAGGAAAACTTCTCCCACCAAACTTGGATCAAGGTGTGAGGCGGGCTCGACAGATGAGGTCCCTCCACGGCTGCTTCTTCCTCCACTCAAGGCCCCAGGGCTCAGGCAGCCTCAGCCCTCTCTCCCGGATGCGGGAACCGGGATGAAGTTCCCTTCCCTCTGAACGCCCAGCTCCCCCCCAGTTGCCAGCCTTCTGGTGCCCCAGGGATGCAGGACTGTGGCAGTGTGAGGATGGCTTTGTGGACCAACCATCTCCGGGTACACGTGGACCAGCAGGGCCCCACCTGCTCAGAGCAAGGACGTCCCTGGTACCTGAGAACAATGAGGAGCTCACGGTTGCCAGGAGCTGGGTGTCCCTTCCATGCGTCATCTCTGACCCTTGCGCTGAGCCATCCATGAGGACACTGAGGCACCCAGGCCCCACAGCTAGCGAGTGAATAGTGGAGCCAGGACGAGAACCCAGGGCAACCGCAACTCCTGTGCTGGAGTCACTGTGACACACCACTTGAACCAAGGGTTTCAGCCCAACTACCAAGAGTAACTCTTACCCGCAACCTTGCAAGGCAGCTATGCTATGTGTCTTAGCCTGTGGTGACAAGTAGGGGATGAGGACCTAGACTGCCTGGGTTCAAATCCCAGCTCTGCCACTTACTGTGCAGCCTAGGGCCAGTGTCTTACCCTCTCTGGTCTCAGTTTCCCCATCTGTAAAAGGGGATAGTAGTAGGCTCTACTTCCCATGGTTGTTGAGGAGTTCTACGTGTGAATGCATGTGAAGCACAGCGCCTGGTACACAGAGGGTGCTCTTAAGTGCTGCTGCTGCCTTTTGCAGGAATCTGGAGGTAAACGAGCTTGCCTTGTCTTCCAGCCAGAAATGGAACTGAGGCAGCCGGGACTCACATGCCAACTTGTCTGCCCTCAAATTGCACTTTTAACCTTGCACCCATGACTGCTTCGAAGATGCAGGCCTCTAAAGGCCTTGGGGAAGCCGGAGCCGGGCCAGGCTCCTCAGCCGTCAATAGATGGCGCTGTGGGGCCATAAGGGCCACCCTCGCAGCCAGAGTGAGAGCTTACACACCAGGCCTTGCAGACTGAGGCCACCACCCAGGGCCAGGCCCTACACCGGGTGCTGCCCTCAGAGGGCTGTACCACTCGCCCTGTTTCTCTAATGAGAAATACGAGGGCCCAGAGTGGTTAAGCCATTGGCCTGAGGTCACACAGCCATAAGGCGCTGAGGCTCTCCAACCCCAGGATGCTCCAATTGAGATCTTCAGCCCTGTCCTCCTGCCACCCACTCCACCCTCCAAGGGCCCTCTGGAGCTTGATGGGAACCAGGCACCCCCTCTCCACCCCCACCATGGCTGGACAATTCCAATGAAGCTGAGGCCGCCAGCTGTGAAGTCGGAGCTAAGCCCCCGATTAGGGTGGCTCCAGGCCGGCCTGTCCCTCCCGGCCCCACCGCCAGGCCCGCGCCATGGGCTTCCCCAGCCCAGTCCAGCATCCTCGTGGTACCGAGAAGTCTGGGGCCCAGAGACGGAGGGACCTGCTCAGCAAGACACAGCCCGTCTCCTGGATGCCCTCTTCTTGGTCACTAAGGAGCCCCAGGTCCCCCATGATCCGCCACAGGCCCCAAATCACATCTGACAGTCCCCCATCATCACCCAAGAGGCTGCATGCTAACATGCCCCCCGCTCTGTCCCACTGACACACACGCATTAGAGCCCATCACCCCAATAACAGGTCTTGGACAGGAATGTGATCCTGACCATGTTCAGGGGTGTGAACGGAAAGAGGGAAGGAATGTGGTAGGTCTGGAGCTGGGAAGGGGGAGCTCCCTCTGGGCCTTGGCTTCCTCATCTGTTCACCAAGGGTTCTTCTGGCTCAGCCTGCCCTGGGCTCTGTGATTCCGGTTGGACCACAGTGAAGCCACGTGGGTGTGGGGGGAGGGATACCCCACTGTGCACCAGGCAACAAGCTAGGTGTTTTAGGCACCCCTATCTTTCTGCCCTGAGGAGCAATTCAGGTTCTAAAAGCCAGCCAGTCCCATCCCTGCCGCGTGTTCACCATCTCCGGCTTTCATACCTCCAGTCACGGGTAGTTCACTCCCTACTAAGGAGCCTGTCCCCAGGATGGCTCAGAAAGCCAGACAGGTCCAAAGGCTGGGTCCCTGTTCCTCCAGACACCTGCCCGGCTCTGCCTTGTGGGACACCTGAGCCAGCTCCATGCTCTGCCCCAGGACAGGGATTTGAAAATAGGTTTTCCCGGACTTCCCTGGTGGTGCAGTGGTTAAGAATCCGCCTGCCAATGCAGGGGACACGGGTTCGAGCCCTGGTCCAGGAAGATCCCACATGCCGCGAAGCAACTAAGCCCTTGCGCCACAACTACTGAGCCTGTGCTCTAGAGCCCACGAGCCACAACTACTGAAGCCCTCGCACCTAGAGCCCGTGCTCTGCAACAAGAGAAGCCACCGCAATGAGAAGCCCACACACTGCAACGAAGAGTAGCCCCCGCTCGCCGCAACTAGAGAAAACCCGTGCACAGCAACGAAGACCAAACACAGCCAAAAATTAATAAATACATAAATTTTAAAGAAAATAGGTTTTCCCCACCCTGCGTGCACAGACTCACAGGACACTCCCCCACCTCCCTCATCCCTGATCCTGGCCTCCCCGCCTTCAGCTTCCCTTCACCTTTGTCAAGTGAGACTTGAGGGCTGCATGTGTGAGACAGACAGGAAGAGACGAATAGACACAGATACTTAGGGGTCCCGGGAGGCCCAGATGAGCCCTCAGCCAGACTGAAATCTTAGCCCAGCCCAGGGCTCAGCTCACAGAGGGAATGGAGTAGTTTTCCCACCAAACAGGCTCTATGGCTACTGAGGCGTCCCCCCGGAACCTCACTGCTTGCCTTCCCCACCCCCAGGCCTGAAATTCCACCGGGGTGTTTCATTACTGCTCTGAGGTCTAGCGTCCCCGTTCCTGGCTCAGGACACCATTGGCTCCCCCCAGCCCCCCACCCCTGCCACTTCCTGGCTGTGAAGAGGTGCAGAGTCTCCCCCGGGGTTGCCACGGAGACAGAGTGACGGTGGCGCTGCATCAGGCAGGGTCTCTCCAGCAGCCACGAGGTCCTGGAGGGGCCCCACCCGTCCGCCGTTAGCAGAGCCTCCCGGGGAGATTCCCCGCCCAGCCGGCTCTAAGCCCCAGGGTCCACCCTGGAAAGACCTTCAAAGGACTTGGCCATTCTTGAGTGAGCGCCAGGAGGGAATCTGCTCTCAGGATCAATTTAGCCAGCCACACGGGTGGAAGGAATTTGCCATTTCTCTTAACAGTGACCCCCTCGTGATTTATACGGGGGCCACTGTCCGAAGGCCCCAGTTAACGGATCACAGTGGAAAATGAAAGGCCCAGACCCAGGCGTCTCACTGGGCTAATTACCCTCAATAAGACCCAGCTGGCTGGGGGAGCTGGCGGGACCAGGGCAGGGCAGGATCCCTGCACGCAGCTCCCTGGGGACACGGAGACCTGCCATGGCCTCGCCTGGGCTTGCTGCCCATCACCTTCCAGGGCATGCTGGGGCCACCAAGCATTCCAGGAGAGCCAGCCTGGCCAGCTTACGAGACAGGTCACCTTCGGGGATGGCCACGGCCTCAGGGTTTGCTGCTGCCGAGGAGCTGGAAATCCCTGGGACCCAGACAACCACAGGGTCCCATTCTGCCTATGCGGAGACTAAGGCCCAGACAGACAGGCAGGTCCCATGGAGCCTCGGGCATGGCTTTGGCCTGGGTGCAGGCCCTGACCTCAGCCTCTGGCCCGTGGTGTCTTCCTGGAGGCCCAGACCTCAGTGCTGGCCACAGAAGCCCCCTCCAGTGGCCTCATGCACCTCAAGATCAGCTTTCTGGGCCTCCTGGAGTTGGTTAAATGTTTCCCAAGAGTCTGTTTTGTGCCAGGTCCAGTGAGGGTTGCTAGGGGTAGAGTGATGGGCAAAATCCAACCTGATCCCAGGCTTACAGCTCTCTGGGGAAGACCAACGTCACGTACATCTCCCCAGCAAAAGTACTTGGTGCCTTGAAAGTACACAGAAGGGGATTTGACCTATTCCAGGCCTCAGGGACAGGGCATGTGACGTGGAGCTGAGAGCAGAAAGCTGAGTAGGGGTAACTGGGCACTTATCCAATGGGAGAGTGGGAGAGTGGGTGGGAGAGTGTCCTAGGCAGCAGGAGCAGCATATGCAAAGGCCCTGTGGCAGGAGGGAATGTAGGGCACTCAAGGAGCTGAATGAGGCTGTGCAGGGAAGCACGGAGCCATAAAGATGGTGGTAAAGGGGCAGGTGGGCAGGTGGGGGAGGCCACAAGTAGTTCTTGTACCTTTAAAAAGGTGATTCCAGATATGATGACTCAGGAGGGAGGAGTCAATTTCTCTCTGGCTTTCAGGAGCCTCAGCCCCCACCCCTGGAAGGGGCAGCTCTGTGGACCACCCCAGCTGCCTGGACCAGAGGAGGACCCAGAGGAACCCATCTAGGGGTCGTGGAGTGCCAACCCTGGTGTCCCTCGGGAACTAGACAGAGAGTCATGGAGACTGAAGGCAGCTGGTGGTAGGCCCAGGTCAGGGGCAGCCAAGACCACCAATGAGCCCCAGCTGGAAGGGGAGGGGCCCTGAGCAAGCAATGCTGTGAAAAACGCCAAGAGAAGCAGAGGCCAGGGCCTTGGAGCCACCAATAGCCTCACGACTGGTCCCCCACTCCCCTCCTGCCTTCTTTGCCCTAGGCCACTGGAGCCTCCTGTCCCTGTGGGTCCCCCACCCAGAGCCCAGGTGGGTGTTATAGGTGCTACTGATTGCGTCTGGGCCCTGGAACAGAGTGGGTGTAAGTGGACAGCTGTCTGAAGGGCGGAGGAATGAATGAGCAAAGGAAGGGCTCCCAGTCTCCCCTCCTGAGCTGCACGGAGCCCCTCCGGCCTCCCCACTGGCCACCCCGTGTCCTCGTGGAGCCGGGCCGATGCAGGGCCAGCAGGCCTGGTGTCTCGGAGCAGGGCAGCCCGGAGCTGCCCGACGGGGGAGCAGGTAGCCGTGGTTCCCGCTCCCTCCAGAAGCTGGGCTCTGGCCTGGTTCCTGGGGACACAAACAGGTCTGACGAGTTCCTCGGCGGCTGAGTCCTTGATTTCCAGGAAAGCTAAACTCTTCGAGAGCAGAGAGCAAGGCCTGGGAGGAGGGAGGGATCTTTTGGAATATTCCTCTTCCTCTGCCTCGGGCCTTCCCCAGCCCTGCTCCGCAGATCTTACCCCTTGTGTCCTGAGCCTGGGAGCCCCAGGCAGATGGGGACGCCTCTCTCCCCACCTCCCCCAGAGGGAACATGGAGTGCAGGAGGGCAAGGGACAAGGAAAGGGACCTCCTCACTGTGACCCCCCAATTCAGTCCCCGCCCCCATGTCCCAGTGCAGGGTGTAGCAGTATGGGCTAGAGCTTGTGGGCACAGGCTCGGAGCCATGCTGCCTGGGTTCCACCCCCAGCTCTGCCACTGACCTCGTCACCTACCTGGCTTTCGTTTGCTGTTTTGGTTATCTTTCCCTTATTGATGTATAGGATTTTTTTTTTAAACCCTTGCTTCCATGGACCTTACATCCTTTTTTTTTTTTTAATTTATTTATTATTTATTTTTGCTTCGTTGCTGCACACAGGCTTTCTCTAGTTGTGGCGAGCCGGGGCTACTCTTTGTTGTGGTGCACAGGTTTCTCATTGTGGTGGCTTCTCTTGTTGCAGAGCACGGGGTCTAGGCGCGCGGGCTTCAGTAGTTGTGGCACACGGGCTCAGTAGTTGTGACTTGCAGGCTCTAGCGCGCAGGCTCAGTAGTGGAGGCGGACGGGCTTAGTTGCTCCGCGGCATGTGGGATCTTCCCGGACCAGGGCTCGAACCCGTGTCCCCTGCACTGGCAGGCGGATTCTTAACCACTGCGCCACCAGGGAAGTCCTGATGTGTAGGATTTTTTTTAAAGTATATTCGGGATTTAAGATCTTTGTCAATATCTATTGTTGCCAATATCTTCTCCAGCCTGGGCTTGCCTTTTCACGCCCTTCAGGGTGTCTTTTGCTGAGTGGAGGTTTTCAATTTGAAGTCCAGTTTCTGCCCTTTTATTATATGGTTGGTGCTATGCGTGCCCTGTTCAAGAAATCTTTGCCTCTTCCTTAAACATCCCTTGAATCCACCCCCCCGCCCCCTCCCCCCACCGCCTTTTTTGCCTCTGTCTGGCTTCTAGCTGCCAGGTCTCTCCTGGCCCGCTCCCACCTCCTCCCCACTGTGTCCCCACCCCAGTTCTTGTCTCCCTCACTGCATGATCTTTCGGCCCGGGGACAGGGCTGGCTCATCTCCACGTCCCTGGGACTGGCACCAGGGCTGGCACGCACTAGGTGCTCAATAAAAGCTTCATAAATGAAGGCAGTGTCCCGTGCCCCAGCTGGGGATCATTAAAACTGTCAATTAGTTCTAAACACCAGCTCATCAGGAACATTTGAGCAAAGCCAGGAAGTAAAAACTTTGGAAAAACCAACAACATAGGAATGTTTAGCTTTCTCCCCAACCGGAGCATTAATCACAAAACCTCAGACCTTGTTACATTATTTATTCTTACTTTGCCCCTGACCCACAGGCCAGGGAGCCTTTTCCTTGCACACACACATGTTGGCTGCAGGGGCTCCTCAACGGCCGCCCCTCTCCCCCACCCCCGGCCCCGTGTTTGCTGCCTCTGAATGTGTGTATGGGGTGGGGGTGGGCGTCGGTGGTCCCCTTTTAGTCCTTCTCTTCGCCATGCGTGATGATGTAACACAGGTTCCTATAGTCCAGATTGCCACACACATCTGGCGGGAAAGCAGCAAACATCTGCTTGATCTGGGGAAAGAGCCGGGAGTCAGCCTCAACCAGGGCCGAGGTGGGGGCCAGAGCCAGGGGTCACCCAAGGGCATTAGGCAGAATGTCGCTCCCCTCTTTGGAGAGGGAGGCATCAGGGTGGAGGCCACAGAGGCCAGGCCAGCAGGCCAGGATCCCACCCATCCTTGTTCCCATCCTAGGAGTCAAGGGGGACATCATCTCAGCGGATCACTAAAGAAGGAGCACTTCCCAGGAAGATGCTTGTCAGCGCTGGGCCAGGCCCTGAAAAGCCGGCACTCACCTCCTCCTCACTGAAGCGATCTGCCTGTGTCATGAGCTTCTCTTTGATGCTGTTCAAGGGAGAGAAAGGGTCACATTCAGGGTAAGGGCCACTCTATGTGGACACGTGGATCCTGGGGCTGATGGCCCAGAAGGACACCAACCAGGGCTGGCCCTACAGCCCCCAGATGGCTGTGTGGCCTCGGGCGGCCACTTCAGCTCTCAGCCTCCATTGTAATGTGGACTCCCCTCTTCACATCAGATGGGGACCCAATGAAATGAGCTTGGGACCCCGACATGACTGTGGGGGCCACTCTGATGTCCCATCGTGCACTAATAATCAACCTCTAGGTCGCTGAGGGGAGCCTCTTTGCCCTGGTTCTAGACGCACTGCTTCTTCAGCTTATGATTTTTGCTGACATCTGTAAGGTGCTTTGGAGCATGCAAGGTGCTTGCACTCAGCCAAGGGGCAGGAAGGCTGCCCAGGTCCGTGTCCTCCTGCGCCTGCCCAGGTCTCCTTTGCTCCTCACAGCCCTGGGAAGTGAGTACTATTATCCCCCTTTTACAGAGAGGGAAACTGAGGCTCGGGAGGGGTACTGATGTGCAGCGGCAGGGTGGGGCCTGTCCCCCTGGGTGGTCCAGAAGAGCAGCTCCCCACAGGGGCCAGAGCTGCCCGGGGCCTGGAGGAATGGCCAGAGGTGGGGCATTTGAGGCTGTGGGGGAGGGATTGGTGCCCCCAGGAGCTCAGAGGGCTCCACAGAGCTCTCAGGGGGTGCAGAGGGCAGGGGTGGGACCAGAGGGCTGAGCAGAGCCCCGAGCACCCATGTGCCCGGTGGCGCTGGCAGCCGCCGCCCTGCTCCAGACCGACGCACATTTTCCACTATTTATGTTACTACCGGACAGTCACAGTTTCCATCTCTCCACGCTGGGGACTTTTCACAGACTCTCTTTCAACCAGAGCTTCCTCTGTGGCCTGCCTGGCAGGCAGCCATGTCTTTCAGATCCCATAGCCTGGGGATGGTGCCTGCGGTTCCCAAACTGGGTCTCCAAAGGGTTCCTCCCAGCCCTGACTTTGCTCTAGTGGGAGGGAAGGTGGGTGGCAGTAGAGGGGTGGGTTCGGGCCACCCTGGGGGGTTCCCCCAGTGCCTCCCTAGGTCTCCAAGCTGGGGGTGGGAACCCGGACTCTGAGGGAGGGGTGAAGGAGAGGGCTGCAGCCTGAAGAAACCCTCGGGAACCTCGGGAACCCCTCCCCGACCCCTGAGGAGAGTGTGACTCAAAACTCTGGGGGGGGTGAGGGGCTGTAAGAACGTCTGAGAGACAAGATAGACCCTCCTCTCTTCCTCCCTGCCCCCCTGCCCGCTCCCACCCCACCTCCATCACGTGCTGTGCTAATATTGAATAGAAAGCAAAATCAGCCTCCAGCCGAGGCCTCAAGCCTCACAGTAATTGGTCGTGAAGCCTGTGACTAAGGAAGAAATCTTGCCTGCCCAGGGTCACCCACAGGCCCAGGGAGGCCTTGGAGGCCCTGAAGGGACAGCTCAGAGGTCGGCTCAGAAGTCGGCTCAGTGTCTCAGCCCCTGGACAGGCTGCCTCGGCCCGGCCCGCCCCGGCCCGCGAGTCTTGGCTGTCTGCCCTGTGCTCTCCCCGGGCTGAGGCTCCCAGGCATAGCAGGCATTAGCACTCCCTCCGTCAGTGATGCCAGCCCAGTGGTGGCCGGACAGCTGCCCACGGCCACCTCACTCTCTCTGCAGCCCCAGCTGAGCTGGTTCCTTCCCATGGCTCCGCCTCCATGCCCACATCCACTCGGGCCCTGGCTAACATCTGGCCCAGTCCTCTTCCCAACACCCTGGATCCCATTGGTGCTGGCCTCTTGTATTTCACTCACCCATCCACTCGCCTCCATCCCGACGGCCAAGACCCTTGTGGCGGCTGCAACCCTCTCTTCTCCTCCTCCAGGCTGGCCTCCATGTTGCCCCTGCCTAACTGCTTCTTAGGCTTTCCCATGCCCCCAGGGCAGACTCAAGGTCCAGGGCTACCCCACACAGGCCCTGCTTTCCTCTCTGTGCTGCCCGCACCGCCCCCCCCGCCCACCCCACCCCACCCCACCCCAGCCTCCCCTCCCACCCCCAGCCACAGCCTGTTCCTCCTCACCAACCCCAAACATGCCCTCTCTGCTCCAGCCAGAGCGATCCTTAGTCTTCCTTCAGGGCCCACCTCTACCCCCACCCGTCCCTCCCTCGCTACTGGGAAGCCCTCGCCTGCGGACCCCATGTTCCCCATACACATCCACACAGATGGGGACACCGAGGCCCAGAGAGGGGAAGGGACATCTAGTAATGGCTGAACTGGGCAGGGTAGCGGCCTCCTGCCTCCTGTCTGGAAGCTGCCTGAGATGCCTGAGTTCCAGGCAGGACAGGAGACCGGGCTGCGACCCACCCTGACCCGACCCCAGTCCATCTATCACCTGAGACTCTGGGGAGAGAAGGCAGAGGAGACTTACAAATCAGCCTTGACGAAACCTTTCCCTTCAGTGTCGAAAACCTTGAAGGCGTGGAGAATGGTCTCCTCCGGGTCCGTACCTAGAAGCAGCACACACAGGCAGGGGGAGCGTCAGGATGAAGAGGCCAGGCAGCGGCTGGGGGTGGGGCAGGTCCCGTGGCCCCTACAGAGGCCAAGGGCTCAGGGAGCTTCCTCCCCAGCTTTAGTCCACAGTGAGGCCAGAGAAGGGATGTTTCAGAGAAACAAGGAACAGTAATAATAGCCAAGGGCTCTGCGTATAGTAACAATCAGCCTGCACAGATGCACCTGGAAAGGCCTACTAGGCGTTTACTATGTGCTTAACCCTCCTGCCCATTGGTCCCATTTTACAGATGAAGAAACTGAGGCTCGGAGAAGTTAAGTGACTTGTCCAAGTTCTCACAACTGATGCTATGTGATTCGGCTATGGATGGAGGAGAAAGAGCTTTTACTTGGGGGCTGGAGGTGGGGGCTCTGGCATTGGAGGAGTCTGAGAGGTTGTCCAGGCCAGAGGCGGGGCAGGTGGGTCCACAGGTTTGTGGGAGTGAGGGTGGGGGGACGGGAGAGGCAGAGTGCATCCAGAGCAGTTCTGGTTTTATCACTTTTATAGTGTGGGCTTTGGCGAAAGATGTCATTAGAAGAAATGGTTCTACTAACACAATGGGATTAAATACCCAGCCCCCTGCTGGTACAGATGGGGAAACTGAGGGCCAGAGAGAGGAAGGGTCTCACCCAAGGTCTCAGGGACTGTGTGAATGATAGCAGGTGGCCTGGTGACCCTTACCTGGTGCTCTTCCCCCCATCACACTGCCCTCCCTTCTCACTGTGGAACCAGGGGATGTCCCCTTCCTTCTTAAGGCTCAGCTGCATCATTGGTAAAATGGAGACAAGGGCGGGGTTTGCTGCCCGCCTCCCAGGATCAGTTAAGATAAAGGGTCATTAATGGTAAAGGTCTTGACCAACATTATCACGGCCACAGACACATCTGAGTGCTCTGTGCCAAGTCCATCCTGCAGCTTCGGCATTGTGCCCCGTGGGACTCCAGCACACCCCTTGTGGTAGGTCCTGATGCACCAGTTTGTCAAAGAGGAAACTCAGGCTCAGAGAGGCTCTGTTACTTGCCTGAGGTCTCCAGCTATAAGGGGAGGAAGGGTTTGAAGCCAACTCCTTGAACCTCCAGAGCCCCCTTCTTGTTCTGCCACGCTGTGCTCCTGTTTCTCAGACTGGGTCAGGGCCAGCTGTGTCCCCACCATCAGGATCATCCAGGACAGGATGAAGTCTGAGTCGCTCAACATTTCTGAGACTGGCCCTGAGTGACTGGGCCGGGCTCAGTGCTGGCCTTGCCAGCCTGGGAGCTCCTAGAGGCAGAGCCGTGGGCTTCCTCTAGGTAGGGTGGCAGGGAGCCAGTGTGCCCAGGCCGGAGGCTCAGTCCAGGGTCCGTCACAGCCTGGCCTTGCAGGAGGAGAAGGGGTGGCCACAGGATTATGGTTGGGGCGCGGCTGTGCAGTCTCTGCCTCCCAGGGTCTCCGGAGAGACCTCCGTGCCGGGGCAGCCTGGTTCCAGCCTGCCTTCCTCAGGACAGGCTGCACGTGGACCAGCTGCCCTGGGTTCAGGCCCCGTGGCTGGACATTTACCGCACCCGGTCCTCCCCTCTCTCCTCCCAGAATGGGCCTCTGCTCTGCAGACGGCAAACCTCATCAAATGGGCTGCAGAGAGACTGCTTCCCCTCATTGTTGGGAACCTCATGATAGTGTCCTTGTCCCAATTAGAGGGACGAGGTGGTGCCTGCCCAGCCCCCCGGCCCCTGTCCCCATCCCAGGCTCAGCCAAGTTTGCATGACAGGCTCAGCTGGAGCTCCAGCCCCGGAACCCCTGCGAAAATGAGAAAAAGCTGCAGCCCTGGGTCAGAGCTCTTAGCTCAGCTGCGGACAGACACGAGCTCCAGGACTTGCTTTAAAGTCGTGGCTGGAGTCACGCATGTCTTTGCCTGGGAGTGTACCCCTGCCCTGCCCCCTGGACTTCTGCGCTCTTCAAGGAGGTGGCCATGGTCCCAGGAATAACCCCGAACAGCTGCCCAGAGGTGGGCCTGAGGGCACTTCTCTGTCAGCTGGAAAACACCAGGCTGTTGTGGGTTTAGTGGTAGCCCCCAAAAGATATACCCAGGTCCTCATCCCCAGGACCTGGAAATGTCACTTGGCAAAAGGGCCTCCGTAGATGGAAGGCAAGGCTCTTGAGATGGAGTGATCATCCTGGCTTATCCGGGTGGGCCCTAAATCCAATAACAAGTGTCCTTACAAAAGTGAGGCAGAGGGAGACAGAAGAGGAGGGGGCAGTATGACCACAGAGGCAGAGATGGGAGCAAAGCAGCCACCAGAAGCCGGAAAAGGTCAAGAACGGGTTCCCCCCTGGAGCCTCTCAGGGAGCCTGGCCTGACAGATTTCGGATTTCTGGATTCCAGAACTGAGAGTATACAATGCTGGTTTTTTTGAGCCGTCAAGTTCGTGGTCATCTGTTACAGCAGCCTCGGGAAACTGACACAACCCCCATTTTACAGGCAAAAAAACTGAGGTGCAAAGAACAGATAAGCCTTGCCCAAGGTCACCCTGGGGGTCAGTGGGATACCAGGTCTTAAGCCCAGCTGTAGCCGAGGCGCCAGGGGAGGGTATCAGGCAGGGGCCGCCTGAGCATGGGATGACGATGAGACCCACCCCGCAAGGGCAGCCGCAGCCCAGGCTGGCCCTTCCTTCTGACCACGGAACCCCAGCCCGGCCTGATGCTGCGTCTCAGGGGAGTGCAGTGGTTAGAGCCAGCGTCGGGGTTACAGTTCCATCCCTGCCACTTCGATGCTGGGACACCTGGAGCAGGTGTGGTGACCCGTCTGAGCCTGGGTCTCCTCACTCACGAATGAGGCCCCTGATCCTCTCCCTGGAGGAGAAGCCCATCCTGTACTGGGGTTGGCCACAGAAGTTTCCAGAACCCCCCTCCCCCATACCACCTTCTCCTGTCAGCAGCGGGTGGTAAGGCAGAACAGGCAAGATGAGCCCAGGGCTAGGAAGGTGGGGCTGTGGCTGGGGCATCATCCTGATGGTGCGCAAAGGGCTTTCTCGCAAACTGTCCCGCTGGGCGCCTCACAGCCCTGCAAACTGGGGGTCATTACATTCACCCCACTCTGTGATATAGAGGTGGAAGCTGAGGCAGGGTCTGGTGTGTGTGCCCCGGGGGCTGGTGTCTGGGGCTGCACCATGCTCCTAGCTGTGGCGTGCATCGGTGGGGGGTACATCAGCACACAGGGCCCTGCCTACCCACACCCCCTCGCCCATCCCCTCCCCAGGGCCCCCTGGGGCCTCAATCACCTTTCAGCTTCTCCCCAAACATGGTCAGGAAGACGGTGAAGTTGATGGGCGCAGGGGCCTCCTTCACCATGGCCTCCAGCTCCTCGTTCTTTACATTGATGCGGCCTGGGGGAGACACCCAGGAGTACGAGGAGGGTCAGAGGGGACCCTGCCTGCAGGCAGCCCAAGAGCTCGGGACCAGGGAGCATCCTGCAGAATCCCCCAGCCCTACCATCTCACCCGCCCCCCACTCAGCCCTAAGACCCTGCCCACCTGCTGGGGGACCTCAGGACAGAGGCACATTCAGCCATGGCCAGCACTGGGCTGCCCCCAGCCTCACCAGCCCCCTGCCACCACCTCAGCCTCCCTGGAAAGGAGAGCAAGTTGGTGGCTATCCCCATTTTACAGATGAGGAAACTGAGACCCAAAGAAGCTGAAGCTGAGGCACACAGGGGTGGAAGACCTGGGCCTCAGGGCTCAGGTGCCCCGGGAGGGATGCGCTGGCTGCCTGGAGACGGGGACTCGGGTTCCTCACGGTCCCAGTGGACAACCAGATCTCTGGGAGCTTAAGGCTCAGTCCGGAAGTGAGTTGGTTACGCACCTGTCCCCCAACCCCAGCGTCCCCATCCAGGCTTAAGACCCATCCCTGGGCCCTCAGAGAAGACAAAAGCCTCCCTGGCAGCTGAAGACCGCCTGGTAACCCGAGTCCCGCCCCTGGATATCTCCAGCCTCTTCCCCACCCCCTGCGTCTCCCCTGCTCTGCTGACCCCTCCCCCTCCCACTCCCGGCCTTTGCATGGGCCACTACTGCCCCTGAAATGCCCCCCTCCCTCCCCTGGCCAGTCCTCCTCTAACACCCGGGAGTCTCCCCTGACCTGCCAGGCGGTAGCCGCCCCTCCTCGGCACCCCCAGAGAACACCAGCCCCTCACACCCCCTGCACCAACCGCCCTGGCCTGCCCCCAGCCGCCCACTCTTTCTGGATGGCCAGGGCTCGGCTCGCCCCCAGTCCCCAAGCCTCCGGCTGCTGGTCACCCACCCAGGGCAGCAAAGGTGTCCCTCAGGTCCTCCTTGTCGATGAAGCCGTCCCGGTTCTGGTCCATGATGGTGAAAGCCTGGCAGAGACACAGGCACTGAGCAGCCGCCCGCCCACCTGCCCAAGCCCAGGCCCCCTCCCCAGAGAGATCCCCCGTCCCTGCAAGGGGCTGTCCTCCCAACCACTGTTGCCTGGGCAACCTCAATACAGGCCCTCTGGCCACCCGGTCACCCAGCTCAGCATGACACCAGCATGAGCGTGATGGTTAACCTGCCCTGGGCTCCTACTGTGCGCCAGCACGTGCTGGGGCTTCTTGCCCATCCCTCATATCATGCTCCCAGCAACCGCATTTTACAGAGAGTGAAACTGAGGTTCGGAGAGAGGAAGGGCTTGCCCTAGGTCACACAGCAAGCAAAGGCTCAGGGAGAGAGGGGTAGGGGCTGCCCGAGGACAGCTCGTCACATCTCCAGAGTCTAAGCTATAGCATGGCAGCCTCTAAGGATAGTGATGTCACCACCCCCCAGGGACTGAGGCCTGACCCCACGCCTTGCCGGCTCCCTAAGGGCTTTCCGTGCATTCCTGTAACCCTCCCAACGGCCCTGGGGGAGGCTGACCAACCTCTTTAAACTCCTGGATCTGGGACTGATCGAACATGGAGAAGACGTTGGAGCTGGCTCCACCCTCTGCTCTTTTCCGGGCTCTTCTGGGCGCCTGTGAGGTTCCAGGGGCGGCCTTACAGAAGCCCCTTCCTGGGGAGGCCCCCCATTCGCCCCACCCACCCTGTGAGGTTCCAGGGGCGGCCTTACAGAAGCCCCTTCCTGGGGAGGCCCCCCATTCGCCCCACCCACCCCTCAGGGCTCATCTCCTGAACCACACTGCCCGCCCCCACGGACCCCAGCAGACAGACCAGGCTCCTCATGAAGCCTGGCAGAGAAGCAGGGCGTTTCCCTGCTTCTTCTTCCCGGCAAGAAGCCAACAGAGCGCCTACCCCGCAGGGCTACCTGCTGCTTCCCCGACAGGCCCCTGACTCCAGAATGCAGGAGGTCAGTGCCCAGGATGCGGAGCGGAGAGGGGCGTCTTTTCTAGCACCAGCCGCCACGTGGGGGACCTCCTCTCCTGCCACCCTCCCCGGTGTTCAGGGTAACACCCAGATCCCTTAGCCCTGCGAGGTCTGTCCCTTGTCCCTCTCCCAGAGCATCCGCCTCCCCCCGCCCCGCGACCTGGGTCCCCCCCCACTTGCTTTGAGCTTCCTTCTCTCCCAACGTTTGCTCCTGCCATTCCCACTACCTGGGACACCCTCCCTGCCTTCCATCGGGATGAATCCTCATCCTTCAGGCTCAACTCCTCCGCCTCCTCCTCTGAGAAGCCTTCCCTGACTAACCCTGACCCAAGGCCAACTTAGAGCTCCCCCATCCCCTCTGCCCCTCCCCACCAGTCTTGGGTTTCCACACCCTGTAGCACGTAGCACACTGTCCTGCCGTATCTCCCTGTGTCTGTCCCACCTCTGGGCTCCCCTCCCCCACCCAGGGCCTGGCTCCGATCAGGGATTGGTTTGGAAATAGCTGCCCAGAGCTCAGGGCATATCTCAGGGCAGCAGGCAGAGCAGGTGACCACCCACGTGGAGGGTCTCTGGCCAGACTTCCTGCCTCCGTGTGTTTCTTTCCGGATGTCATGGTGCCTGAGAGTCGTCCAGTACTGGGCATTTGCTGAAAGCTCTCCGTTCCCAAACCCCTCCATGGGACCTTTCTCTCAGCAGCCATCACTAAGGTCCCCATGTGCAAGGAGCCCCAGACTTGGCTTGTGATGGGGGGAAAGGACAGCCGGGACTTCACAAAGGAGGAGGTGGAAGAGGACCCCCCACAGACGTGGGCGTCCCCACACCCAGCTCGGGCCTCCATCTCAGCCCCTTCCACCCTCTGTGCCCAGCCCCTGTCTACCCCACCCCAGAACCCAGGCTTCCCCGGCACCCCCGTGCCCGCCCCCAGCGCCTCTGTGGTCTCCCCTCCCCCGGGGCTCACTCCTGTCCGCTCGCCCAATGTCCCCACCCCCGCACTTGCCCCCAACTCCCCTGGGTCCCTGGGCTCACTTCAGGAGCCACAGTGCCCGGCTGACTTATAATTAGCTTTTACTGGGTCCTTTGTCTCCACTAATCCTTTGAAAGGGGGCTGGCAGGGCGGCCAGGACGTTATGATGCTGTAAAACCCCTGTAATATTTATAAATCCCTTCAGACATCATAAAGAAAAGAACCTCCCTGTGGAATACATCTCACATAATTACATATACATTTCCTTCTGGTTAATAAAAAGCAATCACTTCCGTCTGTGGGATATGCTGCCCTTTCTCTCCTCAGACCTGCCCTCGGCCACGGCATCCCCCATCCTTGTCTCGCCCCAGCCTTTCAAGTCCATCTGGGGGAAACGTCACCCTACTGTGTGACAGACCCTGTTCTAGAACCTTGCAAGGAGGGAAGGGGTTGTTTTCTCCTACTGCACAGGCAAACCTGAGGCCCAGGGCCCTGACCGGGCTTCTGATCTCCTAGCCAGGACCCTTTCCAGTCCAGCTGTCTTGGAAGTTCCCTTTTATAATGTGCCTCTAAAAAATAAAAATCCGCTGAAGGGAACATCTCAGGGCAGAAGGGCGTCACCCAGACCTGAGTTCTAATCGTGGCTTTGCTATCACAGCCGCTGTGATGTTAGGAAAATCAGTTTTCTGCCCTGAGCCTCATTTATAAAACCGAGATAACGTCTCCCTCAAAGCATCCTGACATGTATTAGGTACCTGCTGACCTCCAGCCAGGCCCTGTGCCCAATCCCAGGGACCTAGAGCTGAATCAGCCCTGGTCCTTGTCCCCAAGGAGCCCACAGTCCGGCTGGGAGACAGACAATCAGTAGAGGGTGATGGAGGGAGTGAAGATGTTGAGAACACAGAGGAGCCTCTGTACCGCTGGGGTACTCAGGGCAGACCTCCTGGAGGAGGTGGCTTCTGAGCTGAGGCTTGACAGAGTTCTCAGGCCAGGAGGGACTGATGAGGGTGAGTGAGACAGGGGCATGAAAGAACAGCACCATTGAGAGCCTGCAGGGAGACCCGAGGGGCTGGAGCACAGGGGCAAGGGGAAGGTGGCAGGGCAGGCCCCACATGGCCTGAAGGACCCCGCAGCAAGGCCAGCAGCCCCCATGCCAGGCTCCATAGGACCCAGGCTGTCCTGGAATAGCGACCCCGACCCCCACAGGAAACATGTTCTCTTAGTGAGATCAGAGCCCCACTTTTCCCTGAAACCTCCGAGCCTGGCCCACTCTGTCCCCCTCCACCCTCCTCTTCCTCGCCCCCCGCCCCAGCTTTCACCTCGGCAGCCCCCACCGAGTCCAGGAAGGCAGAGACCCAAATCAAGACCCACAAGGATGGACTGGCCGGGTGCAGGGATGACATCAAGGGTGAAGAAAAGGTCAGGACAGGCACAACATCAGGTCAAGGTCAAGGATGTCAGTGAGAGAGACAAGGTCAAGGTCAGGGTGAGTTCAGGCAATGAGGTAAAGGTCAGTATCACAAATGAAGTCAAGGTCACAGGATGAGGTCAAGGTCAGGAGGCGGGGCAGCACCAGCCTACCATGGTCTGGATGGCTCCCTCGAGCTGCAGCAGGGCTGGGGGAGCTCGGCGACAGCTCTTTAAATAGTGCTCCAGGTCCGGACAACAGTTTGGAAGGTGACAAAGGACAGGAAGGGGGCCTCCCTGCCAGGCACCTGTCAGGGGCCATTGAGAGTGGGTGGAGTTGTGGGATCCAGAGATCGTCCAAACCACAAGGATCTCCACCAGTGCGGGGCCAACAGGATCTCTGCAGCCAAGGGACAAAGGCCCAGGAAGGGGCTCCTGGCTGAGGACACACGGTAAGTTGAGGCCTGGAGCCAGCTGGGAAGACTTGGCCTTGGGCCATGCAAGTTCAGGAGAGCCCCCAAGGCAGGGCCACCCACGCCAGCTGGGGAAACTCAGGGCTGCACCGTGGCCTGACCCCTCGAGCTGTGTGACTCTCGGTGGGACACCATCCTCCAGAAGGCTCGGTCCTCTCATATGAAAAGCGGGGAGCACGTGACTCTGTCTGGTCAGCCCATGGGGAGGGTTTCTGCATCAGCCTGGCCCGCAGGGACCCCCTCAACCAGTAGGACTACTGCCACCATTACCCACCCCAGCCTGGGCCCCCTCAGGGCATTGAAAATAGTCCAGGGAGTTGAAAGAGCAAAGAGACAAACAAGAAAAAGGGAGGTGACTCTGATGAAGGAGAATTGAGAAATCACATGCCCATCCACTCTGGCCACACACGTATTGGGACGTAGCCCGTCCCCACCAGGCCTGGGCCAGCCCAAGAATTCTCCAGTTCATGTGACAAGCCGAGCCTGCACCTGCCCCTGGCAGGGGCCCCGTGTGTCCAAAGCAGCCTGGCTGCCCAGTATGTCCAGCCAAGTCGGCCCCCACCTGGGGCCACCACGTCTGATGGGCTGCCAGGGCCGGCAGTGCTGGGCTCAGGCTGTGGGCCCACCTGGCCCCAGGCACAGGACAGCTTAACTGTCCCTGGAGCTGGCCTTAGGCCTCCAGGCCCCGGTACGGCTGATCCCCTGTCTTGGGGGAGGGAATGTGATGATAACGAAAACAATTAGAGTAGCTGACGTTTACGAAACACAGCAAGTCAGGATACGTCCTAAAACTTGTGTCTTCACATGGACTCCTTTACCCCATTTTCCAGGTGAGGAAACTGGGGCACACACGGGTTAAGTCACTCACCCAGGCTGATAAGTAGTGGTGCCAGGACGAGGGCTCCTTTCTAGTGGTTCCAGAAGGTTGTGCCCATTGCGATGTTCCCCTCCCCGAGCCATCCTGGACCAGCTGACTCTGACCAGCCCCTCTGACCTCCCCGAGGACTGTGATGGAATCTCCCGCCCTGAGCTGGGGCCAGGCCCTGCCATGCTGCCCCCTGGCAGAGGGACCAACCACACGGGCTACAGGTGTTCAGCAGGTCAGGGTGAAGGGAAACTGGCTCTGGCCACAGGAGCCAGGATTCCAGTCCCAGCCCCATCTCCGCTCACTGTGGGAGACGAGCAGTGTGGGCACGGCAGGCGCCTGCCCCTTTCTGGGCCTGAGTGGAGGGGCAGGTGGCCACTGTCCACGCCAGCGCTGGCAGCAGCCTTTCCTGGCCCGGTCCATGAGCCTGGCCCTGGGGCCTCCTGGCTCTGGGCTTGCTGAGCGGGCAGAGGTGATGCTATCCGGGGCTACCACCCCTGCTTCCTGCTGGCCGGAGGTGTCCATATGCAAGGCCTGGATGCCCCTGAGCGCCTGCTCCTGGGAATCACTGCTCAGGACAATGCAGGGGCTCCTGAGGGCCCAGGACAGTCCGGAGCACTCAGAGAGCCGCCCAGCCTGCCAGGAGGAGGGAAATGCAAGAGGGAATCGCAATGGAACTCGGAGTGAGTCACAACAGAGCTCACAAGTGCTGAGTAAATGAGTCCCCATGGTTTCCTTCCCCGGCCGCCTCCTCCTTCATATTATGAAAGCAGGAAGAGCTAGTCAGAAATCTGGTGGAGACCGTGGAAACCCCCAAGGAGAGATGGTCGGGAAACACTTGTCCCTGGGGTGGAGGGGAGTAGGGGGAGATGTGGGGAGCATGCAGCGGTCCTGGGAAAAAGAAGCTCTGAGTTCCACCGTCACTGTGGGACTCTCTCTCAGCAACACACAGACCCTCAGTTTTCCCCATCTGAGAAATGGTGCCAGCAAGCTGGCTGCTTGGAAGCGGCCATCAGGCAGCCCAGTGCCCTGGGAAGGAGTCACTGGCCCGGTTTGGACGGCAGAGCCCCCACATGGATGGAATTCTTTTTTTTTTTTTTTTATAAATTTATTTTTATTTTTGGCTGCGTTGGGTCTTCGTTGCTGCGCGCGGGCTTTCTCTAGTTGCGGCGAGCAGGGGCTACTCTTTGTTGCAGTGCGCGGGCATCTCATTGCGGTGGCTTCTCTTGTTGCGGAGCGCGGGCTCAGTAGTTGTGGTGCGCGGGCTCTAGAGCGCAGGCTCAGTAGTTGTGGCGCACGGGCTTAGCTGTTCCGCGGTATGTGGGATCTTCCCAGACCAGGGCTCAAACCCGTGTCCCCTGCTTTGGCAGGCGGATTCTTAACCACTGTGCCACCAGGGAAGCCCCTGGATGGAATTCTTGATGAAACTTACCACCGCAGTCCCCCATCAGCCTGAGGGGGCTACGGCGAGTCTGTTGCCATCACCAGGTCACATTGTTCGGCTCGGCTGACCACTGGGAGACGGCCAGCTGTTGGGGTCAGAGAGACCCCCGAGGGGTTTGTGCTCCCAGCCAGCTGCCTCCAGGAGCGATTAGTCTCGGAACTGGAATTTCAGGTGGGCCCCAGGGAGTCAGAGGACTTAGACGCTTGTGAAGAGCACCCCACTTTCCAGAGGGCAACTGTAAGTCTCAGGGGTGACCAAGCCAGGATGGGAACTTGAAAGAGACCAATTGCCTTAGGACAAGGCCAGCCCCCTGCAGGGTGACAGCTGTCACCCAGACCACATGAGAGCAAGCTGGGGCAGGTGACTTTACCCCTAACCTCTCACCACTAACTCCTTGTGATAGCAGGCTGTCCCCTGCCCTCCCAGGCCCACTGCCCTTGGATACTGTCCCCACCGCCCCAGCCAGCCACCACCTTGACCTCCAGTGCTTTCCAAATCCTTCCTTCATTTTCCTTCCTCCAAGCCTTTGCCCAAGTCACATGCCCCCTCCCCTCCCCGACTGGAGTCACTGTCTATCTCCAACCTCTACTCCACAGAGCAAGGACCACCTGCTTTTCCCTCACCACCATTGCCCCACCTAGAGGCTTCCACTCACCTGGCCTATGGGAGCATGGAGGGAACCATCAGCCCTCTGAGTCCGGCCCTCCTAGATGCTGAGTGTCTTTTGCAACCTCCCCATCAAGTGGCTGTTGCTTGCATACCACCTGTGATGGGGAGCTCACCACTTCCCAAGCAAAGGCAACTCAAATTGGCAAATGCTCATTGATTGTCTACTGTGGCCCTCCACTGGGTGTTCTGGGGGACTAAGAACTCATCCTTGACAATTCCTGGGCTTGGGTCATTGTAGTAACCCAGTCAGACAATGTACGCTGAGTTTCTTCATTCACTCATCAATTATTTATTGGGTGCTGGGCACAGCACTGAACGAAATAGGTGTGGCTCTGAGAGTGAGGGAACCAGACAAAAAGTGCCAACACTCACCCGTTCAGAGGGGACATTATGGGCTGGGACCCAATGAACTGGGCCTTGAAGGATGAGGGGGACGCAGTGGGAGAGGTCACTGCTCTGGGAGGAGGGCAGATAAGGTGTGGGTGTCCTGGGGCACCCACGGAGTTGCTCAGATATGAAGGGCCAAGTGGGAGGGGCCGGGGTCCAGAGGGAGAGGGGAGCAGAGGGGGCAGGGCTGTTCAGAGGTGGCATCCCGACCATCGAGAGGTGACCTCGAGGGCCCAAGCAGGACCCAGCACAGAGTTCCCAGACTGGGCCTGGGGCTCCCTCTTCTCTTGGTTTAGGGTCACTCGGCACACTGAGCAGAGGAATCCTGTCCTTTCTCCTCCTGCAGCCTTCAAACCCGCAGCTATTTTTATAGCAGGATGCTGTGACCACAGGCCCCTTGAACGGGTGCCTCTCCCGTGCTTCTGCAGATCGAGCACACTGGCCGGCCCTCTTGGCCGCTGCTATAAAACAGGCAGGAGGCATCCTGGGAGACATTCTTCTTAGCTTTAAAGGCTTCCTTGTCTTGTCTAAGTGGCTCCAAATTAGAGGAAGCCTCCAGACAGGGGCGGGCCTGGGGAGGAGGGGACAGCGGGGAGTTTGGGAAAAGACAGACCTCCCCCTAATTATCCTTAAGATCTCGGTCATCCCATCTGCTACTTAGAAAGTTGATGTACGCGCAAGGCAATTTCCTTTGGGTTAAGAAGGAGCAAAGGGTAAATCGGCTCTAAGTCTGGGTTCTGCTTGAAATGTTAACTGCAGAGTGCTGGCCTGAGTCTGGCCCCCGGTCACTTGGGAGGGGGCGGATGCCTCAACCATGAGCACAGAGACTACTGTACCAGCAGCACGTGTTGGATGTTCCTCGGCCAACGCCGGATCTATTGGTCTGGATTCTGAGTGGGGAAAGTGGTCCTCAGGAAGCTTGCACCTCCCTGGTATTAGGGCCCTGCCTCCCAGGGATTATTTGGTGAGCCTCCTTGGGGGAGGGAGGGGACCGACCCCTTTGTCCAGTCTCTTATCTCATGACTGGGGATGTGATGGCGAGGTGGGGGATGGTGAAAAGCAGGTATCAGAACCCAGACCTTCTGACCCCTGGCTTGACCACCCCCCAGCCCCCCCAGGGGAGATCCTTCTCACACGTTCACATTGCCTTCCTCAGAGTTAAGTGGCTACAGAGTTTGACAGGACGGTTTGGCGACCAGGTCACAGCCAGGAGGATCCAGGGGTCCACGGGTAGAAGTGGGGGCTCTCACTGCAGCATCACTGCAGAGGGTGAGTGACAGTGACTTGTCTTCCCAGCCTCAGTAGCCACGAGGCAGGTCAGACCTGGCAGCAACTTTTGCTGAGGAGTTGCACAGGAGCAACCTAGGGATTGCAGCTCACAGTCAGCTCAGCTCAGACATGCGGTTGTAGAAGTGCAGGTATTCTTGGGTTGCATTAATAGAGGTCTAGGTCCTCAATCCAGGGAGGTGACAGTGCTACCTTCTGTTGACCTACACAAACAATAGAAAACTTAGGCTTGAACCTAGTACTGTGCTTTGCAGGGGAGGGCTTTTTGGAGGACAGCCACATGAATTGCGGCTGAGGGGTTGGGGACTCTCAGCTGGAGAGTAACAGCCTTGGTGGGAAGCATAATTGTGGCAGTTTATCGGCTGGGCCATGCATGGCCTGTACCCACTCAGCTGGGACCACTCCTCAGCTCTCCAGCCTCCATTGTCCTTCCTCCGGGTATTTGCCGTCAGGCTCATAGGCTTTCTCCAAGCTCTGTGCCTTGGGAAGAACTTTCCCTCTGTTATCCCATTTTAATTCTACTGTTTGGGTTATTAGCTATTGCTACGTAAAGAATCACCCAAATCACAGTGGCGTGTTCACGGTTTCGATGGGTCAGAAATTCAGAAAATGCATAGCAAGGAAGGCTTGTCTCTACTTTGTAATGTCTGGGACTAAGGCCAGGGATGGCTGGACAGCTAGCGTTGGAAACGTCTGAAGTCTTGACCACGCATGCGTTTGGGGTCTGGGCTGGGAAGGGGGGAGGGGGACAAGCGGTGAACGGTGGGGACCAGCCCCCTGGTTCACAAAGCGCAGACCTCATCCCACCGGACCGCTGAGAAAACTGAGGCCTGAGGCAGGGAAGGGCTGGCTCGAGGTGCCACTGGAAGACTTTTACCACATCCTGGAAGAGACACATGGGAGCCGAGTCAGCGGGGACGTCCAGATGGGCTTCCCCCTGTTCGAGATGCGGGACATCCTGGCGGCAGACGGTGGCACAGGCGATGCTTGAACTTGGGGCCCTCCCAGGGGCCTGGAGGCTGGCAAACAGGCCAATTTGCTGTACTAATGTGTGCTTTCTGCTGCCCGGGGCCTCCTCACACCCTCTCCTGTAAGCCGGGCCAGAGGCAACAGGACAAACTATAATTATGTCAAACCACGCCCTGCTGCCCTGGCTTAGCAATTAGCCAAGTTGCCCAGCATCCAGCAGCTTCCACCCCCGCCTGGCTCAGGGTGGGGTGAATCAGAAGCCAGGACAGGGGGTGGGCCACTTTTTAATGCCCCCTCCCACCCCTACCCCCCAGGAAAAGAGCCTGCAGATGGAGCTTCCTTCCCCTGCGAAGGAGATCATGGAGCCGGGCCCCCTCCCCCTCCACAGGCTGCAGCACCCACAGTGGAGGGACGGTGGAGAGGCGAGCCCTCCCTGGAAGGCATCCCTCCCCAGTGCCCGGGCCTGAGCTGTAAGGGGACCAGCAGTACAGCTGCAATCTTCTCCCCAGGGTCTGGGGGCTGTGGATAGACTAGAGCTTGAATTTGGAATTAGACCTGGGTTCGGGTCCTGCTGGACCTGACTTCTCTGTGACCTCGTGCACATCACTTAATTGCCTCAGGGTCTCTGTTTCTTTACCTGTAACCCGAAATTGTTTGTATTTTTAAAAAAATTTTATTGAAGTATAGTTGATTTACAATGTTGTGTTAATTTCTGCTGTGCAGCAAAGTGACTCAGTTATACATATATATATTCTTTTCCGTATTCTTTTCCATTATGGTTTATCACAGGATATTGAATATAGCTCCCTGTACTATACAGTAGGACCTTGTTGTTTATCCATCCTACATAGAATCGTTTGCCTCTGCTAACGAAATTGGTTGTATTTACTCAGCAAGTTTGTTATGAGGGTTAAAGCATCACGCCTGGAACATGATCGGTGATTATCAATTGGGGCTACAAACCCTGTCTGGTCATTGGCAGAAGACATGGCTGTCAGTGACAAGATCCCCCAGCTGCAAGGCCACGCGGCCCAATCGTCCTTGCGCCCAGCGTATAAGCCGGCTGTTATGTCACTGCACTTCCAGATGCTCACTTGCAGGGGAATGCTGGCTGCGTCTGTGTCACGCACAGATAGGCCTGCACCCCAGTCCGAAGCGGAGGACCCAAAACACAGTGGGCACTTATCATCAACAGCTGTGGATCGTGCTTTGCATTGATTCCTTCTGCGAACGCTGGCTCGACCACAGACCGGGCTTGCATCCTCCACTGTTCAAGAATCAGATTAGCTTCAAACTCGTCCCAGTTGTTTAATAACCGTTCGTTGAGACCTTCTGGAAAGATCAAGGAAGTGTCAGCATCTTAGGTGGAACGGAGGACAGATATATTGGGAGGATGGTAGGTTGGGAAATGCGGAGGGCGTGTGTGTGTGTGTGTGTGTGTGTGTGTGTGTGTGTGTAGATAAATGCTCGCCTCCTATAGTAGGAAGTCCTTAGATAAACTTGACACTGAGAGGCCGGCTGGTAGCAACACAAGCTTGTTATTTAGTGCTACGGAGGGAACTCTGGAAGAATCAGCTAGAATTGAGAGCAATGGCCTCTGCGGCAGGGGAGAAATGGGGCAGGAGGAGGGGTAGGCCTGTGTAACTGGGTAACTACACAACTCTTATTACAGCCTCTAACTGAGGGGCCTGCTTACATTTGACAAATTAAAATTAAAAAGAAGAAATATGTACTGTTGAGTCGACCTCTGTCTCCCTAGTCTTGGGGGCCCTGAGGGGAATAGGGTGGGGAGCAGGGCTGCCTCGGGCCTGGTATAGCCCACGCAGGGCTGGGCACATGGTGGTCCTCAGGGAAGCCACCCGAGGTCACGCTCTCGCTGTCACCAGACCCTGGGGCCCAGTGGTGCCGCAGACGCCCGGTGCTGACCTCGGGGTGCTCACTCTGTGGGGAGCCTGCAAGGCGCCCCAGTGGCCCAGGGGCACTTTTGAAGTCCCAGTACCCTCTAAGGATTCCGTTTAACAAGCTGGGTGCTGCAGGCACCTGGTTGAAAGATGCTGTATGAACACATGAGATAATTACCAATTAAAGCCATTTTCTTAGAAACAGGAAGGTCCCGTTTGCCAAGAGTAAACAGTGGGGGCGGGCCCAGCCTGGGAAAGTCGTTCTGGGGGGCCTCAGAAGCCAGTGTGAGTCAGAGTTCAGGGTCAAGTGAGGACAGAGCTCCCTCCCCCGAACCCCGAGGGTGAGAAGTCAGCAGAGATGCAGTGGCAGGGCCCCCCCATCCCCAGGGTGGCAGGAGAGGCCCCACCCACGGCTCTCCTCCCTGCCTGGCAGGAATGGAGGAATTACTAGACCGGCCCAGATGGAGGGGCACCTCCACTGAACTCAGGGACATCCCCACATCCTCTGCAGGATGTAACCTCGATGAAGGGACAAACAAGGGGAAGCGAGCCCTGGGGTTCCCCTTTCATTAATCTCACAAACCCCTGTTGAGGACCTCCTGCGTGATGCTGGGTGCCTGGAGTGAAGCAGTGGACAAGACAAGCATCCTGCCTTCCTAGGGCGTAACTCTTAGTAGCCAAGCCTCATTGGTGCTTGTGACGGACCAGACAACTCTGTGGAGTGCTTTAAGGGCTGGCTCTTTTTACCTTCACCCTGACCCTAGCAAGTGGTCTGTTAGGATCCCCATTTACAGAGGAGGCTAAGTGACTTCCTGAGGTCACCCAGCTAGTAAGTGAGAAGCTCGAGGCTCTGAGCGAGTAACCACTGCACTGCCCATCCCCCAATCTCCTCGGCATCTGCCCTGCCTGCAACTGCGAGGTTGGTAATCCAGCTGGCGTCCATCCCTTGATGGGCAGCCTCACTTTGCAGACTCCCAGCCTCCAGGAGGACTCAGACCCCTCTCCAGCCCTGCCTCTTTCCTGGAAGCCCCTCAAAGCCAGATCAGGGAGTCAGGCACTTCCTCCACACACGCATGCTGACTGCATCCCCATCACTGAGAACCATCCATTCAAACTTCCAAGCCAGTGAGCTGGGACCAGTTCCAACTCCTCCTGCTCCCTGCTCTCCAAATTTCATCAGCTCACAGAGAACAGAGGCTGCACGTCTCTGATGGGCCAAGTGGAACCTGGGGCCAGGACCCAGCAGCCCAGAGCAGATCCACAAAGAGACTCGGCTCCTTTTACTGCGTGCCCTGGTTACCTGGTTACCGCTGGCCGATGGCTAATTCCTGCTCCCCTGCGCAGTGGGAAGGTTCCTTGTAAACTATAAAGTGCCTAATAATGGAAGCAAGTCTTACAATACTCAGGTCAAATGTACAGGCATAGATAGCTCAGTTTCCCAAAATCACATGGTTCTTGGAGATGATTGTATTCAGCATTTCACAAAGTGACCTATTGTGTTCTGGCATCTACTACGTGCTGAGTGGATCTCAGATCTTAGCTACCCCAGGGTATCTCCGATAACCTGTCCTTACAAATAAGGGGCTTGATCCTCAAGGAGTGTAAGTTCTGCCAGAGGTGAGGGACAGCTACACCAGAGATCAGTTCTTTCCCTGATGCCTCCTGAATTCGTTTTCTGTTGCTACATAAAAACATAACCAGAGATTTAGTGACCTAAGACAACACACACATTTGTTATCTGACAGTTTCCTTGGGACAGGAGTCTGGGCACAGCTGGCTGAGTCACCTGCTCAGCATCTTACAGTCAAGCTGTCAGCCGGGCTGTGTTCTCATCTGGAGGCTTGACTGGGGAAGAATCCGCTCCCACACTTATTCTGGCTTTTTCAGAATTCATTCCATTTCTTGGTATCTGTATGGCTGAGGACTTTTTGCTGGCAGTCCACTGCAGGTGGCCTCAGGTCCTAGAGGCTCTGTGCCTTTCCCTGCCACATGGCCTTCTCCAACATAACTACTTCGGGAAGCCAGTAATGAGAGTCTCTCTCCAGTCTGCTAAAACGGAGTCTTATATAATGTAACATAATCATGGGAGTGACATCTCATCACTTTTGCCACTTTTTTTTTGGTTAAAAGCAAGTTACAGGTCCACACACACTCAAGTGACCCCGGTGGGGTTGTCACCGGTCAGGCACCCAGGCATCACTGGCAGCCGGAAGGGCGTGCACACACATGCACGTGCGCGTGTGCACACACCAAGCACCCTCCTGCTGGGAGTTTCACATCAAAGACCTCATAACAAGCTCTCACTTTCTTGGATCCTCATCTCAGGAAATCCTCACCTGGTCCCCTAAGCAGGAAGCAGGGCAGGGCTTACTGTCCCTTCATGAGCACGAGAAACCGAGGCTCCCAGTTAGTCTGTGACCAGGCTGTCCCCTGGCCTCCCGCCCAGCGTGTAGCCCTCACCCCCGTGCCTAGGCTGTGTCACCTCTTCTGTCCTGCAGCGTCAGCGCAGCCTCAAGCCACAGCCCTCTCTAAGCCCTGAAGGAGTCGGCGCACCGCTTCCCGGCAAGAGTGTTTCTGCAGCCTTGTTTACAGTTGTTGAACTATTTTCGTCAAATTAATTAAATACATGCTAAATCCTCTCCAATTTGTTGTGCGATAAATTAAAGATGCTAAGATTGTGAAATGCATAACAAAACCTGTTTATTCTGATAAAAGCCCGCATGACAGCCCTGAGACAAGCGTCTGATGGTCCAGAATCTGCTTCCACTGCCAGCTTTATCAGAGCGGGGCTTCCGGCCAACAAGCCCCTCGGTGGCTGGGGTCCCAGTGAGCCCACATGGCTACCCAAAATGGGGACTTGAGGCTCAGAGGGAGACCTCAGAGGAAGGCTCAGAGGGAGGCTGAGAGAGCTGCATGGAGGCCAGGACTGCAGAATGCATTGTCCTTCCCCAGAACCTCCTGCTGGCTTCCTGTTGCACCAGGTCAGCAGCTTGTAGGAATGATAACAGCTAATATGGGTCTGGTGTCGTAGTATATAAACTCAAGTAATCCTCATGCAACTCTCAGAGGGCAGTGTTGCTATTACCCCATTGTACAGAGGAGTAAGTAAAGGCATTGCAAGTAACCAGCAGAGTGCACACAGCCTAGGACATGGAGGAGCCGGCATGGGGCCAGCAGTCCAACTACAGAGTCCGTGCCACTCACTCTATGTACACAGGATCCTCCTCCAGCTTTGGCCACCCATCCCCAGGCCAGGCTATAGTCCCAGAATCCCTCTGGGTCCAGGACACACACCACTACCACCACCACTCCATCCCACAGCTAGTGTCTGTCTCGCTCTGTTCCTTCTCTGTGCAAAGTGTGCCCCGTTGGCCACATGAGCATGACAGGTCACCTGTGAGAATCCCCTTCACCCACACAGGGGCATCCTGCAGCTCCTGAGAAAAAGAGGGCAAGGGCATTCCAGCCATCCAATCTGAGACACAGAGAGCCTTGCAACCATCAGCCTGTGGCCCAAACCCTCCTTCCCGGAGCAAGTGGATGTATGGATTCAAAGCGACTCCACAGCCACTACCCATGTGGGTCGCTTGGCCAACCCCGGAGCTGTACTTTGTTATTCCCATTTTGTGGATGAGGAAACTGAGGCCCAGGAAAGAAAAGGGACTTGCCCGACTCCCATAGAGAGACTGTGGGATAACTAAGTGTAGACCCAGAAAAGGCTGAGCTGCAGGTACCCAAAGCCCATCTCCTGACTTCAGCACAGCCTGGCCGTCACTGTCACTCAGCCTCCCTCGGCCTAACCAGGTGTCCTGGGCATCTTGGGACCCAGAGCACACTTAACAGAGGTCCCGATGCAGGCCTGACTCCACTCCAATCCCAGCTTCCACCCCCACGAGTGGGCATTTGCAGTACCCCGCTTGCTGGGCCCTTGAGAACCTCAGAGCAAGTGTGGATTGTTACACCTTGTAAACTCTGAATCCCAAAAGCGATGGTAATTGTTAGCAGTACTTCTGCTGATGATGAGGAAGAAGAAGAGGATGAGGACAGATTGGGTGAGTTCCAAGCTGGTCCCTCCTTCCAAGGCAGGCACCCCTTATTCCTATATGTCCACTCAGGTGGGCCCACACTGCCCAGGGCCAGGCTTCCCAGGAGGGGAGGCAGGACACACACCCTCAGTGGTCTCTCCCAGAACTCTCTTGCCCCTTCGGCGTCCCCAAGTGGTGTGGCCCTGGCTCCCTCGCAAGTTCTTTGATGACAGTTGGACCACGTGGCTCCCGCCCCGTGATGTCCCCTTGCTCCTCAGCGCATCGGCTCCCATCACCCTGGCACGTGGGGGGTCTGCTGACTGGTCACTCATAGGCAGAGGGAGACAGAGAGCAAAAGGCCACTGTCATCCAGTGGGACAGGGCGAGGACACTGGAAGCCCAAGGAACCGCAGGAGAACCAGAGGGAGTGATCCGTTCTAATGGGGGCCAGTGGGGAGAGTGTGGCCCAGGGAACAAGTAAGCGGAGGTGAACACTGAGGTTGAAGTTCTGAAGGATGAATAGGAGTTTTCCAGACAGACACGGGAGCGGTGGACAAAGTGGGGAGTGGGAGTCAGACAGCCTGTCTGCAGGACACTACCTTTCTCTCTCGTTTTTCCCAGGACAATCACTAGCGACACTGATTCAGCAGGGGTGGAGGGGGCGGTTTGGAGTGGCTGACACAGGGCACAGGATGAGGAGATGGTGGGGACTTGCCTGTGAAGGTGGTGAGTGTGGGCCTGGCAGGGTCCCTGAACCCCAGGTAAAAGTCTTGGTCCTTGTGCATGGCTGGGAGCCGCAGAGTGATTTGGGGCAGAGAGAAATATGAAGCCACAGACACAGAGCTGGACCAGAGCTAGAAAACCAGAAAAGACTGATAAAATAGTGCAGGCAAGAAGTGACAGAGGCCTGGATAGAGGCACACATGGGGGGAGTGTCCCTCAATTAGAGGGACAATAAGGGCGTACAGCCAACAGGACATGGGGAGCAATTTACTATGAGCTGAGGAGGAAGGGGGTATCCAGGCTGCCCTCACTTGCTCTGATGTGGGTAAGGGGTGGGCATCATTCGGGCTCAGTGAGGGAAGCAGAACCCCGGTGAGGGTTATAGTATAGGAATTAGCACCCACACCACTGGGGAGGGTCTGGGAAGGAAAGGTCCAAAGTAGGGAGCTTTATGGGGAGCAGGGGATGTCACCAGCCAGCCCTCTCTAAGCAGGGGTGCAGGTGGAGCTTGCAGAAAAATCTGGAAGCCAAGTGGGTCTGGCTGCTGGAGTGGGAAGGCAGAGCCAGTGTAGACGTCAATGGAAGTGCCTTCACAGCTTCTGCTCTGTGAGACCACAGCCAAGCATCTTGTGGAAGGCCCAGGTCACTGTGAGCCAACAGGGCCAGCAGTCCTCAAAAGGAGGACAGAGGAAAGGGCAAGGACAAACCAGAAACTGCTGGCATCTCTGTGTCTGTCTCTCCCACCTCTAGATTTGACGGCCTCAGAGCACAAATTTCTCTTCGGGCCAACTAGAGGGGAGAGGATTCTAGGGAACAAGGTTCCAGCCAACTTGATCGGCATGAGCCACCACAGGGGAATGACAGAGCCATTTGCTGAGACCCGGCACCCAGGAGGGGGCAGGTGTAGGGCCACCTGGTACAGTTGTGCATGTCGTTCACTGCTCAAGGGCACTTGGCTAAGGGATCCACAAAGGCTGAACCCCTGATCCTGGCATGAAGCTGCATCTACCTGGATTCAGGGGTATCTTTTTCTAATTTATATAAGATATTCTTTGAGCCTGGGCAGGGTGCAGGGAAAGAGGATGTGTTCCAGGTGTGATGGGGGGTATCTGGGTATCTGTGGGGGATGGGCTTCCCCATCTGTGGCCAACACCAAGGAAGGGATCATTTCCCTTTAAGGGCCGGGCACACAGGTTTCTTGTTAATGGTTGGACTAATCAATAACAGGTGTGGGGCATAAGGTGCTAGTCCTAAAATCCCCAGAGGGCAGAGCTAGGCCCAAGGAAGAAGCACAAAAGTGGGCAGAAGCCAGCTTACTCTGAGGGAGAATTCTGCCCTAGGCAAAGCTATTTCAGATACAACAAGCTGACTTTACAGGTGACGAGTCCCCCGTCACTGGAGATATGCAAGCAGGGCCCGATGGATGCTTAGAGGGTTTGGTGCAGGGGATGTTATGAAGCATCAGTGGCCATTCAGCTACCTGCCCCTCCTGGGCTGTGAGTCAAACAGGAGAGAGATCTCTGAGTATGGGAGGGTGGGGCTCCCCCCAAGCCCACCCCCACACTTTCTCTCTGCTCACTTCTTTTTGGAACTGCCTTGGGTATTTAGAAGATTAATTTCATGTTTGTGCAAAGCAGGGGATTATGAGGGGAGGAGACTGAAGTTCTCTGTAGGTTGTTAAGAAAACATCATCTAAAAAAAGACCTGCCCTGTAACTGTATCGTTGAGGATACAGGTTACAGTTGAATGCCCTGTTTACCACCGACAACCCAGGGCTTTTAGTTGTAGGTAATTTGCTCTCATGCTCTGCAGTCTCAGAACCTAAACCCTTGGGCTCTGGGATGTTAAAAGACAGAGCATGGCGGGGTGGCCTCCATCCCTCAGGGCAGGGAGAGTGGGGCATCTTACCACCACCCCTGTCCTGCTGGGGTCCGGGCTACAGACCTCAGGCAGAATTCTGCCTTGGAGACCACTGGCTCCTCTGTCCACTGCTGCTTCCTGCATCACTTCTCAGTGCTCCGGGGGGAATCAGGGGAGAGAATGAGGCTCAGAGAGGGCACAGGCTCACCCCAGCACACACAGCAAGTTGCTGACTCCTGGTCCAGAGCTCCTTCTCTGAGATGCCACTTGCTCTTTGAGATCAAGATGGTGGGAGCCGCCAGACCATAGCAGGCCTTTCCAGGAGGGCCTCGGGAGACAGAGCCCACACCATCCAGCATCCTATCCATTTTTTTTAACAGCGTTGTTGAGATATAATTCACATACCATACAATTCACCCATTTAAAGCATACAGTTCAAGGGCTTTTAGCATATTCACATTGTTGGGCAACCATCACTACAATTGATTTTAGACCATATCTATCACCCCAAAAAGAAACCCTGTACCTTTCAGCAGTTACCCTCCAACCCCTGCCAGTGGCTGCCAGAGCCTCCCCCCAGCCCCTGGCAACCACTAATCTATTTTCTGGCCCTATGGAGTTGCCAACTC
Organism: Balaenoptera acutorostrata; assembly: GCF_949987535.1. Taxonomy (NCBI): domain Eukaryota; kingdom Metazoa; phylum Chordata; class Mammalia; order Artiodactyla; family Balaenopteridae; genus Balaenoptera; species Balaenoptera acutorostrata. The sequence continues at coordinate 7,930,362 of NC_080078.1, forward strand.
TGGCCATTTCATACAAATGAAATCTTATAGTAACTTGGTCTCCGACTGGCTTCTTTCACTTAACGTAGTGTTTTTGAGATTCATGCATGTTGTAGCATCCATCAGTACTTCATTCCTTTTTATGGCTGAATAATATTCCATTGTATGGATACACCATATTTTGTTTATCCATTCACCCACTGATGGACATTTGGGTTGTTTCTACTTTGGGGCTATTATGAATAGCCCTGTTATGAACATGTGTATACAAGTTTTTTTGTTTTTTTTAAATTAATTAATTAATTAATTTTTGGCTGCATTGGGTCTTTGTTGCTGCATGCGGGCTTCCTCTAGTTGTGGCGAGCAGGGGCTGCTCTTCATTGCAGTGCACGGGCTCCTCTTTGCGGTGGCTTCTCTTGTTGCAGAGCATGGGTTCTAGGCACGTGGGCTTCAGTAGTTGTGGCACGAGGGCTCAGTAGTTGTGTCTCGTGGGCTCTAGAGTGCTGGCTCAGTAGTTATGACGCACAGGCTTAGTTGCTCCGCGGCATGTGGGAACTTCCTGGACCAGGTCTCGAACCCGTGTCCCCTGCATTGGCAGGCGAATTCTTAACCACTGCACCACTAAGGAAGCCCATGTTATACGTTTTTGTGTGGTCGTATATTTCTCCTCAGAGAACTGGAATTCTGGAGATAAATAATAATTATAAATGGGGAGTAACTATGTTGGAAGAAGTGGGGCTGGAGGGAGGTTAAATAAGTTAAATCTTCAGGTCTTGGCGGAAGAAGTCATCAGATATTTAAAATTGATAAATCAAGAAATACCAACATAGTAGACATATGTCATCCTTGTCAACCACTCTGAGTCTGGGCCCCTCTCCATTGTTTGGGGAATCTTCCTCCCATCCAAAAAAAAGGGAAAATTCCAAACCCTCTTTCCCAGACTCCCCCGCAGCCAGGGTCAAGTTCATGCCCCTGCTCAGCCAATCAAACGCACCCACTCGGACTCTGATACTAAAGCCACGAGGTGGAGAAGCAGACGTCACACAGGTTCCATTCTGGTGAGGTTAGAGTCTGCTTGGGGAGACAACACTCAGATTCTAGAAGTGGCAGGGACCACAGAGCAGTGCCCAGCATTGAGGGCTCTGGAACAAGAGGCTGCACCACACCGATGCTGGAACGCGAATTGGGGTGTCATTCCTATGCAAACCTCGACCCCCTAGATCTCCAGCCTCCCACTGATGTTGTAAATCTCTCGATATATATACTTCTAATAAATGCTTTTTCTACTTAAATTTCCCAGAGTTGGTTTCTATTGCCTACAACTCACATTGCTGACAAAACAAGCAATACCGGCTTGTTCTTAGAGATAAGAAGGTAATCTCCAGGGAGAAGTGAAAAAAAAAAATGCAGCTGTTCCTCGGTATCCTCAAGGGATTGGCTCCAGGACCTGCCACAGACACCGAAATCCGAGGATGCTTAAGTCCCACAGTTGACCCTCCAAATCCATGGATGATTCAACAAACCGCGGATTGTTGCTGTTGGGTGCATCTGCGGATGTGGAATCCAAGGATATGGAGGGAAGACTGTATACATATTTATTGGAAAAAAAATCAGTATAAGTGGACCTGAGCAGTGCAAACCCGTGTTGTTCAAGAGCTAACTGTAATTACAAGTGGTTGTCGCCGAAGAGGGGGACGTGGGCAGGGAGGGGCAGGGCTCCAGTGCTTTTCATTATATTATATAAGCCCCTCTGTATGATCTCTTTTTAACCCATGTGCATTTATTAATTTGATTAAAATTTAATATATATATTTTTAAATTCCAGGGGTCAAGCTCTAGTTGATGATAAGACTGAGATGTGACAGTGGGACGAAGTGGCTGAGTGACGTGGAGAGGAAGTTGCCGGCCAGGGTGTGGCATGTGTGACCCACAAGGCAGGAGGCCATCAGGGTGGTGTGAGAGAAAGCTGGGGGGTTGGGGGGCTAAGGTCTTCACTGAATGGGGGGGTGATGGGGGTGGGTGAACCGGGGGTCCACGGATCCTCAGAACAGTTTCTACTGCCAAGCCAGGCTGGCGCCCTGCAGCCCTGGGAGACAAGCTCTGTACTTGGCCCGTGGCCCCAAGCTCCCTCCAGGCCCCCAGGCTGATCCCCCTGCCCTCCCACAGGTTCCCCTCCCATTCCATGGCCAAGTCCACCCAAAACCCGAAAAAGCCTTAAGAAACATCCCCCAGGCCCTCATAAAGCCCCACACTGGTATGTGCACGGGAGGGCGTGGATCTGATTTTCAGACAGATCAGCAGTGATGTTTGGAATGAACTGAGAAACTAAAGAAGTTTTCCCAGAAGGAGAAGATGGGGGTGGGGCAGAAGGGAGGGCCAGGATGCCGTTGGCCCACATCTGCAGGATATCCAAGGAAGAGAGGTAGACCCTTCTGAGTGGTCCCCCATCTGGGACCTCAGATGGCTGAGCCATCAGCCATGGGTCGATGCTACAGGCAGTTAGAGTTGGGTTCAAATAAGGAAGCCCTTATTAAGGGCTTATTAAGGAACTGTAATTATAAGTGGTTGTCGCCAAAGAGGGGGACGTGGGCAGGGAGGGGCAGGGCTGGAGGAGTGAGTTCCCCATCAGGGGAGGTGTGTAAGCAGAGGTTGCACCTCCACCCAGCTGGGATGGTGTTGGCAGGATTCCTGCATGGGATGAGAATCCTCCAACCCTGAAATTTTAAGAAAAGGAGCAAAGGGAAGGAGAGCAAAACAGGGCCCAAGGCAAGAAAGGAGATGCCACAATAGCAGCTGCTGGAACAGCAGCTCAAGACGGAAACATGCTCTTATTTGTGGGGAATTTGTTTCAGCAAATGAGAGACAGTGATGATGCCCAGGCTGTCTCCTAAAATTAATACCATCTGGAAAAAAATACCAAATTCAACAGGACTCATTTTTTCCCCCCGCTTATGAACTAAGCCAAGTTTTGTGCCCATCCTGATTTATCTGTTTAGAAAGAAGCTCTTTATTTCCAGGAGCTGGACCATCCTTCTGGCCAGATGAGGGCTCATGACTGCAGAGAAGTTCCATGTCTGAGGCTTTTTGGTAAAACGATGTTTCTTGTGAAATATATCAGCTCTACGCAGAATGGAGTAAATGTATAGGTACACTTTATATGATAAACATGAACTTGACACCCAAGAACCCATTGCCCGGCTTAAGAACTAGAATATTACTAGAACCTTAGAAGCCCCCTGTGTGCCCCTGGGGGTAACCACTGTTCCAAATTTCAGGTTAATTACTCCCTTGCTTTTCTTTAAAACCACCTACATAGTAAGTGGTTTTAGTATCCTTAAATAGTATGTTTTTCACTTTGCTTCTCTGTGACCTTAAAATAAATGGACTCATACTGCATACATTTTTCTATGACTTTCTTCTTTCGATAAATATTGCTTTGAGATTTATTTACATTGATGTATGTAGTAGCTATATTTACTTTGTTTTTATTCTCCATAACATCCTACCCCATGAATATGGATATTTTTTGATTGACTTGTGAACTGAGACATTTTTTTAAAATTTCTAAATGTATACTGGTTTTCTGGTTATCTATTTATCATTGATTTGTAAATTAATTTACAAATTAATTCTAGTCTTATTCTAAGACTAGAATATAGTCTTTTGATACACATCCTTTGAAATCTGTTGAAGCTAGCTTTATGAAGTAACGTGTGGTCTTTTTCATAAATATTCATGTGCACTTGAAAAACATAAATATTCTCCTCTGGTTGGGTACAATGTTCTCTATGTATCCACTTGATCGAGTCTGTGATATATACTATTAAATACTTTCTGGTTTTTATGTACTTGATTTATTAACTATTATAAGCAATAATTTTAACTGTCCCATATCATTTTGGACTTCTGTATTTCCTTTCATGTCTGTCCATTCTTTTTTTTTTTAATTTTATTTATTTTATTTATTTATTTTTGGTTGTGCCAGGTCTTAGTTCCGGCCAGCGGGCTCCTTAGTTGTGGCAGGCGAACTCTTAGTTGCAGCATGCATGTGGGATCTAGTTCCCTGACCAGGGATCGAACCCGCATCCCCTGCATTGGGAGGTGAATTCTTAACCACTGCGCCACCAGGGAAGTCCCTGTCTGTCCATTCTTGCCTTAGATATTTTAGGCTATGTTATTAATGTATAAAAAAATAAGAATTTTTCTACCTCCCTGGTGAATTAACTCTTTTTAATTCTTCATTGATCTTCTTTATCTTTAGTAAAACTTTTAGCCTTAAAAGCAATTTTTTTTCTGACATGAATACAGCCTTTCCACTTTTCTTTTCTTTTTTCATGTGCCTACAACATATTTTCCCATCCTTTGCTTTTCAATCTTTCTGTGTCCTTATGTTTTGTGTGCATCCCTTGTAAATAGCATATGGTTGAATTTTATTGTAATGCTGTTTGACAGTCCTTGTCTTTTTTTTTTTTTTGGCTGCACCGCGCGGCAAAGCACTGAGTCCTAACCACAGGACTGCCAGGGAATTCCCGACAGTTTTTGTCTTTTAACTAGAGAATCTTAGTCCATTTATATTTTAGTGATTGGTGATCAATTTGGGTTTCTTTCTACCATCTCATTATATTTTCTAACTTGACCTGCATTTTCTGCTTCTTTCCTCCCACTCTTTTCCTGTCTTCTTTTGACCTGTGGATTAATTTGATAGGACTGCAGTAATATTGCAACAGACAACTCCAAAATCTCAGGGGCTCACAACGACAGAAAGGTATTTCTCACTCAGTCTGAGGTTGGCTGCAGCTCTGCCTGGTCTTCCTATTATTCCATATTGTGGGTCAGTTCCAAAAATATGCTCACTGGGGCTGGGCTGAAGCAGCAAAGGCTCTCTAGGGCGGGTGACAGTGGCACGAACACAAGAGACAAAGCCAAATCGTGCAAGGACATCTCAAACCCCTGTTTGTGCCACATCTACTCACATTCCATTGGCTAAACCAAGTCACGTGGTCAAGCTCAAGCTCGGTGTAGTGGGGCTATCTATTCCTCTCACGGAGTGGGACGTAGGCAGGGTGAATACTTGCTAAACGATAATATATCCCACCATGAGTGGGATATATTTAGAAGATTTATATGAAGATTTAGAAGATTTAGAAGATATATATGAAGATTTTAGAGGGGGTTTCCTCTCTCTTTTTTTTCCATTTTATTTTCCCACCTTGTCCCCATTTGTTTGAGTAGTATATTGCATGTCTGTTCTTTCAGCCATGATAGTTATTTTGACATTCATATGTAATAAATTCTACAGTTAACTTATTTCCCCCTCCTGACAAATATGAGAACCCTAGAACTCTTTAAGTGAAATCACTTCTCCTTCCAATTGCCATGCTTTTTTTGATCAGCATTTTAGTGCTCAACTGTTTCCCCGCACACACATTAGGCATTATTATGTTTTCTACAGGCGATGTTTATTTTTTGTCCCCACACTTACCACTATTTTTTGCTCCTCCTTCCTTTTTGCATCTGTCTTTTCACCAGAGATCCTTTGCATTCCTCAAGCACAACGAAATTTCATTTTATAAAAGTCTGGCTGAATATTTGTTTATCTGAAAATGTCTTTATCTCACACTCATGACAAATATAGAACTGATTCATTCAGCATATATTTATTGCGGGCCTACTCTGTGCCAGGACACATCCCAGACATTTGGGACACTTCAATGAACAAAACCCCCAAACTTCCTACCTTTGAGGATCTTACATTCCAGAAGACAAGGTAGGGATAATAAGCAAAATGGACAAACCAAGTGTCTTGTGTGTTACAAAGTGAAAACCCACATCAAAAAGAAAAGTAGGGCAGGATAAGGCAAGTCAGAAATGCCTGCAGAAGAGCCGGTGGTCAGGGTAGACCTCCGAGAAGATGACTTGTGAAAGAAGGGCATTCCAGATGGAGTGAAGGGCTGGTGCAAAAGCCCTAAGATGAGAGCGTGGTTGGCGCATTCAAGGAACAGTAAGGAACAGAGTGGATGGAACAGAGTGTGTGAGGGAAAGGGTGTGAGAGGCAGTCAGCGCTAACAGAGGGGATTGTAGCCACTGTAAAGGCTTTGAGCAAAGACAGCAGCTACAAAAAAAAAAAAAAAAAAGACAGCAGCTACTGGAGCATTTCAAGCAAAATGACATTTATCTGAGTTTTTGTAACGATCATTCTACTTTCTGTGTTGATAGATAAAAGTTATTTTATAACAAATTCTGGAGAGGGTGTGGAGAAAAGGGAACCCTCCTACACTGCTGGTGGGAAAGTAAGATGGTAGAGCCACTATGGAAAGCAGTATGGATCATCCTCAGAAAACTAAAAATAGAATTACTGTATGACCCAGCAATCCCACTCCTGGGCATATATCTGGACAAAACTATAATTCAAAAAGATACATGCACCACTATGTTCATAGCAGCACTATTCACAATAGCCAAGACATGGAAACAACCTAAATATTCCTTGACAGATGAATGGATAAACAAGATGTGGTACATATGTATACAATGGAATACTACTCAGCCATAAAAAAAGAACAAAATAATGCCATTTGCAGCAACATGGATGCAACTAGAGATCATCATACTAAGTGAAGTAAGTCAGAAAAAGAAAGACAAATACCATATGATGATCACTTATACGTGGAATCTAAAATATGACACAGATGAACCTATCTATGAAACAGAAACAGAACCACAAACAGAGAACAGACTGGTGGTTGCCAAGGGGGAGGAGGTTGGGGGAGGGATGGAGTGGGAGGTTGGTGATAGCAGACGTAAGCTTTTATATACAGGATGGATAAACAACAAGGTTCTACTGTATAGCACAGAGAACTATATTCAATATCCTATGATAAACCATAATGGAAAAGAATATATATAAAAAGAATGTATACATACGTATAACTGAATCACTTTGCTGTACAGCAGTAATTAACACAACATTGTAAATCATCTATACTTCAATTTTTTTAAAAAGTAATTTTATTTCAGCACATGGAAAATACTGTTTTCCACTGCCTTCTGACTTCCATTGCTGCTGTTGGAAAGTCAAGAGGCCCTGGGAGATTCTGGGGTGCTTATAGGACCCAAGTAGGAAGTACCACCTCCTCCCTATGGGCCTTGTAGCTGGGGGTCCCAGGGTTCTGCTGGGCTCCCCTTCTGGCCCCTCCTGCAAGCATCTGGGCCCATGATCTGGGCCCACTCAGGCCTTGCCAGCCCTGGGGCGGAGGGTGCCCCCTAAAAAATTCTGTTGATGACCATCATTCACTTCTCCTACCTGGAAATTAGCGGTAGGGCTGGGGGAAGGGGAGCAAGGTGGAAGTAGGGGGCTGGGCGGGCTTGGAGTGCACGCAGCCCCTCCCCTCTGGCCAGTCTGCCCCTGATGTCTCTGCAAAGGGACCTTATTAGCAACTGGGAAGCTGGCCCCACCGCCTCCCCAGGCCGCGCAGGAGCTGAGAGAGGTTGAAATGATGGCCCGACCGCCTTTCTGCAATCCATCGTTATCCCTTCCCTCGCCCGGTCCCACCACCTGGTAATTCCACTGTTAATTAAAATCCCGCAGCCTTTAATAACACAGCTCATAATTGCTGTTTTCACCAACCCCGGATTGGCTGTGCAGGCCTTGGGGGGACCTGGAGTTTTGTTTCCTGAGCCTGACTTTGGCAATGCTCTCCAGCTGTATATTCACCCACTTGTATTCAGCCAAGACTCCCCATGGCTTCAATAGTGGGACAAGGGGGGCCAGTGTCCCGCACCCTGGGGGCCACCCCAGAACACCCTTGGTATCTCCTAGGGGGGAGAGGTTAAAGAAGGAGGCAGGCTCTCCACCCCCCAGAGACAGGGCTCCAGGTATAACCCCCAGCAACACAGCCTGGGTACAGACCAGCTCCCACTCACACAGTGGGTCCGTGAAGGTGTCCGCTGACCTTGTCCACCTGTGGCCGTGCTCATTCTCATCTCCATCTCCTCTGAGGCTCCCCACTACCCCGAGTCCCCATGTGCAAGTGAGGAAGCTGCAGATTAGAGAGGGAGGAGGATTTCCCAAGGCCGCACAGCAGGCAGGCAGCAGAGCTGGGCTTCCTCCTGCCATACTCTCCACACTGACTTTCACGAACGTTTTCACTTTCTTGCCCTCCACCTCCACATCCTTCTCCTCCCTCCCAACTCCCTCCCACGCCCCACAGCCCTTGCTGAGAACTTCCTCGGTCATTCTGGGAGTGGACCTAGGGTCCTGCAAATGTGCAGAGGCGGGCCGGGATGGAGGAATGGGAGGGGGACCAGAGGACCATGGCTAGAGGTCACGAAGGTCCAAGGTTGGGGGGCCCCTGTGGCCACAGTGGAGCCAGGACAGCTGAGTTTGGCCCTGCCCTGATGATCCATGGGAGTGGATGCTCTACCGCCCACCCCAAGTCTCCTTAAGGTCTGAAGCATCATCCCCAATGGCTGGGAAGTTGATCCATTACTCTCTGCTGAAGAGACCCACCCCATCCGAGGCCAGGCCCTTTCCTGGGGCAGCCTGCGCCCAGGAGTGATGGGTACAGGGCTGCGAAGTTCCAGCCCCAGCGATGAGGTCCTGCAGGATTGGCCGAGGTCCGCCTGTCACTCCCGGCTCTCCCTCTGTGCTCCCCGCTGCTGCCCCTCCACCCGGGTGCTGATCCCTAAAGCATCCGCATTAAACTTCCCGCACACACCCTCGATCTAGAGTCCGCTTTCAGGGGACCTGACCTTTTAGAACCATCCTTCCAGGTGGGATTCCAGGTCCTGCTCCCTTCACTCTGCCCACCCCCACTACCCCCTCCTCCCAGGACCCCAGACCCCCAACACCCCTGCCCGTTACCCAAACCCAGCTCATTCTCCTGGCTCCTCTACTCTTGCAGAAGGAAGGACACGGCAATCAAGCTACAAATACCCCCGGCAGCCCAGCTGAGAGTCTCTGGAAGCCAAGGACCCCTTCAGGGCCCTTTATGCCTCCGAGGTCGGCTGTGTCATCCCCGTCTTACAGATGAAGGAACTGGGAAAGCTGTCGCCTGCCTCAGTCTGCACAGCTGGGAAGTGTCAGAGCTCGTACCACAGCTGGTTCTCACCCAGCACCCAGCTCACAGGTGCCTCGGCCGACCTCCTAAAACACCCCTTCCCTCGCTGCCAGCTTTGTGAGAAAATCAACCTCTTAACTCCCCTGCCTTCACTGATGCCTGGGATGGAGAATCATGTTTACAAAGAGCTGCTTTCATTCATTCACTCACCGACTCATTCATTCATTCACTCACTCATTCATTCATTCAGCAAATATGTTTTGAGCACCTATTTTTTACCCGGCACTGTGTTTGGTGCTGGGGACACCTTGGTGAAGAAGATGGACAAAGTCCTTGTCCTCACAGAGCTGATATTCTGTGGAGGGAGACATACAATAAACATGATAAATAAGTAAAATAAATATACACTAGGTCAGATGGTGCTAAGTGCCAAGGAGAAAAAGGGGACATGAAAGGCTTGGGGTGGGGCCTAAAGGGTGACAGTTAAGACAGCGTGGCCAGGGGAGGCCCCATGGGGAAGGGGACTTTGGGCTACAGGGTGCAAGGCCCATTTGTGAATGATAGGGCACCTGGAGCCCTTTTCCTGGGCTTTTGGTGGGGATGGGGACACTCCTCCCAGCAGGGTCTGTACCATCCCTGCTTGCCTCGTCTGGTGGTCCTGGTGGGGTAGCCGGCAGGGCTCGGACCACCCACCCAGGGGAGGCAGCTTGTGAGAAGGCAGAGGGTCCCCTTGTCCCTGCGGACAACTCTGAGCCCTGCCCAAGCCCAGTGCCCCACTCGGGAGGCCCTTCCCAACACCCAGGACCTCAGGTGCATCCTAGTGAAGAGATACCTGCGCGTTCCTTGCAAAGATGACTGGATGTTGGCAGAGCACCAGAGATCCCAGAGGAAGGGCATCGCTTGCCCAGAGGTATCATATGTTCCCCGGAGCAGAGTCCAGTGGGCCCTGCCTACTAGCTTCAACCAGGGCCCCCAGCTCCCATGGGAGGTGTACCTGGTAAGGTCCTCCTGGCCACGGTTCCTGGGAACACCCAAGCATCAGCACATTCCACAGATCTGATTAGCTGGCTTCCATGTCTTTCTCTGGCACCCAGCCAGTGACAAGGCTCAGTCCCAGGCTAGAGCTCTGTGACATACGGCGAGAGACCTTTGGTGAATCTGTGCTGGCCACCCTCTCTGATGGAAAAGGCTTCTTTCTGAGGAATCAGGGACAAACACCATGTTCTCCCCAGTATGTGACCAAAACATCTCTCTTTGGGTCTTATGTGTGGAGGAAAGGCTGAGGAAGGTACCAGATGGAGGGGTGAAAACATGGCAAATACAAGACAAACTGCTCAGGGTCCTTCGGAATGGAGCTGACCCTGGGAGGCGTCTGAATTCACAAGGTTCGTGGGAGTTAAAAAGAAGTACTCTGCTCAAGGCTGGAGGATGATTGGGAAGAGATTAGGTAGCAGTGGGCAACAGTTACAAATTCAAAGGCAAGGGAAATGCCGTGGATTGGGCGGACCCAGGACCCCGATATAAAGTACGCGTCATCACCTCCTTTTTATCGGTAAGGAAGCTGAGGCTCAGGGAAAGTAAGCACCTTTCCCAGGGGTACAGTGGGGAGTCAAACCAGGGTCGTCTTCGTTCCAAGAGACAGTCCACCCCCCAGGATCTGTACCTACCGCACCCCTCCCTGGGTGGGCCCTGGTCTCTGACACTGGACCTGCAGGGAACCTTCCTCATTTGGTGTTGGGGATGAGCTGCCTGAAGACCCAAGGAGGTATTTTGTTCAGAGCTCTGGCCAAGAGGGTCACTGATTCCTCTCCACTCCTTGGGTTTCTCTGCCCCATTCCCTCGGCCACCCAGTGCCCCAGAGCTCGCCCCTCTCCCACCACTCACTCCAAGGCCACCTTGAGTGCCAGCAGGAGGCAGTGTGGAGCAGAGGAAAAGAGCAGGGTCACTGGAACCAGACTGACCTGGGATTGGATCTCAATGCTATGCCATCTTGGGCAAGTTACTAAACCTCTCTGAACCCTGTTGTATTAGTTTCCCGTCGCTGCTGTAACAAGTTACCGCACAGTTAGTGGCTTAAAACAACACACATTGGGAATTCCCTGGTGGTCCAGTGGTTAAGACTCCACACGCCCAGCGCAGGGGGCGCAGGTTTGATCCCTGGTCAGGAAACTAGATCCTGCATGCAGCAACTAAGACCCAGTGCAGCCAAATAAATAAATAAAATCAATAAATAAATATTTCAAAAGATAAATAAAGGACCCTGTGATTACATTGGGCCCACCCAGATAATCTCTTATCTTAACATCAGCTGATTAGTGACCTTAATTCTCCCTTGCCACTTAAGGCAACATATTCACAGGTTCCCGGGAATAGTACACAGACATCTTTAGGGGAGAGGGCAGGGGAAGCAGCATTATTCTGCCCACCACACCCACTTTCCTTACTGAGTGGTTATGAAATAAAGATGAGTTTGGGGAATTCCCTGGCGGTCCAGTGGTTAGGACTTGGAGGTTTCACTGCCTAGGCCCGGGTTCAATCCCTTGTCGGGGAACTAAGATCCCACAAGCCCTGTGGTGTGGACAAAAAAAAAAAAAAGAAAGAAAGAAAAGATGAGTTTGTGTGATAAGAGCCCCAAGCACAGTGGCTATCAGAAGTAGATGTTTAATAAGTGGTCCCTCTGAGTATGTGTTTTTTTATACTAAGTTATTTAAGTAAGAAACCATTTCGAGGGAAATGCAGATGCATCGGGGAAACGCAAATCGAAACCACAAGGAGACAGCACCTCACACCTGCTAGCTGCCTATCGTCGCACAAGGAGATCAGCTCGGTGCTTTGTGACCAGCTAGAAGGGTGGGATAGGGAGGGTGGGAGGGAGGGAGATGCAAGAGGGAAGAGATATGGAGATATATGTATATGTATAACTGATTCATTTTGTTATAAAGCAGAAACACACCATCGTAAAGCAATTATACTCCAATAAAAACGTTTTTTTAAAAAGTTATTAAACATCTAAAAAAACAAAAAGACGAGAAAACAAGTGCTGACGGGATGTGGAGAAAAGGGAGCCCCTGTGCACTGTTGGTGGAAATGCAAATTGGTGCAGCTCCTATGGAGAACAGTATGGAGGTTCCTCAAAGAATTAAAAATAGAACTGCCAGATGATCCAGCGATCCTACTTTGGGGTATTTATTCAAAGGAGATGAAAGCAGGATAAAGAGAGACCTGTATTCCCTTGTTCATTGCAGCATTATTCATAATAGCCAAGATTTGGAAACAACCTAAGTGTCCATCAGTGGATGAACGGGTAAAGAGGAAGTGGTATATACATAATATGGAATATTATTCAGCCACGAGAAAGGAGGAAATCCTGCCATTTGTGACAACATGGATGGACCTTGAGGGCATTGCGCTAAGTGAGATAAGCCAGAAAGAGAAACACAAGGTATCACTTATATGTGGAATCTTAAAAACAAAAAACATATTTTAAAAAGTCCAATTCATAGAAACAGAATAGAAAAGTGGTGCTGAGGGCTGGGGGCTGGGGGAAATAGGGAGAGGTTGGTAAAAGGGCACAAACTTTCAGCTATAAGATGAATAGGGTCTGAGGAGCTAATGTATAACACAGTGACCAGAGTTGATAACACTGTATTATATAATTGAAATTTGCTGAGAGTCAAACTTGTGTTGTCACATACACACACGTGAAAAGGGATAAATGTGTGAGGTGACATATGTGTTAATTAACTAGACGGGGAGAATCATTCCACAATGTATATGTACATCCAATCACCATGATGCTTCTTATAATTTTATTGGTCAATAATACCTCAATAAAGCTGAAAAATTTTTTTAAAAAAAGGATAGAATGTGATTTCCTCACTAAAGGGGTCACTTCAAGGATCCATGGGCAGGTCCTCCCTGCATCCCCAAGCCCACCCCTGGTCAGCTACAGGCCTGACAGTGAGGGGGTCCCTAGGGGAAGTTCTCCCCCCAGCTGGAGGCTCTCACTCCACCGTTAGGATGTCTTCCTGGGAGGTGAGCTGGTCTGAGTTGTATGCCAGGATTTAATTAACCCTGGCACAACCAGAACTCCAAAGCCAAACTCTGGAGCTGCTGGGAATGACCCACCCCAGATCTGGCATTCACCAAAACAACCCCAGGTACAACGGGCTGGGGGGCCACCTCCCAGTCAGCCAAAACCAGCTGGCTCCTGGCCTCTGGAAGTGCTAGTACTGGCTGTGCACTGAGCTTTCTGACTCTTCTTCAGATATTTCAAAGAACCCCGGCCTAAGTGAATTTGCTATTTGACGTCTTGTGCATTTAAGTGAAATTCAAGCCATTGATTCCCAAGTCTCATGTCACTGGCTTGTGCATTTAAATGAAATCCAAGCCAATGATTCCAGAGTCTCATGTCACTGGCTTTTTACAAAAACATGCAAAGTCCTAGAATCCTTCAGCCGTTTTCCTTGAGAGACAGGAAGTCAGATTTCTCTTGTGAGGTAAGCCCTGAGTCTTCAAAAGTCTAGGGAGGAAGGCCAGGTTTAGGCTGCTCAAGTCCTTACTGCAGGGACAAGCTTCCACTCCTGGCTACTATGGACAGTTGTGCAGTCTGTGCACTGCACAAATGTACCCAGCTGGGGTGTGGGAAGAGTGAGCATGGGGGCTGAGATCCAGCCCACACTGTGCTCACCAATGGCATGTATGCCCTCCAGTTGGCTCCTCCCAGAGTGGGAGGCACAAAGGCACGGTACAGGCTCAAACTCAGCTTCTCAAACTAGATATCCATCAGGGATAGCAGGTGGTCCCTCTGCACATGATCAGGACACTGCTCAGGCCAAATGTGACACATTTCACGATTGTATTGTCACAAGCTGACAATAACCAACTGCACAATGTGTATTTCCTGTTTGAGGAGATAAGTCCATGGATCAAAATTGCGCTGTCTTTGCAATGTCGAATTTTCCATCCGAGACACTTAGGCTCAATTTTGGTGCTATTTTGTCTCAACCAGTTAACCATTCACACGGCACTGGGCCTGGAGGCAGCCCTGCCCCCACCCTTCAGGAATCCCCCCGGGACACTCTGGGACCTCCTGACCTCACTTTTTGGGAGAGGGTCAGAAAGCAAGGGCAGAGGCGAGGTCTGAGAGTCACCTGAGGTCTAGGAGTGCTGTCCAGAGGGGAAGGGCATTGAGGCCCCCTTTCCACTACACCTGCACACGCTCTCAGAGGCTTCTCAGCTGCTGTGGACAGGCCATCTCTGGGGAAACATGACTCTCTGGGCTCTGAGAGGCTGCCTGGCTTGTGTCCTGTTTGGGAGAAAGCTCCACGTCACCCCAGAATCCTAGGCCAGGTCCAGGTGACATGACCAGCACAAGGTATTCTGGTTATCTACTGCTACATAACTAGCCTCCCCCCCAAACCTAATGGCTTTTAAAATGTTATTGTTATCTTACTCATAGTTCTATAGAGCTGACCAGTTTCAGCTGGATGAATGGCACTGGCTTACTCGTGTAGTTGCAGTTAGGTGTCAGCAGGAATAAGAGTCACCTGAAGACTCAGCTGGGCTGGAAATCCAGGATGGTTTCTTTATTCACACGTCTGGGGCCTCAGCTGGGGCCTGCCCAGATCTCTCTCTCTCCCCCCTCCAGACTTCTCCATGTGGTTAGCTTGGGCTTCCTTACAACATGGCGGTCTCAGAGTAGTCAGACTTCTAGCATCGTAACTGACTTCCCCCAGGGCAAGCCTTGCCAGAGGTCCAAGTGGGAGCTGCACAGCCTTCTTTTGATGTGGTCTTAGAATGCACACGGTCAAGTTCACTGCATTCTATTGGTGCACACAAGGCCGGCCCATGTTTAAGGGGAGGGGGCTATACAAGGGCATGAATACCAGGAGGCATGGTTCATTGTGGGTGCCATCTTTGGAGACTATCTACCACAAGCGGGTCTTCCTACAGCACGGGGCAAGGTGGGGGCAGAAAAGGACAAAGGCAGCCAGGGAAGGACAGCCTGACTGTTCCCTCTGGCTCAGAATTGAGCGGGACTTTTTCAGAAACTTTGTCATTCATTGATTTCACAATTGTTCTCTGGCACCTGCCACCTGCCAGGACTCAGCACCAGTCCTGCCCTCAGGGTGCCCAGAGTCACCTACTCTCAGGAATACAAGTGTGTTTTTCCTACAGGAGATTGTCCTTCAAGGTGGAAAAACAGTGTGAGCTATTCTCACTGTTTTTGGATTGAATAGTCCTCACTATTCAATCCAAATCACTGATTAAATATCTATATTTTTAATTAACTACAGCCTACTCCATGATCCAGCTAGTTTAGAAATGCCCCAGAACATTTTTCCTCAAACGCAATCTCAAAATTGTTTAACTCACTAGCAGATTTATAGCCAGTCCAAGGAACTACACAGCTCTATATCTATCCACCCCTGTGATTCTGATCAAGCTCTTCCCTTTCCAAGTCTTGGTTTTCTTCTGTAAGAGAAGGGAGGGAGATGAGGTTGACCAGATGACTGGACTCCAAGAGACACCATCAAGACCAGTGGGCTCCAACTACTTCTGTGGCCTTGGGCAAGTCCCTACTCCTGTCAGGCTCTTAACTTCCCACCTGTAACATGGGAAGTCAGACAAGATGACTCTAGGGTCCTTTGAGGACCGTCATTCTTTAATTCAGACTCCCATCTGGACTCACTTCAGCACATGCAAGAATGCATCCATCGCCTTAGGACCGGGATTCAAGCCCAGCTGTTTGGTGCAGATTGTTATTCCCAGGTCCAAGTCCCCCTGCAGTCAAACCACTGTAGACAGGCAGACACTGCCATGGAAACTGATCTGGAATCCATTCACTGGCTCCCAGCTACAGCTGAGTGATGGGCCAGGCTGGGTGGCAGCTTTGTGTAGGAGAAAAGATTGAGATGAGGGGTCAGCCAAGGCTGGGTAAAAATCTCAGCTCCTACTTAGTTATGGCATGACCTTGAGAAATTCCTTAACCTTTCTGAGCCTCAGTTTCCCCATCTGTAAAATGAGCGTCCTCATGCACACCTCTCGGGAAATGCCTAAGGATTCAAGATCATATCTGAGAAGTCTTGATGTAGTGTCTGTTATTCTTCAAACTGCATGCTGGAAAGCAACGTCTGTTTTGAAGGCAGTGGCGCTGATTCTTGTCACTGGCTCAGAGCCTTCCCTGAGATAATTTAAGAGGTCTGGGTTTGGGAGTGCTCCCCGGGCAGACCTGCCATCTCCCCTGTCGGCCACGGGATGGATAGGCCCCTAGCCCAGCTGGAAGGGCTATCCATGCCTCTGCCTCCAAAGATGCTCTGGCCTGTCGCACTCTCCCGCATGCTGTGCTAAAAAATGACTCCAAAGAAAAGTAAGCAGACACTCCAGGCCGTAAATATTTCAGAGCGGAATGAACGTCCTTCCCACAGCACCGACTTGCCATATATATTATTTATAAAACCATAACTTGAGTTGAAAGGTAGTCGTCAAAAGAATAGGGAGTCTCACTCAGATCCACTTGGTGCTTGGAAAAACAATCTAGAAGGAGAGAAAATGGTGTCTGGGCTATGATGTCACAGGAGGTCATCTGGCCCCGCCCCCTGGCTCCAGCCCTGCCCAGAGGGAGAGGATGGTCCGGCAGGGGCAGGCACTGGACACCAGCAAACTGCTGGGTTTCCAGAGCCCCGGCCCTCACTGGATTTACAGGAAGTCTCCATTAAATTACAAACAGAAATCCACAAGTTAAAAAAAAATCTTCATCCACCTTTATAATAGGGAACGGAGCTCATCATGAGAGAAGAGGCTGGGAAGGGCTGCCAAAAGCTATTGGATGAGCAGAAAGAACCCTGGGCCAGGAATTGGGAGACCTGGGTTCTAATTCTGGTTCTGCTTTTTCATGGTGCGACATCCAGCAGGTCACTGTGCCTGCCTGGACTCGATTTTCCCATCTGTGAAATAGGGGGCTCAGTGGTCCTCAGTCCATCAGACCCAGCATCCCTGTCCTGCAGCAAATGCTTGGTAACATCTCTTATTCTCTCTAGAAATAAAGTTCGATAATATAACCTATCCACATACACAATTTTAAAAATCAACGTAGTAAAGCCTCAACCCAGTGATATGTACCTGTTCATATATTCACCATGAATATGGCATTTCCAAACACAGGCTGACACTGTGCACTTATATTGGCCACTCAAATACCACGAGCAGTCTTGCATTTGGGGATGTGATCGTCTAACCGTAAGCACTCTTGGTAAAATCCTGCGACAAAACAAAGGACCATCTTCCTCAATTTTCACTCTAGTAGCATGCCTGGGAGAGTCGGTGTAGGTTAAAACTGTGCAAAAAACAAACAAACAAACAAACAAAAAACCCACTGTGTGTCAGTTCTTGGCTCAGATCATTTTCAACAGGTTTCTCACCCATAGGAATGTCTGGCCGGACATTTGCAATTTGTGTGGGATGCAGTAAGCATTCTTCACGGAGCGGGGCCGTTGGGCACATTACAGAATCCTAGGCACCCCCCTCCCAGCATCGTGATGGCCATTTAAATGCCCCCACTCACGTCCAAAACACCGCCAGGATGGAGTGAGTCCACAGAGCCACCAGACAAGCTGTTCCCGCAGCCCTTCTGCACTGCTCTGGGCATCTGATGCCCCCCACGTGTGGCTCAATGACAAACACTAACCTTAAGGCCAGCCACAAGGTGACCACTCCAGTTCCTGCCCTGCTGTCACATTTTGGTGACAGCGGTGACTGGACTTTCCAGACACACCCACCGCTGCTTGAATGGAGGCTGGAACCAGGGTATGTGGAAGAGATGCCTGATCCTTCCCTGGTCCTTCCCCTCCCCGCCTCTGCCCATTTGGGAAGTCGGGTGTCTGATGGACACACCCCAAGCGGGGACTCCAAGCCATCCAAACAGCAGTGCCATGAGCGCCCTAGAGGAGGTAAGGGGGCCGAGCCGGGCTCCTGGGGCGGTGAACACCCTTCGTGGCGTCATTACTGTCAGCGTCCAGCCAGTGGGAAAGGAGCAGAAAGTGGACAGCTTCCACAAAGAGGTGACAAAGGGAGCGTGGATTTTGCCCCTGAGCGCTGACTATGGTGAGGGCTTGTTGCTTGATTGAATATATATATGAATCTTAACTCTTTCTTGTACCCCAACTGGGAAGCAGCGGGAGGGTTGGAAATTAGCTGTAATTAACTGTAAGAGTCAAGACGTCTTGAAGACAATAGTTGTGCTCCAGAAAGTCTAGGAAGCTCCTGGGTCCTTCCCGTGAATAAACATCTCCCCTACAACCCGTCAACCTCCACATCCCATCCGCAGCTGTCTGCAGCCCACCCTCCTCCGGACAAGACCAGATATGCAGAGCCTTAAGGGGGCCATCATTCAGGCGCAAGAGAGGGTTTCCATTACAACTGCCTCGGATGGCTGGTGAGCTGGTTTTGGTTTTCTTCTATTATGTGATCGCTATAGGAAATTTAGAAAACACAGAAAAGCATGAAGATAGAAATAAATGTCACTGGTAATTCCATGACCCAGAGGTAGCTCCAGTTAGCATTTGGGGGGTGTGTGTGTGCATGTGTTTCCATGTCTATGCATATATGTATACACATATATGAACAAACATGCACACACATATATATACATATACATATACATAGATATGCTATAGGATAGTAAGAATGAACTTTAATTAACTTAAACTTCCCTATTTTTTCTCCCACCTAAGGAGTGGGATTCCCAGCTCCCATTTGGAGAGTGACGGTCCCCCAGGGCAGCCCCGTGGAGACAATGAGCAGAAATGCGCGCCTCCTGGCGGAAGGAAGAGGGCTCAGGAGACCCAGAAGATACTCCTGGCATCAAGACCAAGTCCGCTGCTCCAGGGCTGCACAAAACTTGGGGGCTGATGAGGAAGGATTGGGATCCGATGGGGCTTCTTCCTGGGGGCGACCTGTTCAATGTGAATGTAGCACCATTCTCAGCTCCTCAGACAGAGAGGCTGCCCTGAATATCCTGCCCTCTGCTGGCAGTCAGCAAACATTCCGGGGCATGAATGTCCCATCAGAGAAGATCCGGGTCTTTGGGAGGCACTTCGTAGCTGCCTGGCCTGTGCTAGGAACCAAGAGGATCCCGAAGTTCTGAGGGTGGTGCCCGGTCCTGGACTCACAGCTTCTGCAAGGGGGCAAACTCACCCATGAAGCCACGGAGTGAGCGCACAGCCATGTGCCACCACAGGGCAGCCTGTGCAGGGCTTAAGGGCGGCCTTGCTGACACACTGCTCTGCCACGCACCAGTTGCCCTTTAAGCCTCAGTTTGTTCAGCTTTAAAATGGATATAAAGACTGTACCCACAATATCAGTTTATTGGGAGAACCCAATGAGATAATGCATGTAAACTGCTCCATAAATGGTCACCTTATAATTATTATATCCAGAATTTCCCCAGGCCTTGCCAGCCACTTTCTTATAATAAGCCCTGTTTCTCTGACTCTCACCCCCCTGCTAATGTAGGACCTCCCGCCCAAAACCTCACTCAGCAGCTGGAAGTGCCCTGGGTGTGTTGCATGTGAGCTCATGATTTTCTCCGCTACCCACGGGACCACCGTGATGCTTTTTCTCTCCTGGCCAAGACCACCTGCCTGCATAGGAGACCCTTCCTCTCTGCCTTCCAGGGCACCCCCATTTGCAGTCCCCATTCTGAGATGTCCCCCTCTGTCACCCAGGCTCTGGGCAGAGGGCCTGGTACCTCGGGATCCTACAGTTCCCCAGCCTCAGTGCCCCAGCTCTGGCCAGCAGCCGCCCCCTCTGCATAGACCAGACCCCAGGCCAGGGACCAGGCTGGGTTCCACTTCACCTTCACCGCCTGCTCAGACTGATGGCTCCAAGTGGATGACCCATCCCACCCTACATTCAGCATACTGGGACATTTTTCCATGCCCATAGTGGACACAAATCTGTCTTCCAAGATCAGCATATCATGGTGCAGAGCAATGGGATATGGGGGTGGTGGTGTGGTACATGGGCTGGGAACAGCCTGGAAGGCTTCTCAGAGAAAGCAGAAGCTGAGCTGGTGAGGCCTGAGCCATGATAGGGCCTGATGCCAAGAGAGGGGTGGACCTCCCAGGAGAGGAAGGATGTGCACCCAGGCCCCAACCAGAGACAGCTGTCACCCAGCCGGCTGGGAGCCCATAAGGTCACAGCATCCCCCAGGGAGACCCACCCCCAGGGACTGAAGCCGCCGGCACTCTCAGACTTTTTAAGATCCAATACCTTTTTTCTCTCCCAGCATTTGAGGGGGGAAAAGAGCACATGGCCCTACTGAGATGGGAGGGAACAATGTCTGGTGTCACTGTGTCGCTTCTCAGAGGGCAAAGACTCCTCCCCTGTGTTTGCAATACCTGCCTCAGGGGTAGATGTGAGAAGGAAAGGCAGAAGTGAGCATAAAAGCCCTAGAACTGCAGGCTGGGCCCGTGTGCATTGGGGCCATCATTCATGCACAGGCAGGCCTGATGGAATCTTCCAGACCAATGGCTTCTGTCAATGGGACAGCACATCCCAGGAGGCCTGCTCTGGCCCCAGGAACCTCCCCCACTTGCTCATACCAGGGCTACTATGTTCTTCTAGTTGGTGGGCATGGAAAATCATCCAGGAAACGTGCTATGTGCGCACGTACTTCCTCAAGTGTGTGTTTCCACCCCCAGGTCCTGGCAGGACCTGAAGCCACGTCAGGGACAGTGGCCCCTGTCCCCAGCTTCAGCCTGGACCCACCTTCCCTCGAAGTCTCTCCTCAGCAGCCCTCGGGGGCCTCTCAGAGAAGCGGCCTCAGCTCCGCCTCGGGCCCCCGCCAACCTCCCCCCCCATCTGGAACCACCCACCCCCCAAATTAAAGAAATAGAAATAAAAAACTGGACGAGTTAATTTGCTAGAATGAAATGGAGTGCAATAACTGATTACATTTTTCCCCAAAGGAAACTTGAGTTAATTTGGCTGGTGACTCATATGCCAGACTGCCAGTTCCAACACAACATCCCAGACACGACTCCTCGCTGGGCCCAGCTGGCAGCCGCCCTCCCCGCTCACTGCTACAGGCACCAGTTCCCGCCTGTGAGAGGCGGGGGCCGGGGCAGCAAAGTGCCCACCGGATAGAGAGCTGTTTGTGGCACTTCTGAAGCTGCGGGGCACACGCACACTCACACACATAAGTCCATACAGAAGCATGTGTGTCTACATCACACTTGGCAGGCAAGCATACACACATCCATATATGCACACGCACGCACACACACACGCGCTTGGGATGCCACAATAAACTGAGATGGGCCACTCAGTAAATCATCCAGCGATAACCTCTGCATACCAATACTGGGGGAAAATCCAATTAAAGTAACTCATTTCTCAGTCATTCCTATTTTCTCAACATCTTAAAGATCCTAGAGGGAGAAGAGGCTAGCCAGGGTACTAATGCGAACTCTGCTGAGCTTTGGGTGGAAATTCCTGGCCCAGCATCCCATGGGTAGAGGCCCCAGATGGGCTTTCCCGACTACTTAGAGTGAAGGGAATATTGAGACCCCACTACTACCACCCATACTCCTCACTTGGCCACATTTCTAATGAAAGCAGCTCCCAGCTCGGGCAGAAGCCCCCAAGGCAGGCCCTGGAGTTAGAAGGCCCCCAGGCCCAATCTTGTCATTTACATGCTGTGTGACTTTGAGCAAGGCACTTACCCTCTCTGAGCCTCAATTTTTTTTTTCTATAAAATATTTTCCTCATCTGGTTGTACAATAATATGAATGTACTTAATACCACTGAATGGTACACTTAAAATGATTTTATGTTGTATGTATTTTAACACAATTTTTTAAATTGGGGAAAAAAAGGCATAAGCTTTCCCTTCCTCTTCCCCCCTTGCCACTGGTTGGGATGTAGAAATGATGGCAGGAGCTGGGGCAGCCTTTTTGGATTCAAATATGGAAGTCACCTGTTGAGTGTAGCAGAACAGCAAGATAAAAGGACAGTGGTTCCTGTGACATTGTAGAGTTGCCGAATAAGTCCTGGATTGCTTGTGTTCAGACTGTTATATGTGAGAGAAGTAAACTATGTTTTTAAAAAAAATTCATGCTCAAACATGGAGAAAACTAAAACCATTCAAAGGAGTTCGTTCATTGGGACAAGGACAAGAGATCCTCCCTAAGATCCCTCACCCAGTCATCCCCAGTGAGGGCACATGACCCAGGATTCTGGGTTCTGGTCCAACTCACCCACCAACATCTGTGCAACCTCAGGTAAATCATTTTTTTTCCTAAGCCCCAGTTTCCCTATCTGTCTTCGGACACTAATACTGTCAGCCTCAATTTTCCAAATCTGGTTAATGAGAGGTCCAAGCAGCAAAATCACTTGGAGGAGTGGGGAGGAGCAGGACCGGTGTCCCAGTGGATCTGACAGCGGGCCAGAGCAGAAGGGCGGAGGGAGCCGGCAGCACCCAGCCCTGGGTCCTCTTGCTAAACCCATCTTACAGGAGAGGAAGCTGGGGAAGAGCAAAGAGGCCTGAGAGGCTGCCAGAGCCCAGGGAGAGCCACGCAGAGTGGGAGGACCAGGAGAGAAGCAGGCGGCCTCACCACTCAGGTACAGGTGGTCAGAGCTTTCCGGAGCCGACGCCCTCACTCCCGGATGAGAAAATGGGGGCAGAAGCCCTCCAAGCTCAGGGCTCTGTGTGGTCTCCCCGCCCCTATTGTGCCAGCTCACTCTGTGGGTCTCCCCGGGGCACCGTGGGGGTAGGGGGGCGGCCAGTATCCTAGAGGAAGACAGCAAGGACCCCAGCGGCCAGTCCCAGCACTTGGGGCAGGGATGCGGGAGGGAGTCAAGAGATAAGGAATTGGTGGGAAGGGAGAGAGGCGGAGAAAATGTTTGCTGGTCTCCCTGGAGGGCATCTTGCTTCCTTGGGAAACCCAGGAGTAGTTATCAGAATGAAGGACAGAGATGCCTGTCCCAGGAGAAACGCTAGGAAATCTCTCCCTGTGGGCTGACACCCCGCAGCAGTGCTCGGAGAGACAGTACCCCATCCCAGACTCCTGCCTAAACTCGGGGCCCAGGGCCCAAGCACAGAATAACCATCCACCCATGACCATGACATCACAGCCCGGGGAGCAATGGCCAGGTTTCTGGGCAGCTGGCACCAGCTGTGCCCACTCTGAGGCTCACCCAGGCCCAACCATGACCTTGATACTAGCCAGTACTCCTCTGTACAGCCTTGAGGTCAGTTGAGCCCTGCTGAAATCCTCCCTCTGTCACTTACAAATAGAGGGACCCTGGGCAAGGAGGTTTTCTAACCTCCCTGAGGCTCAGCCCCTGCCTCTGTAAGGAGGTACCCACACGGGGGGCTAAATGAGCTCATGTCCCTGGGCCAGTGCGAACCCCCTCCCCCTCCACCGTGGACATCTTGGCCCCATCGCTCCTGGAAGGGCATTATAAAATGACTAACAATGCTGGTCAAAGTTGTGGTCCAATTTCCACAACAATTGTCGTTTCAAGAAATAAAACATGCGCTGACATGTCCCTTCTTCTCCAGAAAACAGAGACTCCAAGCATGGCCAACAAATTGGCACAGTAACTGCCTGGGTCCGTGAGGCCCCACTGAGCATCTGGGTCTCCGTGCCTCCTCACTAGGGGTCCGAAGCAGCAGGTTCTGGACTTTTCCAAGCCCCAGACATAGCAGAAGAAACACGTGAGTCCTTGGGCACCTGGCTTTTTGAAGCACATACCAAATGGCTGCTTAATTTGTGACTATATGAGTGTCCTCATATTTTCCACCTGAATATCCTTATATGGGATTCCCAGACTGAAGTAAAGCTGGGTGGCCCCAAAGTCCAGCTTTACAGAGAAATTTCCCTGTGCGGTCATGGCCCAAGTGAGCGTCTGCTGAGAGTTGGGGGGGATGGGAGCTGAGGCCTGAGGGTGGGGTCAAGGAGACAAGGGGCCCCACTGCAAGGAGTTTGCAGGTCCCTCTGGGAACACAGGAGGGCACCCAGCTGCCCCAGGAAGGGATGCAAGGCCTGGAGGGTAGCTTGTCCCCAAATGCACAGCCAAAGGGGAAGCTCTGCCCAGGGCTGCACTCACACTGTCACACACGGCTATGCATTCAAAGCACACACAGAGACATCCATTCACGTACACACACAGAAGTGCATTTACACACTCTCACATACATACACACACACCAATACCACCACCACACTAATGCCCCCAACATCCCAAAGCAGGTGTGCAAGCCTGCCTTCCCTGAGGTTCCAGTAGCAATGGGCTCCCAGTCACTCCTAGGCCCTTGGACCATGGACACCTCCAGCTTCACAAGCAGGAATTACTTAGCGCCACGGGGCCTTGTGCTGGTGAGAAAATCGCGGCTCGTCCAAGACCACTGGCAAATTCAGAGCAGAGCCAGGACCACGTCCCCCTCGGCTTGGGAGCCAGAGCACACAGGAGCTCCCAGCCCACCCCACCAGCCTCTGGCCTCTGGCAGCCCCTGGCAGGTCCTTGACCCTCCCATCCCCGAATCTTCCGGCTCAGGCCCCCACCCCAAAGCCTGCCCCTCCCTCCTTATTTCAGCCCTACCCTGAGCCCCAGGCTTGTACCCAGACCTCCCCCACCCCTGCTGAACCCTCGGGACCTTTATTCCTCCCCACCCAGTCTCAAAGTTTCCTGCCTTCTCTTGCCTCCCCTTTCTGCCCAGAGGCTGGGCAGGGTTAAACTACAGGTACCGGGGGTCAAGGTCAAAGCTTAGTGTGCCTATCTGCTTCCCTCCAGCCCCTGCCTCCACCCATACAGACCCTTAGGCATCAGGTGTCACCTTCCGCTCCTCTGGGCGAGGTCCAGGGGCGGCCCCTTCCTCCTGGCCGCCCTGTCTCCGGTGGGGCAGAGGCCAGAGGAACTCAGGACCCAGACAGAGGGCCGGTCGCGCCGTCCCTTCCCCCCGACGCCGCTAGGTGGCGCCGCGCCAACGAGGATCGAGACGGACGGGAAGGTCTGCGCAGCGAGAGCTGAGCGCCGCGCCCACTCCTCCCACGAGGCTGCAACCATCAGGGTCCTCGTGCCTCGGGTCCCCATGCCCCCAACCCCGGCCCAAGCTCTCCTCAAGGCTCCAGGCTCGCCCTGGGGCTCAGGGCACGCACCCTGGGGCCCTCTTCACCACCTCTGCACTTGGTCCCTGGGTAGCTCACCTGGTCCCACTGGCTTGGCCAGCTTCCCCAAGGCCATACCTTCTCTGGAGGAGGTGACCTTGATTCTGGGGCACAGTGCAGAGGTGGATAGATAGGAAACTTGTGAGGAAGAAGAGCCTGAGTGTCTGGGTTGGGTCAGCCCCGCAGATGGGTCCTTTCCTCTCTCTGAATTTCTTTATCTATAAAGTGGGATTGATCCCAACCCACAGAGTAAATGAGGTCAGCATGGGTGACTCCTGGCACCAGGCATGGCACAGACTTGGTACTCAGTAAGCAACAGTGCCTCAGTTTCCCCTTACACCTCCCAGGGATCGTACCTTACTTCTGCCTTTGCCCTCCTGGTTCCAGGGTCCTCGTGCCTCACTGTAGTACAGACTGCAGCTCAGAAGCATCTAATGCACAGCTACCTGCATCTCACCCCGCCACGCCCAGAACAGGAAGGCCGTATTCTCCACCCCTTGGCAAAATTGGCCCAGTCCCCGCCCCCCTTTCAGCATCCAGAGAGACAAGAGAGGCCTCTAGGATGCTGCCATTCATCAGACTCCTCCTGGCCTCTGAGTCTGTCCTGAGGGTAGTCCCACCTCCATTGCCAGGCTGTGGACCCCCTGGGACAGAGATATCCCATCCGCTCAGTGTGGCCTGGCACAGGGAGGGGGGCGCAGTAAATGCCCAATAAATGCTTGTTAATTTGATTCATGTAAGAAGGAGGGCACTAACAACACACATTGACCCCACTCTGCATCAGGCACTGTGCCAGGGACTGCTTTAATATATTCATTCTTCCAACAACTCTGAGTGTTTTTCCCACAAGGAAGCTGGGGCTCAGAGAGGGAAGCTGGGGCTCAGAGCTGTCACACAGGGGGTCAGTGACAGCTGGAGTTGCCTTGCTCCAGGGTGCCCCAGACCCTCTATGCCATGAGCCCCTCCTTCCCTGCCTGAGACTAAACCCCGAGGCGTGGTGACCAGGCCACTCTCAGACTTTCTGACTCTGTGGTCCACTTCTGACCCTCTGAGGCTCCCACTGTCCTCAGTCACCTCCTAGCCTTTGCAGGGGCTGACCATCCTGCCAGGAAAGATGTCTTCCCAGCCTCATTCCATAGGGGCGACCCTAGTATCACCTCCTGCAGGAAGACTTCCATGACTACAGGGGTCCCCAGCCTCAGAGCCTCACTTGGTCCCTGGCTCAGACACACTGTGGACTCAAGCAGCTATTAGGGACCAGCTGAGAACACATCACCACCATGATGTGTTCCATGGGGGAGCCTACACCACATCCCAAACCCAGTTTACGAAGAAGCTTTTAGAAGGGCATTTAGGGTATCCCATGGACTGAAGTTTTGTGTCCCCCCAAATTCATATGCTGAAGCCCTAACCCCCAACGTGATGGTATTAGGAGGCTGGGTAGGCTTTTGAGAGGTAATTAGGTTTAGATGAGGTCATGAGGGTGAAGCCCACACCATGGGATTAGTGTCCATAGAGAAGAGGAAGAGAAACCAGAGCTCTCTCTCTCTCTCTGCCCTGCGGAAGACACAGCAAGAAGGCGGCTGTCTGCAGGGCAGGAAGAGGGCCCTCACCAAGAACCAAATCTGCCAGCACCATGATCTTGGACTTCCCAGCCTCCAAAACTGTGAGAAAAAAAATGTCTATTGTTTAAGCCCCCCAGCCTATGGTATTTTGTTACAGTAGCCCAAGGTGACCAAGACAGGGTAGATGATGAAACCACGGCTCAGAGGGGCCAAGTGACCAACACAGTCGCACAGCAAACCAGAGCAGAGACTAGACACAAACCAAGGTTAAAAAAAGAAAAGGGACTTCCCTGGTGGTCCAGTGGTTAAGAATCCGCCTTCCGATTCAAGGGATGCGGGTTGGATCCCTGGTCGGGGAACTAAGATCCCACGTGCCACGGGGCAACTAAGCCCACGCGTCTACTGAGCCCACGTGCCACAACAAAGAGCCTGCACGCTGCAACGAAAGATGCCTCAACAAAGATCCCGAGTGCCTCAGCTAAGACCCCACACAGCCAAATAAATAAATTAATTAATATTAATTTTTTTTAAAAAGGAAAAAATAGGCTCCCCTGGTGGTGCAGTGGTTAAGACTCTGCACTTCCACTGCAGGGGGAGTGGGTTCGATCCCTGGTCAGGGAAGTTCTGCATGCCATGAGGTGAGGCCAAAAAAAAAAAACCACACTCACTCAAGGGGCAGGGCGAAGCGAAGTTGTAGAATACAGCTGGGAGAGGGGGTAACTGTGCTGGGGGTGCCCTGCGCTGGGCTCCAGGCCTCTGTCCCCCCATCGCACATCATCACCCAGTTTGTGTAACCGAGAAAGCTCTGCCATCCAGTCACCAGGACCGATGCCCCTGACCGCCTACAGGTATGCTGGGCTGGTTCAGGCCGGGCCAGCCCCTGCTGTCCCTGGGACAGCAGAAACCCACTAACGTCATCATCTAAGCATCTCAGGCTTAGAAATTGCCCCCAAGACAGCATCATGTGGGACTTCCCTGGCGGGCCAGTGGTTAGAACTCAGCACTTCCATTGCAGGGGCACAGGTTTGATCCCTGGTGGGGGAACTAAGATCCCACATGCCGCGTGGCACAGCGCCCCCCCCAAAAAAAAGATGGCATCATGGAGCCAGCCCCGGCCTGGGGGTTGGAGTTAGGTTCTGGCCCTGCTCTGTCCCTGCCCCTGGGTAGCCCTGGGCCCTTCTTTGAGTTTCGTCAATACAACAACAGGCTGGGGTGGCTGGGCTCTGAGTAGCAATGTGCTGGAGGCAGCTCACCCCCTACTATAGAGAGCTGCTGTGCCCCTGGCCACGGCGGGAAAACTTACACCACGGAAAGCAGTAAGCACTACTGCTTTTTCCTCTCTTTCTTTCCTTCTTTCTCTCCATCTCTGCCTCTGTCTCTCTCTTTTTTTTAGAGCTGGTTGTTAATCATTTATCTTCAGGGCCTGGGAGAGAGGCACATTTCTCCTCCACCGACAGGACAGGCCGGCCCAGGAAGCCAGCCAGCACCTCCCAGCAGCGGGCCTGGGCCCTCTGGTGCCCCTGGACCTGCCAGGGCGCACGGAACAAGGCAACATCTGTTTTGCCACTTGCTTGCTTTCTTCTTTCTCTTGCACCAGCGCGGGAAACCAAGCTGATTCCCCCACCCTACTTGCCATGTGCCCCAAGCTTGTCTGGTCCCAGAGTGTCCCTGGAAGAGACAATACTTTTAACAGAGTCACTGCCAGGCCTCACACGGACCATCGAAAACAAGGGGAGAGGGCTTGTAATGTTCACCTTGGGTGGGGTGGGGGGGCCACGCAGCAGTAAACCTGAGTCACAGAGTTCACTCCTCCCCGAGGGATTGCAGAGGGATCAATCAGTGAGCTTGGAAGGCAGGGCTCTCGTGAATTTGGGCAGCCCCAGTGTGGAGCTGGCCTAATTTAGACACAGGCTCAGCTAAACCTGGCCTTCGAACACTCTAAGGGAAAAAGAAGAAAAAAAGGCTTTGCTAAACTATAAGCAGGATCGCAATGGATGTGCTTAACCTGCTCAAGGAAAATGATCACTTTCAAACACTTTTAAGGCATGCATTTAAGCACTCCCCAAAGTGATAGCCTGATTATGACTGCCCTTCGCTCCTAGAGATTGACAGCCTCCTTAGCTCTACCCAGAAGGCAGAATTGCTCTTCCTGCTGAATGTTAATAAAACTCCCTTTTAAGAACATCCAGCCAAGCATTCGGCCAGCCAGCTTTGCTCTTTTCCATTTAGCAGCATTTCTTAAATGACAGTTGTGGGTAAGCCCTGATGAGTCCACACACTCGGACACTTTCTGTGTCACATTGGCCTTGCCACCCCTGTTGTGGGATCTGAGTGCATTAGACCACAGGCACCTCCAGGTACGCAGGCGCCATGGCTGACTTCCCGCCTCGGTCTCACTCGCCCCTCAATGCATGTTGACTGGTCCTGCTCACACCTGAAGAAAGTGGTTGGTAGCAGGGGCCTGGGGGAAGAAAGCCAGGAACTGCCTTCTCTGGACGAGATCACTGGCTTTTCATTCTGTTTCAGCCGTCGAACTTGCTTTACACGTGAGATCATAGGCAGGACCCTGGGATGTAAACGGATGAGAACAGAACAGCTCCAGGTGAAGTGCGTGTTGCCAGCTGCCCCTCTTCCTGGACCTTCTCGGAGTCTTCCAGCTTTAATAACTTTGATTTCCACTGAGGCCTGATCCTTCCCTTCATCCGGGAGCCCAGGTTTACAGGTCACTCCAACATGCGGATGTAAAAAAAAAAAAAAATACAAGAAACGGAAGCTGGAGGTTACGATAGCAATCCCCAGCACTGGGGTTCCTCATCTTCCTGGGCTCCACCTTTAGCCACTTTGCCCCTGTTTACTCTGTGGATACTTCCAGAAGCCTCCAGACAGAACTTTCTTGTTTCCTGGCTGCTGGCGGCTCTCTCCCCTCTACTGCTCCACAGTAGCACTGTAGCAATGATGTTTCTGGCACAGCCTCTACCAGATCAATGGGATGCTGGGTTGTGAGACCTGCCCCCCACCGCCCCTGCCTGCACCCGGGACAGACTGGACCGGGAACCACCTCCCATGACTGCCCAAGTGACGGCCAATCACTCAGTGGTTCATTCACTCAACATCACCTACGGGCCAGGCCCTGTGCTGGGTACCAGGGACACGATGGGGCCCGAGTGAGGCAAAGCTGCTTCCTCCGTGCGGTGTGAGTGGATGATGGGAAGGATGTAGGCAACCCCAGCCTGGAGCCATATGTGCACTCATGAGGGCAGGAGGTGGAGCCTTTGGGGGCACATGGGAGGAGCTTGACTCAATCTGGGGGTCAAGGACCCCTCAGGACTCTGCTGGTCCGGGAACTGTCCGCGGCTCCCGGAGATGCCATTGCCCTCATTTTCCAAAAGGGCCCCTCGTGGGGCCGACAGGTGGAGAGTGGCGCATTATTGTGCACGTTTTCTTAAGTCTGTGATAAGCTCCTTCTATTAGACTATAGATCTCGTCACATAAAATAGATTTGTGGACTCACAGCCAGGGAGAGCCACGTTCCTGAGCCGCGGAAATAGCTCATTTCCCCCCGCCTTCCTTGAGTAACTGATGGTCATGAATTTTTCACCCAAATGTCGCCACTAAAGATGTCACCAGCCTCCCTCCCCTGGTGATTTTATGATCTGGCTCTAATGGGGTGGGGGTGGGGAGCACGGAGAGAAGGGAATGTCTGTGTCCTGGAGCCGGAAAGGGGACTCTGAATGTAGGGGGCCGGGGGGGTGGAGAGTGGGGCGCAGAGGCTGGGGTTTCAGCTCTGTTTATTGAGCAGCTACTGTCTGGCTGACCAGAGCCAAAGACTTTCCTCCTACTAACTCATCTCAGCCGCCAACAAGCTGGCGAGGGAGGTGGGCACGTGGGCTGGGACTCAGAGAGACTGAGTAACTTGCCCAGGGTCACAAAGCTTATTAAAGTAGCAGAACCGGGACTTCCCTGGTGGTCCAGTGGCTACGACTCGTCGCTCCCTAGGCAGGGGGCCCGGGTTCCATCTCTGGTCAGGGAACTAGATCCCACATGCCGCAACTAAAGATCCTGCATGCCGCAACGAAGACCCGGCACAGCCAAATAAATAAATGTTTTAAAAAATAAAAATAAAATAAAGTAGCAGAACCACAGGCATTGGATAAGTATGAGGCTCCTGGTTTCCGCCTCTGCTCCCCCCACTGCAAGGCGGGAAAGGAGAGGGCCTGGAGGTGGGGTACACTGCAAGGTAGAGTAAAGGAAATACATCTTAAAAGCAAACACCAGAGCTTTCTGGAGCTGGAGAGGACAGACCGGCATCAGATGCAGAGCCTCCCATTCGGGGGAAACTCTGGCCTTTGTTTTCACCCTCCAGTGATGGGGAGCTCACCCCCTCCCAAGCCCACTCAGTCCATCTTACAGCTCTGACTGTAGATGAAGTGGACTCAGCCCCTCTGTAAGTCTGGCCTCTTCACTGAGCCATTCTTCTGGGGGCCTCTTAAGACAGTGGTCATCCAGCAACGCAACCCCGCCAAATATCAGAGGCAGCTCCATGGCTCCCAGGGGACCCTCTTGTGTGTCTACTCAACACACAATCCTGTGAGGTAGGAAACCCAGGTCAGGGTTACCGTCCCATTTTTCAGATGAGGACGTTGGGGCCTCATATGGAGGTGGTGGGGGGAGGGGCTTGGAAGAGCAAGGCTTTGTCCCTGGCACTGGGTAGCCGTGCCCAGTTCCCGCCACCCTCTTCTCTCCCCAGCTTCACGTCACCTGCTCAGAACCAGCACTAGCTGGTCTCTAGCCCTGCTATGGGTCCAGCCCTGACCATGCTGAGCCCTCTGGACCCGTTCTCCCCGGCCCCATCCCCAGGCCCCAGGGCACTAGCTGGGAGATCAGGGTTACCCAACGAGGCCTGTTGTGGGACGGGGGTGCACTGCCAAAACCTGCCCCCAGTCTGCCCAGCCTGAGAAGCAGGGCGCCCTGATTCTGGTCCCCTTCGATTCCTCCCCAACACAGCCTCAGCTTCCTGCTCTGAAAGATGAAGGAAGGGGCTTCTGCAACAAGGTGAGACCCCACGCCTCCATCCTCTGTGTCTCAGTCGCAGCCAGTGCATCACCCTTTGTGACTTGTTGCCCATGAAGCTGCCAGGACCTGTGATTGGGGCTGGGGATGTGTCAGCTGGGCCCGTGTGTCATAGCGAGGCGTCCAAGAAGAAATGACGGCAGCCCTTCAGTTCTCCAGGACAAGCGGAGGTCCGGGCCCCAGCCACTCTGCAAAGCCTTCTCCCCAAGGCTGAGGAGTGAGGGCAACGGGGAAGAGGAGACCCATCCAGCGCCAAGCCCCCAGGGGGAACTAGAAAATGTCCAAAGATTGATTGACACTTTACAAGAATCAAACACTTTGCTCGTGGCACTCTGGGCTGCAGCCAGATTATTGCCTTATAAATGAGTAAGAAGCACGTTGACTGATTCACAACCAGGAGGAATCCAGCTGGAGACAAGTAAACAGGCGATTACAATGCAGCCCAGTAACTCTAATAGGTGCTGTGAGAGAAAAAGAAGCTCAGAGGGCTTGCTGAGCAAGTTACTAGCTCTGCCCAGAGGCAAGGAGACAGCCAGGAAGACTTCCTGGAAGAGAGGACAACTCAGCTAATAACCATTGGGGGCACTTGGACTGCGATTCTCCTGATGGAAGATGGTGATTTACACCCTGGGGTGGGTTAGCTGTGTGGAGGAGAGAGGGGCTGGGGCAGTGGAGGTGGAGGGGGGGGATACAGGGCTGGGGGCAAGCTCCGAATTGCCTCAAAGCTTAGGGTTTTATCTTGAAAATACGTTTTCAGATTACTTATCACACTCATGAGTAGACAGACACATGGGACAGAAAGGCAAGCCCAGAAACACACGCTAAAACACACTGGAGTTTAGCGTACAATAGAGGTGGCCTCTTAAATCAGGACGGTAAAGATGAGAGTTTTAATAAATGGTGTCAGCACAACCGGGAAACCATCTGGAGAGCAATAAAGTTGGATCTGTTCCTCACTAGAACACCAGGAGAAACTCCAAGTGGATCCAAGATTTTGATGTAGAAATTAAAACCATAAGAGAATCAGAGGAAAACATGAGTGAATCCCTTTATAACTGTGGCATGGGGAGAGTCTTCTAACGACTCGAAACCCAAAAGCCAGAAAAGAAAAGATGATGAGTTAAATAATAAAAATAATAATAACAAATTCTACATCATAAAGAACACCATAAGCAAAGTCAAAGACAAACACGGAGAAAATATTTGCAACTCACATCATAGCCAAGGGGCTAGTCTCCCAAATATGTAATCCAGAAAACAAGAAGAAAAAGACCAACAATCAGATAGACAAGTGGGCATATTTGAACAGAGCATTCAAAGGAAACGAAATATAAGTGGCCCTTAAACATATGAAAAGATACCCCGCCTCATTCACGTGAAAAGAAATATGGATTAAAACTACACCAGGATGCCATTTTTTACCTATCAGATAGGCAAAAATCCAAAAACAGGACAACACAGCCTGTTGGTAAAGCTCTCATGTCGGGAAACAGACACTGTCATGTGTTGCTGGTAGGAATGCAAAATGGTACAACCCCGATGAGAGATGATTTAGTCATTTCTTGTCAGTGTTACAGATGCTCTTACCCTGTGACCCAACAATCCCACTTCTGGGAATTTGCTCAACGGACACCATGAACACGTGAGAAAGGAGGTAGGTACAAGCATATTGGTCGCAGCCGTGTGTAGCAGCAAAAAGCTGGCAACAGCCCAAGTGTCTATGGAAAAGGACTAGTGAAATAAACAATGGTACATCCACACAGTGGAATACTATGCAGCTATTGGAGAAGGAGGGGGAGGGGGAGGAAGGGGAGGAGGAAGATGAAGAAGGGGGAGAGCAAGAGGAAGAAGGAAGGGGAGGAGACAGCTCTATATGTTCTCATATGCAAGTCTCCAGTATATATTTTTAGAGTAGAACAGCATATATGGAAGCAAATACATACTGCTTGATGCATTTACGTAAAGAAATACTGAAGGACACATAAGAAAGTGAGTGTTTCTCTAGGGAGCAGGGGGATGGGTGAGCTGGGACATGGGTGGAAAGGGAGCTTCTGATGGATGCTTTCTCATGTGGATTTCCAACCATGTGACTGTAACACACATTCAAACTTTGATAATGATGTTAAAGTAAATAACTTGCCAGGTAAGCAAACATCGATGTTTACAGGTATTTGTTTGTCCCTAAGACCTAGGCCCATAGGAACCTGTCCCTCAATTTGGGAAAAGGGCTGCAGGCAGCAGGGAGCCACTGAGGGTTCGGAGCAGGGTAGACACACGTGGGCAAGAAAGCCCACAGCCCCTCGACCAGGGCTCAGAGCCAGTGGACACCTGCAGGGCAAGGGCACCTGTGGCTGGAGCAATGCGGGCAGCCCTGGATCAAGGCGGGCCCTCCACCGGCCCAAGCTGCCACACCCCTCAATCTCAATGTCCAATTTCCCTGGAGGCAGCTTGGCACACAGCTCCTGGCTTCTCTGCAGGCTTGTGTCTACTAAGGAGGATTCCCTGATTTGGGGAGAGAGCAGCCACCTCAGTGGCTCAAATAAGCCCATGAGAGCCAGGTTCTGAGCCCAGGGTCCAGGGACTCGGCTGGCAGGACCCAGGGCCCTCAGCCAATATGAGAGCAGGTGGCCAGGGAAGAAGCCCTGGCGCTCAGTGGGGACCTGATGGGTCTCTCTTCTTCCTCTCTTTCAAAATGAAGATTTCCCTCTCGCCTCAGACAAGGGATAGGTGGGGAAGAAGGGATTCCTAGATGGCTCTCCACACCCCCTCCTTCAGGAAGCCTTCCTGGGTCCATCAGAATGGTGGGACACCTCTTCGGACCCCTTCTGCTGGGCGGGCTGCAACCTGCCCAGGGCTGGGACCCTTGATCCTGATAGCACATCCCAGGAGCCTCTCCGCCAGCACTGGCATCTTGGTCCCCCGACCTGGAGCACCCAGCCCTCACTGTCCCGGCCCCAGCATGGGTGGGGCTCTGCTGTCCATATAAACACACCAGCAGGAACACTTTGCAGACTTTAAAGGGCTGTGCACCAGTAATGTCTCCCTGGGTGGAGGGGGAAGTAGAGCAGGAGGCTTTCTGACTTGGTTCCCGACCATGGGCCTGGGTTTTACTGCCCACACTAAATGCCATGTTTGCTTGCACCCCACCCGGCGGCTTGTACACACCTGTACATGGAAGGTTGTAATTTTTCTGCATGAATCACAGGTAGGATCACACCCAATTTACTGGCACTCTGCTCCTTAGGGCGAGCTGTCTGGGCAGTCGCCTTTTTCTACTAATTATGCTGTTTTTTACTGCTCTTTTAACTATAACAGAAACACCCAAAGAGGCAGGGTCTGGAGGGCAATTAATGACACGAAAAAGGCCACATAAAGCCACCAGATTTGGGGCCCGTAGGAAGCTCTGCGTCTGAACAAGGCACTGTCCATCTAGTTGGGTGTGAAGAGGTTGTGTGGGGTAGTGGCTAGTGCGTGTGTTCTGGCATCCCGCAGGCTTTGGTACGAACCCGCTGTGTGACCCCAGACAAGTCACTTCACCTCTCTGAGCCTCCATCTCCTTTTCTGTATAATGACATTGTTGGGGGGAGACTGTGCTGCCGATGGAATGAAATGCCTGCTACTTAGTAGACATTCCACCAATGCTGACTCCTCCTCAGGCCCTGCTACACTTAGTGCAGTTTTACAGACATGTTTCTTCTCCCTGTGCACACAGTAGGTGCACAGAGCAGCAGAAAGAGCAAGGGGCTTTGGAGTCCATTTTTCATCCATTCCATAAATACTAACCAAACACCTCGATGTGCTACGTGCCGGGGATCTGGAGACCAAATCCCTGCCCTCAAGGGGCTCACAGTCCGGCCAGAGAGGAGACCCAGAGCAGTAACAGGGGACACAAGGCAGGTGGCAAGTACCACCATCAAGGGAAGCCCAAGGGGTGCCCCTCCCTTTCCAGAGCAGGCATAGGACCAGTTTGATGGTGCAGAAAGGATGATGCATGCCTGACTCTGTGTCCTGGAGGAAGAGTGGCGGGAAGCGGGGAAAGGGGGAGAGCCCTGTCTCAGGTAGGAGAACAACCTGTGCAAAGGTCCAGAGGTGAGACACAGCTGGAGGAGGTCTGGGAACAGCTGCAGCGTGGACAGGAGGACATGATACAGAGAGAACAGCATGTGCCAGAGTCCTGAGGCAGCCCTGCAGCTACAGCGAGGGATGGAGCATGGGAGAAGGGCCATGATGAAGAGTTTGGGTTTCATTCTGTGTGCAGCGAGAAGACTTCAATAAGAGCTGAAGCAGAGTGGGGTTAGGGGGATGATCTTTGATCTAATTTAGGATTTTAAAAGATCTCTGGGAAACAAAAAGATCGGTCTGGTTAAGTGGAGACCGATCACTGCGGAACTCCTAGGAGGCTCCTAGCTCTGTCTGGGAGACAGATGATGGTGGCCTGGACCAGAGAGGCGGCAACAGAGGAGACGAGGTGTCGACGCATTGAAACAGGCCTCTGTGTTGAGCCGAGGTCTGGGGTCAGCAGCCCCCTGGCAGCCCCACTCTCACCGCCAGTCCCTTTGCTGTGCAGCAGGGCCAAAGTGCCATTTCACATTCAGCCAGCACCTGCTGTGAGAGCCCTCCTGCCCCCCAGCCTAGCATCCTCTTGGCCACGAGGTCCCCTCCTGCGGAGGCACCCACAGGTCTTAACATACCATGTCCACATTAACCCTGTGAGTTACGTGCTCCTGGAGTCCCTAATACCAAAGGGGAAACCGAAGTTCAGAGAGGGGAAGGCATTCACTCAACATCACACAGCAAGTGGAACCCAGGATGGACTGGCCCACTGCCCCAGGCTGGGTCCCTAATTAGAGCCCACCTCTTCCTCTGAGCCAGGAGGCTGAAGGGAGGTGCTGGCAGAAAGCTGCCCTGGTGCTCTTGACAAACAGGGGCAGGACCGACAGCCCGAGCCAGGCTGGGTCCACACAGCCTGAAGATGGCAGCACTTTCACCTCCAGAGTGCCAGGGCCTCAGCCCAGGGAGACCAGGCTCCCAGGATAGTCATTCTCACTAAGGTGTGAATGACTGACAGCTCTAGCCCTTCCCTGAAAGGCAGAGGGCACATGGGGTCATACATTGGGTTCCAGAAGCAGGAGAAATGAGAAGGCACTAAAGATAAAAACTTTGAACCTCCCTCCGTCCCCAGTTGTACGCTCTAGGCAGCTGTAACCCCTTGGGGCTC
The DNA here is from genome assembly GCF_949987535.1 of Balaenoptera acutorostrata. NCBI lineage: Eukaryota > Metazoa > Chordata > Mammalia > Artiodactyla > Balaenopteridae > Balaenoptera > Balaenoptera acutorostrata. The sequence goes on from NC_080078.1 coordinate 7,967,428, forward strand.
AGTTATTAGCTGCAAACTCTTCCACTTAATTCCCCAAATCAACAACAGATGTAGGAACTCAGCCTCTTGTCCACCCCTCGCTAATGCTGGGGTCCCCTCCCCCATTGGTGGCTGTCCCTCCCCTGGCTTGGACGCCACCAGTGACAGGGCCTTATGCTTATCAAGGGAGTTTATGTTATTTGACAACAGCTACTAGAAAGTTCCTTTGAGAGGTTGGACCCTCAACCTCTTCCCAACCAAGGGCCCACTTGCCCCTTCATTAGCAGTCCTTTTGGTTAAAGTATGGTCTCCCGAAGGCCACTGCGGGGTGAGGGTGTGGGACACTGTGTAATGGGGACACCGGCCTCAGAGACCAGAGTCAGATTCAGGACGAGGCTTCGTCCTTTCCTAGCCAGAGTGGGGGGGCCTCAGGATGTCACCTCTCTGAGCTGCACTCTGAGCAAAGCAGAGCTCGTATGACTGGCTCGTGTGGGTCCTCCCAGGACCGCTCCCCATGCAGAGCACACACGGGTTCCCCCCCACACCCCCCGCAGTGACTCTGGGACTCTGGGATAAAGGGCAAAGTAAGTCAGACAGAGAAAGCCAAATACCATATGATATCATTCATATGTGGAATCTAATTTTTAAAAAATGATGCAAAAGAGGATGTGGTACATATATACAATGGAATATTACTCAGCCATAAAAAAGAATGAAATAATGCCATTTGCAGCAGCATAGATGGACCCAGAGATTATCATACTAAGAGAAGTCAGTCAGGCACAGAAAGACAAATATCATAGGATATCATTCATATGTGGAATCTAGTTTAAAAATGATACAAATGAACTTATTTACAAAACAGAAACAGACTTACAGATATCAAAAACAAACTTATGGTTACCGAAGTGTGTATATGGGGTTAACATATACAGACTACTGTGTATAAGATAGATAACCAACAAGGACCTACTGGATAGCACGGGGAACTCAATACTCTGTGATAAACCATCTGAGAAAAGAATCTGAAAAAAAATGAATATATGTATATGTATAACTGAATCACTTTGCTATACCTCTGAAACTAACACAACACTGCAAATCAACTATACTCCACTACAATATTTTAAAATAAATAAATAAAAATTTTTTTAAATTTAGGGACTTCCCTGGTGGTCCAGTGGTTAAGACTCTGTGCTTTCACTGCAGGGGGCACGGGTTCGATCCCTGGTCGGGAATTAAGATCCCACATTCCCGGCGGTGCGGCAAAAATAAATAAATAATAAAATAAAATAAATTAAGAAAAAAATTTGTAAAAGGGACAAGAGAGGCCAGCCTCTCCTCCTCCTCCAGGGGGCCCCCACCTCCCCATAGATCTGTACCCACGTTCCTCCAAGGCTGACCCACCCTCGCCCTGTTCTCCCGGGTACTGCAGGCCCCAGCCCCATCCTCCCCCATCCTCCCACCCACCTAGGCCTCGGCAGGCCGCCTCCATCCAGGCCCCCTCCCTCCCTGCAAAAGGCTGCAAACGCTTCTGAGGGCTGGAACATCTGGCTAATGACGGGGAAAGTGCTGAGACGACAGGTTATTTCAACACTGTCATCATCCGTTGGGTATTTCAACACTCAGTGCTTGTGCAAGAGACATAATGGGACCTGTCATAAACTCACGCCGTCTCAAAGCTCGGGCACGTCGCGGCGGGGCTGCCGGGGATTTGTTGGGATTTCGAGATAGGCGCTGTCTTGGGGCCTGCAGCCTCCTTAGGGTTATTTTGGTTCCACCACGGAAGGCCCCGGAGAGAAATCTCAAGGTGTCAGAGAAAACCCAGAGCAATTACCTCTCGGGGTAATTAGATGGTGGCAGAGGTAGATCGCCCACCTTCCTGCCTTCCCGCGTTCCCTCCTGCTTGCCAGGGACCGGGAGGGGGAGGGGGAGGGGGAGGGGGAGGGGGAAAGGGAGGGCCAGCCCGTCCCAGCTCACTGGGCCTCCCCCACCTCACCCAGCCCCCTGCGGGGAGGAGGCCACAGATGACCTCATGGAAGCAGCAGCTGTGAATCACCGCCCTGACCACGTTCCCACTTCCCTGGGGGTGGGCAGGCATGTGGGTCCTCAGAGGTACGGCTCAACGCCCGCAGCTGACCCCCTTGCCATCACGGCGGCATCTCCAAAGAGCCGCGGGGAGGATCCCGGACCCCTCTGGCCTCTGCAGCAGGTCAGAGTCACAACTTGGAATCCTTGATCTGGCTCAGCCCCCATCCAAGATTTCATCTGAACCCCAACCCCTCCGCCTTTAGGAAGCCAAGTGGAGGATGGAAGAGGCGTAGCGTCAGCTGCAGCAGGGAGGCGAGGTCCAGGGGAGGGGAATTGCCAACCAACACAGAGACACCTGCAGCGGGAGCGATGCTGAGCCCTCCACCCCAGCCTCCCAGCTCTCATGGGGTGGATCAGAGGCACTGCCCCGAGCTGGCCAAGGGGAGAGATGAGTGGGCAGAGACCGCCCCCCAAAGCCAAGTGGAGCCATGCCGAGCTCGACCAGGGTGAGAACTGGCCCCCACCTTCCTCCTGAGCCTCCATCCCCGTGCCCGCCCTGCCCCCAACACACACATCTCCAAAGTGTTCCAGGAGGGGGTCTGCGTGGGTCACTGGCAGGACCTCGCGGAGGACAGGAAGGGAGCCAAGGAGACCCAGCCCTGGAGAGGAGGGCCAGGAGGTGCAGGAAGAGGCCACCAGGGAGAGGGAAGAGTGCGGAGAAAGACACGGGGTCTGGGACACGTCACAGGCCAGGTGGGGAGCACGCAGACCCAGCCAAGGCCGGGGCCTCTGGTAGGGGAGGCCCAGGGGCGAGGATTCCTTTGAGTGGGCACGGGGGAGCCAGAGAAGGTCTTCGACCACGGGGGTTCCAAGTGCACCAGGGTGCTTTGAGCCCTTTCTTAGGCAGCAAAAAAGAGGGTGACGGGTTCCAGGGGAAGGTAGAGGAAGGCACAGAGCATGGCCAGGAAGCTGGACAATAGCCAGATGCGGACAAGGGCCAGAATGAGGGGGTGGAGGAGAAGCAGAGAGGGGTGTGGGCCGGAGGACATTTGGGAGTGGACCCCCTGGATCGGGTTCCAGGCTGGGAGGGCTGGGACCAGGAGGGGGCCCTCCCCAGAAATGGGCCACAGAGGCGGGGAGGGCTTCACATGGGACTTCGGGGGTCTTTGTGGAAGTCGGCCCCCAGAGGACCCCAGTTGGTGCCGTGCCCCTCCACCAGCTGTGACGCTGACCCTCTGCTTTGATCAGAACTTTGGAGACAGTCAGACACGCCCCGAGGGACACATCAACCAAGGAAATGGTTCTATAAGGTCCTTGGCTCCTACTCCAGGACCCAAACCCCTTCCTCCCCGCAAAAGTCTTCTCTCCCCGGATCCCATCTCCTAGCCCATCTCCTCTTCCTGCAGATTCCCCTCCATTGGCCTCTCAAGGGCTTCATTCAAGGTCCCCTGTAGGGTCACCAGAGCAGCCTTCCCCAGCCTGCCAGCCCCCTCAGCTGGCTCTACAGAGACCTCCACACGGCCCACGCCTGTCCCTCCACTGTTCAGCCCGCACCTCGGCCCCCACCTGCTACCCGGGCTCCCACTGCAGCCTCCTCGCGGCCAAGTCCCCATAGCAAGTGTCGCCACCTTGCCCTCAACCAGCCACTGGCTGTCCTGGGGGCAGGGACCTGTCAGCAGAACTGTCACATCCCCTCTGCCAGAGGCTGTTTTCCAAGTATTGTCTTTACAGGAGAGTGTCACCACCTCCAGACAGGCAAAGGCTGGGTAGGGGGACGGTTTCCTCTGGCTGGCGCCTGGGTCAAGTTGATACTCACACCTGTCCTGTGTGGCAGGGGCTGTCATCATCCCATTTTATAGATGAGGGACGCGCCTCTCCCATGTGGCAGGGCCCTGTCCAGTCAACCCTGATCTCCAATGCCTGGGATACCCTTGACCACAATGAAGTAGCCTCGAAGTGGATGTGACCTGGCCTTGGGGGTGGCAGTCCCAGCTCTGCCCTTGATTTTTGGGCCATCATCTTGGGGAGTTATTTACCATCATGGGGTTTCTGCTTCTTCCCATGCAAAAGGATGTAGTGGCCTCCATTTCTCTGGTCAGGACATGGTATCAGGGCATGGTGGAGGAAGGCCTCTGAGTACAGGCTGGCCACTGGGGTTTCAGCTCTGTCTCTTTTTTTTTTTTTAATTAATTAATTTATTTATTTATTTATTTATGGCTGTGTTGGGTCTTCGTTTCTGTGCGAGGGCTTTCTCTAGTTGTGGCAAGCGGGGGCCACTCTTCATCGTGGTGCACGGGCCTCTCACTATCGCGGCCTCTCTTGTTGCGGAGCACAGGCTCCAGACGCGCAGGCTCAGTAATTGTGGCTCACGGGCCCAGCTGCTCCGCGGCATGTGGGATCTTCCCAGACCAGGGCTCGAACCCGTGTCCCCTGCACTGGCAGGCAGATTCTCAACCACTGTGCCACCAGGGAAACCCCTCAGCTCTGTCTCTTAAAGCTGGGCTCCCTCATTGTTCTGGGCCTTGCTTTCTCATCTGTAAATGGGGTATAATAACATCTCTCTCATACATAGCCTAGGGCAGGTGCACCGGGGGTACTGTGTGATGTTTTCAGCGGGATGGTCAAGGTTCCATCTGGTTCTAGAACCATCTATTGTTCCTTAACAGATCATCTCCCCAGGGACAGCTGAGCAGCTCTGAGGCTGGACCACCAACTCCTCGCCAAAAATAGGCCCATGATCTCAGTAAAGCCACAGCGGCAAACCCAGAAATGAGCCCTTTCCCCAGGAGCCCTCAGAGAGCTGCCAGAGCCAAATCCAGGGGTCTCTGGGGGAGGTGGGCTCGACAACCCTGAGGCTGGGCAACAACTCAGGAGGCACCACAAGCCCCTGCCCACCCAGTGGGGGCAGAGCAGCTGAATCTCTCTCTCTCTCTCCCGCTCATCCCCTCCGGATATCCCCGCCCCCGTGGATGGCTGCACCCAGGAGCTCTTCTTTGCACTTGACACGTCCCTCCCAGTGTAAGGCACATTCAAGGGAGTTGAGACTGACTCACACGATAACCAAATACAAAGGGAGGCAAATGCACTAGGTACTCAGGATGGGGAGCAGAGAAGGGGGAACCAGCCCCGCACCGGGGCTGGGACAGTGGTGGACAGGAATGGCCACACCCCCTCCTCCTGGCTCAGTGCCAGCCTCTGGGGTCAGAGGTCCCTGTTCCCCACCCTCCAGGAGACACTCTCAGCCCATGGAGGGGCAGCACCCGGGGCGAGGAGAGGCCCCCAGCCCTGTCCACATGGGGCCGGCAGGGCGGCCGTGGTGCGGCGGGAGACCCCGAAGCGCGCCCAGTCTGCCCTGATCCCCGGGGCGCTGGAGCGGCCTGGCTGCTTGGCCTCCTGCTGGCAGCCCAGGCCCCGGGCCTCCCGTTGTCGCCTCCCCCACCGCGCTGCCGGATGGCACCGGCTCCTAATGCATCTGCCTGTTTACATTCCCCCAACGAAAAGCAGCTTTGTTTATGGAAAAGAGCTATTTTCGTTCCACATTTTCTCTCTCCACTCATCCAGCTCGCAGGCAGAGCGGTCGCTGCTCCCTTGGGGAGCTGAGAGGGTGACGGAGCCCATCTCCTCCTCCCTGGGGAGGGTGCCTCAGGCTCCCTCAGGTGGAGACCCAGGGCAGGGGACCGGGGCACAGGGCCGTCTCCTCCCACGAGGTCTCTAGGAAAAGGACAAATGGCCCACACAAGTCAGACAAGTCTCGCCCAGGGGCAGGAAGACGGCGGTCCCCATGAGCCGGTGACTCAGGACACCACCCCCTCAGTACACCCCACCCGCCCTGGGCTCATCAACCATGCCCTTCTCCTCCCCCTGCCGGGTGAGTAATAGTAGGCCCATTATACAGATGAGAAACTGAGGCTCCCAGAGGTGAAGTGGCCTCTCCAACATCACAAAGCTAGAGATACCCAGGGGCTTGACTCCAGATCTTGTGTCTGTTCCCCACCGTGCCGCCCTGGGATGGGAAGAGATGCACCTATGTAATGGGGGGCAGTCGGGTGGGACTCCATGGTCATAGCCATTTCTGTAAATAGCCATGGCAAACATTTCATTCCAGCCTCCAGAAGCAGCGAACAAAGCATGAGCGGGAATAATCAAGTTCAACAACAGAGGTGCTTCTCCAGAGGGAAGCTGCTGTTTTCCAGATGGGAACCTCAAAGATCAGAAGGGGTAGGAGGAAACAAGCCATCCCTCCAAGAAATAACAAGAGGCGGGTTCCCTACGCCCAATGCACCTGCCTTCCCAGGCAGGAGAAAAAGGGGTACTGGGTGACAGCAGAAGGGTCCACTAAATGCTCACCGTGGCCCCATGTAGGGTGCCTCTCCCACCCTCCCTTCCTCTGTGGCCCTGATCCCTTCCTCCATGCAATTTGTGATTTCTGGTGCACACATGTTCCCTGGATTGCCAAGGCAGGTCAACAGCTGTCACCATGACAACAAAGAAGAAGAAAAAGAAAGGTTGATGGAGGTGGAACACAAGAGCTGTCATTGATGATTGGCCAACTGGATGAAGGAGCAAAAGGACACATGAAAGAAGAGGAAGCAGATGGCCCACGACAGGCCTTTGGGTTGGGCCATAAGGTCAGGTCATGCCAGACAGAGGGGCTCCCTCACCAGCCAGAGCCTCACGCTATATGTCAAAGGGTACCTATTCATCATTGCTTTGCCTGCCCAGTGCCGCTAAATGTGTCTCCTATGTTTGCGGAATACCCCACCTTATGAGTTTCCAACTTCTTTCACAAAAGCCAGCCTGCCACCTTCCAGCCTCCCTTGCAGCTAGGGTTTAATCGTGTGACCTGGGCTCTACCAATCACACACCCACCAGACTCAGATGGGAGGGGGTGACCCAGGAAGCAGATTCCCTGTGGAATCCATTCTACCTGGGGAGAGGTGGATTCCCGTGTCCAGTTTCCGGGGACAGTGCTGTGACTGGTGTGGGAGCCCATCAGGGGGCTTGCCCTGGGTATGCCCACCTGCAGTGGGATCCTGGTTCTGGTACTCCGGCTTTCTGGAGAGTCTGGGCTATGGGGTATCCTTGAATAAATTCCTTGTGTGCCTTACCCAGCTGGAGTTGGTTTCCGTGTCTGAAATTCTAGACTCTGGGTTGTTCATCTCACAGTGATGGAGTAAATTCCCCAGGAAGCCTCATGCAGGCTGGGCTTTGTGTGGGGCAGCAGGCTGGGGTGGGAGGGAGCAGAGGTCAGCGGGGCAGGTCCTCCCTGGCCTGTGAGATGCCCACCCACTAAAGTGGGACCAAGACAAGGGTCTGAGTAGGGGCTGCCTTGGGATCCCGAGGCCACCCCATGGCTACGGGGCGTGGCTTTCCCCGTCATGCCTCTGCTCCTCCCCCCCCAACCTCCACTAACTCCTTCTCCTCGTCCTTTAAGACTCAGCTTCTCATGATCTCTCTCAGGAAGCTTCCAGGCCCATCCCTTTGGGGCTAGGTGCCTCCACGGTGCTCCCAGGTCACATCGGCCAACACCCTTCCACACTGCATGGTAACTGCCCATCGCCACGTCTATCTGTCTCCCTGCTAGATGGTGACTCCCTGGGGGCAGGGGTCATGTCTGGTCCACCCTGAGCAGTTGCACCAAGCACAGTCCTGGCACTTAGGAGACAATCAGGGAGTGTATGCTGAATGACTGAGTGAGTGTTAGTGAGTGTGCTCGCCCTTGGGAGACGCTGGCGGTCTCCAAGCTCCGTGAGAGCAGCAGAGAGAAGAGCAGTTACAGGGTGGCCCTGGGGCTTGGCGGCCAAGCCCACCCCTGCCAGAACCCCCCTAGGCCAGGCTCGGCTGTGTCTGTGCAAAGCGGGTGTATAGGGTGGGGTAACACCTGCCACTCCAACTCCCGTGGGTTTCTCAGCAAATTCAATGGAAAAAAATTTCCCAGGAAATAAATCTGGAGCCACCGGCTGGCTTCAAGGCCCCCGTTCTCCCACACTGATCTGAATCTCGGCCATTTCAACCTCTCCGTTGGTTTGCCAGGGATACTTGTCAAGCAGATGTCCAGGCACAAGGCAGCAGTAGTGGTTCCCTGAGCAGCATTGAGTAGAAGTCAAGTGCATCCCTTTGGAATCACTCTTCCTCCCCCGACACGCAGGCAGGGGAGGTTCCCCAGAAGTTCCTTGGAGGGAATCAGGCCACTGTACCCCACCAACCGGGCTGCAAGAGTCAAAGTGTGAGGGGTCTCTGCGCCTCCAGGTGGCGGCCACCAGAGATTCACGCCCCAGTGTTGCCAGCTGGGGTCAGCAGGGTCATGCAACCCTGAAAGGCTGCGCCAGGATGATTCACAGACACCCCGGCCCCTGGATGGTGGAGGAACGTGAACTCATTTCCCAAGAGGTCTGCAGAGTCTTGGGTGGGGGCAAGACCAGTCACATCTCGGTTGCCCTTGACCTGGAACCCTGCTTCTACTGAACATCAGTTTGGGGATGGCCTTGGCTCAAGATGGCTCAGTCCTCCGCCACCGCCATCCAGATGTAGAAATCCTTTTCCTTACTTTCCATCCCCAAACCCACTCACACCAGGCATTTGTGTGGATAGAAGGTTTACTGATGCTTGGATAGGCAGAGGCATGTGCTGTGCAATTACAAGAACCTACTGAAGTCCTTCCCCCTAGATGTGTCTCTGCCATCTCTGCCTGGCAGCCCCTTCTCCTTCTTCCTCCTGCCCCTCAAATCCTGCCTCCTGTCAAAGCACAACAGGCCAAGCCCCTGGGGTCCTGTTTTCTAGAGAGTCTAATCAATTTTCTGAAACAAGAGGATTCACTTCTAAGGGGAATTTGGTACCAGTTCTCAAAACGATGGGTTTTTATCCCACTGCCCTGGTACCACACTCATCTTCACAGAAGACGCAGTTCCCAGCACCTCTTGCATCACGGGGACCCAGAACTGAATGGAACACAGATCCAGACGTCATGGGGCCCTGGGGTGGAGAAGCGCTCAGGAGAGCACGCGGGCAGAGCAGACAGGTGATGCTGGGAGGAGGAACCCCCGACACAGACCCAGGGAGGACGGATGAGGGGCAGCTCCCTCTACTTGGAGGAGCCAGAAAGGGCTTCACCGACGAGGTGATGGGAACGACAGCCTTGAAAGGGCTTCACGAGGAGAGGAAGCAGCTGGGACAGAATCTGCCATCAGTTCCTCCCGTCTAAGATGAACTGCTCACTCTGCACTGTCAGCGTCAGGTTTTGTGTCTGCCTTCTCCATCAGACTGGGAGCTCCTGGAAGGTGATCTCCCTTCCAGGGCCAAGTTCAATCAATCTCAGCCCCAGGAGGAGGAAAGGGAGGAAGACGAGTAGGGGTGGGAGCTGCATAGAGTCCCCGGGCGCCCAAGGCCACAGGACCCCTGATGCTGCGGCAGAGACAAGAGGCGGAAATGGCTGGATTTGCGTCCTCCACGTGGCAGTGGACACGATCACTTCACCGAAAGTAAACAGGGCAGGGGGCCGGCGGGTCCTTGGGCCACGCCTATGAAAGGCTTCTACATCAAGCACTCGTGACCCACCAGCAATCCCATCACAAGCCCTCTGCGCTGAAAAGAGACATGGGCTCACATCTGTCCAGCACTTTATGGTAGGAAGATGCTTTAATGGCCATGAGTTCAGTGGAATCAAGGTGTGGACCCTACAGGACTGAAGCAGAAGATGGACAGGGGACACAAGGTAAGCTCTAGGCGCCGCACATTGTGAGATTATTAGTCAGTAGGGTCTCGGGTCCCTGCTGTCCCCCTGTTCCTGGAACTTGCAAAGCAGTGAGAGTGGGCAGTGTGGCAGTTAATTACAGGCTGCCCTGCCTTGTTCTCTAACGACTCTTTCAGGATTGGGAGGCTCCTCATCTGTACTGGATCCTCGAGGGCAGAGGATGTACTCCCTGCATCTTCTCTGGGCCCACCGCCGCCCATCCCCCACCCCCCTCAGTGCCAGCCCTGAAGCAGGTCCACAGCGCACCTTCAAACCCAGCGGGGTCAGCCGCTCCCTCTGCACACGGGCTACTCATGAGACTCATCTGGGAGGTCTGCTGAAAGACTGATGCCTGGGCTCCGCCTCCAAGGAGACGGATTTAACTGGTCTGAGGTAGGGCCCGGGCATCAGTATTCTATTCATCTAAAATGATCATTCTAGTGTGCAGCAAGGGCTGAGAACGTCTGCTGTAGCGTCTCCTGCCACAAATGCAGCAAATGCTCCTGGGAAATATGTTCCTGGGAGACTGGCTCTTGGTACTAAGTTTTGTTCCTTTTCTGATCTCATCCACCTCAAAAGCCTCCATTCTCCACCGCATCAGTTGGTTCCTAAATCTCAACATCCAGCCCAGAGAGACTTTAGGCTCCAGAATATAACCACACAGGGACAGATGCCTACAGTACAGCGCTCCCTCTGTACCAGAACCTTGGTGAGTGTCACCACCACCATATTGAACAGCGGTATCAGTCACGTGCTTTAGGCTATCCATGATGGGAAACCAACTGGAACTAGTCCAGGCAATGGAAGGATTTGGCGTGTCATCTGTAGCTATGGGGTATTGGATACAGGTGGGTCCAAGAGGCATTTGGCTCTAAGACTCACTAACATCACTAAGGACCGCATCTCTTCATGCTGAAATATGCTAGGGAAGGACTCTGATTGGCCTGGTCAAGTGTCTGCCCTACACCAATCAGCTGAGGCCAGGGCCATGGGGTCATGTAGCACAGAAAAGGCTGCTAGGGCCCATTCTCATATAGAGACAAAGGGACTCCATTTAAAATGGAGTAAAGCCACCGTATCTTTAACAATCTTTTTTCCCCCAAAGACTAACCATTTATAGAGTTAGATGAATAATGACAATAACAGCAAAATCCAGAGAAGGCATTTTTTTAATTTACAATGTTGTGTTAGGTTCAAGTGTACAGCAAAGTGATTCAGTTACACATATATCTATTCTTTTTCAGATTCTTTTCCATTATAGGTTATTACAAGATACTGAGTATAGTTCCCTGTGCTATACAGTAGGTCCTTGTTGTTTATTTATTTTATATATAGTAGTGTGTATGTGTTAATCCCAAACTTCTAATTTATCCCCCTACCCCACCCCCGCTATCCCCTTTGGTAACCATAAGTTTGTCTTCTATGTCTGGGAGTCTATTTCTGTTTTTTTTTTTTAATTTATGCAATTAATTTATTTATTTTTGGCTACGTTGGTCTTCATTGCTGCCCACTGGCTTTCTCTAGTTGCAGTGAGCAGGGGCTACTCTTCGTTGCGGTGTGCGGGTTTCTCATTGCAGTGGCTTCTCTTGTTGCAGAGCATGGGCTCTAGGAGCGCGGGCTTCAGTAGTTGCGGCATGCGGGCTTAGTTGCTCCGCGGCATGTGGGATCTTCCCGGACCAGGGCTCGAACCCGTGTCCCCTGGATTGGCAGGCGGATTGTTAACCACTGCGCCACCAGGGAAGCCCCTATTTCTGTTTTGTAAATAAGTTCATTTGTATCATTTTTTTAGATTCCACATATAATGATATCCTATGATATTTGTCTTTCTCTGTCTGAAGGAGAAGGTATTTTTGTTAACTGGGTGTATTAGTTAGAGACCTGGTAAGAAACAGATCTTGCACTAAAGGGGTAATTGAAGAAACTTAATAACGAGACTAATTACAAAGGTGAGAGCGAAGAGAATCAACAGGGATGGTGAGACACCAGGATTAACTGTTACGCCCGCCTCTCCAGGCATGAAAGGGCACGGGAGGCCAGCAAAAGCGGTAGCGTGGGAGAGGGTTGCCCAACTCATGGCTGCCTTAGTTGGATGAATGCAGCCACTGCCAATCTTGAAAAAGTAGGCACTCGTATACCTGATAAGGGACTTGTATCTAGAATATATAAAACACTCTTACAACTCAGTAATAAAAAGACAAATCACCCAATTTTTAAATGGGCAAAGGAGCTGAATAGACATTCCTCCAAAATTTTTTTTTTACCAATGAACAATAAGCACCTGAAAAGATGTTCAACATCATTAGTCATTAGGGAAATGAAAATCAAAGCCACAGTGAGATATCACTTCATATCCCCTTGGATGGCTATAATAAAAAAATAATAAAATAAACAGATAACAAGTGTCGGAGAAATTGGAACCCTCATATGCTGCTGATAGGCATGTAAAATGATGCAGCTGCTTTGGGAAACAGTCTAACCTTTCCTCAAAGGTTAAATACAGAATTACCATATGACCCAGCAATTCCACTCCTAGGTATATACCCAAGATAAATAAAAACATACGTCTATATAAAAACTTGTACACAAAGGTTCACAGCAGCATTATTAATTCCAAAAAGTGGAAACAATCCAATGCCCATCAAATGATAAATGAATAAATAAGATGTGGTCTATCCATACAATGGAATATTTTTAGCAATAGAAAGAAAGAATGTACTGACACACGCTACAACATGGCCAAATCTTGAAAACATGATGCTAAGTGAAAGAAGCCAGCCACAAAGGACCACATACTGTATGATTCCATTTATGAAATGTCCAGAATAAGCACATTTAGAGAGACAGAAAGTAGATTCGTAGTTACCGGGGGCTGAGGCCAGGGAGGGAACGGGGCGTGACTGCTAATAGGTACGGGGTTTCTTTTGGGGGTGATGAAAATGCTTAAAAATGGTGGTGATGGTTGCACAATTCCATGAATATACTAAAAACCGTTAATCTTACACCTTAAATGGGTGGATTGCACGGTATGTGAATTATATCTCAGTAAGGCTGTTATTTAAAACACACACACACACACCCCAGCGACAACCCTCTGGGAGCCCCCTGGGAAGAGGAGGCCTCCACAGCCCCGCCCCGCCCAGCCCCCCTAGTTCCTGTCTGCAGCAGCCACTGTTTGCTTACAAAGGTTACTTGCTCCCAACAAGCCAAGCAGAAAAGCGGCATCCTCTCAGGCCGGGCAAACCCAGCAGCCACTGGACAGAGTTTCTCGTGATTCAGATCAGGGAGATGCACAGCTGCATTTTGAGCAGCTATCTCTATACTCCCCAGTGAAATACCCTGAGCCAGACTGTGGTTTTGTGACTTGAAGTCCAAGGCCATGAATCAACATCAGCTACTTATCAAGACCAAAGGCTGCGGTCACCGTGCCTGCAGAAGGAACAACTCATATTTATCGGCGCCTTCAGGCCAGAGTGCTGGGCCGAACCCTGGTGCCCACTGGGGGCCGTGCCCGTGAACCTGCTGGACTAACCACACACTGCCCCGGACCATACCTTTCCCACAGCCGTCACGGCTGTGCCACTCGGAGCCTGGCAGTCTGATTCCCCACTTGCCGGTTCAGTGACCCCTGGTGAGCGAGCTAGGCCGGGCCAGGCCGGCGCTGGGTTCTCTGGCTTTGGCTTTCTTGCTCTTGTTTACGTGATATTGTAAAACACAACACCATGAGGGGTGGACGAACTAGGAGAAGGGAGTTAAAAAGTACAGACTCCCAGCCATAAAATAAATAAGTCCTGGGGATGGGATGTACAGCGTGGAGACTATAGTTAATCAGACTATATTGTCTATTTGAAAGTTGCTAAGAGAATAGATCTTAAAAGTTTTCATCACAAGAAAAAAAAAATTTTTGTAACTGTATGGTGACAGATGTTAACTAGTCTTATCGTGGTGATCATTTTGCAATATATACAAATATCGAATTCCTATGCTGTACACCTGAAACTAATCCGATGTTATAGGTCAATTATATCTAAAATAAACAAAAAACAACAAACAAAAAACACAACTCAAATCAGGGCCACTTCCTTTGGTTAAAGCCCTTCCCAAGATAAAGACAGGGCTCCTGAACCTGGCCTGATGTGTCTTCTAGGAGCACTGCACACTCGAGGACTTGTCAGCTCATGGCCGTCACACTCCCGACCACACTGGCCTCACTTCAGCTCCTCCAAGTCCCTCTGTCCCCTCTCACCTCCAGGCCCGTGGACAACTTGTTTAGTTAATTCTCTTTGTCTTGAGACCCCTGCTAAAACTCACCCTTCAAGGAAGCCTTCCCTGATGCCCCAGGACTCTTGCACGTCTCTTTCCAGCACTGGTCAGCGTGTCAGCGTCACTGAGATTATTGAATTAATGTCTGTCTCCCCCTTCAGGCTGTGCACCCCCTGAGGACAGGGGTCTGCCTGCTTAACCCACACTGACACCCACTACAGCTGGCCCAGAGCCTGGCACACAGTAGCCGTTCAAAAAGCCTTGTAGATAGAACAAAAGAATGTTGTTCTGAAGTCTCCATGAAGCCCATTCTCGTGTTCAGCTTCCTGAATTTTCCCGTTCCTCCCAAACATAGATCAGATCACATCCTTTCCATGCCTAGAACCCTCCAAGGGCGTCTCACCATAACGATAATAAAATCCAAACTCCCTGCCTCGATGGACAGGGCCCTGCAGGGCCTGGGCCCCGCACCTCTCTCTTATGTCATCGGGGGAAGGCCCTGGAGGGTGATAAGCCGAGAACGGCTTTGCCTTCTGACCTGCCACTTTGACCTCTTTGTGCCCTTTGACCTCTCCAAGTTCATTTCCATCTCAACCTTGTGCCAAATCAATCAGAAAGGAGGGCCAGCACTAAGGACAAGCTCAAGAGTCACCTGTGCGGGGCCAGCACCCCCGTGGGACAGCAGGAGGTGGAGGGTGGGCGCCGGCTGCCCCCGTGCAAAGGCACGTTTTATCCCTGACATGGTTTAGAATTGCCAGCATACGGTGATGATACAGAGCGGGCCAACTGTGAGTCAATTTTGTTATTGTTACTAAATTCTCGACAGCTGATGCTCCCCCTTACCGCCTGCACCTGGTGCCCCCCACTTAACACGACACTGCTCTGCGGGACGATGTCCACTGCTCATTCCCCTCTCAGTCAAGTGTAGGAAGAGGGAGGCTGCAACCTCATGTTCACCCCTTAGGCGCTCCCTGCTATGGGATAAGGCAGACACAGGCATGAATTTTATGTCACCCCACATGGCTGGGCAGGACAGTCATTTCCTGCCAGGGAGGGGAGTGCGGACTCAGTGACGTGGTCGGACTGCAGGAATTCAAGCAGTGACAGGCTTTCTGGACTGGGGCTTGGGAAGGGCTATGCCATCCCCACAGGATCTGTCAGCTTCCTCTGTGATAAGCATGGGCATTCTGGATCCTTCTTCTGAGCCTCTGTAGAGGCTGGGAGGATTCTGGGAGATGGTGCTGTTGGAGGAGGAGGGGGGATAAGAGCAAAACAGGAAGAGCCTCTGAACATTCTTCCTGGCTGTTCCCTCTGCCACACACTCCCCTCGTCCCTGACCTCTACACATCTCACCCTCGTATCAGGGAGGCCGAGTTCTCTGCACTTTTTGGATGAGTAAACTGGAGCAAAGTTATAGCCAATGGGGAGCTGACTGGTCAGACTCCAGGGGGAGGGGGTGTCTGTGCCGTTTCCCTTGTCGACTCCTCTGGGCTTTCCTAAGTCCCCCGACAATAGAGAGGGAATAAATGGCAGCAAGAAGAGGCAGGATCGGGGCCCTGCTCTCAGAAAGGATCAAACAAGTGCCTGCTTAATCATTAGTCGGGCAGTGGAAATCCTTGTGAACTGTAAAACTTCAACAGAAACACCAGGGAAGGAAACAGTGGCCAGGAAAACAGACTTCTGTTCCAGTTTCCGCGGGGGGATTCAAGACAGATTCGGCTGCTCACATCCAGCCCTTGTGAGGGGTGCACCATTGGCCCAGGCATTAGCACCCACAGTTTGATTCATTCTGTCCTCACCCCAACCCTTGGGGGAGGACTAATTATGCCCATTTTACAGATGAGGGAACTGAGTCTCAGAGAAAGGCAGTAACTTGTATAAGGAAGCCAGGCTCTCTGCTTTCTAGCCCAGGGCTGTTTTCAGGGAAACACGAACTCTAACCTTCCCAGCCCACCCCCACTCCCCCACTGGCTCCCTACACAAGCCCTCCCACCCCCAATGTTCTCAGCAGGGAGAAAGGATCTGACTGACATGTTTTAATTACTCAGACTGCTGTGTAAAGAACGGATGGCAGGTGGAGGGGCTGTGGCTGTACAATGTGCAGGCAATGGACGAGGGCAGAGGAGACCGGGGTGGTGGCCATGGAGACGGTGACTAGTGGACGGGGTACATTTTGGAGCTGGAACCTACACGGAGGTGTCAGAAAGATTCCCAAGTTTCTGGCCTGAGCAACTCGGTGGAGGGTGGTGATATTTCCTTTTTTTTTTTTTTTGGCCCTGCTGTGCGGATTGCAGGATCTTAGTTCCCCGACCAGGAGTTGAACCCGGGCCAGGGCAGTGAAAGCGTGGAGTCCTAACCACTGGACCACCAGGGAACTCCCAGTGGTGATATTTCCTGAGAGGGGAAAGAGTAAGAGGTGAGTCTGGGACATGGGGAGTTGGGCACAGCCTAGAGACAGCCAGGAGGAGGGGCCACAAGGTGTGTGGGTCTGGCTCAGGGGTGAGTCCCAGTGGGCGAGAGGATGAATGAATGACCAAAGGGATCAGATGGGGGGATGGATGGGCAAGTGGGTGCTGTTGCTAGGGGTCTGAGCCTTGGAGTCACTCTTCAGAGGACCTAGGAGGGGACACTCTCCGCGGAGGGAGCCCTGGACGGCGCAGCCCCTCCTCCCACCTCCTGCTCCTCGTCCTCCAAGGTCAACAGCTCAGGGGCGCTGAGGACATTCCTGCAGTTTCAAGGAGAGCAGAGGCATCGGTGCGAGGAAGGGGGATGGAGGCAGCCTCCAGCGAGGAGGGGGAGGAGGAGAGAGGGGCACAGAGGCGCGGCCTGGAAGCCCCTTCCTCAGTCTGTTTGTCCAGGCCAAGCTGGGCAGAGTGAGTCACTGGCCGTCCTTCTCTCCCTCCACCTCCAGGGGAGGGTGACTTGCTCTAAGGTAGGGAACTCGGTGACCAAGCCCTGGCCCTGGGGACTCTCCTCCTCCCTCCGTCCTCCCCTGCTTCTCTGAGCCCCTCGAACAGCCCCCCTGCACCTAGAAGGCCCTCTCCTCCCTGCTCTCTCCCAGCCGCCTCCCGAGGCCCAGAGTCCTTTCCCCTCCTTTCTTTGGCTTTCCCACCTGTGTGCGAGGCCCTCCTCCATTCTCCATGCCCCCTCACCACAGCCTGTGTGAGAGCACCCATTTCCGGTCCCTCCACCAGATGGTGAGCGGCCGAGGACACATTCTGGGCAGCCTTGGCATCTTTTCAACCTCTCACCCCACACACACTAGGTGCTGAATCAGTGTTTGGTGTGTTCAACTAAAAGCTCTTGATTCATATTTCTCGAGCTATGATTAAGATTTCTCTCTCTCTCTCTCTCTCTCCTCTCTCTCTCTGAGATGATAGTGTCCAGGATTGGGGTGGAGGGCTTCTTCTCCAGGAGACTTGCCCCAGCTCTGGATGGTTAAGGAATTTTTTTTCTCACCAGGTGCCAGGTCTGCAAAATGCACCACCCAGCCTATCTCCAGCCCCCAAGCCTTGCTGAGCCATGGCGCTCCTGTATGGCAGGCGCTGTGCTAGCCTCTTCACCTGCCTTATCTTGGTGATCCTGTCAACACCCCCATGCCGTGGGCACTCATCTCCCCATGCCGCGGTTTAGGGGTTACCTTCAGAAGGGTCAGAGGATCAAGAAGGTCAGTGACTTCCCAAGGATACTCAGCAACCTTGGAGTGACTTGTCTAGCCTTAGGGTCCCTGTTCCAGGTCACTTTGCCTCCACTTGCCACGTTGAGGGACCTGAGCAACACCCAAAGAATCACAGGAGGAAATCACATGACAGTGACTCCGCTCCCCAGCCCCGCACCCTGGCAGGTGCACTGCAATCTCCCCTCTGTGACTCCCCCCAGGCTAGCCTGAAAGCCAGAGGCATGGTGTCTCCGGCCTGGGACAGAGAGGTGCAACCCTCACATCGACACTAGCAACGGTTTACCCACTTGGCTTCCTGTTAGGTTTTTTTCTTCCTTCCCCGCAGGGGTGTCTCTTATCTTAAACTTCTTAGGGGGTTTGTGCCAGCTGTTTACCATTTGGTGACAGTTGGTGCCAGAACCAGCCTCTTGGGACAAGCAAGGCAGAGCAAAGCAAGTCCCCTCAGTCACCTGCACGGCTGCGGGGTCCACACTGGATGGGACAAGTGGGCCCCACACGGTCAAGGACCAAAGCCCCGTCCGGCTGCCCTGCTGTGTCAGGCTCTATCTTCTGCATGGGGTTGACTTAGGCGAGTGGAAGTGAGTTGGCCTGCCCTGAGCTCCTCCAGCTGCGGGGAGCAGGCAGGGAGCTGCAAATAAAAGAATTCACCAAATAGATAAGTGAGAGGCGGCTGGGTCTGCTGGGCCCAGGGGCTTGCGTTGGTCTGTGAATTAGGAGCTCTGGGTTCTTCGTGACAATGCAAAGTGAGAGAATTGGCTGCGGAAACTGGCCCTTCCTCATCCTCCCGCTTCCTAGCACTCCTTGGGTCAAGACTTCCTGATGGGGACTTCCCTGGTGGTGCAGTGGTTAAGAATCCACCTGCCAATGCAGGGGACACGGGTTCCAGCCCTGGTCTGGGAATGATCCCACATGCTGTGGAGCAACTGAGCCTGTGCGCCACAATTACTGAGCCCGCGCTCTAGAGCCCGCGAGCCATGACTACTGAAGCCCACGTACCTAGAGCCCGTGCTCTGCAACAAGAGAAGCCACCGCAATGATAGGCCCACGCACTGCAACGAAAAGTAGCCCCCACTCGCCGCAACTAAAGCCCACACACAGAAACAAAGACCCAACACAGCCAAAAATAAATAAATAAATTAATTAATTAATTAAAGCACATCAACTAAAAAAAAAAAAACGACTTCCTGATGCCCAGCAGTGTGAGCTCTGTCTGACCCTGTGGCCCAGCTAATAAGTGTCTTCCGGTCTCCTGGCGTCTCCAGGGTATAGCCCAGCCCCCTAGCCCTGGGCTCCACATCACACTGGACCCCACCTTGTCCTCAGCAATCTGCTCAGAACCCTTGGCAGTCTCGGGCCACATCCACGCCTGGCCATCCTCAGCCCTCCCAGACACCAGAGCCCTTCCTCAGCCTCCCTCAGCCTCCCTCAGCACCGCCAGGCTGCGCCCCCCGCCCCCATCAGCTCCTGTCCCCAGATGCCCATTCACCCGTGATACATCCTAACCAAACATTACTCTGCCTCTCACCCTGGGAGAGTTAGGGTCTGGATTCCTGATCACCAATCACCTGTAGACCAGCCAGCTCCCAAGCACCCTGAATAGCCCTCTGGGCCTGTGCAGGGTCCATGTTCAAGGCTGACCCAGATCTCACTAATCCTGAACCTCTGTCCAATCCTCCCACCATGCAAGGAACAGGTGCAATGAATGAACAGAGAGGTAGAGCTGAGTTGGGTTCATTGGAAGAAATTCTCGTACAGTAACCAGAGTCGGAGGCATGGTCTCAGGCTGGGTTGGCCAAACTCTGACCAGGGATGGAAAAGGAAATTTTCTCACCTGTTACGTAGAAACAGATTCCCACAGCCAGGAGGGGAAGCCAGACCCTTGGAGTCCTGATTTTAGCTCAGGTGCAACCAAAACTCAGGGAAAATGGCCCAGATGGAATCCCAACAGCCTTACCAACCCACCACTCTAGAACTCTGAGATTCGGGAAAGAAGTCAGTGCCGAAGAGGGCCATGTAGAAGGTAAGTAAAAAAGTGACACCTGAGGAGAGAGGAGACGGCATGAGAGCCCCAGGTGGCAGTCCTCAGTCAGTGCCTCTGCTGCCTGGCACCCCACCTCACCCCCCAACACACACACACACACACACACACATACACACACACACACAAACACACACATGCACATACACACAAACACACACACACACATACACACACACACACAACCAGGCAGCGCTGCCCAGAAGGTGCTTGAGGGAGGACAGAGAAAGCCAAAGGAAGGACAGAGACAGCTGAGAATGCAGACTAGTGCTCACAAGACACACTGTGAAGACACATGTGGGGACCTCACGTGCCCCGGGACGGTGGGTAAGATGGGGACACCGAGGACCCAGGGGGTGGAAGGAAAACTGACTTGTTTGACAGTTTCTGAAGTCACTCGTTCACTTTCCCATTCATTCCTTCAACAAATATTTATCGAACATCTTCTAGGTTTACAGTCCAGTGCAGAGATAAGAGCATAGACTCTGGGGCCAAACTTGCTCTGTCCCCCCCCTGCCCTGCAATATTTGTTTATTGTTGCAAAATACATATAACATAAAATTTACCATCTTAACTATTTTTCAGTGAGCACTTGACCACAGTCTGTGCAAAGGGACTGTCTGTGCTTCTGGCTCCACCTAACAATATCTTTCCAGTGCTTTCTGTCTCCTGGTGGGCAAAGGCTGGGAGGGACATGATATTATGGATAGAAATCCTGGGCCTTGGGATCGTTCCAGCTGTGCCTCTCTTGGGCAAGTGGGGTTTGTGTGTGTGTGTGTGTGTGTGTGTGTGTGTAGGGGGCATCCCTGGGGAAGAGTCCCTGCACTTAACTTCTGCACCTCCCCAGCCTCTCCTCTAACTTTGAAAAGCTCAGAGGCCCTTCTGGAAGCCTGAGTCAGCCTGCAGTCTGCTTTTGCTCCAGAGGCAGGACCAGCCCCTGCGATGTGAGGGTGGGGAAGCATGGGCCACCTTCAAAGTGACTGGGGGAGGGAGCGGGGGAGGGCTGGACCCCACGCTGACCACTCTGGGATGGACATCCCCATGGGGAAGGTGGATGGTTGGTGGGGATCAGGGCAAAGGCGCTTTAGGGGAGACAGGGCCTGAGGGAGGAAGGGGTGTGTTGAAGACCCAAGAGGTGAGAATGACCAGAAATGAGAAGGTGGGAGGGGCAGGGTCACCTCCCGCCTGAGAAGGGAGGGTCCCTTGCTCTCCTCTGCATGGACAGAGCAGTGACTGTTCAGGAAGGTGGGTTTGGCCTCGCTCAGGAGACAAACGCTCACCCAGAAGACGTCATGGGCTCTGGAATGTGGAGAGAGGGCTGGGAATGCAATGACAGGGGCCTGGCAACCCGCAGGACAGGAGGAGGGCCCGCCCAAAGGCTGGTCCTTCTCCTTTCATCAGGGACACTTTACAGAATCACAAGTGACCAGAACGGACTCTTCGAATGTCCCCACTGGAAGGGCCCTTAAAAATGCAGCCACCTGTTGTACCGACTGGGAAACTGAGGCTCAAAGACGTGGTCCCAGCACCTCCTCCCTCCGCCCCCCGCCCCGCCCCCCGCGAATGCCGCCCCCCCCCCCGCCCCTCTCTGCCCGCGCCAGGCAGGTCCCCTATGGGAAACCCTCTTAAAGAGTTTTTCCTTTCGCGTGAACTTACCGCCTCCATCCAGCCGCGCGGTCTCAAAGGTGAACATCACTTAAATGCGTTACAGATGTTCTTCCTCCCATTTTTGGCTACCGCGGCGCGGCGCGCCTGGAGCGGAGGCGGCCACAGCGCGATCCAGGCCGCGTTTTGCGTCCCGCCCGCCAACTTTCTCAAGCTGTAGTTATTTGATAATGATTTTTTTTTTTTTTTTTAACTCTCCAAATAATTGTTATCCTCCCCGCCCGGTGCAGCTCAGGTGATGGGCACAGACTGCAGACGCCTCCTCCTCCGGATGCAGGGCTGCCGACCCAGGCAAGAAGCCACTGCCCAGGCGCCTTCTGCAAAGCCAGGGTCGAGGTCCGGGTCTGGCCCAGGCCAGCCCGGCAGGACGACCCCCAACTGCCCCCCATGAGGCCTCTGCATGACCCACCACTCAAGATCACTTCTCCCAAAGCCCACTCTCCAGGGGCCATGGCTGTCTGATGGATGACTGAACAGAGAGGGTGTGCTGGGTCCAGAGTTCCATGCTGCAAACATGTATTAGGCACCTACTGTATTCACAGGCCCTGAGCAAAGCGCTGGCCTCAAACACAAGCAAGAACAGCCTCTGCCCTCAGGGCTCCCGGTCCAGAGGAGACTGGGGCCACACACCCCTCATCTGGGAAGATGAGAGGGGCTTCCAGGGTGGAATTCTGGACAGAAGCAGCTCAAAGTGGCAGGGCTGCACAAGGAGAGCTCCACGACAGAGCTCCCCCAGCGCCCATCACCTTCATCCCTTCCTCTGACCCCTGCAAAGGGCCGCCGCCAGCCTGGATGAAGGCCTCTCAGAGCCTCTTCTAAGAAGCTACAGGGCTCAGAAAATACCTACCCCCCAGGTGCGGGTACGTAGGGGCAGGGCCCAGGTTCTCTGAAGCCACCCAAGCAGACGGCTGAGAGGCAGGCCCCCAACAGAAGCACTAAATCTGTTTGGCGTTTGCCCCCCAAAGGGAGAAGCTGGCTGGGGAGCTGAGCACCTGCTTCCCCACCTGAGGATCACGTGTGGTTTTTGCTGCTAAAGCCACAGTGGTTTGAGCGGAGTTCTTTGCTGGGTTCATGAGTCCACGCTCAGCTCAGTTACACCCCCAGAGACCCCAAAGTGCTTTTGTTACCCTGAGTTAAGTTTAAGTTTTAAAATTAATACATTTGAGGTGGAATTTGGGCAGCCAGCCGCAGGGGGTGAAAGAGGAGGAAGTGAAAGGATAAGGAGGCAGAAGAGCAGGGCTGGGGGTGCTGGGAGGAAAGGGGTGCTGGCTGGGGGGCTGCCTCTCTAGAAAGGAGTGTTCTTGAGCAAAATCAGGGAGCAGGATGGGAGGTGTGGCAGCAGCCCCAGTGCCCAGAGAGGATTTCCGGGCGGCCTGGGGGGCCCCAACCTGTTAACCGACAGTGGTTCCTCACCCTTCACTAGATAAAACCAGTCTCTCAGTGGGCCCTCATGGGCCCCCTCTTCTATCTGTCCCTAAGACGGACCTGTACCAGCTCCTGCCTCAGCCTGATTGGTGCAGTAGAGGTGACACATTCCCTGCCCCAGAGTCACTCTGGGTTCAGGGAAGGCCAGAGGGTTATTAGAGCAGACTACCCCCTGAGTGGCATCTCCTGCCCGGGCACACATCCACCACCAGGCACCCAGAACTCAGAGCCATTGCCAGCCCTAACACCCTCTGCGTTGCATTTTCTTGCACCCTTCTGTGGAATCCCCCAACCCCATACACACTCCTGTACTCATTCACCTTTTCTGCCCAGTCTCCACACAGTCAGTGCCAGACAATACCCAAGCGTTTGCATATAGCACCAGCAGAACAAAAAAAACAAAGATAGAAAAAAAGTTTTCTACATTTTCCTTGCCCTGAGATGATATTCTGAGATGATCAACTCTTCTATTTGTATATGTCCATCACTGCTAAGTGGCAATGTAAATTCTGTTGAAATTTGTGATTCTGTAAATGATATATGAAATTCATCATTTGGCAATTTAACTAGCAGCCACTTAATAAATTTACTTTGCAGGTCTTAAAAAAAAAGCTCATCCAAAATTTTCAAATCAGAAAATCTTTAGAAAGACTCTTTCATTTTCACATATGTATAAGTTTTATGATTTAGGGTTTAACAGCTTTTTCTATTTTCAGTTCTCTAAGGGTGGGGGGAGGGGCACATCATCTGCCCAGTATGGGGCTTGCACAAGGCCCAGATCAGGGCTGCCCCCTCCAGGAAGCCTTCCGGGCTCCCCAGGCTGGGTCAGGTTCCCTCTGTCATGCTCCCACGGCCCCCGGACTTCCACTGTTGCCACGCCAGCACACAGTCTGTTTGCCGACCTCTCTCCCTCACCGTGAGCCCGTGGGAGCAGGAAGTGGGGTCGCATTCTTCCCTGTGTCCCCAGCAGTGCAAAGAAGCTGTCAGTGACTGTTTGGGGAACCAAGAGCCAGCCTAAGGGATCTCCCTCCTGCCTCAGCTTGTGGCCCTGAGTCTCGCTGGGATGAGGCGTGCCCAGGTGGCTCTTCGCAAGCCTGCCAACCCCCCTCCCTGCACCCCCAGTGGGTGTTAGGACCCTCTTCGGAGACTTGGAGAAATCCCTGTCTTCCGGTCTCCTTGGGTCAGCCGCAGCCTTCACGGCATCTCCCAGAGCCGCCTCCCCTTGCAGTGCAGCCTGAAGGAGGGGGATCAGATGCGGGGATGGAGGCCCCTTGTCTGCGCAGAGGCAGGATTTATCTCAGTTTGGGGAGGTCTGGGGCCCCAGAGCCCCTAGATCATCATTAGTTCCATCAAAGAGGCGGCTATGATCTGAGGGGGCAAGATGCATCGTGTCCAAATTGGAAACAGCCTGATGGGCTATGGGGTAGGAGCCGGGCGGGGAGAGGGCTCGGGCCGCCCTGGGGGGGAGCCCAGGACACTGGAGGAGTCCCACAGACAGTGCACAGGAAGAGGAGGAGGAGGAGGGAAGAGAAAACATTCCACTCGGGCTCCAGGGAAGAGCGCCGCACAAGATGGAGCACGGCCAAGTCTGCAAGTCAGCTCGCCCTCCCCAGGGAGGCGGGAGGCGGTTGGGGTGGGGAGGAAGCAATCCCGCTCACGAGATGAGGGCCTACTGTGTGTCTGGCCCCCGTGCCGCACACCTGCCTGGGCCCTGTCTCACCAGCCACAGAAGCGCAAAGCAGAGCTGGGGTTCAAGGCCAGGTGCCCCGGTCCCCAGAGCTTCAGCACCTCCCTGAAAACGCAGAGCAAAAGGAATATTGGGCTCCTGAAGTTCTCCATCCTCATATCTCCCCGTTGGAGGGCAGCACCGAGGCGGTGGTCTGATTAT
This sequence comes from Balaenoptera acutorostrata, assembly GCF_949987535.1. Lineage (NCBI taxonomy): Eukaryota > Metazoa > Chordata > Mammalia > Artiodactyla > Balaenopteridae > Balaenoptera > Balaenoptera acutorostrata. Next base: position 7,992,122 of record NC_080078.1, read on the forward strand.
TAACTCCAGGTTAAACACAGAGGTAGAGAAACAAGGCAGAAATATCTTCTAAGTATTGGGAAGTGGAGATACGAGCGGACAGGAATGGGATGTAAATGACACCTTCAACTCGAAAAATAAAGTTAAAAGAGCTTTCCCATCCTGCTGCTTTTCACTGATGACCACGTTCTTTCTATACGCACGCCCCCCCCAATTCCAGAGATGTCCTGCACCCCCAAAGGTGGCATCTGACGCCCACGCTCTCCAACTAGCCCCTCTCTCTAGGGAACAGAGAGGAGCTCGAGCCGCAGCCCCCAGACTAACTCGCTGGGGGCCACCTGGGTGTGGTCCTGCCCCTCCCTGGGCTTCAGTGCTTGACAAGGGAGGGAGGGGCTCTGCCTTAGCGACCCCCTGCCTCCAGCCCCCACGGGGTCCCTAGAGGGAGCCCAGGAAGGACATTAAAATGTCTGCAAGGGGGGAGGGGGGTGGTGATTCTTTCATGGGACAGATAAATGCCAGATAAATGCTCAGGCTAGGAAGCCGCCCTGAGGGAAGGGAGACAGGAATGAGTGACCAGACTTCTGCCCAAGGGTGTTCCAGAAGCTTTCCAGACAGACCTCATTTTATCACACTTCACTTTACGGCACTTCGCAGATACTGCGTTTCTTACAAATTGAAGGTTTATGTGGACCCTGCGTCAAGCAAGTCTGTTGTCACCCTTTTTCCAACAGCATTTGCTCGCTTTGGGTTTCTGATCACATCTTGATATTTCTCGAAATAAACATCACCAAAAGTTGACAATTCCCTGAAGGCTCAGATGACGGTTAGCAATTTTTAGCAATAAAAAAATTTTTTCTTTTTTTTTTTTTGTGGCAGCGCAGCATGGCTTGCAGGATCTTAGTTCCCCAACCAGGGATCGAACCGGACCCCTGGCAGTGAGAGTGCCGAGTCCTAACCACTGGACCACCAGGACGTCCCTAAAATATTTTTTACATTAGGGTATGTACATTGTTTTCTTAGACATAATACTACTGCACACTGAATAGACTGTGGTGTAAATATAACTTTTATATGTGCTGGAAACCAACACATTTGTGTGACTTGCTTTACTGGGGTGTTCGCTTGATTGGGGTGATCTGGAACCAAACCTGCAATATCTCCAAGGTATGCGTGTACTATAATGGTGAAAAATGGGAAACAACCTAAACTTCCAATAACAGTTAAATAATTTCATGTGATGGAATATCACGTAGCCATTACAAATGATGCTCGTGGATTTGGTTTATTGATGTGGAGGAAATGCTGTCAATAAGACTTAAGGGTTAGATAAGCTAATTTTCTCTTTTTTTTCTTTTTTTAAAAATCGAAGTATAGTTAACTTACAATGTTGTGTTAGTTTCAAGTGTACAACAAGGTGATTCAGTTATACATCTATATATTCTTTTTCAGATTCCTTTCCATTGTAGGTTATTGCAAGATATTGAGTATAGTTCCCTGTGCTATACAGTAGGTCCTTGTTGTTTACCTACTTTATATACAGTCATGTGTATATGCTAATTTTCTTAAAGGACGCATCACAGTGCCGGCATGTCACAAACACTCACAAACTGGTGACCCCAGGTTGGGTGTGATAAAACAAGGAATGAAAAAAGCATACACAGAACAATCCCAATCTTGTAAAACAACCACCTCACAAATGCACAGAAAAAGGCAGGAAGGAAATGCAACAGAATATTGCTGAGTTGTGAGACTGGAGATTTGGGAGTTCGTTTTGCCATATTTGCCAAATTTTTGACAATGAGTGGCTGTGGTTTAAATTCTTTTTCATTAGTTAAATTTTTTCCCAACATTTTATGATGAAAAATTTTAAACCTATAGCAAAGTTGAAATGATGTCACAGTGCAGTACACATACCTCTTCCTAGGTTCTAGCACTGAATTTTTTTTATAATATCCACCTTATTTTTTTTTCTTATGCATTTTAAAGTAAACTGCAGACAACAGTACACTTCCCCCTAAATACTACAACGTGCGTGTCAGGAAAAATTGTTTTTAATAGTCTTTAAGAAGCCAGAGGCTGCCCTTACCCCTGAGAAAAGCAGCCCGCAGCCCCACCCTCCTTGCAGAAGGCAGGTCAGGAGGAACTGGGGCTGGGTTGGGGTGAGGCCCAGCCCTTCTGCCTTACTCTCTGGGTGATCTGGTCAGTCCCTAGAGCCCTGAGCTTTCTCCGCACCTGAGGCAGGGATAATGAGAAGCAAAAAAACCTCTGCTCTTCCAATCATCTGAGGGTGTAGTGCAGATTCCCCGCGATTAGGCCTGCACTCACCTTGGGTTTCCTGCAGGGATAAAGTTGTCAGATTTAGCAAGTAAAACTACAGGACACCCAGTTAAATTTGAACTTCGGATAAACACATTTTTCAGTATAAGTATGTCACGTGCAGTATTTGGGACACGCTTATGCTGAAAACATTATTCAGTCTGTATTTTATCTGGTAAGATGGGGAAACAGAGCCCTAGGAAGGGACGCATGCCAGAAGTTCAGAACCAAGTTGGGATTTTTGATAGTAAAGTCTCATGTTTGTGCTGTTCTTTGGATTTCACAAAGTGTTTTTCTGTCCATCATCTCACTTAAGACTCTCTGTCACCCTCCAGAAGAGTAGTATTTTATTCTCATTTTATTTATTTATTTATTTATTTATTTATTCATTCATTCATTCATTCATTGAAGTATAGTTGATTTACAATGTCGTGTTAGTTTCAGGTGTACAGCACAGTAATTCAGTTTTTTTCAGATTCTTTTCCCTCCTAGGTTATTACAAAATATTGAGTATAATTCCCTGTACTACACAGTAGGTCCTTGTTGGTTATCTATTTTATATATAGTAGTGTATATATGTTAATCCCATCCTCTTAATTTATCCCTCCCCACCCCTTTTCCCCTTTGGTGGTCATAAGTTTGTTTTCTATGTCTGTGGGTCTATTTCTGTTTTGTAAATAAGCTCATTTGTATCTTTTTTTTTTTTTTTTAAGATTCCACATAAAAGTGATATCATATATTTGTCTTTCTCTGTCTGGCTTACTTCACTTAGTATGATAATCTCTACGTCCATCCATGTTGCTGCAAATGGCATTATTGCATTCTTTTTTACAGCTGAGTAGTATTCCATTGTATATATGTACCACAACTTCTTTATCCATTCATCTGTCAATGAATATTTAGGTCGCTTCCACGTCTTGGCTATTGTAAATAGTGCTGCAGTGAACATTGGGCTACATGTATCTTTTCGAAATATAGTTTTCTCTGGATATATGCCCAGGAGTGGGATTGCAGGATTATATGGTAACTCTATTTTTAGTTTTTTAAGGAACCTTCATTCTGTTCTCCACAGTGGCTGTACCAATTTACATTCCCACCAACAGTGACAAACCTGTGAAAACACAATGACCAATTTTAGTATTGGAGAAACAGAGTCTCAGAGAGATCCAGGGCCCCCACCCAGCCGACAAGGCGCAGAGTCAGAACTCAGTCTCAGTGTCTGGTCTTCAGGAGAGGCTCTCCCCCACCTTAGTTCCTCTCTTTGAGACCCCAACAGACCACAAATGTTGGCCCTGAGACCCACAAATGGGGCTCCAGGACAGGACCTACCAGCCCGCAGCTGCAGTGCTCGGGGTCCACCATCTATCTCTGCGACAGTTCATTTTATGCATCAATTTGACCAGGATATGAGGTGGCCAGATATTTGATTCCTGGGTGTGTCTGTGAGGGTGTTTCTGGATGAGTTTAGCGTTTGAATCAGTAGCCTGAGTAAAGCAAATTACCCTCCCCAAGGTAGGTGGGAGCCATCCACTCCATCAAGGGCCTGAATAGAACAAAAAGGCAGAGGAGGAAAGAAGTGGCAGGCCAGGGCACCCTCAGGTGCGACACGTGGCTCCTGGGGGAGGACACAGCTGCAGGTGGTAGCAGCATGGCGTGACAGGAGCTGGCTGCCAAGACACTGCAAACAGGAAAGTAGGCATCCCTGAGCTGGTAAACCCTGCCCAGTCCTCCAGCTCCCCAAACCTGCTCTGTCTCATCCAGTGGCAGCCGCCACCTGGAGACCAGTGCAGCATCCTTGAAGGAGTCAGACCCAAAATCTTGAGTCTGTGGGAAGGAGGCTGGACCAGTCACCCTGCCACCCTGATACTCCTCCTGGGCCCAGGCTCTTTGCCTCTAGCCCACCAGACCTTCCTATCTGCCTGCCTTCAGCCACCCTGGAGACTTGCCCTGTCACCCATCCATTCATTCATTTATTCATTCATTCATTCATTCAGTAGAATTTGATCGAATGTTTGACAGGCAGAGGATGACAGTTTACTGGCACGTAGTGATAACTCCCTCTCCATCAGTGGACCTGAGCAAGAGGTGGATGAGGTGTCTCCGGTTCTTTTTTTTTTTTTTTTTTAAGAAGCTGTGAACGGTTTCACAAAATAACGTGGTGATTCCTATTATGTCCCTCCCTCAACCACACCTCATTCAACTGAACTGGGGCAGCCAGTGTGGGGACCTGTGAGTTAAGGTTTCAAGGGTAAATTATGGAAATTGGGCCCATCCCAGGGTCAGCTTCTCAGAGGTGAGACAGAACTCGCAAAGCCCACCCACCTCTTGGACAGGGCCACATGGTCCTCTGAGACACCATCAAGCTCCTTGTTTCCCTAGTTTTGATGCCAGCACCTGCCCAGATGCTCTTAGTATCAGCCACCAGGTCTAACACAGGGTCAAAAATGAATCTCCTCTCCTATGAAGGCCCAGATAGTAAATATTTCAGACTGTGCAAGTTTCAGGGTTTTGATTGTGACTACTCAACTCTGGTTGTAGCACAAAAATGGCCATAGACAATATGTAAACAAATGAGTGTGACTTTGTTCCAATAAAACTTTATTTACAAAACCAAACAAACAAAAATGAATCTCCTCACCTGCCGCATGGCTTGGCCAAGCCGGAGTCAGGTTCAGGGCTAAGATGTAGGCACTTAGTGCGTGATGGTGTTGACCCCCAGTTGGGACAAGCCATCATGACAGAGGCTGAGCTCTGGTGAGACTCAGGTTCTAGGGTCTTTCTTACGTGGGGTCTGCAAATGTATCCCATATGTCTGGCCACTGCTTCACATACCTGTTCATTGCATTTAAACAGTTATTTAAAAACATAATTTGTTTTGCTGTAATCACCGGCTGAAAAGTATGCCTTTAAATTTAGCAATACAGTAACCAAACCTTTATGAGTTGACTATTGTCGGATGCTGTTCTGACAAAATAGAGAAATATTCACCATCTGAATTTCCAAGATCTTCTCCCTGCCACACACACCCTGCCCCATGCCAGAATTTTTCTTCTCTGAAGGGAAGGGTTTTTCCCTTTTGTTTTGTTTTTACTTTGAACCCCTGAGATTAGTTTTTGGCAGGTTTCCTTCACTCTCTACCAAATGGTTTTGAAATAGTCATCATTTCTCTAGATGATAAACACTAAAAGATTGCTTTTACTTTTGAAGGCAATGAAAACATGTCTATGGTTTCACTTTGAAGCTCATCAGGAAAAAAAATAAAACCCTCTTATAACATTTAGCACGTGTATAGGAATTCTCGATTCATGGGCCACCTGCGTGTCTGATAATCATTTAATGATGCTTCCAAAGTTTCAATAATCTTTGGAAGCCGCTCAATCACAGCAGACAAAGCCTGGTGATGGATGACCCAGTGTGACTTCAGCAAACTACCTTCGTGTCGCTTTGCCACTCCTGTTACATGTGTTTTGGGTAATGGCCAATCTTTTCACAGATGAATGTATAGCGTAGATCAAAGAGTTGAACACTGTGAAAGCACATCGAAGTTTTTTCCTGTTTCTGCAAAGTCCTCAGCATTGCACCGTCCAACCAATAGGTGTGATTCCTTCTCACGCCATGCTGCAGGGTGGCCAAATTTTCCCCACGATGTCAAGCCTTCAGTGGTGGATTTGACCCCTACTTTGTTTTGAACCCCGCTTTGATTTGCTGCAGATAACTCTCTATGACCACATCTAAGTTGATCTTCGTCATCTTTTCAATACTACCTAAATCCATGCATCTCTATAATTGGGAAAGTGATGGAGATTTTTCTTACATAAACTACAGTGATTCTTTCACTACCCAGCCAGTGGCCTTGTCACAGGTTATTGAGTCAGGAACTAATGATTTCACCTGCTGTGTCTTCTAACGTTGCAGGTTTTCTTTTTCTGCTGATTTCATTTTGAATTTGCTAACTTCTATAGGCATCACCTGATTTATAAGTTAGAATACCTCGCTTTATCTCTTTTGGCATCTCCCTCCAAATTGCCTTTATTCACAGATGAAATAGATTCGGCATGACTTCTTAACAATAAACACTGTTTTCCAAAGAATAAAATATGTTTAACTCTGAATTTCAGGTATGTTCTAGTTTCCTCAAGCTGTTGTGAGTGAACAGATAATAATCTGTTAGTGACAGTTTCACCAGGAAATCAATATTCTCTCCCTCCCAACTGCAATGATTTCAGATGCATTTTACGTCTTCTGTGTTTTCAGAATTTTTACAGAGATTTCCCCCCCCCAAACAGAAACTCCTTGTGAATGAGTCTCCTCTACAGGTGCATTTTGTTGGCAAATGTGCCTCATTTGCCACATCTGTAAAATGAGGATGATAAAGATTCCTGTGTCATGGGATTGTGTTAGGACTAAAAGATTTAACACGTATAAAGCCTCTGGAAGCATGCCTGGCACAAAGTAAGCATCCAACAAATATTTGCTATTATGATTGTGTCTTTGCTCACCCTTCTCCTTCCACCTGCATGTCCTTCCACTCCGGTTACTTTGTGAACTCCAATTCATCCTTCAAAACAAAATGCAGGGACTTCCCTGATGGTCCAGTTGCTGAGACTTCACCTTCCAATGCGGGGAGTTCGGGTTTGATCCCTGGTGGGAGAGCTAAGATCCCACATGCCTTGCTGCCAAAAGGCCAAAACATAAAACAGAAGCAATATTGTAGCAAATTCAATAAAGACTTTAAAAATGGTCCATGTCAAAAAAAAAAAAAAAATCTTTAAAAAAAAGAAGGGAAAAGAAACAGGAGTTTCCTCAAAAAAAAAAAAGCAAAGTCCAGCTGTGGAGCCCTCTGTGATGGCTCTGGGCTGTGTACTCCCCGCTCTGTGTTCCGTCCATCTCCATGCCAACATATGTCACATGGAGCCCTGAGCCCACTTACTTATCCACCTCCTCAACTAGACTGAGTCCTACTTACCCTTCCCTGATGCCCACAGGGCCGGCTGTTTGAATGAATGAGTAAAATTTCAGAAACGGTGATAGTAGATTTTTAGCCAGTATCATCTTTGAGAATAAACTCTCAAGACCACATTATAAAGGAGAAACCTGATTTCTACTTCCGCCATCTCTCTTCAAGTTGTAAAAGACTCACTAATGTTTCCAAAAAGAAGAAAAATGTGAACAACTCGATAAAAGGTTGTTTTTAATATTAGAGAGATAATAAAATAGAAAACCTTTTTTGTTTAAACCTTTTTTGTTTAATTAGTCATTATGATCAGGTATCTATGGAAACAACTGGATGTTCATGCTTAAAATAGACAATCATCTCTCTGTCGAACAATGCGTAATCAACACAAAAGTTGGAGCTTGGAAGAACAAGCTTCTTCCCTTCAACAAGTGCTTCTTTTTTTTTTTTTTTTTTAACAAGTGCTTCTTGATCTTAAATAATATGATGAGAAATCAAAACTCAATCCCTGCCCTCAAGGGTGCCACAGGTCAACAGGCAACAGGGAAAGACTTAGCAGTAAGGGAGATGAGGTGGACCAGGTGGGAGAGAAATGCAGGGGCAACAACCTTCAGGAGACTGGGTGGGGGCCACCAACATCAAAAGGGAACTTCTTGGGATCACGTAAAGTTCTAGAACTCGATGGGGGAAAATTCTAGAACTTGATGGAGTGATGGTTACATGAGTGTATACAATTGTCAAAATGCACTTTAAAATGGGTATATTTTATTGTATATAAATTGTATCTCAATAAAGTTGATTTTTTAAAAAAAGCCCTGGAGCGGAAGAAAACGGCTATGCTTGCTTATGAGTGCCGTGGGGAATATCGCGTAAGGGCAGGAGTGGGTGTGGAAGGGAAGATTCTGAGCTCCATTTCTAATATGCTGAGTTGCAAGTGTTTGTGGTCTTCTACTAAAAGCACCATCCTGAACCTGCAGCATCAGTGTCACCTGGTGACAAAGATTGTGTGCTTGACCAAAGTCTACTCAGGCTCCCTGGAACTTTTTCAACTCGCCCTGATTTTGGACTTCCGTGTTCGCTTCTACGTGGTCGAATTTTAGCAAGAATCCTGCTAAGTCAGTTTAACCAGAAACCCACATTCTCTGTATCTGATCACCCTTGATATTTGACCAAATTCCTCATCCCCTTCCACCATCCCCCAGGTGATGGCTTATCACCCTGGCCTGCCTTCTGCAAGAATCCTGTGAGGTTGATTTAACCAGAGCCCCCCGACCCCTGATTTTTCCCTTTAGTAGTTTTCCATACACTGGCCCACACCCTGCTCCTTGGCTACAAATTCCCACTTTTCCTTGTGGTATTCAGACTTGAGCCCAATCTCTCTCTCCTCGTGCAAGACCCCACTGCGGCGGTCCCCCTACCTAGCACAACACTCCTCCCTTTAATAAAATCTTCCTTAACTATCTTCAACAAGAGTCACTGAATAATTTTTCGTTCATACCAGGAGCTTGTTAGAAACTGCTAGATCTCAGGTTCCACCCCAGACCTATTGCCCAGAGCGCTCACATCAATGAGATCCCCAGATGATCCCTACACATGTCAAAGTTTGAGAAGTGCTGATTTAAGGGGCCTGGAATAGCGCCCATGAAACGCCCACAGCTGTGAACACTTAAGCCCACAAGAAAAGCAAAAGGGACGGACAGGATGGTGGGCCTACGTGGGGCGCCCCAGCCTTCAGGTGGCAGCCTGGGCTTATTTTCTCAGGACACGCAGGTCTCCGCTCACAAATCGGCTCGTCGGAAAGGTCCTCTGTGAGCCCCCTTTGTAAAACAGCTCCCCTCACGTGTTCTTCACAGCTCTGAACATCCCCTAATATTATATTGTATATTAATTGTTTTATTTTGTTTACTTTCTGTCTGTCCTGACCTGAATAGAAAAGCTAGAATGGTAGGGACTTTGTTTTGTTAATTGCTGTATTCTCCAGGGCCCAACAGTACTTGACGTTGAAGAAGCACTCACTAAACATTTGTTGAATGAATGAATGAATTCAACCTGGCTGTCAGGTTCTGAGGGTAGTGAGGAATTCCCTCACCAGTATGTTGGGATTTTGGTGAACGCATCCTTATTTCCACCCTCTATCTCCTCTGTGGTTTGCAGATTCAGCCTGTCACACGTCACTGTTCCCAGGGAGATAGGAACCTCATCTTCCTCTTGACCTTGGATGGCTGATCTTTCCCTTCCCCATGTTGCCCCAACCACCGGCACTACCTCCATCCCCTGGGTCCTTCTTTCCTCATCTGAGAATGTTCTCTCCCACGTCCCAGGCAAAGTGCCAGAGAGCTTGTAATTCTGCCTCATTGCCCCTTTAATCCTCACAATCACCCGAGAAGGCAGACACAATTACACACAGAATCAAGGCTCAGAAAGGTTAAGTAACTTCCCTGAGGCCACACAGCTATTAAAGAAGCAGAGTGGAGACTCAAACCTAAGTTCCCTGAGTTCTGTCGTCTATCTGTTCCTATGGATGCCAGTTCTGGGGTCTGGGTGAGGGCCTGAGAACACAGACAGGGCTCTGCTCATGGAGTCTGCTCTCCTGGAATGTTGTCTGACAGGTCAGGCAACCCTCTTTGGTCCCTACTTTTAGAACACCCACCAGGAACATGTGGGACTCAGGGAAACAGGAGGTAAGAGGCTATGAGGTCACACCACGCTGGGTGCTGCTCCCCCGGTTCTGTAGATGACTCCAACGGTCAGGAGCAGAGGGGGCTGGTGAGTAACCAGGCAACCCAAGCAGGGTCCAAGCCACCATCCTGAGCATCCTCTCTCCCCGGGTCCTGATGCTGCAAAGAATAGGTCCGGCCCTGCCTCCATGACAAGCCTGTTCTCGGCCTCGGCCAGTAAGCAGTGACAGACAACTCATTACCCCATCGCATTTCCTGACAGCTCTGGTGGGAAAGGGAAAGAATGTTCTTCCTTATGTTGAACTGAAACCCTTCTTCCTGGAAGCTTTATGGCCTGAAAGAACAATCTTTCTTCAGGGGAGGGAGGGTCTCCTGTCCCACTGAGTTTCCTCCCAGTGAAATGATTGTGGGTCCCCTAACTGTTCCACACATGGCAGAGCTCCCGCATCACACTGCTCCTTCTCTAAAAACACATATTCTAGAGAACAGGACTGTCACCTCCCTTTTTATAGATACTAGGCCTCTAGTAATGTAGCCTATATTCACATTTGCTGTCTGGGCGGCCATCTCCTAGAGCATGGAATTTAGGAGCTGAGCTTTGAAGAATGACAGGATTTTAATCCAGCATCTAACGCAGTGATGAGCAGGGTTTTGGTCTCAAAAGCACATATAAAATAGGCAGAGAGATTAGTTTGGCCAAAGCTGTAAAGTCGGGAATGACCATGGCCTACTTGGAGGAAAAGTAGATCTGGCCAAGCCAAGTGTTCATGAACAGGTAAGTTGGGACAGATTGTGCAAAGCCTTGAATAACAGGTTCGGGGATTTGGACTCCTTGCATGTCAGGAGATGTGACTGAAGGTTTGTTAGCAAGGTGACATGATGGCCCTTGATTCAGAAAGTTTATGGGATGGGCTGTTGGGGTGTGTGCGGGGGGAAGGGAGACGACATTAGGAGGTTGCCCTGCCATCCAAGCGGGAAATGAGGAATTGTAAAACATCACCCTGGGACGATAACGAATGATCTACATCTCCAATAATCCATGGTGAGAAAATCAGGGCCCAGAGAGGGAAAGTGACTTGTCCAAGGTCACACAGCTATCAAGGAACAGAGCCTGGACCAGACATGACTTTTTTTTTTTTTTTTTTAATTTTCAGCCCAAGGAATTCCCTGGCAGTCAAGTGGTTAGGACTCTGCGCTTTCACTGATGAGGCCCTGGGTTCAATCCCTGGTCAGGGAACTAAGATCCCACAAGCCACGCAGCTCAGCCAAAAAAAAAAAAAAAAATTCAGCCCAGATGTCTTTCTGTTTCATGGGCCTTCCCAGGGGGCAGCTCAGACCTTGGCACCCAATAGGTGTTCAAAAAATAAATGTAAACTTGGTTCGATGTGCTGCCTGGCCTAGGTTGGTGGTGATAAGGAGGTATTCCAGAATAGGCAGTAAGGAGAAGAAGTTGGGGCAGGGTTCCACTTGTCCGATGTAAGGGGGAGCTATTCCAGAGAATCTCCTCCAGGGGTCAAGCTGCTGAGGGCCCCTAGGGACCCAAATGGCTTCAGAGACCTCCCTGGTCCACAAGGCCAGGGTGTGGGGACACCAGGGAATGATCCTCCTGACCTCTGGAGAGAGGCAATGCACACAAATCCCTGCAAGGCCTGTGGAGGGGGCACCCCAGGGATGCTCTGCCATCCTCCCTCCAAGGTGGGGGACCCAGCACGGGAGAATGGACTCACAGGGTCAGCTGAACCAGTGGGCTCTCCGGGTGACCTTGAGCTCATCACTCACCCCCTTTGTGTCTTGGCTTTCTCATCTGTAAAATGGGGATGATGATACTTACCTACTTCATTGCCGAGTTATGAGAATTCATTAATGTTTATAAAGGACGTGGAGATCCACAGATGAAAGGTGCTATAGAACTACAAAGTATCATCACTGTAATTACATTACACTATTATATCTCAGGCCAAGGGCTTTCTGCAGCTTCGCTTATTACCGAGAACGGGAGATGGGGTGTAGATAAAACTCAATCTCCTCCAACCATTGTTCCAAACTCCAACCAAACTCCATCCAGATCTAAACTCCTGGAGATTCCATCAGGCTTGGAAGACATGACAAGCGTCTCCAGCCCAGAATTCCCCAGGGGCAGGGCGACATGGCGTCTCCTCCTGAGAGCAGCAGTTCTGGGGGGGTCTTAGGAGATCGGGGGCTATTCTGAATTCATCCAGAGGCTAGACCCTATAGGCCAGTCTGACCCTGGGTCATCTGGCCAGGCTTTCTCTTTTTGGGGTGCCCTCTTTGTGTTAAATTGGAGTCCTGGTGGGGTCCCTTCCCACAATGCCCCTGGCCCCAAGTCAGACCCAACTTGAGACCAAGAAAAAGAAAAAAAAAAGAAAGGGCCGCTTGGCCTCCGATGTCGAGCTCCCCCATGTTATTGAACCTCCGACGATTCCACGATCACCATCATCACTATTTCACAATACCCCGACCTGACCAGGTAGGCGAAAGGTAGATCAGAAAGAAATGTAATTACCTTTTTACGAGCTTATGACATGGTTTCACCCTCCTCGCCTGCCAGCTTGTCCAGTCACTCACAAATGATGATATACATGCTATAAATTATATCATTATCGACCTATAATTACAGGCAACATCTATATGAATCCCCTGAAGGAGATTGAGGCTCCAAGATTAAGTACCCTCGCCCCTCGGTCCCTTGGGAAAAAAGCCTGGTTGCTGGGAGGAGAGGTTACCTTCTTCCAAATATCAGAGATGCTTGGTTCAAACAAACAGAGATGCCCCCTCCCATCTTCATGCATGCACCCCCGGGCTCCCCCAGAATGGATCAGCTCCCCCCACAGAGCGCACAGAGCCTGAGACGTTGGTATGGACAAATCCGAACATGTGAGGGCAAACTCTCCAGGGGAGACTGAGAGCAGAAGGGCCCTGGCAGGGAGAGCTCTAGGGGGAAGGGACAGAAGGAGGAGACCCTAGGATGCTGCAACTCGGTGGAACAAAA